>NC_057821.1:49230000-49842500 GCF_910594005.1 Cervus elaphus | reverse complement strand
AAGTTTTAAATCCACAATAAAAGTCAAATATTAGGAAAAGTGCAAAGAAGAAAATGGATTCTGAAAGCTGCTTCTTTCCCCCCGGGACCTGTCCTTGGTGCATGTTCTTCTATTAGAGCCGAGATGGTGGATTATTCTCCTCCGTCCCTCTCCAGCCCCGCCTCGTCCGGGAGGAGGGGTGGTGACTGGTGTGGTCCAGCAAGCCCCGTGTGACGCCTCCCAGGAGTCCGGGTGGCACAGACGGTGTCCTCAAACTGCTCTGCACTCCTGGACTTGAGATTTCCACTGTAAGATTATTAGAGAGCTTGACATCCTCTTGGTCCTTGTGACAGATGCCGTCGGCTTCACGCTTGTAGCAGAGGTTGGGGTCTCCCATGGTCCCCACTGAAGCATCACTGTCTTAGGACATGGGCAGGGAGGGAGGGACCCTGCCCTCCGCCCTCCCCCCGGGACCTTTGGGATGGCCACAGGCTGTGAGCATGGGTCCATGTTGGATCACAGTTTCACCCTGGTCCAGCCCTGGCCTGGGGGTGAGGGGACAAAGGCCAGGAAGGGGCGCAGAGGGGAAAGAATGCACCAGAGGGAGGCCCACCTTTCACCTCTGTACCCAGACCAGCAGGTCCGCAGACACATTCCCTGCCCGCCGACCTGCCCTGAAAGGGGTGAGGGGGCAGCTGCCCGAGGGAAGCCTGAGAGCATCCTGCCCTGATCAGCGCTCCTATGTCAGATTCCACGAGGCCCTGAGGCCCAGGGTTACAGTCTGGGGGTCGGGGCGGGAGGCCAGGGCTGCACAGACCAGCTCATGGCCCCTGTGTGTCTGCCGACCTCCTCACACCTGGGGTTTTCATTATCTGCGGAGGGGTGAGGGCAGTCCTGACCTCGGTGGTTGGTGAGGTGAGAACGGGGAGGATGGGTTGAGTGACCATGCAAAGCGTGTGGAATCACCTGGGGCCTGCTGGAGGAGCTCAGACTCTGTGGCTTCAGGCCTTGTCTTCTGCAAAACAAATACCACTGACTGCGGGCCTTAGAAACAACAGAAAAATATTTCCCTGCCGTCCTGGAGGCTGCAAAGTGCTGGCTCAAGGTGGCGTCCTTGGTGAAGAGCTCGCTCTCCCAAGGCAAGGGTTGCAGGTTCAGCCCCTGGGCAGGTAGCCCCTCCACACCACGGGACAAGCCCACCGCACTACAGCAACGTCAAAAAGTGGCGGCTGATTCCGTTCCTGCCGGGGTCCCCTTCCTGGGCTTCAGGAGGCCCCCTTCTCCCTGGGTGCTCCTCTGGCCCAGGGAGAGGTGGGCTCAGTCCCTTCCTCTTCTTAAAAGGGCGCTGACCCCTCAGATCAGGGCCCCACCCCCATGACCTCATTTAGCCTTAATTGCCACCCCAAACTCCACTTCCCAGTGTGTCTCACTGTGGGCAGGGCTTCAGCATGTGAGTCTGGGTGGGGGCTGCACCAGCAAGAAGCCCATCCCCTGGTTAGGGGCCCGCGACCCCCACGAGGCTAGCCCTCAGGAGGGACCCCATCTGATCCGTGCAGGTGGCGTGGAGGAGGCCGCTTCCCGCTCCTGCCCCTCCATGTCCGCCGCAGCCACACAGGGGTGACTCCCGATCTCTATGTGTCAGAAGCACCTCCGTTTATCAAGTGTGAGATGGAGGACGGGACACAGCATCCTTATTCCTGACGCGTGACTAGGGGAACCTCGCTGACATTCCCGCAAACCAGGCTCACAGGATTCTTGTTGGAGACAGACCACGGTGTACAAATTAAAGACGGCTCTGCAGTCCCTACCCTCAGAAAGGAATGAGTGCTCCCGAAGGTGGAGAAAGAGGAGGAAGAAGATGGGGAGGAGCGGGGAGAGAAAGAAAAGGGACGCAGGAGAAGCAGGCGGCTGGAGACGTCCCTGGGGCAGCCAGAGGCTCTGCAGGCACCCGGGGCAGCGGAGGGCAGGGCTGGGCTGGGCACCCGCGTGGATTCCCGGGTGTCGGAGGGGTCAGGGGGGAGCTGGGGTCCCTCCTGCAGGGAGGACATGTTACACGTGATGCTGGGTGTAGGGCGAGGCCAGCTAACCACCTCCCCCCGCCCCGGGACTCGGGGCCGGGAACACGGGCCCGACTCCTGCTGCCTGGCCCTCCTGCAGGAACCGTGGTGATGGCTGAGCACACACGGCTCCCGCTGCGGAAGGCGGATGGGGGCTGCTCTCCACACAGAGAGGCCGCTGCTGGTGGGGCCCGAGGGCCAGGGGGAAGCTCACTTGAAAGGGCTCCGATGGAGGGTGGGAGGACACCCTTCCTCTGCCGGTGGCTTTCTGACACCACACGCGAGGCGCACAGGACTTCCAGGGGAGGCAGCTCCCCGAACAACCAGCCCCCGGCCCCGCCGCCCGGCCCCTGCCGTCCGTCCCCCTGCCTCCACATCTGCACCTGTCTGTCTCCCCCGGGGACGCGGCAGTGACGTGGCGGGGCTGACCCAGCCTGGCAGGGACTCTACCGGCGGCGGCAGGCCCACGGCCACTTCCTGACCCAAAGGAGGACCTGCTGGGTGAGAGCCCAGCGACCAGCTCCGGGGCCTCTCCTGGAAGGTGCCACCGCGCCTCCTCATTTAGGAGGAGTTTTCTAAAAGGAGCAAAGAGCGGGTCACCGGGCAGGCTCGCGCGTTCTTGCTGTCCCCGCGACTCAACGAGCAACGGCCAGAAGGCAGAGGGGCCACCAGGTTCTGAGGGGTCTCGGGGACGGGATCCCTGCCTGGGTGGGGCCACCTCCCCAGGGCGGAGGACGCCCCTGGGCCCAGTGTCCTAGCGGGCATCCTTTCTGGGCACAGAGCCCCGAGCCTGGCCCGAGGCCCCACTGGCAATCAGGCCTGTTCTCAGGTGAGAGGTCCAGCATCACGGCACCCCCAGGTCAGACCACACACCTCCCTGCGGAGACCAGAGCCCAGGGAGTGGCCCCTGGGAAGGGTGACCGCGTGCGGACCCTCGGTGTGGGGGACAGGGACCCGGGAGCACACACGCTCAGCAGACACCCTCCTGCAAACCCATCCGTCGGAGACGCCTCCCCCTGGGACACACGCTGACGGTGCATGGAGCTCACACTTCATGCCCTCGGCTCCGACCACAACCCCCCAAATGGACACCCGTTAGTGAGGGGCGGGGAGCAGAGAGGGGGCTCCTGGGGGAGGTTCCCACCTAGAAAGGGCAGAGCCCTCCTCTACTGCAGGTCTGGACCCCCGGGACCCAGGAGAGGAGGGCAGGCAGGCAGCTTGCTTTCAGGTCTAGTGCCCCCTGGGCAGTTACCTCGAGAAGCTGGGCTGACATTGCCAGGACTTGTTTGGGGGTTACGCCTCACCTACCCCATTCAGACCTTGCCTCCTCAGGTAGGTGACGCACCCACACTTCACTCCAGCTCGAAAGTGAGACCCGGACCAAGCTTCAGGGAGAGGGGGAGGGTAGACAGACGTCTAGTCTCTGAGCATTTATTCAGGATTCTTCAGGAAAAAAATAGAATGAATAGGATGTGAATATCTATACTTATGTCTGGAGGGTCTATATATGAAAAGGATGGAGAGAGATTTATTTTAAGGAACTGGCTCAGTTGATCATGGGGGCTGGCGAGTCCTAAATCTCCGGGGGCAGCTGGCAGCCTGGAAAACCTGGCGAGAGCTGAGAGCTCACGGGGGGTCTGGGAGAGGAGCCCCTGCCTTCTTGGGGAGCCTCGGTCTTTTCCAGCACTTACCCAAGTATCACTTTTGCAGCAAGTAACACCCAACTACAGCTCCCAGAAAGTGAAGTCGCTCAGTCGTGTCCAGCTCTTAGTGACCCGGTGGACTGTAACCCACCGGGCTCCTCTGTCCACGGGATTCTCCAGGCAAGAGTACTGGAGTGGGCTGCTATTTCCTTCTCCAGGGGATCTTCCCGACCCAGGGATCGAACGCGGGTCACCCGTGTTGCCTCCAGGAAGCAGCCCTCACACCTCAGCTCGGGGACTGTCTGCGCAGCCAAAGAGCAGAGCGCCCCGAGCGACAGGGCGTGAGGAGGTGACAGTGCTGGACAGACGGCTCCGTCCCTGGGTCGGGAAGATCCCCCGGAGGAGGAAATGGCAGCCACTGCAGGGTTCTTGCTGGGAGACCCCATGGACAGAGGAGCCTGGCGGCAGCAGCCCATGGAGTCACAAAGAGTCGGACACGACTGAGCAACTAAACCAGTGGGACAGCCGCACCCACATTATCCACTCGACCAGACTGAGAAGTGCCCATCTCACGAGAGACAGCCGAGCACAGTACCTGGGGCAGAGAGGGCCCCGCTCACGCTCTCGAGACCCACCTGCCCCTCAGCAGCAGCATTTTCCAGCCCTGCTCAAAGGCCAGCCTTCTGAACACTTCATCACCAGGCAGGAGTTCTCTGCTCTCTTCACAATAAATTTTGAATTAAAAAAAGCCCGCCTGGGCTTTCATCTTAGGTGAAGCCGCTCTGAGGGTGGAGGAGACACAGCGGCTCTGACTGTCTGTTTGGGTTCTGCCCGAGGCCTCCAGGGCTGGCAAAGTGGGTGTGATTGCTGATGACCTGGTGAGACGGGGTCCTTCCTCCACCCTCCGTCTGTGGGGAAGAGGGGGGAGCTCGAGGCTCAGGGAACAGGGGGTGCTCCCAGAGGCGCCCGGACGCTGAGATCTTGGCCCTCAGCCCTCCCCAGCCTGCGGGCTGTGGTGGGAAAATCTGAGAGTCCTCCCCACAGGAGGGG
The DNA here is from genome assembly GCF_910594005.1 of Cervus elaphus. Classification (NCBI taxonomy): domain Eukaryota; kingdom Metazoa; phylum Chordata; class Mammalia; order Artiodactyla; family Cervidae; genus Cervus; species Cervus elaphus. Next base: position 49,837,771 of record NC_057821.1, on the reverse strand, counting down.
CCACGGAATAAGTGGATGGCAGGACACGCGCCCAGAACATCGTGCAGCTCTGGAGGTGGGACCTGGATCCCGCCTCCATGTGTCTGGGTGAGATGCTCACCTTCACCTGCCTCACCTGTGAAAGGGGAAGACTAGTCATAACCCCTGCTGGGTGCGCCACGCAGGACTGACAGCGACCACAAGTATTCAGGGCGTGGTCCCCGGTAATGCACCTTGCAAACAGCAGGTGATACTATTAAGCTGGAATTTTCCCCTCTTTCCCTTCATTTTACCTTTTTTCCTCCATCCTCTGTATGGAAAATCAAAGTCATAACTGTAACGTTTATAAAATTGAGGAAGCAAGACCACCTATCACTGGAATGCTGCTCAGAGAGCATCCCCTGGGTGCCTTCTCGAACCTACCCCCGCCTCCTGCCCACACGTCCTTTCGATGCAAGGACTTGGCGGCAACTATGGGGACGGGGGGCTTTGGAAGGAGGCCAAGGGGTCAGAGAGAGAGTAACCCCACCTGGAATGCTGCCTGGGGTGGTCCCCGGCCCCGGCCATTTCCCTCGCCCCCACCCCCCCCACCTGGACCCCTCAGCTGGCAGGAGAAAGGATAGCGTTGATGTGCGGTTACAGGCTGCACCAGCCAGCGCAGGCTGCTGTAACAAGCGCCGCAGCATGGGAGTGTCAACCACGGAACGGTGTCCCCTCACAGCCCTGGAGGCGGGATGTCCAGGGTCAAGCAGTCGGCCGGCCGCTTCCCCCGGCCTCTCCCCTGGACTGGCACACACGGCCTCCTCCCCGTGTCGTCGCCGGCTTTTCTCTCTCTGTGTCCCAACGCCATCCTTTTACGAGCTCCGCGGTCACACCCAGCTAAGGCCCACCCCCATGACCTCGTTCTAAAAGAACCACCTCTCTGAAGACCCCAAATACCGAGGCCCGGGGGGCTGAGGCTTCAACACACGAATGTGAAGGGATGCGCAGCTGAGCCTGGACTTCCCTTGTGGCTCAGATGGAAAAGAATCTGCCTGCGATGCAGGAGACCAGGGTTCAGTCCCTGAGTTGGGGAGATCCCCTGGAGAAGGAATGGCAACCCACTCCAGTATTCCTGCCTGGAGAATCCCACGGACCAAAGAGCCTGGAGGGCTACAGTCCATGGGGTCACAAAGAGTCGGACATGACTGACCAACTCACACACACACACACACACACATACACACACACACACACACACACACACACACACACGAGTTAAGCCTGTAATAGACATCCGGAGCGGTGGTAGTCTCATCAGAGAGGCGGTGTAGGGGTGGGAGGTAAGGGACAGATTGTCCTCATCCTTACAAAAGCTGTTAGAAGGAGTAAATCAGGTCACACATGTTTGGTATACGGTCTCTGAACAGGAATTAAAACTCTGCAGAGTCTTCTGGCTTCTCCTGTTGACCAGCCGGTTTTTCTTGCTGCCCTCTTCCTATATCATTATGACCCCAGGAGCAGGAGCCAGACCTGTTTAGTCACCAAATTATAGAGCACTTACTTCACTGCTGCTCCTTGAAGATGATGGCATCTCTAACTGAGATCTTTATCTCTGCAGCAAATGAACCAAGGGCCAGAGTCTTCTCACCATCCGAAGGCAGGACCCTGGGGGGTGGGCCCGCGGAGAGGGGAGCAGGGCTGATGGGGAACCCAAGAGAGAGGAGGGGTCTCTTTCCGGCTGTCAAAGGAAGCTGTTGAGGGGCCCACAGATCACAGGGGATGACGGAGGCCACCTCCAAGAGCCTCTGGAGAGGACACAGACCTTCACTGGAAGGACCAAGTTGGACAGAGGACATGGACATGGAGGGCCTAGGAGGGCAGGGTGACTGTGGAGAGGGGTCCCTCAAGGCCGGAGAGGCAAGTCGTCCACTCGGGAGCAGGGGGTCAGGTGGCTGGGTGGATGTGATGTAGGAGGTGGGCACAGCGGCTGGAAACAGAGAGGGTCACGCCCCAGGCGTGTCACCCTGGTCTCTGGGGCTCATCTGGTCCGGAGGAGGGGAGGGTGGGCCGGGTTCAGGCCTGAACGCCTCGTGGCCGCTCGGGGTGGTGGGGTCGGGACCGGAAAGGGACCTCTGCACACAGCCATGCACACGCCTTGCACTATCTTCTTTGTTCCCTGTTAAGAGTCCAATTTGATTTCATCTGAGGAGAGATGGAAACCTCCTTCATCTCCGTTTGGGGCTGGCTGGGGTTGCTGCAGAGAAGGGATCAGTCCAGTTTTGGTGGCCCCACGAGATGGGGCCCCAGTGGGATGAGACGGCAGGATCCAGGGGCAGATGTCGGAGCCTGGGTGCTTCCGGGGCAACCGGCGCCCACCTGCCGCTTCCAGTGGGACCAGTCGGAGAAGCGCTGCCAAAGGGCAGACGCTCCCAGAGGACCCGGTCCGTCTGCAGCCACTCACAGCCCAGCGTCCCTGGGGCTCGCCCGAGGTGAGAGTGGGTGTGTGGGAAGGGGGATGATAGAAGGACCTTGGGATACAGGCCCCAAGGGGCTCTGGGGGCCACAGGGCAGCGGGACCGGCAGGGCCCTGCAAATGAGGAAGAACAGGTGCCGGGAGGTGGGGATGGTGAGCAGAGGCTCGCCTTGCCCCGCTGGCGAAAGGCCCAGTGTCCGGCGGGAAGCCCTCGTTTTCTCCTTCATTAACTCAGGAAGTGGGCCACCCAGAGGACGGTCTTTAATTTAAAAACTGAGCCCCAGACAAATCTGGTTTCAAGACCCCAGGATGCCCAGGACCCAGAACCCCACAAGCGCCCAGGCCATCTTCCTAGGGGCCTACAGTTGGGTTGCCGGATAAAACACAGGACGCCCAGGCAAAGCTGGGTTTCAGATCCACACGGAGTCATCTTCAGTGGCAGGATGTCCCGTACAACATTTGGGTGTCCGTGGTGGCTCAGACGGTAAAGAATCTGCCTGCCACGTGGGAGACCCAGGTTCAATCCCTGGGTCGAGAAGACCCCCCTGGAGAAGAGAATGGCTATCATACAATAATGGGGACATACGTGTGCTATAAAACTCACTCACTTATGCATCTGAAATTCAACTCAGCTGTACATCTTCTGTGTTTACTTGCTAAATATGGTAACCCTAGCCTACAGGGTCACCAGCCGTCATCATTTTTAAGCTGGGAGAGTCGGATGTGGGCTGGACAGGCTGTTGCCGCAGGCGGCCAGACAATGTGACATCACAGATGGCTGGCAGGGCTGCTCCAGGCTCGCTCAGCCCTTCCTAAATGCAGTGATTCTCTTGGCTGCCGTTCATAGAAGGACGTCTGATTCAACCGGTGTAGACAGAGGGGCATTCACTGTGCCCTGTAACTGGGAACACCAAGGACCGTCCGCTTGTCCGCTCTGTCGTCCTCTGTGCTGACCCTACCCCACGGGCTCAGAGCGAGGCGGGGGCAGCAGCCCCAGTATCGGCCCCAGGCACGACCAGGCCCTGCCATTATCATGACTTCTCAGCTGCAGCGGAGGAACAGGGCAAAGGTAAAGGGCTCCCCAGGATCCCGTGACACCCCTGAACCTTGTGGCCAGTGAACAGCATGACAGTAAGGACAGAATTGAGTTGGGGTCCACATGTCAGCTGGGGGAAGTTATCCGACACATGTACTGACCTATGAAGAATCACAATAAAAGTGGGAGGGACTCCCCTGGTGGGCCAGTGGTTAAGAATCTGCCTTCCAATGCAGGGTGTTGTAGGTTTGGTCCCTGGTTGGGGAGCTAAGAGCAACTAAGCCCGAGTGCCGCAACTGCTGAACCCAGACGCCTCAGCTAGAGAGCCTTTGTGCTGCAACTGAGACCCGATGCAGCCAGAAGGAAATAGACATTTTTTAAAAAGACAATAGAAGTGGGAGCAGCAACTACATTTAAAGATTGGCATTGACTGGAGAAGAGCGTAAGGAGCAGGATGCTAACGGGGTGGTGTGAACAGCATCCTTACCTTGGTTTCTAAAATGTCATATGACTCCCAAAGAACGGATTGATACATTCAGCCTGCTGCATCCCGCTTCGGGGATGTTGCTGACAAACGCACCACGTGCCAAACTCAGAAGTAGTTTCCGCTCACAAAGGAAAGAAGCGCAGGTGATTTATGGAAATGCTTTCCTGCTGGGTCATCTCAGGAAATCGGACACCGCATGAACTTGGCCCTCATTCACTCTGTTATTTGCTCTCCTCTTTAAGGGCCTTCAGAAAGTAGAAGACTATTTGTCCAAGAGCAAAACTATGTGAACAGTGTAGATGCTCTTCAAATGTCAATTAAAAGCAGTTATTTGAAAAATATTCCCGAAGCCTCCACATTTTAACACAGTGAGAGAAAATACACACTGGCTGTTGTGAAAATGTTAGTTGTTCCGTCATGTCTGACTCTTTACGACCCCATGGACTGTGGCCCACCAGGCTCCTCTGTCCATGGAATTCTGTCCAGGCAAGAATACTAGAGTGGGTAGCGATTCCCTTCTCCAGGGGATCCTGCTGACCCAGGGATCGAAGCTGAGTCTCCTGCAGTTCGGGCAGATATTCTTTACCATCTGAGACACCAGGGAAGTCCAAAATATGTTGTACCCCCCCAACTTTTTCTTGATTCTCTAATAATAATAATAATAATAATAAATATATGGAAGATCATATCAAATTTTGAAATAGCAAATCTGAAGTCAAACTTATCAGATGTGATTTCCAATTTTCTATGAAATAAAAGGGCAAAGCTAATTTAGAAAGTAAATTCTAAACAAAAACCCTGGTATTTTATTATCTCTTCTGCTAACATAAATATCCTTCTAAGAAGCTCACATTTATAGTAGGACATACACGATAAAAGTAAAACCATTATAAGTGGCTTAGGTACTTTTTCTCCACCAAATCAGTCAGAAACCAATATTTATCTAGATCTTTGAGTTAGATGAGTTATTTATCAAATCTCTTCCAAAAATCTTGAGAATGTATTTAATCTCGATGTACTTTTTTTTTAGATTTTTTTTTTCTTTTGATGTAGACCATTATTTTAAAAGTCTTTAATTTGTTAAAAATATTGCTTCTGTTGTTTACATTGTTTTGCTTTTTTTTGGGGCGGGGTGGCCATGAGACATGTGGGATCTTAACTCCCTGACCGGGGATCAAACCCACGGCCTCTGCAGTGGAAGGTGAAGTCTTAACCACTGGACCGCCAGCAAAGCCCCTCATTTGTCATCTTTGGACGGTAACACGGCCGCTCCACCCCCAGGCGGGGAGCAGGGCGCCTCCTCGGCTTCCCCAGGGCTGGAAGATCACGTCCGCACTTGGTCACTGTGTCGAACACCCCAGCCTCACTTTCCCTAGTGCACGGGGCCTGGGGAAAGGCGTCTTTCCCTGATGCTCTACAGCCCCCAGTAAAGTCAAAGTTCAGCTGGGAGGGAAGAAGGGGGACACGGGTGCTAGGCTGGCAAACAGCAGCGTCCACCGTGTGCCTCGGATGACGTAAGGGTCCCGAGAGCTCCGATTCCGCGGCCGGTGCGTCCCTGCTCCCAGCGGACGTGGATGGGAGCGTCCTCTCTCTGCGCCGTCTTCCAGGTGCTGGCAGGAAGCACGGCTTGCCTCGGACAGAACTGGCAGAAGAATAAATCCTGACGGCCTGGACCACTCGCCCCGCAGGTGGCTCCGGACAACCCGGGAGCTGGAATACAGCGGAGATCCCCCTTTCTCATTCAGTCTCAGGACTAGCAGGCGACAGGTCTCACTGCGGCCTGAACTGTGGCTTCCGTCTGTTACTCTCTTCTCTCTTCTCTGGTTCTGGGCTTTAGAAAGCCTCCCCGCTCCCCGGGGGTCCATGAACTGAGGGGATCCCTCTTGGAGGAGAGAAGATGGGATCACGAGTCCAGAGCCTTTGGGGCCCACGAGGCAGACCTGCCTGCTCCCACCCGTCCCCTAGGGGCAGTGACTTAGCAGGAACCTCTCCAGGTGGTCCATTTCTACATCACCGTTTAAATAAGAGCCCAGTGGAGAGCCCTGGGCCCTTCACCAGAGCCGACGGTCCAGGCCTTCGGGACACTCCAGGGAAGTCACATCCTGAGCATCCAAGCCCTCGGGGCTTCCCTGGTGGGCCAATGGTTAAGAATCCCCCTTTTAGTGCAGGGGACGTGGGTTCCATCCCCGGTCAGGGAACTAAGATCCCACATGAGGTGAGGTGACTAAGCCCACGTGCCTCAACTAAGGAAAACCCAAAACAGCCAAAAAATAATTAATTTTTAAAAGCTCCATTTATACTAGTAGAAAGAAATTAAAAAGAAAAAGAGTATTAAGTCTTTACACGTGCTGATTTTACTTCTGGGAGCTAAGCTTAGGAAAAATCATTCAAACTGTGGGAAAGCTTTCTGCACTAAGATGTTCACTATGGCATCTGGGCTAATAGCACACTAGGGAATCAACTCACATGGTCAGGGACGGGAGAGTGTGGTGTGTGCCCCTCGTGAAATGCAGTTCTAACTCTGACGGTCACAGACACCAGAGCGCATCAAGAAAGAGGCTTCCGTGAACGTGTGAGTGAAAACTACAAGATGCAAAGTTAGCGTTAACTTGTCATTACAACCCTGAGTATACACACGAGGAAGAAAGACTTTAAAAATGGTCATCGTGAATATAGGATTGTACGAATATGGTGGTCAGATTTTAAAAGACTTGTTTCTCATTAGTCTTCAGATTTTTACGCATGTTTCTAGGACTTTTTAATGGAAAAAAATAAATTCATAATTTGGAGAAGGGCGGGGAAATTAAAGGCTTTGTGACCCACTTCACCTTCTCTAGTGTGAGAGATAAGTTCTGAGAAAACTAACAATCCAGTAAGCAAGTCTTCTCACTGGTACAGCTTAGGAGAAAGACGGTAGGAAGAGATAGAGACAGAAAGGTAATGCTTTTCCTGAATTTTACCAAACCTGGGAAGACTCACTTTTTCTTTTTTTTTAACTGACTCCTTCCCTCTACTTAAACTCCTAAATTCCAAAACCCATTTTTCTGTGTAGAGCAAGGTATTACGGCAACAGCCTGGATCTGCAGGCCACCGCTGACTTCCCCTGATTCATTTGAACAAGCAGAGCAAAATATTCCCTTTTAAGCCAACTGCAATTTTTATTTTTCAACAGGTTTCACCTGTTTTAGAACAGGTTTTACCTGTCTTACCCTTTCTCTTTTCACCAAAACTGCCTCAGCAAAGCTAGCCAACGAGTCTGCAAGCCGTGTTACTTCCACACTTTCGCAACCTGCCCCAGCCTGCCCCGGCGATCGCACACAGGAGGGAGGAAACGCTGTCCCACCCGTGGATGGAAGTCAGCTCAGCCTCCAGGGATGGGGGCCTCAATGTTCCAAGTCTCCCCTCGATTCCACTCCCAAGTCAGCCCACACCGTGGCCTTCTCAGCGCCCTGCTCTGACGAATCCAAATCATGGTTACTTGAGTGTTTCCAGAGCACCTGTCTGGTTCAGAGACCTGAGCTCCGCCTCCCACTGTTGGGACACAAGAATGGTGAAGCCCTTGCCTTCAAGGGGCGTACAGTCCAGTCCAAAAGGCAGGCGGCCTCAATACATCACACACACAGAACACGTGGCCACGAAGAGGAGGAGCTGGCTGGGGAGCTAGATGTGGGCTAGCAAAAGACTCAGCCTCGGGGTAGCTTCAGACACAGGAGACAGAGTACAGACCACAGGGGACGATTTTCAGCCCCATCCTGGAGGTTGTGTCCAGGGCATTCACAAATTCTCTGTATTGAAGCATCTAGAGCAGTGGTTCTTGGAGCAGGCAGGGGAGAAGGCTGGACTCTGGGAATCGGATGAGTGTTATGGAGCACTGCCCAGGAAAGCACACACTCTAGACACACAAATAAATATGTGCGCGTGATTCCAGAAGATTCAGACTCATCCTTCCAGAGACGTCTGTTGGCCTCCAGACAGCACAGGACAATTGCGATGAATCCTGGGCACTTTTTGTATGTTAGGATCTGAATTCATGCTGTGCCTACGTTCTTTCCTTCAATCCTTCCAACAAAAGTAAGACACACGAAGCTTTGTTTCAACAGTATACGTGAAAAAACTGAGGCTCAGAGAAGGTACCCAAGTTAGAAGGCCGATCCAAGGAAGCAGCCAAATCTGTACTCTTTCAAACAACAATTGTCTGAGTGGATACTGACCATCACCCACCTCCACGACCACCACCGTTTTACAGAAGATGAAACAGGTCCCGGGAGGGTAACTCCCCCATCCCAGGCCACGTGGACCATGGATTCAGAGCACTTGACAAAGAAGCAGGACCGAAGGTAAATGCTCTGAAATCCCTAGTGGGGCACGCTTGTGGGGAAGCTCTTGAAGCACAGTGTCACATCTGGTTGCCTCCGGAGCGGATGTTTCTGCCTGCTGGGATGCAGAGAGAAGGCTGCGGCAGGCCCTGTCCAGCCCCTGTGACCTTAGAGCAGGCGGCAACGCCAAGGAGCCCCAACCTCCAGTCAGAGCGAGCCAGTGGGAACCGGAGGGTACCCTGTGAGAACCACAGCCAGCCTGGATGTGCCGGAGCTCAGGCCGGAGCTCAGTGCCCCGTTTCAAAGGACAGAAAGAAGAGAGCTGGGCAGGGGCGCTCGGACCTGCAGGAGACACCTGCGCGCCCCGTGCGACCCGTCCATCAGGGTCCTGCTCAGCGAACCTCCAGGCTCTGCCCGCCACGGGGAGACCAGCCCCTCCTCCAGGGCCAGGGGTGCAGAGACGCTGCGGGGAAAGGAGGAAATCACCGCTCCTCAGGACCGTGTGCATACCCATGAGGTCCCTGCACGGCAGGTGTCTCCAGAGCGTCAACACGCCCTTCTACTGTTGGATAAAGCATTTCCGAAGGCCTCATTTGTAAACCATTCCAAGCCAGTACTTGGTTCTCAAAACATTAATTCAGACTGCAAGTGGGATTAACCACAACATTCACTGAGCTCGGTGCCAGGATTTATGCTGTCTTTAGAAGTCAGGTTCACTAGCAGAGGATAAACATCTCCCAACCTCAAGGACAGTCGAAAAATACGGCTCTGAGAACCAGCGGTTGCTTCCCATCAGAGCCATCGGAGATGCCTGTTTTTATTAATACTTGGGTTATCAATACCATCTCTCACATTAAACTGAAAGGAGTCAGGATACAGCAGTGCTTAAATGACAAGCTCTGGTGGCAAAATATCCCTGTCCAGTCTGTGGTGGGTTATGTAACTTTGGCCACATTCCTGCAACTTCAGCTTTCATTCATAAAATGGACGTAATACTGATTATTTCAAAAGCGTTGTTGGGAGGATTCAGCACAATTTTCTGTGCCAGAGCTGGCACAGGACGAATCCTCAACCAAATAGCAGCTATTATTATTGCTAAAAATTTTGAGACGGGCATGATGCCCTCAGAATGTGCAGGTCAATGTCAGACACTCACATATCTAATGAATAAAGACATTATTTTGTAACGTAGAACACTTTCTCCCCCAAAGTTATATTCTTTTGGTGGATCCATTTTAGCAAGAGCCAGATTTTTTTTTCAAGCCAAAGAAAACCTTGCAACTATGATAGGATTATTCCTCAACCTGTTTTCTTTGTATATGTGTGTGTGTGTGTGTGTGTGTGAGGGCATTCTGTGACGCTCAGAATTTGCAATTATTTCCAGTGAAAGCAGAAATGAAACAAAATTCTTTCCTGGTAGCAGAAAGAACACTCAGAGACATTCTACCAGCTTTCTTTTTGTCTTGTTTTGATCTCATCAAATACACAGAAAAGAAAATAAACAAAACAGAGCACTTCAAACGTTCCATTGCCGTGAACTCCAACTGCGGGAAAGCCTGGAGTGGAAGAGAACCTGGTGCCTCCTCGTCCAGCTCTTCTGGGGAAAATCCTTTAGAAGCAGAGCTCCCACGACTCTGCGCTCCCCGCACCCAGCACAGGACCTGCCCACGGGGAGCCTCAGCAGGTGACCTGGGGTAGAACCTTATTATTTCATGTCCACGCTTTAACAAGCAATGTATCATTTTTATGTGCAAAAGCCTGAATGAAGCCAGGGCTAGCTTGCTCCTGCCTTCCCCTCCTCCCCAAAGTACTCTCCACCCAGAGCAGGGCAGCCAGCAACCGCCTAGGTTTGTCCTACAAGGAAAGCTTGGCAGCATTCCCCCGTAAGATCTCAGTTTGGAGAGACTGGGGCTTCCCGGCTCCTCCTCCTTCGTTCAGAGGGCCTGCTCTTGACGAGATAGACCGTTCTCATCCCGCATGCCTACCCCGGGCCTTCAGCAAACAGCCTGGAATGTAGATGCTTTTGCCGAGAGGGACGTGGGGCTTCTCCGACAGTCGGACGCTGCTGGGTATCTTGTGTGTAGGAAAGGGGCAGCTCTATGGGCATCCACCTTACGATCACTCATCCTTGGTCTGAAAGGTTGAGCTTCTCCTCTGCAAGCATGGCGCCTGTGTCTCTTCTGAACCTCACTCGTGTTAGTTTCTCTCTGGGTCCCTAAGCCACCAAGGCCATCTAGAATTCTAAACCAGTTGGATCTCTGTTCAAAATGAATTTTCAACATAACCCCCATCACGCCCCGTACCCCTCTGCCCTCTCTCTGCTCCAGGTGCCAGCGTCCCCAGGCTGGACTGCTGCAGTAGCCTCCCAAGCTGTCTCTCTTCCTCTTCGCCCAAGGCCAGCGCCCACACAGAGACCCCAGCAGTCCTGTCTGTGCTAGTGGGGCCCGTCTGCCCCCTGTATGGTGGGCTTGCCCCCGTGGGGGTGATGGTGCCTTTGGGGGAAGAGAGGCAGTGGTGTTACCCCAAGCGCCCGGCTAGCTGTAGGGGACGAGGACATGATGACAAAGAGGCCCGTGATGAAGGCGATCGCAGAGGCCAGAGGGAGCGGGTGCTGAGCCCAGACGGAGCCCCCAAGGTGGACGGTCAGCTGTGGTCTCTCCTTTCGCTGGGCCAGTGATCTGGGGACCCCCATCCCCCAAGTGGATCAGGTATCAGAGGCTGAGCCATCTTTATTAAAAGAACAAGATCACACAGTGCTGTGATGGGGCATCTCCCCCGGGACCCGCAGTGACGGCCGTGCAGGGGAGGCCGATGCCTTCGTCAGCCGTGCTGACCTGGCCCTGATCAGCAGGGGAGGAGGAGGGACGGGCGGGCACGCTGACTGAGCGGGGACGTGGCCCCGCCTGACCAGCCCTCCCGCCCACTTCCTGACATCCTGCTGCTGCCCCGACAGCCCTGGGCGGTCAGCCGCACGCTGGGTGAGGCCCCGAGAAGGGCAGAGGTTCCGTCCTCCCCCGGAGTCTGCCCAGATCTCTGAGTTTGGGGTAAACGGGAGCCACGCCCGACATTCGACACCTGCTGTGCCTTTCTCCTCAGGCACCCGGGAGGCCTCGCTGCCCACTGGGGGACTTCACTTAGTCCCAAGACCCCCAGCAGAGGTGTAGCGGTACCCAGGCCACCCCAGCCAAGGCACGGCGCGCGATAGACAGCCTGGAGCCCCCAGCGTTCCCAGAGCCCCTGCAGCATCCCTTCCTGTGGTCAGAAGGGAACCCAGATGAGACAGGCTCAGAGAGAGAGGCCTCCGCTATGGGATCCCACAGCCCACAGCCCAGTGACTGCACAGAGGAGTCATGATGCCCCCGCCTGCCCCCTCCCTCTGGGAGACAAGGCAAGGACACAGCCTTGCCTCCCGGTCCTGACTCGTCCCCAGGCTGCCCTGGGGGACAGAAGGGGAGGTGCCCCCTTCTTCCTCACCTCCCCTGGACGCAGACCCCAGTCCAGGCCACAGACCAAGCAAGGGCAGGATTCCCGTCCCCTCGGGGGGCCCAGTGGGGAGGATGGGTGCTTCGATCTCACAGGTGGACAGACCAGAAAGTGTGCCATGTACACCCAGCAATTCCAGAGGTCTGAGCTCTGGGGAGAGGCCCCCAAGTGTTCCGGGAGACAAGTGGGGAAGGCTGGTAAGAAAGTGGTTTTAGCAGCAAACACGGGGCGCCCCAAACACCCCCGACCAGGAGAGCAGAGAGAGGGCGGGTGGGGACTGGGGGCCAGCCCCAGACGGAGCAAGGCTGTGCCTCGGCCACTGTCGGCTGGAGAAGCAAGTCGCAGAAGAACACATGCAGAACAGTTCAAAGATGAGCCCGAAGATGCGTGGAGAGGGCATGTGTCTGCAACAAGAGGAGGGACATGAAGCAGGACCGGGACAGCCGCCAGGAGGGCAGACGCGTGTCGGGCGGGGAGAGGGTGGGGTTCGGAGGCACCCACGGGAGCCTGGACAGAGCTGAAACACAGCGCTGGTAGGCAGGCCAGCGCCTTTCATGCTTTACCATCCCCGAAGTCAGGACAGTCTTTAAACTCCTGCCAGCTAGGCGGATGTGCTTGCCTTGCCTTAGAAAGACCTCAGAGTCTCTTGACATCGATGCCAGCTTCTCCAAGGTAGAACATTCTGGAAAGGAGAAGACTCATTTCGGTGAAAAATCTCATGATCTGCCTAGTCACAGTCCAACCTGATTTTCAAAACTGATTTCTTGATCACACTTAGCATCGCCAACTAGAGAGAAGCTGACAGCAGACGCCTCGGTGGGGTGATCATACTCCACCTCCTTGGTGTTCGTGCCAGAACCGTTTTACCTGACTCTCATCACGAGGACACCACCAGATAAATCCAGATCGTGATGCATTTTATGAAACAACTGGCCTGCGCACCTCAAAAATGTCGGTAACGTCATCAACAAGGAAAGGCAGCAGACTGTTTTAGACCAAACGACAACGAAGCAGCTTAATAACAAACACAGTGAAGGAAACTCGGTTCAACTCTGGGGGAGAAATCCGTAAAGGACCACTGGGAGATGATCCATCAGGAATGTTTGAATACGGACTATAATTGGATTACATTGAATTAATGGATTCCTGAGGTGTGATCCAGGCATTAAAGCACGCATTAAAGGAAACTGTTAGTGCTTAGCGTATATATGTCGAAGTAGAGGGAACATCATGATGGCTGCAATTTTCAAATACTTCAACAAAATAAAAAAAGGGGGGGGGGGTGAACAAACGTGACCAGCTGTTAACAACTAAGGAATCTGAGTAAAAAGATGTTTCTTGTATTATCCTTCCAAATTTTTATGTTTGAAATTTCTAAATAAACAGTTTTTAAAAAATCAGTTTCTTCTATATCAGAGCAAAATGTATACCTAAAAGAAAGGCTTATAAACCCAAGAAATATTACACTGTTTTTAGTATTTTTAAATAGCTCACATAATATGAAGAATAACAAGAAAAGTGAATGCCACAGACACACAAGATGTTCCCACTGAAGATGACAGACGAGGAGAGTGAGGAGTAAGATGCCAATAGGACTTTGATGCCTGATGTCTGAGCTGGAATCCCAGCCTTTTACCTTACTACCTAAAGTAGTAAGATGAGGAGAGTGAGGAGTAGGACTTTGATGCCTGACGTCTGAGCTGGAATCCCAGACTTTTACCTAAAGTCTAGTCTAACTCCCGTTCAAGCACTACAATTTATTTCCAGCAAGAGTCAACCAAATGAATACGTTTATAACACTTTGCAGCTATCAGGATCTATTTGATTTTGCCAATATATGCTATCAGTAGAAAGCAAAATGACTCAACATTGAAATTTATTTTAAAACTACTTAAGGTCTACAATGTTGTAAGAAAAACTGTAGAATTGGGCAACCATTTCTATATTTCAAAAGTACTGAAACTAGTAAACACTGAAAACCATTCTTCAAAAAATGGTTTCCATGACAGCAAGAGTTGTAATGATTTTATAACAAAATATTTAAACTCAATATTCTCTATTTATTGTGATTTAAAATATGAACTACCATTTCATATGTAATACTTTTATTTGTATAATTCATCTAGGATAACTTTGCTCTAATTATTACTAACAAGAAATAATATACTCCTTTTTTTCTTCCTTAAAAATAGAAGAAGGACCTCTGTTCTATCCTTCACACAATAGCACTCTATTGTTATCAGCCCTGGCTAGATTAGGTGAGTAAAGAAATAATAATTGCAAAGAGAGTGGCAAGAATAAAGTAGAGGAATAAAAATACAGACAAAGGAATAACAAAATCAAACCGATGTTATAAGCACATTGATATACATTTTAAAATCAAATACCAATTAGCTTTATCATCTTTGAAATTCTGCATGCTTTGCCTCCTCAAGTCAATTGAAACAACCAAGAGTACTTGATGATATTAGGTTTTTGAGCACCTAAATTAAATTTGCAATCAACATTTAACTTTGGGGGAAATCAAATTTATTAAATTCATAAGTTCTTTTTCATTTAATCATTGTGTGACTGGTGTCTGAATATTAAGACGGAGGTTGATTGTTTGAAGATTAATAAATTGGACATTCAACAAAATAGAGATTGCATTGAGTATGTCTCTCGGTGCACAAAAAACCCAAGGAAATTTCAAGTTCTACCAAGATTCACCACACTCCAGGATCTGATGCCTGGGCTCCATGTAAGAGGCAGGTCTAGGACCAGGAAGGCGCCTGGCGTGGGAACCCTAGGAGGACGCACACTCGACACTGAACAGTGAGTGGCCGAGGCGCTCGGCCCTCTCCCTGGAGTCTGAGATAGACGAGTCGACTGTCCTGTGGAAAGGCAGACACAAACAGCAGAGCAGAGAGACGCTTCGCAAGACCAGGGACGCCCCTGCAGGGAGCACCCCACCTGCTTGCCGGGGAGCAGCGAGGAGGCTGGTCACCCTGCTGCTGGCAGTCTCCGGCTCTGCTGGGGGCAGGGCTCCACCACCTCCGGTACCCTGCGGAGCCGAGCAGGTCCGTCACAGCGGGGGGAGTCAAGTCCAACCCAGCCTCCGAGCCAAGCAGGAAACACGCGGCTGTCGTCGTCGCCGCTGCTGGTCTCAGCGCTGAGGGTGAACAGAACGCGCCCTGTTCAATCTCAAGACACTCGTAGTTTGGCAATTACAGTTCAACATCCGAGGGCTTCCCTGGTGGTCCAGGGGTTAAGAACCCACCTTGCAATGCAGCAGACTCAGGTTTGATCCCTGCTTGGGGGAGTAAGATCCCACGAACCGCGAGGCAACCAAGCCCAAGCCCCACAACTAGAGAGACCTTGGGCCACAGTGAAAGATCCTTCATCACGCAATGAAGATCTCGTGTGCTACAACTAAGACCCAACGCAGACAAATAAATAAATATTTTAAATATGTGTATAACATGCAAAAGGGACCAACAGCAGCTATGAACTATCTGCAAAGAGG
Source organism: Cervus elaphus (assembly GCF_910594005.1). Lineage (NCBI taxonomy): Eukaryota > Metazoa > Chordata > Mammalia > Artiodactyla > Cervidae > Cervus > Cervus elaphus. The sequence goes on along the minus strand of NC_057821.1, from coordinate 49,822,510 downwards.
CTCCCTAGAAGTGAATGATGAATCCCTTGGAAGCCTGAGTAGGAGGAATTAAGGATTAGGAAAGCCTCCAAGAGGAATGGGACATTTGGGTTGGCCTTGAAAAGAACGGTAAGGTATTTTACAAAGATGCAAAAACTGGGAGAAGGGATGCAAACCAATAGCACAGTGGCAGTGTAGTCTCGGGCATCAGAGGACAGACTCTGTTCAATTGCCCATTTTTAAAACCTAACCTTACAGCTTACCACCTGTGTGACTTGGAGCAAGCTACATCACCTCTCCATCCCTCAGTTCAGTTCAGTTCAGTCGCTCAGTCATGTCTGACTCTTTGCAACCCCATGGTCTGCAGCATGCCAGGCCTCCCTGTCCATCACCAGCTCCTGGAGTTTACTCAAGCTCATGTCCATTGAGTCGCTGATAGCCATCCAACCATCTCATCCTCTGTCGTACCCTTCTCCTCCCGCCTTCAATCTTTCCCAGCATCAGGGTCTTTTCAAATGAGTCAGCTCTTCGCATCAGGTGACCAAAGTATTGGAGCTTCAGCTTCAACATCAGTCCTTCCAATGAATATTCAGGACTGATTTCCTTTAGGATGGACTGGTTTGGTCTCCTTGCAGTCCAAGGGACTCTCAAGAGTCTTCTCCAACACCACAGTTCAAAAGCATCAATTCTTCAGTGCTCACCTTTCTTTATAGTCCAACTCTCACATCCATACATGACCACTGGAAAAACAATAGCCTTGATTAGACGGACCTTTGTTGGCAAAGTGATGTCTCTGCTTTTTAATACGCTGCCTAGGTCGGTCATAACTTTTCCTCCAAGGAGCAAGCGCCTTTTAATTTCATGGCTGCAATCACCATTCACAGTGATTTTGGAGCTCCAAAAAATAGGCTGTCACTGTATCCATTGTTTCCCCATCTATTTGCCATGAAGTGATGGGAACAGATGCCATGATCTTAGTTTTCTGAATGTTGAGCTTTAAGACAACTTTTTCACTCTCCTCTTTCACTTTCATCAAGAGGCTCTTTAGTTCTTCTTCACTTTCTGCCAAAAGGGTGGCGTCATCTGCATATCTGAGGTTATTGATATTTCTCCTGACAATCTTGATTCCAGCTTGTGCTTCTTCCAGCCCAGCGTTTCTCATGATGTACTCGGCATATAAGTTAAATAAGCAGGGTGACAATATACAGCCTTGACATACTCCTTTCCCAATTTGGAACTGTCTGTTGTTCTATGTCCAGTTCTAACTGTTGCTTCCTGACCTGCCTACAGATTTCTCAAGAGGCAGGTCAGGAGGCTTGGTATTCCCATCTCTTGAAGAATTGTCCACAGTTTGTTGTGATCAAAACAGTCAAAGGCTTTGGAATAGTCAATAAAGCAGAAGTAGATGTTTTTATGGAAATCTCTTGCTTTATTGATGATCCAGAGGATGTTGGCAATTTGGTCTCTGGTTCCTCTGCCTTTTCTAAATCCAGCTTGAACATCTGGAAATCCATGGTTCATGTACTGTTGAAGCCTGGCTTGGGGGATTTTGAGCATTACTTTACTAGTGTGTGAAATGAGTGCAATTGTGTGGTAGTTTGAGCATTCTTTGGCATTGCCTTTCTTTGGGATTGGAATGAAAACTGACTTTTTCCAGTCCTGTGGCCACTGCTGAGTTTTCCAAATTTGCTGGCATATTGAGTGCAGCACTTTCACAGCATCATCTTTAGGATTTGAAATAGCTCAACTGGAATTCTATCACCTCCACTAGCTTTGTTCACAGTGATGCTTCCTAAGGCCCACTTGGCTTCGAATTGCAGGATGTCTGGTTCTACATGAGTGATCACACCATCGTGATTATCTGGGTCATAAAGATATTTTTTGTATAGTTCTTCTGTGCATTCTTGCCACCTCTTCTTAATATCTTCTGCTTCTGTTAGGTCTATACCTTTTCTGTCCTTTATTGTGCCCATCTTTGCATAAAAATTTCCCTTGGTGTCTCTAATTTTCTTGAAGAGATCTCTAGTCTTTCCCATTCTATTGTTTTCCTTTGTTGCTTTGCATTGATCACTGAGGAAGGCTTTTTTTTATCTCTCCTTTGCTATTCTTTGGAACTCTGCATTCAAATGGGTATATCTTTCCTTTTCTCCTTTGCCTTTCACTTCTCTTCTTTTCACAGCTATTTGTAAGGTCTCCTCAGACAGTCATTTTGCCTTTTTTTGCATTTCTTTTTCTTGAGGATGGTCTTGATCTCTGCCTCCTGTACAATGTCACAAACCTCCATCCATAGTTCATCAGGCACTCTGTCTATCAGATCTAATCCCTTGAATCTATTTCTCACTTCCACTGTATAATTGTAAGAGATTTGAATTAGGTCATAGCTGAATGATCTAGTGGTTTTTCCTACTTTCTTCAATTTAAGTCTGAATTTGGCAACAAGGAGTTCATGATCTGAGCCACAGTCAGCTCCTGGTCTTGTTTTTGCTAACGGTATAGAGCTTCCCCATATTTGGCTGCAAAGAATATAATCAATTTGATTTTGGTATTGACCATCTGGTGATGTCCATGTGTAGAGTCTTCTCTTGTGTTGTTGGAAGAGGGTGTTTGCTATGACCAGTGCGTTCTCTTGGCAGAACTCTATTAGCCCTTGCCTGCTTCATTCTATACTCCAAGGCCAAATTTGTCTGTTACTCCAGGTATTTCTTGACTTGCTACTTTTGTATTCCAGTCCCCTATAACAAAAAGGACATCTTTTTTGGGTGTTAGTTCTAGAAGGTCTTGTGGGCCTTCATAGAACCATTCAGCTTCAGTTTCTTCAGCATTCCTGGTCAGGGCATAGACTTGGATTACTGTGATAGTGAATGGTTTGCGTTGGAAATGAACAGAGGTCATTCTGTTGTTTTTGAGACTGCATCAAAGTACTGCATTTCAGACTCTTGTTGACTATGATGGCTAAATGATTCTTGCCCACAGTAGTAGACATAATGGTCCTCTGAGTTAAATTCACCCATTCCAGTCCATTTTAGTTCGCTGATTACTAAAATGTTGATGTTCACTCTTGCCATCTCCTGTTTGACCACTTCCAATGTGCCTCGATTCATGGACCTAGCATTCCAGGTTCCTATGCCATATTGCTCTTTACAGCGCCGGACCTTGCTTCCATCACCAGTCACATCCACACCTGGGTGTTGTTTTTGCTTTGGCTCCGTCTCTTCATTCTTTCTGGAGTTATTTCTCCACTCTTCTCCAGTAGCATTTTGGGCACCTACCGACCTGGGGAGTTCATCTTTCAGTGTCCTATCTTTTTGCCTTTTCACATGGTTCATGGGGTTCTCAAGGCAAGAATACTGAAGTGGTTTGCCATTCCCTTCCCCAGTGGACCACGTCTTGTCAGAACTCCCCACCATGACCCGTCCATCTAGGGTGGGCCTAAACTCCATCCCTCAGTTTATAATAATAGTATTAATCCTTACTCAGAGGGGCTTCCCACGTGGCTCTAGTGGTAAAGAACCCACCTGCCAATGCAGGAGACATAAGAGATGAGGGTTTGACCCCTGGGTGGGAAAGATCCCCTGGAGGAGGGCACAGCAACCCACTCCAGTATTCTTGCCTGGAGAATCCCATGGACAGAGGAGCCTGGTGGGCTGCAGTCTGTGGGGTCGCAGAGAGTTGGACATGACTGAGCGACTGAGGACTCATGCCCTCATAAGATTATTTTGAGGATTAAGTGAGTTACAGCGTGTAGTGGCCTTTGATCGATGCTTCAGCTGTGATCAGCCCTCAGTAGCATCAGCTGCTATTTCCACACCCCGTGCTCACATGAAGCCGCCAGCTCTCCCCCCTGCCTTCTGCTCTTGGTGACTCTGAGCACACTCGGCGCTCTGTGTTCTGCCCTTCTAGGCGTGTACGTTTTGGCGTGGCCCCTTCAGGCCACTTCCTCCCAGGAGGGCAGCGTGCTCACGTGGGTGTTCCTGGCTCTTGTGTCTGCATGCACGAGACGCTGCACTAGATTCGTCCCAAGCCTGGTCCTCCACCAGCCTTGGTGGGTCAGAGATACCTTCCAATGGGAGCTCTTGATCTTGAGTTGGATTCAAACCCAACTTTATCCTTGGCTCCCTTGTGCATATCAAACTCTCTGAACCTTCGGTCTTTTGTCTGTAAATGGAGGGTAGCAACACCTACCTCGCAGGTGCTCTTGTAAGGTTTAAATAAAACGAGGCAAGTATGCAGAGCTGTTTGACCCAGTGCCCAACACGGAATAATTGCCAAATAAACAGAAGAACTGAGGCTTTCGAACTGCGGTGCCGGAGAAGACTCTTGGGAGTCCTTTGGACTGCAAGGAAAACCAGTCAGTCCTAAAGGAAATCAACCCTGAATATTCATTGGAAGGACTGATGCTGAAGCTGAAACTCCAGTAGTTTGGCCACCTGATGTGAAGAGGGCCGACTCATTGGACAAGACCCTGATGTTGGGAAAGATTGAGGGCAGGAGAAGGGGACGACAGAGGACGAGATGGTTGGGTGGCATCACCAACTCAATGGACATGAGTTTCAGCAAGCTCCGGGAGATGGTGAAGGACTGGGAAGCCTGCTGTGCTGCAATCCTTGGGGCCACAAAGAGTCGGACACGACTTAGCACCTGAACAACAACAGACAAGCATTAATACGCAAACAGTAACCTTGCAGTGGTGCACAGATTGTTAACATTTGTTCATTTTTTTCTAGAAATAGTCATCACTTTTATCAGATTATCAGAGGTTCTTCCTGCTGTCTGGCGTCCTCCCCGTGTGGAGGGACTCTGGCTCAGACTGGAATGTGTAGACTGTCATCACTGGCCAGGACTCCCCTAAGTGTATAAAACACGGAAAAGAAAGCCTCCCTGGCCTCACCTTCGTTTGTGGAGTTATCTTCCCTGAGGGCTTCAGGGAAGACAGACGTCGTTTGTGGAGTTATCTTCCCTGAGGGCTTCAGGGAAGACAGACGTGTCTATGGAAAATAATTCGTAAGTGAGCTGAACGGGCTCCCACTTCTCCTTTCTTCTTCTTCACACCCTCACCCCCCCATTCCCAGGGCCCCCAGTTTGGCCAACTTCCTACAGCAGCTGCACTTGTTCCAGGAAAGGATCTGAGAAGTTCACTGGTACGGAAACCACGATGAAGAAGAACACAAGGGTCCCAGGAACGTCTGCCTTTGATCCGTTGGGCGGAGCTAGAGTCAAGGGGAGGAAGGTCTAATCAGGGGATTACAGGGCTCGGGAATGCCGGGGAGGAAAAATGCTGCTACTGGGAGGTGTTCCCAGGACACGAGGCCCGCCCCAGGTGTGGCAGCTGTAGCTGGCCTGAAGGGAGCCCAAGAGGCAAAGACACAAACGGAAGCCTGCTCCGAACATCATGCGCGCTAAGTCGCTTTCAGTCACATCTGACTCTTTGCGACCCTACGGCCCATAGCCTGTCAGGCTCCTCTGTCCGTGGGATTCTCTGGGCAAGAATACTGGAGGGGGTTGTCTTTTCTGTAGGGGATCTTCCCAACCCAGAGACTGAACCCGAGTCTCCTGCATTGACAATGAGGAGACATTGACAATTGTCTCCTGCAATACCACTGAGCCACCAGGGAAGCCCCATACATGCATGTACATTTGTGCATAGGTGGAAAATTCCAGAAAGATACAGAGCTAATTGGTAATGATGACTATCTCTGGGGAGCAAGCCTTGGAGGTTGGAAACCTGGAGTGGAAGAAAGGTTTGTTTCTCCTGATACTTTTTACCACTTATTTTCTTTCATATCGCTGATTTTTTTAAGCATATGTATGTATGACTCTTTCAATTTAAGAAATAAATATGAAAAGACAGTATGAGTAAATTCGGTGAGTTATGAAATCTTTTGATAAAACCGACAGCATGAAATATTGCTCTTAAAAATTCACAAGAGACCACAGTTAACAAAGCAGATGCCGCAAATCAAGCCCACAGTCAAAATATTTGCTAGGATTCAGAATTCAGGTAAATTCTGTGATGCAAAGTGCCCTTAAAGGTGACTAATGCGAGGGGAGGAGCCAAGATGGCGGAGGAGTAGGACGGGGAGACCACTTTCTCTCCTACAAATTCATCAAAAGAATAACTGAACGCAGAGCAAACTTCGCAAAACAACTTCGGATCACTAGCTGAGGTCATCAGGCGCCCAGAAAAGCAGCCCATTGTCTTCGAAAGGAGGTAGGACAAAATATAAAAGATAAAAAGTGAGACAAAAGAGCTAAGGGCGGAGATCCGTCCCGGGAGCTCTTAGGCGGCATTGCTTGGGGTAGGGTCCGGGCCCGAGTGCCCTGAGGACAATCGGAGGGAACTTCTGTGAGTTGCCAACTTGAACTGTGGGAGACCAAAAGAGAGAGAGTAAATTAACCGGCCCGAACACACTGCCGGCCGTTTGCAGAACAAAGAGACCGAGAAAGTCCAGAGAAGAGCTCGCAGGCTGCGGACCCGCCCAGCCCCGCCGGAGGCAGGGGGGAGGGGAAGGTCGCGGCGAGACACAGGGCGCAGGCACCCGACCGGCGCGGGCGGGGACTGGGGCTGGGGACGCGGAGGGCGGAAGGCGCGCGCGCCCGACTGGCGCCAGCGGAAACTGAGACTGGGTCCGTGGAAGGGAGGGGGCGCGCCACACCTGGGGATAGCGCGCCCACCAAGCCCCTGGCTGCCTGGACCGCTCTGACGGGGAAGGCACAGAGAGCAGGCGCAGCTTTTCCTTCCGCACTTTTGTGTAACACCCGAGGGCTGGAACCTCGCGCAGCGCGGGGCGCGCTCCATATAGAACAGCCGGGAGCCTGAGCAGCGCAGACGGAGAAAGCAGCGTCAGCCCCTCCCGGCAGCGCCAGCCCATCCCCGCGGCGCAAGCCTGTCCCCACAGCGCCAGCCCCTCCCCGCAGCGTCAGCCCCTCACCGCACAGCGACGGAACTAGCTACCTGAATAAGAGTCCACCTCCGCCCGCCTGTGTCAGGGCGGAAATGAGGCTCTGAAGAGACCGGCAAACAGAAGCCAAATAAACAAAGGGAACCGCTTCAGAAGGGACTGGTGCAACAGATTAAAATCCCTCTAGGAAACGCTGACTACACCGGAGGGGCCTGTAGATATCGAGAAGCGTAAGCTGGAACGAGGAGCTATCTGAAACTGAGCCGAACCCACACTGACCGCAACAGCTCCAGAGAAACTCCTAGATATAATTTTACTTTTTTCTCTTTTTTTTTAAAATTTTTTAAATTTTTTTTATTTTTTTCTTTTTTCTTTCTTCTCTTTTATTTTCCTCTAAAATCCCCTATTTCTCCCCCATTACTCCTTAACTTTCATTTCCACAGACTTTTACGATTTTTTAATTAGGGGGAAAAAAAAATTTTTTTTTTTCTTTCTTTTTTTTTTTTCTTTTTCTTTTTTTTTCTTTTTTTTCTTTCCTTTTTCTCTTCTATTTTCTATTTTTCTTTTTCTCTTATTTCTTTTAAAGTCCTCTAGTACTCCTCTACTACTCCTTAATTTTCATTTTCAATACACTATAACCTTACAAAAAAAAAGGAAAAAAAAAGAAGAGAAGCCCTATTTTTAAACCGAAGATTTTTCTCTCCCAATCTTGACTCTCTGTTTTCTACCTCAGAACACCTCTATTTCCTCCTTTCCCCTTCTCTTCCCAATCCAATTCTGTGAATCCTTGTAGGTGACTGGGCTACGGAGAACACTCTGGGAACAGACAGCTGCGTAGATCTGTCTCTCTCCTCTTGAGTCCCCCTTTTTCTCCTCCTGTTCATCTCTATCTCCCTCCTCCCTCTCCTCTTCTTCATGTAACTCTGTGAACCTCTCTGGGTGTCCCTAACGGGGGAGAATCTTTTAGCCATTAACCTAGAAGTTTTCTTATCAGGGCTGTATAGTTGGAGAAGTCCTGAGACTACAGGAAGAATAAAACTGAAATCCAGAGGCAGGAGACTTAAGCCCAAAACCTGAGAACACCAGAAAACTCCTGACTACATGGAACTTTAAGTAATAAGTGACCGTCCAAAAGCCTCCATACCTACACTGAAACCAACCACCACCCAAGAGCCAATAAGTTTTAGAGCAAGACATACCACGCAAATTCTCCAGCAACGCAGGAACATAGCCCTGAACATCAACATACAGGCTGCCCAAGGACACACCTAACACATAGACCCATCTCGAAACTCATTACTGGGCACTCCATTGCTCTCCAAAGAGAAGAAATCAAGTTCCACGCACCAGAACACTGACGCAAGCTCCCCTAACCAGGAAATCTTGACAAGCCAATCGTCTAACCCCACCCACTGGGTTAATCCTCCACAATAAAAAGGAACCACAGACCTCCAGAATACAGAAAGCCCACTCCAGTTACAGCAATCTAAACAAGATGAAAAGGCAAAGAAATACCCAACAGGTAAAGGAACATGAAAAATGCCCACCAAGTCAAACAAAAGAGGAGGAGATAGGGAATCTACCTGAAAAAGAATTTAGAATAATGATAATAAAAATGATCCAAAATCTTGAAAACAAAATGGAGTTACAGATAAATAGCCTGGAAACAAAGATTGAAAAGATTCAAGAACTGTTTAATAAAGACCTAGAAGAAATAAAAAAGAGTCAATTAAAAATGAATAATGCAATGAATGAGATCAAAAACACTTTGGAGGGAACCAAGAGTAGAATAACGGAGGCAGAAGATAGGATAAGTGAGGTAGAAGATAAAATGGTGGAAATAAATGAAGCAGAGAGGAAAAAAGAAAAAAGGATCAAAAGAAATGAGGACAACCTCAGGGACCTCTGGGACACTGTGAAACGCCCCAACATTCGAATCATAGGAGTTCCAGAAGAAGAAGACAAAAAGAAAGGCCATGAGAAAATACTCGAGGAGATAATAGCTGAAAACTTCCCTAAAATGGGGAAGGAAATAGCCACCCAAGTCCAAGAAACCCAGAGAGTCCCAAACAGGATAAACCCAAGGCAAAACACCCCAAGACACATATTAATCAAATTAACAAAGATCAAACACAAAGAACAAATATTAAAAGCAGCAAGGGAAAAACAACAAATAACACACAAAGGGATTCCCATAAGGATAACAGCTGATCTATCAATAGAAACCCTCCAGGCCAGAAGGGAATGGCAGGACGTACTGAAAGTAATGAAAGAGAATAACCTACAACCTAGATTACTGTATCCAGCAAGGATCTCATTCAGATATGAAGGAGAATTCAAAAGCTTTACAGATAAGCAAAAGCTGAGAGAATTCAGCACCACCAAACCAGCTCTTCAACAAATGCTAAAGGATCTTCTCTAGACAGGAAATACAGAAAGGTTGTATAAACGTGAACCCAAAACAACAAAGTAAATGGCAACGGGACCACACCTATCAATAATTACCCTAAATGTAAATGGGTTGAATGCCCCAACCAAAAGACAAAGATTGGCTGAATGGATACAAAAACAAGACCCCTATATATGCTGTCTACAAGAGACCCACCTCAAAACAAGAGACACATACAGACTAAAAGTGAAGGGCTGGAAAAAAATATTTCATGCAAACGGAGACCAAAAGAAAGCAGGAGTCGCAATACTCATATCAGATAAAATAGACTTTCAAATAAAGGATGTGAAAAGAGACAAAGAAGGACACTACATAATGATCAAAGGATCAATCAAAGAAGAAGATATAACAATTATAAATATATATGCACCCAACATAGGAGCACCGCAATATGTACGGCAAACGCTAACGAGTATGAAAGAGGAAATTAATAGTAACACAATAATAGTGGGAGACTTTAATACCCCACTCACAACTATGGATAGATCAACTAAACAGAAAATTAACAAGGAAACACAAACCTTAAATGACACAATGGACCAGCTAGACCTAATTGATATCTATAGGACATTTCACCCCAAAACAATCAACTTCACCTTTTTCTCAAGTGCACACGGAACATTCTCCAGAATAGATCACATCCTGGGCCATAAATCTGGTCTTGGAAAATTCAAAAAAATTGAAATCATTCCAGTCATCTTTTCTGACCACAGTGCAGTAAGATTAGATCTCAATTACAGGAAAAAAATTGTTAAAACTTCAAACATATGGAGGCTAAATAACACGCTTCTGAATAACCAACAAATCATAGAAGAAATCAAAAAAGAAATCAAAATATGTATAGAAATGAATGAAAATGAAAACACAACAACCCAAAACCTATGGGACACTGTAAAAGCAGTGCTAAGGGGAAGGTTCATAGCATTACAGGCTTACATCAAGAAACAAGAAAAAAAAACCAAATAAATAACCTAACTCTACACCTAAAGCAATTAGAGAAGGAAGAAATGAAGAACCCCAGAGTTAGCAGAAGGAAAGAAATCTTAAAAATCAGGGCAGAAATAAATGCAAAAGAAACTAAAGAGACCATAGCAAAAATCAACAAAGCTAAGAGCTGGTTTTTTGAAAAAATAAACAAAATTGACAAACCATTAGCAAGACTCATTAAGAAACAAAGAGAGAAAAACCAAATTAACAAAATTAGAAATGAAAATGGAGAGATCACAACAGACAACACTGAAATACAAAGGATCATAAGAGACTACTACCAGCAGCTCTATGCCAATAAAATGGACAACTTGGATGAAATGGACAAATTCTTAGAAAAGTATAACTTTCCAAAACTGAACCAGGAAGAAATAGAAGATCTTAACAGACCCATCACAAGCAAGGAAATCAAAACTGTCATCAAAAATCTTCCAGCAAACAAAAGCCCAGGACCAGATGGCTTCACAGCTGAATTCTACCAAAAATTTAGAGAAGAGCTAACACCTATCTTACTCAAACTCTTCCAGAAAATTGCAGATGAAGGTAAGCTTCCAAACTCATTCTATGAGGCCACCATCACCCTAATTCCAAAACCAGACAAAGATGCCACAAAAAAAGAAAACTACAGGCCAATATCACTGATGAACATAGATGCAAAAATCCTTAACAAAATTCTAGCAAACAGAATCCAACAACATATTAAAAAGATCATACACCATGACCAAGTGGGCTTTATCCCAGGAATGCAAGGATTCTTTAATATCCGCAAATCAATCAATGTAATACACCACATTAACAAATTGAAAGATAAAAACCATATGATTATCTCAATAGATGCAGAGAAAGCCTTTGACAAAATTCAACACTCATTTATGATTAAAACTCTCCAAAAAGCAGGAATAGAAGGAACATACCTCAACATAATAAAAGCTATATATGACAAACCCACAGCAGGCATCACCCTCAATGGTGAAAAATTGAAGGCATTTCCCCTGAAATCAGGAACAAGACAAGGGTGCCCACTCTCACCACTACTATTCAACATAGTGTTGGAAGTTCTGGCCACAGCAATCAGAGCAGAAAAAGAAGTAAAAGGAATCCAGATAGGAAAAGAAGAAGTAAAACTCTGTTTGCAGATGACATGATCCTCTATATAGAAAACCCTAAAGACTCTACCAGAAAATTACTAGAGCTAATCAATGAATATAGTAAAGTTGCAGGATATAAAATTAACACACAGAAATCCCTTGCATTCCTATATACTAACAATGAAAAAACAGAAAGAGAAATTAAGGAAACAATACCATTCACCATTGCAACAAAAAGAATAAAATACTTAGGAGTATATCTACCTAAAGAAACAAAGGACCTATACATAGAAAACTATAAAACACTGATGAAAGAAATCAAAGAGGACACAAACAGATGGAGAAACATACCGTGTTCATGGATTGGAAGAATCAATATTGTCAAAATGGCTATTCTACCCAAAGCAGTCTATAGATTCAATGCAATCCCTATCAAGCTATCAACGGTATTTTTCACAGAACTAGACCAAAGAATTTCACAATTTGTATGGAAATACAAAAAACCTCGAATAGCCAAAATAATCTTGAGAAAGAAGAATGGAACTGGAGGAATCAACCTGCCTGACTTCAGACTCTACTACAAAGCCACAGTCATCAAGACAGTATGGTACTGGCACAAAGACAGAAATATAGATCAATGGAACAGAATAGAAAGCCCAGAGATAAATCCACGAACCTATGGACACCTTATCTTTGACAAAGGAGGCAAGGATATACAATGGAAAAAAGACAACCTCTTTAACAAGTGGTGCTGGGAAAACTGGTCAACCACTTGTAAAAGAATGAAACTAGAACACTTTCTAACACCATACACAAAAATAAACTCAAAATGGATTAAAGATCTAAATGTAAGACCAGAAACTATAAAACTCCTAGAGGAGAACATAGGCAAAACACTCTCCGACATAAATCACAGCAAGATCCTCTATGACCCACCTCCCAGAATATTGGAAATAAAAGCAAAACTAAACAAATGGGACCTAATGAAACTTAAAAGCTTTTGCACTACAAAGGAAACTATAAGTAAGGTGAAAAGACAGCCCTCAGATTGGGAGAAAATAATAGCAAATGAAGAAACAGACAAAGGATTAATCTCAAAAATATACAAGCAACTCCTGCAGCTCAATTCCAGAAAAATAAATGACCCAATCAAAAAATGGGCCAAAGAACTAAACAGACATTTCTCCAAAGAAGACATACAGATGGCTAACAAACACATGAAAAGATGCTCAACATCACTCATTATTAGAGAAATGCAAATCAAAACCACAATGAGGTACCATTACACGCCAGTCAGGATGGCTGCTATCCGAAAGTCTACAAGCAATAAATGCTGGAGAGGGTGTGGAGAAAAGGGAACCCTCTTACACTGTTGGTGGGAATGCAAACTAGTACAGCCGCTATGGAAAACAGTGTGGAGATTTCTTAAAAAAATGGAAATAGAACTGTCATATGACCCAGCAATCCCACTTCTGGGCATACACACTGAGGAAACCAGATCTGAAAGAGACACGTGAACCCCAATGTTCATCGCAGCACTGTTTATAATAGCCAGGACATGGAAGCAACCTAGATGCCCATCAGCAGATGAATGGATAAGGAAGCTGTGGTACATATACACCATGGAATATTACTCAGCCATTAAAAAGAATTCATTTGAACCAGTCCTAATGAGATGGATGAAGCTGGAGCCCATTATACAGAGTGAAGTAAGCCAGAAAGATAAAGAACATTACAGCATACTAACACATATATATGGAATTTAGAAAGGTGATAACGATAACCCTATATGCAAAACAGAAAAAGAGACACAGAAATACAGAACAGACTTTTGAACTTTGTGGGAGAATGTGAGGGTGGGATATTTCAAAAGAACAGCATGTATACTATCTATGGTGAAACAGATCACCAGCCCAGGTGGGATGCATGAGACAAGTGCTCCGGCCTGGTGCACTGGGAAGACCCAGAGGAATCGGGTGGAGAGGGAGGTGGGAGGGGGGATCGGGATTGGGAATACATGTAAATCCATGGCTGATTCATATCAATGTATGACAAAACCCACTGGAAAAAAATAATAATAAAAAAAAAAATTTTTTTTAAAGTGACTAATGCATGTGCTAGGAAAATTGAGAGGAAATAGGCCCAATGCTGGAGCAGGCTTTCTTAACAACGTGGGTTTTTACTTTAGAAAGAACATCCAATACATCTCCACACCTATTTTTGAATGAAGAGAAAGGGTTTCAGGAAGTTGTGTTCTTCACTAGTCAAATCAGCCCCCTCCCCACAAGCCTGCCGCTGGTTCTGAGCCTGAGAACCAGAACTGCACACACCAGCTGACTCAGTCCTTATAAACAGCATTTTCCCAGTAAGCGTGGAGTGGTCAGTATTAAGGTGGGAAGCCAGAAGCCATGGAACATTTGGATATGGAGTGGGAATCAGACCTGAATGTCACACTCAGGTTTCAGGGCCCACTCTGAGAATCTTTGCTGAGTTTCTCAAGCTTCTGCTTTGGGGATTTGATGATTGCGTTTTTCTGACAGAGAAAAACAAAACTAAAGCCCCACAAGTCCTGAAAATTAGAAGAGTTCCCTGTGGAACATTCTACTAAGAAAGAGGAGAAAGAAATTCACATGTTGACCAGCCAGGCACCACCATCAATCCCCAAAGGCGTTGAAAACAGCAAGAGAAAGTGCTCCTACAGAAATTACAGAGGAATATTCTGCTTCACCAAATACTACACAACTGAAAATAAAGTAAAACAAAATTTTTTTTAAGTTGGCTTTGAAAACACACTGCTAACATCCAAAACGCTCATATGCTCTAGTAATCACGAAAGCAGTATATAAATTTGTGAACTAAAAAGGCAACTGAGACGCTAAAAAGGCAATGACGAGCAGAGAAAGGCAGATGGATCTACGCAATCACACGGTGGGTTCCACGTTATAGGCAGTTTCCTGCTGCATTTCTTTAAGCATGTTGGCTCAGACAAGCCTCTGACATTTGTTAAGACAGAAAGATCCAGAACCAAATTAATCTGCCAGAGTCTCCTGTATTTGGCACAATTGGATGTAACAGGGAGAGTCTCCCTCCTTAAGGAATTACTCTATTTAGAGAGAGACATATAAATGCATAGGAATGATTAGAATAACACCAGAGTGTAAGTACGATCAAAGTGAAAGCCAATTTTTTCAAATTAACATCTATAAACAGTTTACAATATGTGCCAGGCGGTACGCTTAGCGCCTCGAATGCATTATCTTGTTTAATTCTCACCCACCTGCATGAGGTAGATGCAACTGCTGTCTCCACATCACAGATGATAAAACAGGCTTAGAAAGATCAGTAAGTACCAGTCCCAGAGCCCAGGCCCTTAACCAACCTGTTCTATTTCTTCTGCTCATTTCATCAGAAACAATTAACAATTGGCATGGTGGAATGCCCAAGCCACACATTTCCAGGCACTGGGTCTGGATTCAGTTGTCAGTCAGCAGCAAAGGCCCACTTCCTAAACTTACTCAGTTTTTCTATAATCTGTCGGCTCTGCATGCAGCTGTGCCAAGGTTGGGTCCTGGAACTGTCATATCAGTCCTTTTCAGTCACTTTAGAAACAGCCCTTCTTTGCCCGTTTTGACAAAGAAAGTAAACTCCACCGACAGGCCAGAAGTGAATCGGAACCAAAGCCACTCTGTGTTACCAATGTTTTAGATGTTATTCTTTTAACATCGAGGTAATATAAATTTAATTTCTTCTTCCTTGATTCAAAATGTTCTCTTACTTATACAAGAAAAATTAGATCAAATCAAAATATGTTCATCTCATATAATGAATGGGTTTCAAGAAAGTAATGTATAAACAAAATTGTGTGTTAAATACACAAGGGAGAACTGGTTATTGGAAAGAAGTTGGTAATGATTCATTCTGCACGGCAAAAAATCCTTTTGTATGATTTATTTATCACGCACCCCATACCAAACCCATGTTTCAGGCAGCTTAGAAAGGTACACATAATCCCAGATAAAATAAAATTTGAAAACAGTAATGGATTTAAGGCAAATGGAACATAATGATAGCCAGGGGTAAAATGAGTGCACAAAATCCACGAAGGTCTTTGGCCTTCACAGGGCGGGCTTCCCGGTTAAGCCCTAAGCTGTCCAGGGGCCAGTGTCTAGATGGAAACACCATCACTACCCAACTTCAGGTACATGGCAACAGCTCTGACAAAACTGGTGAATGTTTTCCAAATGGTTCCGGGACCTCCCGACCTTAAGGAGATCCCTGTCTACACCCACAGCTGCTTCCCCGGCAGCCTTCTCCGCGAGGCTGCTGTCTCTCCTGAGTCAAAGCCATCCTCCACCTACGCTGTTTTTTCCAGACCAGTCTGTAAATACACTTTATAAAAGCTTCTGCTCCTATTGTCATCTTCCAGCGTCCGCTCCCTTCCCCTCACCCCTCCAAGACCGCCTTCCCCTCCCCTTCCTCCACGTTGCACCCACACGCATCCGGGTGGCCGATGGAAATGATGCCCGCCCACCCGGCCTGCCCCCACCCAGCCTGCCCGTCACCTTCCTTGACCTGCCCTGTCCCGCCCCATCAGCAGTGCATTGTCACCTCGTGCACCCCGCCTTCCTCGTCCTGCACCTGGGACCCCCACATCCGCCCTCCAGGGCCGGTTCCCGTGCCCCCCGCAGCTGCAACACCTGGTCCCCGAGCGCCTGTGCCCGGGTGCCTCCAAGAGTCTCGAGTAATTGACCCAGAGTAGGGGCCAGGCGTCCGGCCATTCGTGGAGCGAATTCCAGCAGGCCCGCTGAGCGGACGGCCCGGCGCTGGCCCCTGGCTGCCGCCCGCCGTTCTCCCCGCTTCGTTCTGACCACAGCCTCCTTCAGTCCTGTGCCCCGCGACGCCGCTCCCCCTTCCCGCCCTGAGGCCTCTTGGCCTCCTCCCCAGCCCTAATCCCAAGCTGCCATTTCCCTCTGCCACTCTTTTGCCAGTGTCTTCAACTCTCTTGACCTATTGTATTTACATAGCAACTACAGAAACCAAAAACAAACAAAAAACTCTAATCTAAATGAATCCAACTATTTCCCTTCTTAGCGCCTGCGGCTTCTCAGCAGTGCTTGGAAAAAAAAAAAAAAATCAATATTCCTCATGTAAATTAAAAGTGAAAAGAAAAAATCTTAGCAAATTAAAGATAGAAGAGAACTTCCTTAATTTAGAAAATGGAATTTGCAACAGACATTTTATACAGAAAAAACTCTAGATGAACTTAGGTTAAATTATTAGAATTAAAGAACAAAGGTTGCAAATTTTCTGGACAGATTGTTGCTGTTCAGTCACTCTGTCATGTCCGACTCTTTGCAATCGCATGGACTGCAGCACGCCAGGCTTCCTTGTCCTTCACCATTTCTCGGACTTTGCGCAAACTCATGTCCACTGAGTCAGTGATGCCATCTAATCATCTCATCCTCTGTCGTCCCCTTCTCCTCCTGCCTTCAATCTTTCCCAGCATCAGGGTCTATTCCAATGACTTGGCTCTTCCTATCAGGTGGCCAAAGTATTGAAGCTTCAGCTTCAGCATCAGTCCTTCCAATGAATATTCAGGACTGCTCTCCTTTAGAATGGACTGGTTGGATCTCCTTGCAGTCCAAGGGACTCTCAAGAGTCTTCTCCAACACCACAGTTCAAAAGCATCAATTCTTTGGTGCTCAGCCTTCCTTATGGTTCAGCTCTCACATCCACACATGACTACTGGAAAAACCATAGCTTTGATTACACAGACCTTTGTCAACAAATTGATGTCTCTGCTTTTTAATATTTTGTCTAGGTTTGTCATAGCTTTTCTTCCAAAGAACAAGCAACTTTTAATTTCATGGCTGCAGTCACTGTCCACAGTGATTTTGGAGCCCAAGAAAATAAAATCTGTCACTGTTACCACTTTTTCCCCATCTATTTGCCATGAAGTGATGAAACCAGATGCCATGATCTTAGATTGTCAGTGTACAGAACTTAATTGTATTTTTCTATTGTACCAATGAAGAGTTTGAAGATGCAAAAAAAAAAAAATTAGGATGTCATTTATTTCATCAAAAGATATCAAGGACTCAGAAATAAATATGACATCGTTTAAACTGCCCAACTGAAATGAGAAACTTACATTCACAGAAAAACGTATCCATGAAATTTTATAGTGGCTTTGTTCACAACTGCCAAAACCTGGGAACAACCCAACCGTGTCTCACGTGGAGAGTGGATAAACTGAGACACACATCTCCGACGGACACTTACTCAGCCGTGTAGGGAAATGAACTCCCTATACATGCACAGGCAGGGGTGAACCCCAAAGGCACTGGAAGAAATACAAGCCAGACCCAAAGACAGATTTCCATTTCTATGACATTCTGGAAAAACCAAGTTATACAAGGTGACTGCCAGAGGCGGAGGTGGGAAGAAAGGTTTGCTAACTTGTGAGGCAGGGGGATCACTGGGACTGTTCTGGATCTCCAGGATTTTACATAGCTTTATTGTTAACATGTAACATTGTGTATATTTAAGGTAGACAGTGTGATGATTTGATAATATGTGTATATATATTACAAAATAATCATCACAATAAGGTTAGTTAACACATACATCACCTCACATAATTAGCACATACATCACCTCACCTTGTATGTGTGTGGTGAGAAGCTTTAAGATTTACTGTCTTAGCAAATGTCAAACATACAATACAGTCCTGTTAATTGAAGTCACCGTGCTATGCATCACATCCCCAGACACATTTCGTCTTATAAGGACACTAGACTCTCTGCCACCTTCATGAATTCCCCCACCGTCCAGACCCTGGTAACCACCAAACTACTCTCCATGATGTTGGGTTTTGTTTTTTTTAGATTCCACAAACAGATGAGATCACACAGTAATTGACCTTCTCTGCCTGACATACTTCACTCAAAACCTTCAAGCTTTGAACATGCTGTTGCAAATGGCAAGATTTCCTCCTTTTTATGACTGAATAATGTTCTCCTATATCTGTGACACATTTTTTAATCCATGCATCTGTCAGCAGACACTTACGATGTTCTCATGTCCTGGTTGTTGCAAATAACGCCACAATAACCATGGGATGCAAATGTCTCAAGACAGTAATTTAAGTTCTTCTTGTTCTACATCTTGACTGTGGTGGTGGTTACACAAAAAATACCTTTGTCAAAATTCGTAGGCCTGTAAAATAATGAGTGTATTTTACTGGGTGCACATTATACCTCAATTGTAAAGCTTTTAAAAGACAAAAAATAAACACCATATTCTATATTGTCTATACAATTTTTAAAAAAATCTCAGTGTTAGAATTGTTTCAGGGGGAAGTTTGTAACAATTCAAAATCGCTATTTGAATGTACTGTGGTGCAACATATTCATGTGTTTAAATAGTAGATTTAAAATAAACAATGAAAATGCAGTGATTATATGGAAAAAACCAGAACTTGTATTATTTAAATTGTGTCATTCTATTAGATCACTTGGAATTTTGATTGGTGTTTAAGTTTTAGAATAGTGAAAAAGTGTGAGAGGTATAAGGTTTGTGCTTGATAAATGCAAATTTTAGTTAGCATATAAAATATTTTATATATTTTATTAGCATATTTAAAATTGAGATTCATTTTATTTTATTTAAATAAAATAAATAGAGCTGAAATTAATTATTTAAAACTGAAACTCCAATACTTTGGCCATCTGATGCAAAGAACTGACTCCTTGGAAAAGACCCTGATGCTGGGAAAGACTATAGGCAGGAGGAGAAGGGGACGACAGAGGATAAGATGGTTGGATGGCATCACTGACTCCATGGCATCATGGACATGAGTTTGAGCAAGCTCTGGGAGCTGGTGATGGAAGGGAAGCCTGGCGTGCTGCAGTCCATGGGGTCACAAAGAGTTGGACATGACTAAGCAGCTGAACTGAACTGATTTAAATTATTTAATAATTTTAATTTATTTGAATTTAGATTGTCCAGATTTTTAAACTTGCAGTTATTTATTTAAATTCTAATTTACTATAATTATAGTTGTGACTTGTTTTAAGACTAAAGAATAAACTAAGAATATATAATATTACATCAGAGATTCCATTTGGTCGTTACCTAAATGATACCTTTGGCACACTGTTCAGATTTATCAACATTGATTTGTTACAAAATATTTTAAAGAGTTTCTTTGACTATTTTCATACCTGTCACTTCCCATGAAAGGAAGATTTGAAATTAAAATTAACAAAAATATTTTCAACCAATCATAAGAGAAGATAGATTTAAAAATCTGGCTACACTATCTTGAACATCAGTATGCTAAAATCAGTTTTGACAGCCATTGACAAATCTGTGCAAGGGCTGAAAACGGACGGTGGGAAAGGATGGTCTTTTCCATAAATGATGCCTCCCCTGTCCGAGCATGTTTGCTTGCCCCCCGACCCCGCTCCCAGCTCTCTTTGCCCCTAGAACTTACCGCCTCCCAACACTCCAGAGAATGGACTGCTTGCTGCCTTAACTGCCCTGGGAGAATGTAATCTTTCCCCACGAAGGCAGACATCTTGGTCCACGCGGTTCACTCGCCTGTCCTGGGCACCTGGGGCAGGGCTTGGCCCTGTGTGAGGCCGCCGTGAATGTCTCTGACACAACCGAGTGAGTGAGCAAGCGGATGAGTCGTGAGCTTGAGACAAGCTGTAGGGCAGTCACGCGAGGCTCCGGTTGAGAGCTGTTTGTGTGGAGTCCTGTGAGATGAGGAGTCCCCTTGAGCAGGGGACCGGGTCTCGAGAATTCTGGCCACGGGGTGACTGCATGCACGCTGGGCCGCCGCTAAGCCATGGAGTGCCTTCCGTGTGAATTAGAAAGCATGGCCCTTCTTTCCAGCTGTGCGCTGCTGGGGGGTCGTAAGATGGTGTAGCTGCAGTGGAAAACGGCATGGCAGGCCCTCAAAAAATTAAAGCCAGAATTACCATACGATCCAGCAACTCCACTTCCAGATGTACACCTGAGCAAATTGAAAGCAGGGCCTTGGAGAGGTGTTTGTACCCCCGTGTCTGCAGCAGCGTTATCCACAGTAGCCCAAAGGTGTCCACCAGCAAATGAACGGATAGACAACGTGCGGTCAACACACACGATGAAATATTGTATTGCATCCCCTAAAGAGGAAGGAAATTCTCAATACAGAGAAACCTCTAAGACATGACGCTCAGTGAAACAGGTCAGTCACAAAAGGACAAATACAGTGTGACTCCACTTACACGAGGCTGCTAGAATAGTCAGATTCATGGACAGAAGGTAGAATGGGGTTTTCCAGGGGCTGGGGGGAAGTGAGGAGTTCGTGTTTAAGGAGGATGGAGTCTGGTTTGAGAAGATGGCAGAGGTCGATGGACGGTGGGGAAGGCTGCAGAATAATACGAAGGTGCACGTGACTACGGAGCTGCACCTAAAAAAGGTTGAGACGGTTAATTTTATGGTCTGTGTAGTTTACTAGAATAAAACAAAACCTGGGAGAAAACGACCCTCTGACTTAAAGAAGACAGCTGTGGCCTGGGAGAAAAGGGAGGTGAGTGCACTCCAGTTTGACCTCATTTTGATGAGAAGCAGGTATTTTCAAAACCTAGTCTACAGCGTCACAAAGAAGTGAAGAAACCCAAGGCCGGCAGTGTGTCTGCTGTGATTTCCTTCCTGGAGGACAGCGAGGAGATACTGATGAAAGGTGTTTCACACGAGCATGCCCTCGGATACAATAATTCCACTTTTAGGCATTTCACCTCAAGAAATAATCCTAGATATTCGCAAGATGTATCTGTAAGGATGAACATTTGTTTACAATGTCAAATGACTAGAAATCACTTACAAAGTGGGGCACAGTAAAACAAATGAACCTGCTGCACTGTCAGTACACAATAAAAACCCCGCTGCCAAAGAATGGTTGGTGGCACGGGGAAGTGTTCTCAATAAACCACTAAATGTGAAAAAATTTACAGAACAGTAAGACCACTATGCATATACTTTTGCTGAAAAACTTTACCTGACTAGGTAAAGAGAAAGAGTTATAGCACAGCTGATTTTGTCTTCATCTTTCTACTTTTGTTTATTTTCTAAATTCTTCATAGTGTACAGGTATTCTTTATGTGGCTGGAAATAAAAACACTGTGTAAATATTTTCAAGTTAAATCTGAGTTTCTTTGTTTCTAATTGGTAAACACTGGGACCAATTTAGGTTGAAATGTACCTTTGTCAGATGAGAAAGAAAAGGAGGAAAAAATGCCTCCTTTTTTTTTTAATTGCCCTGAGTCAGGTTTTACTGTCAAAAACCAGACTGTAAAAGAGGGTTTAAAATATTTAAGGTAATAAATTCTGCAATCACTCAAAACACCTGTTTGCGTGAAACCCATTGGTATGCAAATCGCCAATCACTCCTGTCTTATGCATTAAAACCAGTCACCCAAGTTTCTCACCAATCAATAACTGATGGGGGTGGGGAGGGCAGCGGGGGAAAGAAAGGGGCGGCTCCAGAACCTGGAAGTAGAACTACACTTCTTCAATACCAGTCCTGTACCTTAGACTTCCAGATTCTCATTTCCACGATTCCATCATCCACGACGCCCACACCACAGCTTTTCTAAAGTCATCTGTTTGGACGTCGGCTGGTGCTACGCACTGTTTTCTTCTGATTTTCACTGGAGTAGAGTTGCCTTACAGAGTTGTGTTCATTTCTGCTGGGCCGCAAAGTGAATCAGCCACACACACACCTACAGCCCCTCTTGTTTGGGTTCCCTTCCCATCGAGGTCACCACGGCGCTTAAGTGGGGTTTCCTGTGTTACGCAGCAGGTTCTCGTCGGGTATCTCTTTCATACGCAGTACCAGGAATGCATAGTGTCAATCCCAATCTCCCAGTTCATTTCTCACATCCCACCTCCCCCTTGGGAACCATTTGTGTGTGTTCTACTTCTGTGTCTCTGTTCGCTTTTTCAAATGAAACCATCCACACACCATTTCTCTAGATCCCACATACACGCACCAACATGTGTTTGCTTCTCTCCTTTCTAACCCACTTCACTCTATATGACGGCCCGCGTCTCTGCACATGGCACAGTCTCATCCTTTCGTTGACTATGTGATATTCCGCTGTGTATATGTCCACTTCTTTACCTGCTCCTCTGTTGAGGGACATCTAGGTCACCCTGCGCCCTGCCTGTTGTGAACAGAGCTGCAGTGAGCCCTGGGGTCGCGGGGCAGTCTTCACTGGTCACGGCACCCGCGTGGACTGGATTCGGGCGCTTCATTCCGGTCCGCCTCGCAGACCGTACCTGGAGGCTGCTCTCGGTCCCGGCGAGAGGGACGAAGTCAGAGGGGAAGTGCCGAGGCCGAGCCACGCTTGCAGCTGAAGGCGTCCCGTCAGTAAGTCCGCTACCCGCTTCTGAGGAACTTCAGCCTTTGTGTCTTCCGGTGTATCCAACTTAAGGGACCTAGGTTTGGGAAGGAACAAGCCTTGATAACGCAGTGTTCTTTCAGGGACTTTGCTTTATCTGTTCTGCGCAGCCGGGACTCCAGAATTCTGTCAGAAATCGTCCCTTAGGCACAGCCTCGCCAGGTATCCATGCTTAACAACAGCCAGAAAGGTCCTGTTATGAGTTGAATTATATTCCCCCAAATTCATGTGTTGGTCCTAATCCCACCACTTCAAAATGTAACAGGAGACAGGATCTTTAGAGAGGTCCTTAAGTCACAGTGAGGTCAGCTGGGCTGTGTCCTCATAAGAGAGGAAATGGGAAGCACACCCAGAGGGACGGCCCTGTGAGGACACAGCCCGGAGGCGGCGGCTGCAAGCCGAGGAGGGAGACCTCGGGAGAGGCCAGCCCTGAGACACCTGGTCTGGGACCTCAGCCTCCAGGCCGGGAGAACACGTGTTTCCATGGTTTAAACCCCCAGCCTGTGGTCTCCTGTCCAGCAGCTCTTGCAGACTAGTACAGGTTCTCACCCAGAATAAATCACTAAGGAATGATTGAACCTATACAGGAGAAAACCATGCAATTGACTAAAGAGTTACCTTGAGCATAATTTCTCACCTATCAAGCCACGATTCACACACAGTAGAGTTCTGTGACTGATTTCTAATTTTCCTCTCTGGGAAATTGCGCCCGGCTGGGGTAAACACCTCTGTCTTGGTTTGGCTCAGATACACGAATCCTTTCCTACTGTCTGGCGCTTCTTACAATCGGGAGTTTTAAAACAACGGTCGCGGGGCACCTTTCCTTTCATCTTCTACCATTCTTCAAAGCTCTGTTTTTAAGTGCCCAGGTTCCATCACTATCTGTCTAGGTTCTGGTGAAAGCAAGACCCACGCGATGTTGAAATGCTCAACACGCTGAGATCACTTCTCCTTCCTTCAAGGGGTCGGCTCCTCCCAGATCTAACCAACGCAGTCACAGCTGCTTGTTCCCTGGGAGACTGAGTCTCTATTCACACACTTTGCTTGGTCCTATGATTTGGGGGTGGGAGTGGGTGTTGATATACGACTCCAGAGTTTTGGTGGGAAGAAAGAAACTTCCTGTTTGGTGTCTGTCGCTGACAACTAGACAACTTCCTACCGTTTCTCGGGCTTTCTTGACTCAGCCGTGTGTCTTGCTTGTCACTTCCCTCCGCCTCCCGTCTGCTCCCCCGTTGGGGTATTTAACTGCTTACACCCCCTCTGTGCAGGCTGCAGGGACTTTGCCAGACCATCCTTTCTGCTTGTTTTAGAATCAAAGCATTTGACGAAAAAAAAAAGAAGGAGAATTCAGTGAAGGAGGGTGGGGGAGCCTGGCACAGCTGATGAGGAGTGGTCTGCAACAGTGACCAGACACCCCCACCCCCTTCCTGCACAAAGCCTGGACCTCTCACTCATCATTGAGGGAGAGGTCGTTTAAATAAATGGGTCATAATTACCAAAAAGAATACATTAGAAAGATAAGAATATATTTTATTTGTAAAATAAACTGTCACAGATAAAAATCTAGAAAGTTCAAACAGTAATAACTAGATGGCTTCCCCAGTGGTTCAGTGGTAAAGAATCCCTCTGCAAAGCGGGTAACTCCAAAGATGTGGGTTCGATCCCTGGGTCAGGAAGATCCCCTGGAGAAGGAAATGGTAACCCACCCCAGTATTCTTGCCTGGAGAATCCCAAGGATAGAGGAGCCTGGAGAGCTATGGTCCATGGGGCTTCAAAGAGTTGGACACGACTGAAGTGACTCAGCAGCATATGCTAAAGAATCATCTCAAAAGGATAAAACAAAGTTATTTCATCCTTTTAGATACAATGTTTGCTAAAAGAGGATGGAGTGGCAAATACAAGACGAGGGGGGGACCCAAGGGGCCGGGGGCTGGAAGAACCCTTCTTGGGGGACCCCAGGGGCTGCCTCCCCGGGACGTGTCTGAGGCCCAGACGCCTGAAGGCAGCAGCATCTGAGGGGCATCTTCCCCGTGGGCTGAAGAGTCCGGTGAGCCCGGGGCTGCTCCAAACACTTTCCCTGGGGCCCGGCTTGCACGCAAATCCAACACGCTGATGGCAGACAGGATGATTCCTCCTCACACAGACAGGATGCCTGCCAGAGAGGGTGAGCGCCCAGAGGGGCTCACGGGGGAGAATGTGAAATCTGCTGTCGGGGTTGTTCCTGCACATGGACGGTCCAGGAGGGGGACACACAGACAGTCCAGGAGGGGGACACACGGACAGTCCAGGAGGGGGACACACGGACGGTCCGGGAGGGGGACACACGGAAGGTCCGGGAGGGGGACACAGACGGCCCGGGAGGGGGACACAGACGGTCCGGGAGTGGGACACACAGACGGTCCGGGAGGGGGACACACAGACGGTCCGGGAGGGGGACACACGGACGGTCCGGGAGGGGGACACAGACGGTCCAGGAGGGGGACACAGACGGTCCAGGAGGGGACTCAGATGGTCCAGGAGCAGGGACAGGGCTGTGACTCAGGAAACGCTCCAGTTTCAGGAAGAAGGACTCACAGCCGCGGGTCTGGGCAGGCCTCTGGTCCTGCCCTGTCCCTAAGCGGCAATGGGGCTCTGGGAAGTCCGCTGCTGCCTGTGTGCTGCCGCGTCCCGCCTGCATGTTGCCGCGTCCTCTAAGACAGCGAGGCTGAACCACAGGGCTCTGAGCTCACTCCTGAGTGCCCTGGTTTCGGGTCAGATCCACATGCTTTCCTCAGTCTGGCCCCACCGTCCCATCTCCGTGCAGAGCAGGCCTGCGTCCCACCCTTGGGCCCTGGCCCCTCGCAGAGCGAAGCCCAGGGCCCGTCCCGTCCGCCCAGCGGGACAGCCTCACTGCAGGCCAAGGAGCGAGGCAGGACCCGCAGCAGCTCAGGTCAAGTGCCGGGAGGAGGCAGTGGGAAGGCCCAGGTCTGGCCAAGGAGGCCAAGCAGAGGGGAGCTTGGGTGGGATTCAGGAAGGACCCTGCGGGGCTGGGGGCGAAGCTGCGCTCAGGGATGGGTGGGCCCCGCGTGGGACAGGACGCTTCCAGAGACACCCATGGACGGGATCGGGCTGCCCGGGCCCCAGCTGCAAGACAAGCCCTGCGTGCACACTCTGACCTGGGCGCGGTCACCACCGAGAAGCCTGCCTGGCCTCCCTTTGAAGAAGGGCAAGCTGCTAGGCCACAAGCACTGGGTCGGCGGAAAGGCCTCCCCGACCCTCAGCCCGTCGACAGCTTCAGGGCTGGTCCTGAGGCTGACCCAGGCCCAGCTGTCAGTCAGCCCAGGACACAGGACGACCCTGAGGACACCAGGCTTCTCCTTCCGCCCAACACGGCCTCCCCACCCATTTCGCCCGTGTCCTGAGAACCCGCTCTGCCTCGGAACGGCCCCCAGCTGGCGGGCTGCATCCCCTGGGACCCCCTCCACGAGAGGTCTTAGACGGAGGTGAGCTTCAGCCAGCTCACATCCACTCTCCAGCCGCGTTTCTTCCAACTCTGCTCCATGATGGAGGCTGGGAGCCTGGCATCGGCGGTGGGAGCAATCACACCGTGGAAGCTGGCAAACACTGCAGATCAGGGCTCTTTTTTTTTTTTTTCCTGGAAAGCTGGTTGTTAACCATTCAGCAGCACACCATCTCTCCTGAATAATAGCAGGGCTAGAATCTTCAAGGGCTTCCCTGGTGGCTCAGATAGTAAAGAATCTGCTTGCAATGCAGGAGACCCAGGTTAGGTCCCTGGATTGGGAAGACCAGCAGAAAGAAGCGGGAGCCCACTCCAGTATTCATGCCTGGAGAACCCCATGGACAGAAGCAGGCTACAGTCCACAGGGTCACAAAGCATCGGATGTGACAGAGTGACTAACGCCGGACAAGACTCTTCACAGAGACTCACGTTACTCCATGGCGGGACGGACAGACAGCAGAAGCTTGGAGAGGAAGGAGCACTGGAGGAGACGCAGGAGAAAGCTGCAGATGAGTTCTTCCAAGAGCAGACACTCTGAGGGGGACTTCTGGGTGCCCTGTTCTCATGGCGGTGGCGCTGATCTGGCAGCAGGTCAGAACCCCGAGCGTGGCGTGTCCGCCACCTGGAAGAAGTCTGTTCGGGTTCCTGGCATCCTGAGTGCAGTCAGTCTTGCCTGACTCTGACTCAGAGGACTGAAGACTTCAGTGCAAACCTCAAAGGTCGTTTATGAGACCGTGTCCCCAGCGCAGAGCCAGGCAGCCACCAGCTCACTGAACACCCTTCTGCCGTCTTGTGAATCACCGTCTGGCCTCCCCATCCTGCTAGTAAGGCGGACACAGGGGCTCCTTCCTGGTTTTCCAATCTCTAGCAGTTTCAGGAGTCCTTCCACACCTCCCATGTGACTAGGGAGGTTGGGTCTCCAACTTGGCATCTTATTTGTAAAGTGTTGCTGACCTATACTCCAATATGAGAGGGCTGAGCACAATTTGTAGAAAGTCAATCCTTTTAAAGTCTTTTCAGTGAGGAATGCATGTTTATTCAACAAATATATATCCAGTGACCACTGCAAGGCATTTTTGCTAACACCTGTTGTGTGAAGGGTGATGAGAGCTAGCCTATGAGGGTTCTAACCGGCCGGGTCCAGATGCACAAAACACAAGGAACCGCTGGGCCCTGGCCAAGGGGCGGGTAGATTTGCAAACACATTTGCTGTCCTTTAAATAACTGTGTGAGAGGTGGCCCATAAATAAGGCTGAGTGCCGAAGAATTGATGCTTTCAAACTGTGGTGCTGGAGAAGACTCCTGAGAGTCCCTTGGACAGCAAGGAGATCCAACCAGTCCATCCTAGAGGATATCAGTCCTGAATATTCATTGGAAGGACTGATGTTGAAGCTGAAGCTCCAATACTTTGGCCACGTGATGTGAAGAGCTGACTCATGAAAAAAACCCTGATGCTGGGAAAGATTGAAGGCGGGAGAAGGAAACAAAAGAGGATGAGATGGTTGGATGGCATCACCAACCCAATGGACATGAGTTTGAGCAAATTGCAGGAGATAGTGAAGGACAGGAAAGGCTGGTGTGCTGCAGTCCATGGGGTTGCAAAGAGCTGGACATGACTTATCGACTGAACAACAGCAAGGGTGAAGTGGCCATGTGGTACAGTGTAGCAGGTGAGTGCATAGGCTCTGGGGCTGGGTAACCTGGGCTGGAGCCTGGTCTGTGCCATTAGGACCTATGAGACCTTGGGCAGGTTGAGGGGCTTCTCTGAGCCTCAATTCTCTTATCTTCAAAACGAGGATAGTAATAGTATCTTCCGCAAAGCTTCATTTGTGTTAAGTGAGTAAATATTTGCAAAGTGCCAGGTCCAGAGCAAGGGCTACATAAGTTCTAGATTAAGACACATACATAAGACACAGGGCTTTCCCTCAAGGCCCAGTCATCTCATCCTCTGTCAACCATGACCCGTCTCTAGAAGACATCTGTATCTTTGGTCTACACTTTCTCCAGAGCCCAGCTGTTCATTTCCAACTGTCTGTTGGCTATCCTGACTTGTCCCACCAACACCTCAAGCACAGTACTTCCAAAACGAAATTACCCTGCCTTACCAGTCTGCTTCTCCACCCATGTTTCCTTCTCGGTCATGAGCATCATTGTCCACCCCAAGAGAAGCCTGGAGTTCAGAGCCCATGTTTCACCAAATCTCCCCACACCCCAGCTTCCTGGGGCTTGGTAACCAGGTAACCTGGGTTGGAGGTCCTCTGACACACACAGCTCCCCCTCCCAGCAAGACCAAACCTTGGCTACTCTTCCCGCTTCTGCACCACCCTCTGCTTTCCACCTCCTCTACCACTTACTGCCTGGGTCCCAGCCCTCTTCGAGTTTCTCAGGAAGGAGGAGGTGAGGATGGATGCTAAGTTAGCACTAACAGTGTCCTCTAAGGAGCAGTACAAACACATCCCGTTACTGAAAACAAAGAGCTCTCAGCCCAGCAGCCACATCCAACTGAAGGCAGGTCTCTTGCATCATCTTTCCCTTGATGGGAAGCACAGCTCCTTGGTGCTGGAGCCAAAGGACAACGTAGTCTGACTGCTGAGAAAAGACGGATAAAATAAACAGCCGCCATGAGCAGAAACTATGGGAACAAGGCTTTTGGAGTCGGGCCCGGGGCTTACGTCAGGGCAGAACAAATACATTCTGAAATCACCACCTATCTCAGTCCCCCTTCTGTTTTCTCTTTCCCACATAATGATTTGAGTTAAAATGTATGTAAATTTAAAGTGCTAAAGATGTCAACAAATTCCTATATCAAAGTGATGGGCAGATTTTTCACTCCCACCAAAATCTTGACAGATTCAAGTTTCTCCAAACCTGAACCAATGCTGGGTGTCACTGGACTGAAAAATATTGCCAATCTGATAGGTAAAATTGGCCCGCATTTTTGTTTTGATTTGCATGTCTTTAATTGTGGATAAAGTTGAACATCTTTTCATACAGTTATTTTCATTTTTTCTATGAATGCTTATTTATGCCTTCTGTCCACTTTCCCTCATTGAATTGGTTGATCGCTTTCTTACTGATTTGTAAGCGCTCTTTGTATATTGACACAATTAACTCTTTGTAATATGAATTGCAAATATTTTTTTTCTTCTTGTCTCTCCCCCTCCCCTCTTTTTTGTGGTAGATTTTTCCAGAGAATATGTTTTTGTTCCTGTGTTATAAAATATAGTAATTTTTTCTTTGCAGTGCATTGGTTTTATG
Organism: Cervus elaphus; assembly: GCF_910594005.1. Taxonomy (NCBI): domain Eukaryota; kingdom Metazoa; phylum Chordata; class Mammalia; order Artiodactyla; family Cervidae; genus Cervus; species Cervus elaphus. The sequence continues at coordinate 49,792,898 of NC_057821.1, read as the reverse complement.
TTTTACTTGCTGAGGGCTTTGAAGACCTGAAGAATTAAAGTCTGTCATCTGGCGACTCCGTTGGTAAAGAATCCACCTGCAATGCAGGAGACCCAGATTCGATCCCTGGGTCGGGAAGATCCCCTGGAGAAGGGAATGGCAGCCCACTCCAGTATTCTTGCCTGGAGAATCCCATGGACGGAGGAGCGTGGTGGGCTACAGTCCATGGGGTTGCAAAGAGTCGGACACAACTGAGCTACTGGACCACCACCGCAGAGAGTGGAGCTGTGACCACTGCCCTCCGGTCCCCTGCCCTCCCCAGGAGCCTGGCTCCCATCCCCGTGATCTGAGCGGGGTGATTCCTCCAGCAAGGCTGACACTCCACTGCGGTCCTTGGTGATTATTTCTGGGAATTCCCTGGCAGTTCAGTGGTTAGGACTCTGTGCTCTCACTGGCAGTGGCCTGGGTTTGATTCGTGGTCAAGGAACTCAGATTCCACAAGCCACACAGTACAGCTAATAGAGAGAGAGACAGATTATTCCTCTGTCGTAAACGGAGAGTCTGTCAAATGCCAGGTATTGTTTGACAGGATAGGAAGATTCAGAGATGAGTTACAACTCTGTGGTGTTGTTTTGGAATTGGAGACAGTGTGAACTCATGGAGACTGGTATAGATACAGATAAAATTATAGATAAAGATATCAGCATAGAAGTACAATAAATACAGATATAAATGCAGGTATACATCCCAGGATACACCCCTCACTCTGCCTGCTGAGAGAATCTAGAAGCAGTGACACCCAGCGGCAAAAAGCACTTGGTGCTCAAAATTTTGGATTCTAAATATCATTCTGGACTAAATGGAACCAGGGATTCTTGGAGAAATGGCCGATTCAATGATCCAAGCAGAGAAAGAATGATATGAGCCTGGAACATCTTATTGTATCAGAAAGTAAGGAAGGACCCCCCAGTTAGGAGACGTTTCAAAAAGATACAGAAAATAAATTAAAGGGGTTCCTACTGATCAAATCAGGGATAATCTGATCACCAAAACAAATAATGATAATTACAGATCATAGGCGATTGAGAGAAACAGAAATTAATGAGTTCATGCTGATATAAATATATAGATAAATAAATATTCAAAATTTGATGATGTGGTATATATTCACACTGCCTCAATATACTTCCTACAAAATACTTATTCATCACAAAAGAAAGTAAAGTAACTCTGTGCTGGAGAAGTCTGGCAGACACAACTTTAATCCAGTGATCAAAATAAACACTCCCAGTGATTAAACAGATAGAAGCCATGCAGCAGGTGACAGGGTGCAGGAGGGGACACGGCGTCGCATCTGTGCTGTCCCCATCAAAGGCGCAGAACCTGAATCCAGCGAGGAAACACCGAGTAAACCCAAGCTGAGGTACCGCCTATCAAATGCTGGTCTAGTCACGTTTAAACTGTCAAAGTCAAAAAAGTCAGGAATTCTATAAAGGACATTATTGGGACTAATAGCAAAACCTGAATAGAGTCTGTGGGTGAGAATTTGCAGGAGAATGTGTTTGTTCACAGGAAATATACACTAAATTATTCTGGTGAATGGAACTTCCGGTTTCTATTTTATTTTTCCTGTATTTATTTAGCTCTCCTATAACTTTTTTAAAAATTAAAATTTTAATTTTGAGATAATTATAAATTCATACGCAGTTGTAAGAAATAACGCAGGAAGACCCTGTGTACCCTTTATGCAGTTCCTCCCAATGGAGCATTTTGTGAAGCTATCATAGAGCATCACACTCAGGATACTGGCATGGATACAGTAGAGACACAGAACATTTCCATCACCACCAGGACCCTTGCGTTGGCATTTTATAAACTCCCCCATGCCCCAACCTTCTCTTCCTTCCCTCTCTTTCTTTCTTCTTTTTCCTTAGAGTTGATTTACAATGTTGTGTTAATTTCTGCTGTGTGGCAAAGTAATTCAATTATACATCTAGGGGCTTCCCAGGTAGCGATAGTGGTAAAGAATCCGTCGCCAGTGCCGGAGACTCCAGAGACGCGGGTTCGATCCCTGGGTCAGGAAGATCCCCTGGAGAAGGAAATGGCAACCCACTCCAGCGTTCTTGCCTGGGAAATCCCATGGACAGAGGAGCCTGGCGGGTTACAGTCCCTTGGGCCGCAGAGCTGGACACAACTTAGGGCTAAACCACCACCAGTTCAAAGAAAAAAAGGGCTTTATGCTGTTTTTCTTTTATACAGATTTTCTGTAAGTTTAAATTTGTTTCAAAACAAACAAAAAAGAAATATAAGGAAATAAAGAAAAGCTTATTTTTTAAGATACTAGGAGACAGGAAACTTTCAGTAAAGTTCTTTCTTCTCCTGCAGAGATTCTGGAGAACATTTTTCTTTCTCTTCTGGATACTGTGAGGCATTGAGGTGGGACCCAGAGCACTGTGGTCATCTCCCCACAAGGCTGAGAGGAAGCAGAGCCCAGAGGATGGCACACACGGTCCAGAGCCCCCGGATTAAGTCAGCCTGGAACCCAGCCTTCCTCTGACCTTCCAGCTGCAGACATAGTTACAATTCCTCATTAGTCTTAAGCAAGTCATGCTGGGTTTTCAATTATTTGCCACCAAAAGCTTCCTGAATGATTCAGTCATTGAAAAAGGATACCAGGGTCCTCTCACAATGAATCCCACTCCAAGCATAACAAATGTTATTGCTCCTGGGTGAACAAAATGTCTCTTGTTTACCAGCATGGACGGTGGGGAAATACACACACGAGGTGTCCTCTGGAGATGGTTCACTGTGACCTTCAGATTCCAGTAAAAGGCTGACCAGGGAGTGAAGGAATGTGCTCAGTTTATCACAGAGGGAACTCACGGGGACAGGAACCAGAGACGAGAGAGCAATTGTGCAACTAAGTCCTGATTCAAGAGAGCTTTTACGAGTCTGCAAAAATTATCCCTGGTCTTCCCTTTTCTACCTAAAAACCTTATGTATTTCTATTTACATTTCGATTAGGTTTTCTCTTCTGGTTAAATCTCCTTATTCTCTCCTCAGTGACCTTGAATAACTCAACAGTACCTGAAAGAGAAAATTTTTTATCTCATCCTAATGCTCAAGGGTCTTCCTTGGCAGGCCCTAAACCACCGTGCCGGTCTGTGCTGTCTCTCAACATGCCGCATTCTCCAGCCTTACTGTCCACCCGGGGCTGCGCTGCAGGCTGAGGGTCTGTGTCCCCCACCAACCCATAGATGCCTGTGTTGAAGCCCAATCCCCAATGTGACGGTCTTGGGTGGTGGGGCCTTTGGGGGTGATTAGGTCATGAGGGTGGAGCCCCCATGCTGGGCTTGATGCTCTTATAAAAAGAGGCCCCGCGTGTAGAACTCCTCTCTCCCTTCTGCCGTGTGGGGACACAGTGGCATGACTGTCCGTGAACCAGGAAGTGAGCGCTCAGCAGACCCTGAATGCGCTGCTGCCTTGACCTTGGACTTGCAGCCTCCGGGACAATGGGAAAGAGACGTGTGCTGCTGATCGGCCTCCCCGAGTGGCGTAACTACCGCGCCGGTGTTGTTGTTACAGCAGCTTGAACAGACCAGAACAGACTCCATCCCACCGCTGAAGAGGGGAGTTACGAATAGGGAAAGGGGAAACACCAGACTGAGCCCTGAGGGGCTGTTTGGGATCAGAAGACAGGAGCGAATGCACAGATTTCAGTACGTGCAGACGGACAGACACAGAGGTGCAGACGTGAACGCAGGGGTCCGTCAGGAGCCCCTCCCCGTCCACCGAGGGCCCTAGAAGCAGTGATACTCCCGCCGTGGAGAGAACACCAACTTCACAGGCAGCCTTTACTCTCTTAAGCTTTTCTGTGCCTAACCGTAGGGTTCCCGACATTAAAACATCTTCATCATGCTCTATCAGAGTTCTCCTGACACGGAATCACGGCATGTGAGCACCACGTGACTGTCATCAGTGAGTATGTGTCCCTGCCTCTCCACCAAGACCAGGACAGGGGCAAGGCATGGCACACAGGACTCAAACACCTTTTGGGTGAGCCAAGTCTGAACATACACATAACGATGTCTGAAAGTGAACGTGAATGTCTCTCAGTCATGTCTGGTTCTTTGCGACCCCATGGACTATACAGTCCACGGAATTCTCCAGGCAAGAAAACTAGAGTAGGTAGCCTATCCCTTCTCCAAGGGATCTTCCCTATCTAGGAATCAAATCAAGGTCTCCTGCATTGCAAGTGGATTCTTTACCAGCTGAGCCACAAGGGAAGCCCCTGATGCCAAGGTCGGGCTCAGATGTTGTCTCTCCCGTGAAGCCTCCTGGGGATGTGCGGCAGAGAAACACCCCGTTTCTGCTCAGGGGGGATCTTCCACCCCTTCCTGCAGCACCGGTTTGTCCTTCCTTCCTCTTGGGCTCATCTCCCCACTCCACTGTGAATATTTGTGGGCAGGATCTGACTCTCTTTCTTAGTCCCCAGCCCTCGGTTCAGGCATTTTGGATTAGATGGCGTCTCTCCATGGACCGCACCACCCTGCCTGCAGAGCGAATCCCTGCCATTGGCATCGTTGGCTCCGGGCTCCACTGGTGGGAGCCAAATGTTCACAGGGAATCCAGGATGAAAGCAGCAGCAGGGCCCTTTGTTCCAGCCCTATTTCTGCAGAAGACGGTTGCCCTTGGCTGAGCAGGAGGCAGTCTTCAGAGAGGTGACTCACCTGCTTGACAGACAGGTCTGTCTCAGAAACGTTTGACTTCACGCTTTGCCTTTGCTGCGAAAGAAGCCCGGCTCCACTTTGCAGTGGGAGGTGGCGGGCTCATGAAATGAGTGTGTGCCTGTTTCTGACGGCTTCCCTGGAGGCTGGCTGGGCAAGCTCCCCGCGGGGTGATGAAATGGTGATGATCCGGTGCACCAGGAAGGCTGCCGAGCTCCCAACACGCTGCTCTGAGGAGGCGCCCACGCTGGCGGAAAGCCGCTGTGAGAGAGACGGAAACCCTGAGCTCTGGGCTCAGAAGTTTCCTCACTAACCACGCAGACCGGGGCAAGCTACAGAGAGGCGCTTTGCCGCTGAGAATCTTGGCTAGAAGAGGAAACGGCAGATCTTCCCAAAGGCTCCGACCTCGACAAAGCCCGGCGTTCATTTTTATTGCTGCCAGAACAAATCACCGCAAATTGAGTAGCTTGAAACCACACCATTCCTCATTTCACAGCTCTGCAGCTCGGCAGTCTGGGTGCAGCGTGGCTCCACTGGGTCCCCTTTCAGAGGCTGCAGGGCTGGAATCAGCAAGGCTGCAGTCCCGACCAGGGCACTGAGCAGAGAGTCTGCGGCCAAGCTCACTCAGGCTGCTGGCCGGGCGGGTGTGCAAGTGGGGGCCCTGCTCTGTTGCTGGCTGTCAGCTGGGGGCACCTTGAGCTCCCAGAGGCCTGCCTGGAATTCTGTCACGATGCTCCGACTTCTCAGAACCAGCAAAGGAGCTCTGAATCCTTCCTGGGACTAGAATCTCCCTGACTCCCCTTTCTGCCACCTTCCCTCTAACTCCATCCAGAGAAAGGTCTTTGGTTTTTAAGGGCTTGGGTAATTAGGTGGATAATCACAGCCTTCCCTGGTAGCTCAGCTGGTAAAGAATCCACCTGCAATGCGGGAGACCTGGGTTTGATCCCCGGCTTGGGAAGATCCCCTGGAGAAGGGAAAGGCTACCCACTCCAGTGTTCTTGCCTGGAGAATTCCATGGACAGAGGAGCCTGGCGGGCCACAGTCCATGAGGTCACAAAGAGTCAGACTCATCTGAGCAACTAACACATGTATGGGCACTATGGCCCAGCCAAAGCAACATATAAAATTAAATATCACAGTTTCTAATTAGGACGTCCTCTTTTCCGTCATTGTCAAAGGCTTCGGGACCACTGGCCTTCCTGCCCTCTCTGCGAATGTCCCACTTCTTGGTCCACTCGCGTCCTTCCACCCCCAGGCCTGGCTGAAGGAGGCCCAGCCTCCTCTCCTCGCTAAGCTGAGCACAGGCATTTAGGCTTACTTTGCATGCATGGTTTTTCCAACCAATCATACAGAAACAACCCAGGTATAACAAAAACTACAAATGAGAAGGTGCAAGGCTTAGAAAATCATGCTTTCTCCCCATCCAGCACCCAGGTATTGCTCTCCTTTCTGAGACGGAAATTGGAAATGTCAGGCTATTTTGTCTGTACATACCATTGAAAGCGGATCTCACCCAACCCCTGGTCTTTGAACACACGTAGTTCCAACAAGGCAAAATAGAAGGCACTTGCAAAGGCCTTTAATCTGAAGAGGATTGTTTGCATTTCCGAGGAAGTTTTAACTTTCCACTCTGGCCCTGTTCTTCAAGAAGGAATATTCCCTTGGGCATAGCCTCCCTGGAGGCTTATCCCTAGAGAGGAATTTATATAAGATCTTCAGAACATTGTGCAACCATTTCAAAAAGCCTAAGTGGTCAAGGTTTTTAACTGGGCAGGGAATAAAAAGTTATTATTTTTCCTCCTTCCTCTTCTTCGACCTCTCACTTCCCTGGTGGCTCAGACGGTAAAGTGTCTGCCTACAATGCGGGAGGCCTGGGTTTGATCCCTGGGTTGGGAAGATCCCCTGGAGAAGGGAAAGGCAGCCCACTCCAGTACCCTTGCCTGGAAAATCTCATGGACAGAGGAGCCTGGTAGGCCACAGTCCATGGGGTCACAAAGAGTCGGACTCGACTGAGTGACTTCACTTTCCTCTTCTACCTCTCACCCCACATCAGAAAATTCAGGAAGGCCCGCCTTTTCCAAAGAAAAGAATCACGTGGCCGTGGAGCCAAGGCCCTCAGTCTGTGCTCTGGGCCAGCCTGCTCACCGGCCATGGCCCTGGGCCCCCCTCGCCCTGCCCCTCCTGACGTCCCACCAGCTACTCCACAGCCAAGCCGGACAGTCAAACAGAGGGAAGCTGTGGCCTTTTCTCTTCTTCTTAACTGTTTGGAAACTTTTAAGGACTTTTCCTATTGTTATTCTGGAGAAGGAAAATCTCAGCAGAATCATTTTACTGTATACTCCTATTGTACTTTTTTGGTTGGAGGGTCTTAGTTACAGCACACAGGATCTTCGGTCGTGGCCTGCAGGCTTCTCTCTAGTTGTGGCTTGCAGGCTCCGGAGCTTGAACAGGCTCAGCAGTTGCCGTGTACAGGCTGAGTTGCCCCAGCAGCACGCAGGATCTTAGCTCCCCAACCAGGGATCGAACCTGCATCCACTGTGTTGGAAGGCGGATTCTTAACCACTGGACCACCAGGACAGTCCTTAGGCAGAATCTTAAGAATTACCAAGAGCATCAGAAGCGGCCACAAGGTGGAAATGTCTGTGGAGCGCCTGTTTAATTCATTCCACCTGACCGTGTCCATCTCATTGCCACTCATGGCAGACAAGCCTAGAACCGCACCATCTGATGCCTTCATGACCCCGGTTGCCTCCTCACTGGCCTCCATCTGACTTATAAATCCCTTACCCCTCAACCATCCTCCATAGGGCTCTCAGGTTATTCCTTCCTAAACACCCCACTTCACACAGATACGTTCCCCCTTCGAAATGTTCAGTGGGTTCCCAGCTCTCGCCCAGACCCTCCACAATCTGAACATAACCTGCCATTCCCAAGACATCCACCCACTCCCCCATTCATTCGCACACTTGACGGACACTGAGCATCTATTCCGTGCAGGCCCTAGCGACACAGGTCAGGCTGAGCTAGCGTGGACAGTCTCTGCCCTCAGGGGCTTACAACCCGGCTTGACAAGGCATTCCAGTGAGTGTGACGAGACGAGAAGGAGGAAGATGAAGCGCCGGCGTGCCCTCCCGCGTCCACCTGGGCCGACCCTCGGCTCCCACTCGCCGGCTTCCTCGCTGACCACTGAACACACGGGTTCCCTCCTCTGTGCACTGGCTCGACCACCCTGTGAAACACCCTCCAAGGCCTCTTCTGTCCTCAAGGGCCCGGTCGTGTCCCTCCACCCCTATTTTCCTGATCCACGAAGCCTGTGAAGAACCTTCCTTTGTCTCTGCGGTGTGGTCCCGGGAGGCATCTTCTAAACCCTGCAGACTCCACCTTCTGCATCCGTTTGTTGTGAGGCAGGTAATTGTCCCTCTGCTCAACCCCGGTAGCTCACATCGGGGACACAGAGACCCCACAACCCCACCCACCCCTCGTCCAGCCCTCACACTCCAGCTCTGTGCAAATGCCACCTGGGGTCTTCAGAGCTGCCCTGTGGGTGTGTATCATCCCTGCTTTCACGGTGGGATGGCAGGTGGGGGCAGGCACTAAGGCTGTCAGGGGTGAGGTAACTTGCACAGCTCACCAGGCAGTCTCCCGGCCTGCTGCAGGACGGGACCCCACCTGTCCCCGGCAGCTCTCACCTCTCCCAGCAGCACCCCTCCCTGCTCTGCACCCCTGAGGGTCAGGAGCTGGTTCCCCAAGCAGGGGCAGGAGCCCAGGGGGATCCGAGGGCCCCGATTTGCTGCCATTCTCATTGGCCTGTGAGAGGGCACTGCTTTCAATGACCCCTCCAGCCCCTGGGCGGAAAGAGACAGGCCAGGTTCTCACGTCGGGAGGGTGAAGGCTGGGGACCACTATTCAGGCTCCCCCGCCCCTGGGATCTAGCCTGCCTTGTCACTCATCTCGATTCAGACGCATGCAGCACAGCCTGGGGCATGGCCACGGGGCCCCAGGGGGTGAATGGAGCGGCGGCCTGGGCGTGGACCAGGGCACAGGCCAGCGGGGACGTGGGGCAAGGGTCAGGCTCGGGTTCCAGCCCGTCTCCTGCATGCTGACAGCCGCCCTGTACGAAGGGCCCGTGTGTCAGCGCTGAGCTCACCTCTGCACACATCCTGCCTCATTCACTCCACTCGTCACCGGGGTCAGGCGTGAGATGAGGAAGCCGGCGCCTCCAGAAACATCCTCCTCCACCCAATGCCCAGACAAGCATTTCTCAGCCTCCCCGCAGAGCCCTAGGGTCAGGCCGTCAGGTGCCTGCCCAGCCCCAAGTCAAGGGAGAAGAAAAGACGCGTCACTGAAGGTGACCCGCTGTCCAGGGGCTCCAAGCCATGACAGAGGAATTCTCTCCGCCTCTTTCTAAAAATACACACACATGCCACCGCCGTCGCCTGTGTCCATCACCTGCTCTTACGGCTCCTTAGCTGGCTTCCACATCTTCTTCATTATCCTGTGAGGCCCCGGAGAAGGTGAGGATTTCACCCTGTGTCTACACATGCACATGCATCACGAGGACGCACACGTGCGCGCGCACACGCACACACTTCATCTCTTAGAACAGCAGAATGGGAACACTGGTGGGATCTTTAGAGATGCTCTGATGGGAGCCATATCAAAAAATACTTCCTATCAAGAAGTATTTCTCCTGGACACTAATCCATCTGCAAAAATAAAATTGGGAGTTTGAGCTGGCTGTCCTAAGGTTCTGTCTCTCCTACACTATAATTTCTATCTCCCCACGAGCCTCTGAAGGCAGGACAATGGTTTATGCTTCTTGCTAAAGCGTTATAATCTGGGCTTCCCTGGTGGTCCAGTGGTTGAGCGTCCACTTGCCAATCAATGCAGGGGACACGGGTTCAATCCCTTGTCCAGGAAGATTCAGCATGCTCTGGAGCAACTAAGTCAGTGCGCCTTTGCTCTAGGGCCTGAGAGCTGCAACTGCTGAAAGTCTCCCCCTCTAGAGCCTGCCCTCTGCAACGAGGAGCCTCCACAGTAAGAAGGCCAAGCGCCACAATGAAGAGTAGCTCCCACTCCCTGCAACTACAGAAAGCCCATGCACACAGCCAAAATAAATAAATTTCTAAAAAGCGGTATAATCTACTTTTCACATTCACCATCTAATGCTAGATGACTAGCCCAGCCCAGGAGGGCTTCGCTAGTTGAAGGTGGGTCGGTGGAGGAAGCCCACGCCAGGTACCACACTGCCTCTCGCTGCCTCTGGATTCAGGATCGGCTTTTATTTTTTCCAATTTTATTGAGGTGTAAGTGACAAATAAAATTGTATATTTAACGTATGCAGCATAATTGACATGTGTGTACACCGTGACAAGATTACCCATTTAAGATGACAGACACTTCTGTCAGATCACACGGTTCCCGTTTGTGTGTCTGGGGGGGTGATGCTTCCACTCTATTCTCCTCGGTTCAGTTCAGTTCAGTCACTCTGTCGTGTCCGACTCTTGTGACCCCATGGACTGCATCACGTCTGGCCTCCCTGTCCATCACCAGCTCCCGGAGCTTGCTCAAACTCATGTCCACTGAGTCAGTGATGCCATCCAACCATCTCATCCTCTGTCGTCCCCTTCTCCTCCTGCCCTCAATCTTTCCCAGCATCAGGGTCTTTTCCAATGAGTCAGCTCTTCACATCAAATGGCCAAAGTATTGGAGTTTCAGCTTCAGCATCAGTCCTTCCAATGAATATTCAGGACTGATTTCCTTTAGGATGGACTGGTTGGATCTCCTTGCAGTCAGTCCAAGGGACTCTCAAGAGTCTTCTCCAACGCCACAGTTCAAAAGCATCAGTTCTTCGGCTCTCAGCTTTCTTTATAGTCCAGCTCTCACATCCACACATGACTACTGGGAAAACCATAGCCCAAGAATCCTGGAGCGGGTGGCCTATCCTTTCTCCAGGGCATCTACCCGATTCAGAAATCAAACTGGGGTCTCCTGCCTTGCAGGCAGATTCTTTACCAGCTGAGCTACCAGGGAAGCCCATAGCTTTGACTAGATGGACCTTTGTTGGCAAAGTAATGTCTCTGATTTTTAATATGCTGTCTAGGTTGGTCATAGTTTTTCTTCCAAGGAGCAAGCGTCTTTTAATTTCATGGTTGCAGTCACCATCTGCAGTGATTTTGGAGCCCAAGAAAATAAAGTCTCTCACTGTTTCCATTGTTTCCCCATCTATGTGCATGAAGTGATGAGACCAGATGTCATGATCTTAGTTTTCTGAATGTTGAGTTTTAAGCCAGCTTTTTCACTCTTCTCCATCACTTTCATCAAGAGGCTCTTCAGTTCTTCACTTTCTGCCATAAGGGTGGTGTCATCTGCTTCTTCGAGGTTATTGATATTTCTCCCGGCAATCTTGATTCTAGCTTGTGCTTTATCCAGCCCAGCATTTCACATGGTGTACTCTTCATGTAAGTTAAATAAACAAGGTGACAATATGCAGCCTTGACGTACTCCTTTCCTGATTTGGAGCCAGTCTGCTGTTCCAGGTCCAGTTCTAACTGCTCCTTCTTGACCTGCATACAGGTTTCTCAGGAGGCAGGTAAGGTGGTCTGGTATCCCATCTCTTTCAGAATTTTCCACAGCTTGTTGTGATCCACACGGGCAAAGGCTTTAGCGTCTCTATGAAGCAGAAGTAGCAAATCTCAAACATCCAACACAGCGTTGTTAACGACAGTCCCCCTGCTGCTCATCAGATCCCAGAACTTGCTCATTTTATAACCACAGTTTGTTCAGATTGACCAGCATCCCCCCATTTTCACCCCCGGCTCCTGTCGACCTTCATGCCACTACTTCTACAACCTTGGCATTTTTATTAATGTATTTATTTTTAACTGGAGGGTGATTGCTTTACAATATTGTGTTGGTCTCTGCATAATCAGCCGTAGGTATGCATGCGTCCCCTCCCTCTTCAACCTCCCTCCCACCCCGGCCCCATCACCCCTCTAGGTTGTCGCAGAGCACCGGGTTTGAGCTCCCGGCGTCATACGGCGAATTCCCACTGGCTGTCTATTTTGTAAACAGTAACGTATATGTTTCCATACTACTCTCCGAATTTGTTCCACCCTCTCCTTCCTCCACTGTCTCAAGTCTGTTCTCTCCTGTCTGTGTCTCCTTTTTCGCCCTGCAGATAGGTTTCTAGATGCCATATATATGCATTAATATGCAGTATTTGTTTTTCTCTAACTTCACTCTGTATAATAGACTCTATGTTCTTCCGCCTCATTAAAACTGACTCATATGTGTTCCTTTTTATGACTGAGTAATATTCCACTGTATGTACGTACCACAACTTCTTTATCCATTCACCTGTCAATGCACATCTAGGTGGTTTTCATGTCCTAGCTATTGTAAATAGTGCTGCAATGAACATTGGGGTATACGTGTCTTTTTCAATTATGATTTCCTTAGGGTATATTCCCAGTAGTGGGATTGTTGTGTCTACAACCTCAACTTTTTTCAGTTCAGTTCAGTCACTCAGTCATGTCAGACTCTTTGCAACCCCATGGACTGCAGCAGGCCAGGCTTCCCTGTCCATCACCAACTCCCGTAGCCTGCTCAAACTCATGTCCATCAAGTCAGTGATGCCAACTTTTTTAGAAAGTATGTTTATTTGGCTGCAGGTGGAGTCTCCATGGTGGTGCACCGATTCTCTAGTTGTGGCAAGTGGGCTCCAGAGCTTGTGGGCTCAGGAGTCGCAGTTCAGGGGCTTTTGGTTTCTCGGAGGCAAGTGGGATCCTAGTTCCCCAAGCAGGGATTGATCTGGTGTTCCCCTACGTTACAAGGCAGATTCTTAACCACTGGACCACCAGGGAAGTCCTTACAACTTCCACTTTTTTTAAGATTCCACATATAAGTGAGATGGTGCAGTATTTGTCTGCCTTACTTCACTGAGCAGAACATCCGCCAGGTTGTAGAATGTGTCAGAACCTCTTCCTCTTTCATGCTGAGTAGCATCCCATCGTGTGTACACATCACTTTTGTTTCCATTCACCCTTTGATGGGCATTTGGGTTATTGTGAATACTGCTGCCGTGGACTTTGGTGTGCAATTGTCTAAAACTCTGCCTACAATTCTTCCGGGTGTACACCCAGAAGCGGAATTTCTGGATCCTGTAATACTTCTGTTTCCTTTCTTCAAGCATGCTATCCTTCAGTATTTGGTTTTCATGTCAAGACTGTGTAATTTCAGAAAACCTGTAAACCCCCAGCCCATGGCTCGTGTGTGCCATGCGATTTCTTGGGTTCCTCAGAAACTGGTCTTAGATCCTAGAGCGACCTGATGCCAAGTGGGGAGAGGAACTGGAGGGTACCAGGCCGCTCTCCTCACCGCACGGCCCAGAGGGGACATGTGACTTGCCTACAGGCACGGCCTCTTGGCAAGACAGCCTGGGCAGAGCCTGGACCCAGACGCTACAGCTGAGGAAGGGTTCTGAAGCCTCCGTCATCACCAGGGCCACGGGGCCCCGCAAAAGGCCACACTTTGCATCTAGCCTGCCTCGCCCAGCCCAGCTGCACGGCTAAGGTCTCGCCCCTTGCACAAGGCAGCTCCCCGAAGGCCTGGGTGCTCTGCCCGTCAGGGGCACACCCAGGGCCACCCGAGATGCCTGGTACCAGCCAGCCCATCCACGCGAGGAGCCAGCCCAGCTCAAACCTGTTTCCTTGTTTGCCTTCTGGGCGTCTCCTGCCCTGCTGGCGGGTCTGTGCTATTCTTGTCGGTGGCCCACCCTCCTGCCGAGTCGGGAATAGGCACATGGGGGCTGGCAGAGGGTTTGCTGTTCTTCACCACCCGTCTTGGTGCCGGCTGAGCTGCCTCCTGGCAAAGCTTGGGAGAAGCGAAGACTGCATTTCCCACCTATGGTCTCTCCTTCGCACTCACCTGCCCACTCCACATTCCCACGCCCCGGGCGCGCCCTCAAGACCCCACTAGCTTCACGGCAGCACCTTTCTCCTCCAAACTCTGCCCCTCACCACCCACCCGCTGCAGGAGAGGAAGGCAGGCCCACGCATTTTCCTCCAATAACAGGAATGAAACTGCTCCCAGAAGTCAAATGGACTTCTCTGTACAAAAATCGACTTCTCGCCTGTCATTGCCAGTGATGTCAACCACAGTCCTGTAGAAATACGTGGGGAAAAGATGGAAGTCTTCACTTCTTTGACGAGAACACCGATCCTCGGGAAGGTGAGTGACCTTCCCAAGGGCACACAAATGGGAGTGCAGACCTCAGAGCGCGTTTCCGCTTTACCCGGGGGCTCTGAAAGGGGTCCTATGCAAAGTTTAAAGTTCACGGCCAGAAAAGGGACGCTGAGAAATCTGGGGTGCAGCACCTTCAAAACACCGCTTCTCCAAAGCAGCCACACCAGAAGCAGAAGCTCCATCCGTTGGGGACCAGTCTCCAGCGGTTCACAAGAGCACCTCAGAAGGGAAAGTGCAGACAGCACCACCCCGTTCTGTCTGCCACTGCAGAAGCAGGCGGTCCTCTGTCCCCGCAGGGCGGCGGGCCCTCCTGCCAGTGGCCCCCACTTGGAGCCTTTCCACCCTGGGGGGAGGCGTGGCCCGACTTTGCTCCAGATGGTGGGAAGTCTGGCGAGTGGTGCGAGGCTCCGGCTTCCGCTGAGCTGGGAAAATGAATGACTCTAATGTGAGTCTCTTTAGCCACTTGACTCTCTGCCCCTTCCTTCATTCTTGACGTCCGGCCAAGATACCCTCCTGACTCTCCAACCATCCTTCTGTAACAACCTAGGAAATCAGCTGTCTCCCACTCACCAGAGCGCATGCAAGTTTATGCCTGATGAGTGGAAACAAATGCTGATTTCATTCCCTTTTCAGGGAAAATGTGCAGGAATGAGGATCCGGTTAGACCTGCTGAAAATCCTTGCAGGCTGGTCATTTCTGAGTCATACGTACCTGACCCTGAATTGCCTGGTTGGGGTTTAATTGCACAGCTTGGCCTGCTGCCTCTACGGTTAGCTCTGTTTGATGATGGAGGCCACAAAAATAATGATCAGTAGCCACTGCAGATCAGACCCAGGGGCAGCAACATGAAGAGGAAAGCAAGTGGCCACGTTAACCACCAAAATGACCAGCTCGATGCTGCGTAGGAAATGCAACCTGTAGAAAATTTGAGAGATTGATTCGTTTGAAACATGAAATTGTTCATATTTAATTGCTTGACACTCTTTAAAAACGGAGGGTTGGCATCGTTCAACCTCATAGCTACGTCCCCTTGATCGTCACATCATCACTACTGGACTTCTCAGGATTGCTCGGCTGGGAGTCAGGAGAAGGAACTAGTCTGTCTCACACTGTGGTCCTGACATGTTCTTCTTCTCAAGTACAGTTTAGAGAAAAAAAAAACTTTGGTCTAGGAGTCGGCAGACCTATACTTCAACCCCAGTTGACTTCTGATATGGCCGTGAACAAGCCTTTCTCCTCTCAGCCTCATTCTTGCCAACTGAAGCTATCCCATAAACATTCTCATGACACGCAAATGAGCTGATGGATGGGAACATGGTTTTTTTAACGTGACAATTACGCCACAGATCATTTATAAAGGCTGCACACATTAACCCTATTGATGTGTGTGTGTGCTCCCTCCAGAGAGAATAAATTTCGGAGGCAATCGTAGCCGATTACCCTGTTGTTCCAGAGTCATTTCTGAGAGCAAATGATGCCAAGGTGGTAACAGATTGCCATTGTATTTTCCATTAGTCATCAGAGGGTAAAGATTTGATAAATAGTGAGAAAACCCATGGACTCTCAGGGGTGGGAAACCCGAGTTATTGACAGCAGCAAGCTACGCTTCCTTGAAAAAGACGGTGTTGCAGTTCTTAGAGATTATTTGCTTGACATGAGGAGACCCCCAAGCGGCTTCTGGAGGCCCCGCCTGTAAGATGAATGGCTGGTGTCCCCTCCTGTGCCCCTGGGGTCCCCTCCTGCCCCCGTGGTTTCAGCGTTTGCACGATACGGCTGGGCAGCTCCTTGGGACGGCCTGGGGCCCGTGTTGGGGCAGGGGCGGGAGAGGAGGTTGGGGTGTTCGCTCTGTGTCCTCGCTCCCGCCCGTCTCCCCGTCTCTGCAGCTGCCTCCCGTCCCCCCGCTGGGCGACAGCCTGGGCAGATGGCCCCTCGGAGCGGCTGCCAGCCCCACTGCACTGGCAGCTGCTGCAGGGCCCCGGGGGAGCGGCGTGACCACGGGCACCCACCGTGAGCAGACACATGTGCGGCGCGTCCTGCCCCTGGCGCCAGGCCCGCGGGCGCAGCTCCCTGCCGTCCCGGCCTCCAGCTGGCTCCGCGGAACACGGCCCCTCCCTTCACCAGGGAGACGCGGGCCTGCGAGCGTCCACCTCTGAGATGTCCGTCTCTGCGGTGAGCAATGCAGTGTTGCCCAGATACATATGTGTCTTTAAAACATCCGTACTAGAGAATATTTTTTTAATTCTCTTGATGACCTTTCCAAAGTTTAAATAGGTTAACCCTCAGATGTTAAGAGGAAATGTTATTTTAAAGATGGAATAAAAGGATACAAATCTTTGAGGACCTCACGCTCGGTGGAATAAACCAGTCACTGAAAGACAAGCACAGGGTGACCACCTCCGTGAGGATCCTACAGTCGGAGTCAAGCTGACGGAAGGTAGACGGTGTCTGCTGGGCCTGGGGAAGGCGGGCGGGGGCTTCCGTCTTACAAGAGGTAAGAGTTCTGGAAGCTGGTTACCCAACAATGTACATACGCTTGACAGTACTGCACTGCGCGCTTAGAAATGGTTAATGCGGCCAATTTCAGGTGCATGATTTAATTTCTAAAAAAATCTCTTTTAGAGAATCCTAAATCTGAAGTAATGAAGTTCTCAGAGTTACATATATCAGAGTGGCTAGAATCCAGGAGATGTAAAAAAAAAAAAAAAAAAAAAAAAACCTTCAAATAGAAATGTCCATTATCACCCACAATAAGAAGTTCCATCATTACCCACTGGAAATTTTCTCTAGGAAATCTACTATTTCTAATTGCATTAATAAACACTGTTATAAATACACAAAGCCAAAAAGTAGGTGGATGTGGGACTTCCCTGGTGGTCCAGTGGAGTTAAGACGTCGCCCTGCTGTGCAGGGATGTGGGTTCGATCCCTGGCTGGGGAGCTAAGACTTCACACGCTGTCCCGAGCCCGCGCCACAACAAAAGATCCGGCACGGTGCACTGACGGTCCTGCATGCCACGGCTGAGATCTGATGCAGCCAAACAAATATTAGAAAAAAAAAGTAGGTAGATGCTGTGGTCTGAATGCTTGCATGTTGAAACCCTAACCCTCAGAGGTGATGGTGTTGGCAGGCGGAGACTTTGGGAAGTGATGAGGTCAAGGGAGTGAAGGCCTCCTGGTGGGATTAATGTCCTTATTAAAGAGACCTCCTCAGGGCCCACAGCCCCTCCACCACGCAAGGACGCAGGGTAAGGTCTGTGTCACAGCAGAGGGTCTGCACTGACCCCGCAGAGGCCCCCCGGTCTCAGAATTCCCACCTGCAGAGCTGTGGGAAGAGTCCATCGCTCACAAGCTCTCAGTGGCTGCCCAGACAGCCTAAGACGGCATCTCATCCCATCAGTGGACACCTGGAGGGGGAAACATCAGCCCCTTCTCCACGGCTGCCTCTCCCCGCCTCCCGGGGCCCAGATTAAGAGACGGGCTCCAGGAATCTGACTCCCGATCATTGTTCAACTTGTACCAGGAAGTGGCTCCTCATTCACAGGACAGATTAAAGGAGGGCCTCGCTTCTCATCTAGCTCTGCTTCCCTCGGGATCAAAATTACAGCTCTTCCCAATGCTGGGTCGAGTCCTTTCATCTCGGTCTTGACCAAAATGGAAACCAGGATCACGAGAATTCCTCAGGGCCAGTGTTGAAAGGAATTTCCCCTGCTCGTCTTGCCAGAGTCTCGAGGGGGGCACCCTTCCCCGGGCGAGTAATAGCAATTCCACGTGACGGAACAAACAGCATCTCCTTTTCAAAAGGGAAGGACATGCAAGGAAATCAGCTGAAGGAAGTGGAGATGAAAGCCTGTCTGGACGCAGCGTCCGGATGAGACGTTGCCTCTCGACATGCAGGGCTCTCTCAGAACTGACTCCAAAGCCGCGAGTCCCCTTGGAAGTTAGGAGGACTTCACTGCATCCACGCTCCAGGAAACACACTAAACAAAACCCCAGAAAAGGCTCAGACTCCACCAGATGAGTGCCAGGCCTTCGCTGTGAACTCCTCACCCAGTTCAGCCCTGTCCAGGGCCCACCTGCCGCCCCCGGGGACCTGTGTTCCCAGATGCCTCTGCCCGGCAGCGAGAGCACGTGGGGCCGCCTAACTGGGCCAGGAGGCCATTCTGTGTCCACAGGCTCTTCCCGGGGGAGTGGACACTTCTCTGCCTGCTTCTGCTCATCTCCACCCCCGCAGTCCTCCGGGACCTCTGCATCCCTCACTCACCAGCCAGCTCTGGCCCACGACCAGCTCTGGGCCTGACCACACCCCATCTCTGGAACCCGGCAGTCAGGCTTCCGTGTTTCCAGACTAGTGCTCTCCCTGCCTTTTCTGAAACCCCTGCCTTGTTATGATGGACTTGGTCCTGATTCTATGGACTAACTCTGAAAATATGACCATGGCTCATGACTTCATGTCACACAGAGACAACAAAAATGAAGAGAGAGAAAAGAGATGAGAGGAAAGAGGCCCCACAATCAAATTCATAGCTCCAGTTGGAAGTTACTATGTGCAAATAGAGAAGAAGCAATCAAGACTTAGTTCCAAGAATGAGTACCAGCAACAAGCCACACCCCCTCATCCTGCCCCTGCAGTGAGCATCACCCAGAGCTCCCATCCACACCGCGCTCCTATCCTGTGATCACTGGTTAAATGCTGGGCTCTGAGGTCCTCCAGATCAACCATCTCCTGGTGAGCCCAGCACATCCGCAGAAGGTGACACGGAGGAGCCGTTCATCCAACACATGTCAGCACGGCTGCTGCGGGCAGACTGCGGGCCCAGGACACGTCAGTGCCGAACTGCTTCCATCAGAGCTGGGCCTCGGGGCCCCGGCATCCTAGACCGCGAGTCCAGGCCACCAGCAGATTTTGCAGCCGCCGTTTTCCAGTGAGCGGACCGAGTGCCTGCCTGCCCTCCTCATCCTCTCGGATCTCACCCCACGCTCGCTCTGTCCTGCCGGTGCTCACTGTGCTAAATCAAGAGGACGGTTTATAAACTGGGATTCTTCTCCAAGCACAGAGCAGACTCTGGGCATGTTGTTGCAACAAGTGTAATTCATGAAACGCTCCTTGGGCCACGCTGTCCGATGAGAGGAGACCATCAGCTGCTAGACGGGGTGGTTCAGACTCAAAGGGGAGGCTCGCAATGTAATCAGTCCCTGATAAAGGACCACGCTGCTCGATGCCCTCCGCAGGAGGAAGCCACTGGCGTAGAGTCAAGAATGGTGAGAGGCCGGGGGTTGAGGTCCTTTCCCCATTCTTTCCATTGTGAACGCTCACTTTCAGAAGTTTTCCGTTCATCCAGGTTGGGGTTTTGGAGGCAGTGTGTTGTTCGTCTGCTTTAGCGATCTCTTACACAGGACGGGGCATTTTCAAAGCCCCGCTCCGGGGGGGCAATGGAAGGTGGTGCTGGGGGTTGTGGCTTAGATGCTGCCACGGGCTAAAGTGCATCTCATTCCTTTCAGAAGGAGCTGTCAGAGGAAGGAGGACTCGGAAAAGGAACTGTGACCTCATGGTAATGGCATCTTAGAATCAGCGCTCTAGAGAACACAGGGGGGGCACATAACCTTTCATAGATTGTACCCCATGCAAATGAGTACTCGGATCACCTGTCTATGAACAGTCAGCAACTCTGAGACCCTCCCATGATGGGGCGCAGGAGTGAGTCAGCATCGCGGTGAACACGGACTCACCATCTGAGTTCAAGTCCTCCAGGCACATTCTGCAGGCTCATCACCTAAGCCAGGCAACCAGTGGGAAAACACTGCAGCAACACAAACATCCATTCCAAAGCTCCGGCCTCTGCTGCTCGGGGCAGGGTATCCAGCTGAGTCAGAAGGAGACGCAGGAAGGCTGGGGGCTGTGGTGCCCTGTCTTCCCGGAGCGGAGCCCCTGCCCAGCAGACAGCAGGGCAGCCGGTGCTCCACCCGCGGCCGTGAGCTGGCCCCCTGCTGGAGATCTTGGCCCGACCTGAAGTTTACCCCCCTCCCCTCCCCCGTCACCCAAACCGTGGCCCCACGGCTCTCTCACTCTTCCTGTGGCTGTTCCTAGAATGCTGATGTTTGAATCGAAGCAGAGAGAGGTGCCTGCCGAGAATCAGCTTCAGGGGGCAAGGGATGCCCAGCAATGCTTAGTCCTGGGCCCAGTCATGAGGGTGTGATCTGGGCTGTGGTCATTCATTTCCTGGCTTCAGGGAGCAGCACTGTGGAGACACAAGCCTCATGGACATTTAGAATTAAAATTCCAGTTCCGGGATATCTCCCCCATGGTGGTTGTTCCATCGCTCAGTCATGCCCGGCTCTTTGTGGCCCCATGGACCGCAGCACACCAGGCTTCCCAGTACTGCTCTGCCTCCCGGAGCTTGCTCACACTCATGACCATCAAGTCGGTGATGCCATCCAGTCATCTCATCCTCTGTCGTCCCCTTCTCCCCCTGCCCCCAGTCTTTCCCAGCATCAGGGTCTTTCCCAAAGAGTCAGCTCTTTGCATCAGGTGGCCAAAGTACTGGAGCTCAGCATTAGTCCTTCCAGTGAACATTCAGGGCTCCTTTCCTTTAGGATGGACTGGTTTGATCTCCTTGCTGTCCAAGGTACTCTCTTTAGTATTCTATAGCATCACAGTTCAAAGGCATCAATCTCCCCTTATCCTAGAATGTTCTGAAAATGGAGTCCTTGACTGATTAACTTAGGGCCATGGGGTCACAAAGAGTCAGACACAACCGTGCAACTGAACTGAACGTCCTCAGGGAAGATGCTGTGGGTCCAGAGAGCATTAAATCGTCCAAAATCTAGTAATGCCGGGCTGGAGGAAGCACAGACTGGAATCAAGGTTGCTGGGAGAAATATCAGTAACCTCAGATACGCAGATGACACCACCCTTATGGCAGAAAGCGAAGAAGAACTAAAGAGCCTCTTGATGAAAGTGAAAGAGGAGTGTGAAAAAGCTGGCTTAAAACTCAACTTTCAAAAAACGAAGATCATGGCATCAGGCCCCATCACTTCATGGCAGATAGATGGGGAAATAATGGAAACCACCACAGACTTTATTTTTTGGGCTCCAAAATCATTGTAGATGGTAACTACAGACATGAAATTAAAAGACACTTGCTCTTTGGAGGAAAAGCTATGACCAACCTAGATAGCATATTAAAAAGCAGAGACATTACTTTGCCAACAAAGGTCCAACTAGTCAAAGTTATGTTTTTTCCAGTAGTCATGTATGGATGTGAGAGTTGGACAATAAGGAAAACTGAGCGCTGAAGAGTTGATGCTTTTGAACTGTGGTGCTGGAGAGGACTCTTGAGAGTCCCTAGGACTGTAAGAAGATCAAACCAGTGAATCCTAAAGAAAATCAGTCCTGAATATTCATTGGAAGAACTGATACTGAAGCTGAAGCTCCAATACTTTGGCCACCTGATGTGAAGAACTGACTCATTTGAAAAGACCCCGATGCTGGGAAAGATTGAAGGCAGGAGGAGAAGGGGACGACAGAGGATGAGATGGTTGGATGGCATCACCGACTCAATGGACATGAGTTTGAGTAAACTCCGAGAGATAGTGGAGGACAGGTAACCTGGCCTGCTTCAGTCCAGGGGGTTGCAAAGTGTCGGACACGACTGAGTGACTAAACTGAACTGAATTGAATGCTGCCATAACAAAGCACCACAGACCAAATGGCTTAAACATGAGAAACTTCACTGTCTCACAGTTCTGGAGTCTAGAAGTCCAAGATCAACGTGTTGGCACGGTGGGTTTCTCCCAAGGGCTACAAGGGAAACTCTATTCCACGCTTCCCTCCTGGGCTCTGAGGGTTTGCCGGCGGTCTTGGCATGCCTTGGTTTGTAGATGCATCACTGTGACCTCTCTTCTTCTTCACGTGGCATTCTCTGTGCATGTCTGTGTCCAAATATTGGACACACTGGATTAGGGCCCACCCCACTCCAGTATGAACTCATCTTAACATTATTTCTGCAATGACTCTGTTTCTGAATAAGGTAGCATTCTGAAGTCCTGTGAGTGAGGTCTTCAACACATGAGTTTGGAGGCGACACAATTAACAGCCCACCCTCTGCATAATTAATGCACGTCCTTCTCACATGCAAAATATATTCACTTCGTCCCCACATTTTCAGAAGTCTTAAATCATTACAGCATCAACTGAAGTCCAAAATCTCATCTAAATACCATCTAAATCAGATAGGGGTGAGCCAGCCAGCGGGGTGTGAGTCACCTTGGGGCAAAATTCCTTTTATCTGTGAACCCATGAAGCAGACAAGGCATCTACTTGCAGAATACAACAGTGAGGTAGGCCTAGGATAGACATTCCCATTCTGAAAAGGAAAAATGGACAGAAAAAAGAATCATGGGTCCCAAGAAAGTCTGCAACCTAGCAGAGTAAATTCCATTAAATTTTACGGCTTGAGAATAATCCCCTTCAGCTTGATGCTCTGTGGTTGATCCCAATATTGGGCAAGGCTGTTTCCCTTAACAACACGCTCTGTTAAACCTATCGGGAAAATCTCGGGTTTTCTAAGTCTTCACAGATCTTTTGTTGGGCAAGCTGAGGAATCTCAACACATAACCAGTGCTTTTGACACTTGCAGAGAATTCTTTCTTTCACCTCCAGAATCAGAGTGGGAAACACTGGCCTTCTGAAGAAGCAGGTTACTATTTTTTTTTTTAATTAACTTTATTCTTTGAGACCACTGGATCGCCAGGGAAGCCCCATTTACTATTTTAAATGGTGTGAAGTAGATCTGCGCTCTTCTTCTCTTAAATTCACATTCAAAGATGTCAGGGCCTCTCTGAGATGAAATGGATACATTTCCACAGACTTAACATCCTGCTCTTCGCTGATCACTGAGCCCGATAATTGTGGTT
Source organism: Cervus elaphus (assembly GCF_910594005.1). Lineage (NCBI taxonomy): Eukaryota > Metazoa > Chordata > Mammalia > Artiodactyla > Cervidae > Cervus > Cervus elaphus. Next base: position 49,770,034 of record NC_057821.1, on the reverse strand, counting down.
CAGAAGCAGCTGAACGTAATGACCGTATACTGCCAAGTGGAAGAGGAAAGCGGTCACTACCTGGGGTCTAGCCTGGGGTTCCCAAAGTGTGTTCCACAAAACAGCTGCAGCAGAATCTCCCGAGCCACATACGAACAAGTGAAAAGGGTTCGTCACTCGGTCGTGTCCAGCTCTTTGTGACTCCATGGACTATAGCCCTCCAGGCTCCTCTGTCCACAGAATTTCCCAGGCAAGAATCCTGGAATTGGCTGCCATTTCCTTCTCCAGGGGATCTTCCCGACCCAGCGATCAAACCTCCATCTCTCATGTCTCCTGCTTTGGCAGGTGGGTTCTTTACCACTAGTGCCACCTGGGATGCCCTAAATACCTAAATAAAAATATCCTAGCTCCCATTGACTGGTGATCCTTATGGGTAAACCAGCTTGAGAACCACAGGTCTTTTAACAGTCCAGCCTTTAGTAGCAAACCAGCTGAGGCCTCTGAACCAGCTCTGCCTGTAAGTAGCTATATACCCTTGAGAAAATTATGTAACATCTGTGAGCTTCAAGTTTTTTTCAACTGAAACACAGGAATAATAATATGTGGCCCAGAATTCTCAAGACAGTTAAATGAGATAATGCATGTGAATGATAAAGAAATACGTTGTCAAGAGCATCTGAGAGTCATCAGACCATGGTTTTATAGACTGTTTCATAGGGTTGTTTTCAGAAAGGGTTGGAGGGATGGAGTTTTGCAGAACCTATCCCAGGGGACTGTTCCGAGAAGTAAGTGAGACATGGCCGGCAGAGCTCTCACAGAGCACCTGGCACGCTCTGAGATAGATGATAGTGGCTCAGGCGTGTCCAACTCTTGCGACCCCATGGACTGTAGCCCGCCAGGCTCCTCTCTCCATGGGATTCTCCGGCAAGGATACTGGAGTGGGTTGCCATTTCCTTCTCCAGGGGAAGTAAACGTCAGCTGTTGGAGCTCCAGCCGCCAGCACTGTGAGGCCAGGACACCCCGAGGGCCCCGCGGGGGCGGAGGCAGCGTGGCCGGGCCTGGGGCGGGCCAGACCAGGCGACTGCAGGCCAGGCGTGGCGAGTGCGACAGGGCCCGACCCGGAGGAGGCTGGGAGGTCATCGTGAGAGTGTTTGGAATCCACTGGCGTTTTTGAGCATAGGAATGATGAGATTAATCTGGCAGAAGGAGATATGGGGGAAGACTCTGAGGTAGAAAAGCTAGGCTAGGAGACCAGTGTATAAGCCAGAAAAGTTTGGAGCTAAGCAGTCAGTCCAGGCACAGCTGGACACCCGTATACAAGCTCAGAAGAAGACTGCCCCCCTCCAGGTGAGGTCCCCTGGACTGTGCAGGTCATGCCAAGCACAGGGAAAGGACAGCAAAGCTGGGCCTCTGCCCAGATGCCCTGCTGGCCAGGGCCCTACTACAGCAATGAACAAGCATGACCACACACAGCGGCCTCAGTGCTAGTGAGACCAGAAAGGAGGAGCAAACACTTAGCATCATGCTGATCCATAAGCCCTTCACTCTTACACTCCCCAGAGCTGTCAGAACTGCCGCAGGGACCTCCCTGGTGATCCAGTGGCTAAAAGCTCTATGCTCCCAAGGCAGGCAGTCCCGGTTCAATCCCTGATCGGGGAACCACATGTGGCAACTAAGAGTTCAAATACCTCAACTAAAGGTCCTGCTCCTGCAATGAAGACCCCAAGCAGCCAAATAAATAAATAATTTGAAACGTGTCTTAAATTCTCATCTTTAGCTCTGGCATAGTGACATCCAAACTCTGATATTTTAAATGATTGGACGTTGTCCTCCAGAGGAATATCTGTGAACTAGCTCCTTCCTAAGCTCGACACACTGTAGGGACACTCTCTTAGGAGAAGATGAAATTAAGCCAATCAACAAGCACCGTATTTCCCCAGTTATAAGTAACTGCCTTTTACATCCTGCACAAGGACATAGAATACACGTGAAGCTCCTGCCGTGGATCTGATGTGCCAGATGCTAGAAATTCATTGCGGGGGGGAGGCGAGAGCCCCTGCCTTCAGGCTTGCAGGGAAGACAGTGAGCAAAACCATCAGTAACCACAAAAGTGCAGGAGCCAGGCAGACACCTAGGGAGACAGTCCTTGTGTCATGGACTGTATGGCCGCCAAAGCCAAAGGTCTTTACTCCCTGGCCCCTTATGGGAAAAGTGTGCCCACCCCTGATTTAGAGGGTACCTTTTCTTGGAGAAAGTCGGTAATTAATTAGCCATCTGTCTCCCATGTGCTTTAGGTAGACAGGAAACTTTACCAGAAGGACATAGTTTGGAAAGTTGACTTTTTCCCCCTCACTGGAACAAGGTCATTGTTACATGCAGATATACAACGGTATCTGTTGGATACTACTTGATACAAGTTTTTCCATTTCTAAGAAAGTTATTTACAAATGTTCACATGCAAATACATTAATGATTCCACTTAAAAAATATTTAAGATTTCTAATTACGGCTTCCAAGTCTTAGCAAGACTCATTCTTCTCTTATTAGTTTTATCCATTGATTATGGGATTCAGCCCTTCTGATTTTTTGACTCTCAGACTCATGCATGCTTTCTGACTTCTGAATATGCTATTCCCTTTCACTGGATTGCTTCTTCATCAGATCCTTTAATGATCAACTCCCTTTTATCATGCAAAATTCAACTCAACGGTCATCTCCTCAGAGAAGCCTTCACTGACCATGGTAGGTAGAGAAGTTGACTTTTTAAAAAATGAATATGTGAAAGCAAAATGTAGTATATGCATACAGTGGGACATTATTCAGCCTTAAAAAGGAAAGACTACGTCTTGGGAAAATGGAGCAAGACCCTGTGGCCCTTGCCCCCTCAGTGTCCTCTGCTTGCCTCCTGTGGAAAGCTTTCAGGAGTAAGTTTAATCAGAGAAATGAGAAGTGCAGAAACAAAGGAAAACAGTCAAAGAAGACCAAATAATAAAGTAGTCATTAAGCATAGTCAAGGACCTGCAGTTCCTCCTCAAGGGCTACAGATAATATTCTGAGCCATAACCTGTGAACTGTCGTGTGGGTACTACACCAGGTGGAAGACGCTGACTCCATGGTGACCACACCATGCCCATGATGTGAGCTGCCCCAATTCCGAGAACTGGCCTCAAAGAAATGGAACAAATGGACCCTGGAACTGAAGATTAACTGTCCCTAAAACAAGGTGATGCTGGTCAGACCACTGATGATCAATTTGAAGATGACCGTCAGAGCTGACTGTGCTGTGAGCTCTTGCCCACTGGTTGCCAGTGGAGAGAGTCGACCTTTGGACAGATGTCCACCCCCCCACCCCCAGTTGCCCAAATCTGAAATAAAGTAAACTTCCCTTTCCACCAGCCTGGCCTGTTTATTGGCTGTTGAGCAGTGAGCAGCCAGTCCCCACACCTTTCAGTAACATAGGCACGTGCTACAACATAATGAACTTTGAGGACGTTAAGCTGAGTGCAAGTCAGTCACAAAAAGATAAATATCTGATTCCACTAATTTGATGCACCCAAAGTGGTTCAATTCACAGAGACAGAAAGTGAAATGGTGGTTTCCAGGAGCTCAGGGAGGGTAACTTTGGGAGTTATTGTTTAACAGGGATAGTTTCAGCTTTTCTAGAAGAAAAAGCCCTGGAGATTTGTCTGGCTGCAATGTGAATGTACTTACTACTGAGCTGTGCACTTTAAAAGGGCTACAAGGGTAATTTTAAAAAAGATTATTTTAGCGAGATCAAAATCAGGTATGGTGATATATTGAAAAGGCACGGGAATGTGGATTCGGGGGTTGCCTTCCCAGTCTTGGCTTTGCCGCTTATTTACTGGAAATGAGGGTGGTTCACTGAGGTCTGGGAAACAGCAGGGGTGGGACCGGGGCAACTGACCTCAGATCACCGTGCGGCCTCCCCTTCTCCCTCCTCCTGGTCTGTCTCTGCCAGAGTCAGGAAGGACAGTGGTTCAACTCTGCAATAAGGAGCATCTGAGTCTCCCCAGTTAGAACCTCCCTCAATCAACTGCTGAGCTTGTTTTACAATAGACTCTTTCCTGTTGCCCTCTCCACAACAGTTGTAGCAAACCTGTGAACAGCTGCCTGTTAGGTAAATGTCATACGTTGGGTTTTTGGTTTTTTTAAACCACAATTTAAAAAACTGTTTTTAGCTTAAATGAATTTCTGGAACCTGGAGATAGGATACTAAAAATTTAGGTTTGTTTAGTGTTTTATATGAAGCATCAAGCTGAGTTTGACGATTTCTACTCTTTCTGGATAATTTTATCATGAAAATTGGATGGAGAAATAGTAATTAGATCTCTCGGTGCTCTTGCCAGAGATGCACACAGTTATTACAGAGTTGCATTAGCAATCATAATCTTCATTAGCAAACAACGCCTCGGTGTGACAACTCGCCCAGCTGTCCTGGACGAGACTGGCCGGGCACCACCAAGCCTCTCGTGGACACCGTCTAAGTTCAACACTGCCCGCCCCTCCCCGCAAAGCGCTCCCTTCTGCTCCTGGCCCCGTGACCCACACCTTCCCAAGTTTCCACCCGCTGCTTCACTTGAGTCTCCTCAGCCTCCTTCGACTGTTGGCACTTCTCAAACCCAGACGTCAAGCATGTGGTCTCCCGAGGCTCCGCCCGGACCTCTCCTGTCTCCCTCTGGACGGTCTCCTCCACACTCTTTCCTTATTCCTACCTGTTAAGAATTCTCAAACTCGGGACCTGTCTGGGGGTGCAGTGGGTGAGGAGCTACAACGCAAACGATGCAGGTTCCATCCCTGGTCAGGGAGCTGAGATCTCGATCTCAGGAGCTGCAGAGCGACGAAGGCCGTGCTGCAACTACCGAGCCCGTGTGTCCCAGCGAGAGAATTCACGGGCAGGGACGAAAACCCCACATGCTGCCACGGAGACCCGACAGAGCCACATTAATAGGTAAATAAATACATTCAAAAGAAACAAGGATTCTCAAACTGCTGCCACTTTTCCAGACTTTCCCTCTGAGCCCCAGAGTCATGAGCTCAAATGCCCACGTGACACCTCCCCACGGATATTAGATGAACTAAGACACAGAGAGCCCCCAGGATGCCATGTCTTTACAGAGGCGTAGCTCGCCCTCAAATCACAGGTGACAGGCAGGCGACCTGACGGAGGCTCAGCATGCCCCTCGTGAGGCTCCCAGCTCTGGGTCCAAGAAGGTCGTTCCCGCCCCGCCACCCGGCCAGCAGGAGGGGCCGCAGGGTGAGGGGAGCACGCGGCTCCCCCTCCAGGGCCTGGCCTCAGAAGCCGTGCAGGGCGCTTCCACTGGCCAGAAGTGAGGCTTAGGGGCACACCCGGGGGCGAGGAACGCCGGGAAGTGGTTTCCCTAACGGAGCAGCTTCACCCTACGCCTGAGATTCAGGAGGGCTTCTAATTAATAAGGGGACGCGGCCGGGTGTGACCGTCCCCGCGCCACACTCCCCACGGACTTCCGGTCTGACCCTCCCCCCGAAACCAGAGGCAGGATCGCCGGCCTGCGCGGTCTGGACCTCTGTCGGCGCGTCCCGGGGTGAACGGCCCCGCCGTCTACCCGGCCCCGCTCCAGAAACCCCCGCAGGGGCCTGCCCCCTCCTGCCCTCACCCCGCGCCCCAGCCCATCACGAAGCCCTGCCGGCTGTGAACCGTGAGGCCTCCTTACCCGCTCTCTCCAGCCATCCCACCGCGAGGGACCGCGGTCTCTCACCTGGACCGAGGCCCAGCCTCCTGAATGGGCGCCTCACGGTCACCGCGGTGGCCTCCCCGCCTCTGCGGATGCTGCGGGGTGTGGGGGTCTTCCCCGGGGCCGGTGGTAATCCAGTCTCCCCGTTAAAACCTTCCATTGGTCTCAGCGTTTGTAACACACCCTACAAAGCCCTGCGCGGGGGCGTCTCGCCATGAGGCAGACCGCCCCGCCTCGGCGCTCCGCCCTGAGTCACACCCAGCTTCTCGCCCCGCTCTGCGGCCGGCTTCTCCCAGCGCGGTCCCTCTGGCTGGAACCCACCCCGCCTCTGCTGGTCAACGCCCAGCTTCCCGCAGGGCGCAGGGCGCTGGTCACCCTGGAAGGAGGCCTCTGTCTCCCTCCCCACTGGACCAATGGCCCCTGCAAGGCTCTCACGAAGCCACGCAGCCACTGCCTCCGGCGTTTCCTCTGTGCTGCTTGTACTGGGGGCCCGGGTCCCTGAAGCCTGTCATTCCCGTAGGACCTTCCGCCACATGGGGCCAGGCGCTGAGTGTCCCCTCTCTCCTTCTTACCATTCCATTCCCACGCGCAGAGCACAGTACCTGACAAATAGCAAATTCTCAAAAATACTGGATGAATGAAGGCAAGAATTCAGCTCGACTGGAATAAAGTGGGTCTGAACTGCCTCATCTACATCTCAGCATTTCCTGGAGCAGTTCAGCAGTGTTGCTGACAACTACAGGCTCCTGAGTTGACGACACGGGGCTACACGAACTGCTTCTGTGCACTCCGAGTTGCTGAAACACTGAAGTCCGAAGGGGGATGGGAAGGGGGGAAGACTTGATCTCTGTTCCCCACCAGGATTCAGCGGCAATTCACAGAGCAGTTAAAGCAGAAAGCAAAAACAGAACTCACAAAATGGTAATTTCCAAAAGATAGCGCATGACTCAGAGAAACGCTCACACAGAGTCTAGTGGAGTTCAGGTGCAAGAAAGGTCAGCACAGCCCAGAAGATCCGGGAAGTCTGTAAACAAGGTCATGACCCGCAGTGGACCGTGAAGGGCAGGGAGGGGGTTAGGGTGATGACATCCGAGGCACTTGGCAGCAGCAGGCCGGGGACCCCTGTGAGGGGAACAGGTCCTTAGCGGGTGTGATGACTGCCCCATTTTCAGGGAAGGGGGGCGCAGTGGGAGCTGAGCTGGGGACCAGGATCTAAAGTCCCATGAAGCAAGTTTGTTCTTTATCCAGAGGATGGTGAGAAACTGCTAACATTTGGGAGTGAAGTGGCTGAAGAGAAAGTTTGAGAAGGACTGGTCTGGAACATGCAACGTGAGCTGGAGGCTGTCACCTGGGGTTTCTCAGCTGAGAACTGTCACCCAGCAAGGAGGCATGGCGCCAGGCCAGCCAGTTCTGCAGGGTTGTGCATCCAGGGGCAGGAAACCACGCCAGGACGCGTGCTCTGGCTGAGAAGGGAGGGCTCTGTCTTCCCCAGAGCTTGGGGGTGGCATTGGCATCACCGACTCAATGGACATCAGTTTGTGTAAACTCTGGGAGTTGGCGACGGACAGGGAGCCTGGTGTGCTGCAGTCCATGGGGTCGCAAAGAGTCAGACACAACTGAGAGACTGAACTGAACTGACCTGGGGGTGGCAGGAGGGGTCATTTATGCTGCCAGTGTCCACCTTCCAAGCGCTGACCTCTAGAGCTGAGCCTGGGCGCTAAGACCTGGGTTTCCAGGTCAGTGGACAGGGAGAGACCTGCCCTCCTACTCACCAGACAGGGTCCTGGCTCACAATCTCAGGCCAGTTCAATGCACAGAACATCTGAAACGCAGGCCCTTACTTCTTCCAGTCCTGGGATGCAGCTCTGTCCCACGGGGACTTTTACAGATGGACAATTCTTTTTTTGTATTTCCACCGAAAGTGCAACCATTTATTATCAGTCACACACTGGCTGATCGTGAAGCTCCAGGCAGTCTGGCCTCTGTCCTCCTGCCTTCCTACAAGAACCTACCAGGAACGGAGCCAGTTCTGGGGGGAGGACAGCTCCCGTTGACTCAGGAAAGGCACAGAGAGCTCCATCAACACCTTCTTTTTAAATCAGCAGTGAAGCAAACAGAGACACGACTTTTGTTTCTAGATGAATTGAGAAAGAAACTGTCAGGGTTCTGTAATGAGCATGAGGACACTTTGTGAAGAAATCAGCCCTATTAATGAAGTTTTTTGGGAGTCCGTGTGTGTGTGTGCTAAGTCGGTTCACTCGGGTCCAACTCTTTGTGACCATATGGACTGTAGCCCTCCAGGCTCCTCTGTCTATGGGATTCTCCAGGCAAAAATACTGGAGTGGGTTGCCATGCCCTCCTCCAGGGGATCTTCCCAACCCAGGGATTGAACCTGTGTCTCTTACGTCTCCTGCATTGGCAGGAGTGCTCTTTACCACTAGTGCCACCTGCAAAGCCCCTTCAGGAGCCCACCAGTCTCCAATTCAAACACAAAAAAGGATTAGCCAGGGCTTACAGTTACAGAAGCACAAGAAATATTCAGGATAAATAATTGAGACTTTATTCTATTTTTAATGAATAGAATTTCTTCCTAGGCACATAGGTGCCATGTGGCAAGGTGCTTTTAGCAAAGAAACCAATAAACTACACTTAAGCAACTAAACTACTGGACACAGTGTTTGATTTTTATAACCTTATTTGTGTATTTTCATTTTTAGATGAAGGCATGTCTGAATCATAAGACATTTATGTAAAGTCAGAAAGCAAGAACTTCTTTTCTGATAACTCTTGACAGTTTATAAATCTCCAAGAGACTTTACTTTTAAAGGGTGCTAGGGCTTGGAGGTTATTTCAGAGAAGTTCATTCAATGACTACACTATGTTTCTTAAATCATCAGATAGGTGAGAAGGTGACTAAAGTAATCTTCTATAGGAAAATAGGCAAAACACAAAAATCCTGCTAAGGCATTGATAGGGAAATTAAGTCTTTTAAAGAAAAAAAAAAATAACCCCATAGGAAATTTGGCAAAGGATACAAACAAGTGATTTATAGAAGACAAAATTTCAGTATCCAAAAAAAAGGATGCTCAACACCTATAGTAGCAAGAGAAATGCAAACTTAAAGGAAATATCATTTTTTACTGGCAAAGAGAGTGATAATATTCAGTGCTGATCATGATGCAGGAAAGAGATATTCTCATATATTGCCGGCAAGACCACAGGATATCTGAGTAGGGCTGTCCAATAAGATCAACTATCTTTAGCTTATGAACGCTGAATTAATCACCAAATTTAGAATAACCAAATGTCTCTAAGCAAAAGCCCTTGGGACACGTATGTTATTTCTGCCAACAGTCTCTGAGCACCCATCATCGGCAGACACCATGCGTCTGAGCCAGGCACACCATACCAGGCACAGTGGGCTTAGGGATGGACACGCTGTGACCTGCCCTTGGGGACACACTGAGGGGCTTCCCTGGTGGCCCTTGGCCAGGGCTCCGAGCTCCCAGTGCAGGGGCCCGGGTTCAATCCCTGGTCAGGGGACTAGATTCCACAGGCCACAGCGAAAGATCTCACATGCCACAACTAAGTCCCACGTGGCGGCCAGATAAATACATAAATATTAAATAATAATAACCTTTAAAAAGGAACAACCAGGCCAGGGAGAGAAACTGGGACATGTCTTAGTCTGTGTGAGTTGCAGCAGCAAAAGACCACAGACCGGGTAGCTTAAAAAACAGGCCCCTTCCTCAGTTCTGGGGATGGGGCAGCCCACACGTAGGTACCCCAGATTTCGTTCTTAGGGAGGGCCCACTTCCTGACTTGCAGGGGGCCCCCTGCCCACTGAGTCCTCTCACGGCAGAAGGGGGTGAGAGCAAGCCTGTAGATTCCTCCTCCTCTTAGGAGGGCTCTAATGCCACCCCGGGAGCTCCACACTCACGACTTTTTCTAACTCTAACTGCCTCCCAAAGGCCCCACCTCTTAACACCATCACAGTGGGGGTGAGGGGTTGAACAGGAATTTGAGGGGACACAAACACCCAGCCCATAAGCGTTCAGTCAGCTGTGGTCACTAGCTAATAGACGGATCATCTCAGATACAGCGTCTGCATTAAAGGGTACTCCTCAAATGTTTAAGCACTCTTCCCAAGTCTTATTTACTCTATTAATTTATTTCACAAGCCCTTTCTTAGCAAATAATGCAAACAGGGAACTTAGCAAGAATAAGTGAAGTCTAAATTAAAGCAAGTATCCTCCATCAATTTTTATTTCCATTTTTTCAGAAAAGGCAACAGAGAGTCATGTGCAAGAGTATGGCCATCAATAAAATCAACTGAAGACCTAACTGTCCCTGATTTTCCTGAAAATGAAATATGGAAATGTCCCCATTTGTGGAGATATAAGTGTAGGGTCCTTAGAAGAAAATAATCAATTAGAAAATCACTTAATATTGATTGAAGGTTTAACATGTGCCAGACGCTATGCTAAGGCAGGCTTCGTATACTATCTCATTCAATCATCACAAAACTTGAGGTTTTATCACAAGGCCCACTTTACATATGTGGGCACCAAGGCTCAGAGAGGTCAAGTAACTTGTCCAAGGTTACCCAGCTAAATACCGAAAGAGTAAAGGTTAAATAAAACTCAGGTCTGAAAGCTCATGCTCTTAATCAAATGGATAAGAATAAGAATGTAAATACAGCTATCACTTATTGAGGGCTTACTGTATGCCAGGAACTGTGTTAAGAATCTCATAATAAATGAGTCATTATCTTCTTCAAATTTCTCTGACATTTACTCACTTGAGCGTCTCCATTAAATCTGAGAAAGACAGAAGGAGTGAGTCAGGAGAACAGGAAATCCGTGGACAGAAACCCTTGATTTGATTTGGTTTTGGGACTTTAGGGCATGTTGTCTTAGTTGCTACTTTAACAGCACACCTTTCCATTAAGCAGCATTCTGTTATAGAAAAGAGCGGGAGTTTCATCCTACAAACCACGAAATGAATGATCAAGGGCAAAGGGTCCCCGACCTCTCTGAGCCTCAGCTTCTTCATCTGTAAAATGGTGCAACAAAAACACCCCCACCACTTCCCTCATGGCTGTATTGTAAAAATCAAGTGTGACAAAGGCTGCAGCAGTACTTTGTATCTTTTTAAAACCCTCCGTTTAAGGAACTTCCTGGTGGTACAGTGGATAGGGATCTGCCTGCCAATGCAGGGGACACAGGTTCTATCCCTGGTGCGGGAAGATTCCACATGCCCGTGGGCCACAGCTACTGAGCCACGAGCTGCAGCTACTGAAGCCCAGAGGCCTACAGCCCGTGCCCCGCAACTGGAGACGCCTCCGCAATGAGAAGCCGCACACCCCCAGGCTGAGGAGGCCCTACTCTCTGCAACTACAGACAGCCCAAGCAAGCAATGAAGGCCCAGCGCAGCCGTAAATAAACAAACAGCTATAAGTTTAAGCCTAAGGCTCAAAATGGATTCACCATACTGTGATATTTACATGAGCTTGACCACTCAGATGCTATAAACACCATGTAAAAGACTGGGCATTAATAATTAAAGCTGCTTGGTGCTGGCTCGAGAATACAGAATACATACGTAGATGGAGGGATAGAGGCTGGAAACAGACCACCCACATATGGGAATTTGGTGGATGATAAAGCAGAATTCAAACCACTGGGGGAATGAGATACTTCAGTGAGTATGTCAGAACAACTGGGCATCCAAATGGAAAAATCATGAGTGTGACGCTGACTTTATCACTTATTCTAGTACAATTTCCAGATGTTCCAAAGATTTAAACATGAAAATAATCAAACTGCAAATTCCTAGGAGATAACACAGGAGAGTTTACTTATTTTTAGAAATGGCTATCTTTCCAAATAAGACACAAAGGTACAAAAACTATAAAAGAGAAAAGATTTCCAAATTTGACTGTATAAAAATTAAAACCTCCTGCAAAGGAAATAAATACCACAAACAATTTCAAAAAGCAAACGAGAAGTTGGGAGAGAATGTGGCAACATATATGACAGACAAGGGACTAAATCCCTTAGTAATTAATTAATAAACTGACAAATGTTTAATGAGCAACTCTTACATGCCAGGAACCATTCAAAGCTTTTGGGGATTCAAACCAATTAAAACTTCCTGCCTCTTGGAGCTCACATTCTGTGGGAAAGTCCACAAAGGGATCTTGGATATTAGTAGAAAAAGAATAAAAAATGAGCAAAGACCATAAAGAGTTTGCACAGTTGAAAATACAAATGGTATTTAAACACATGAAGTGTTTACTCATCCTCATAACAAATGAGATACCAGTTAAATTTCAATAGAGTACCATTTCATCCACCAGATTTTCCAAAACAAAAAATGTGATAATTTACGTGTTGACAAAGGTACAGAGAAATAGGCATCTTCTTGTGTTTTAGATGGCAGTGTGACTGGTCCAAGTTCTTTGAAAAGCATTTTGTCATTGTGTGTGATTATCTAGACCAGGGGTGTGGGTGCTCAGTCATTGGCTCTTTGTGAGCCCGTGGACTGTAGCCCGCCAGGCTCCTCTGTCCATGGGATTCTCCAGGCAAGAATACTGGAGTGGGTTGCCATTTCCTTCTCCAGGAGATCTTCCCAACCCAGGGATCAAACCCACGTCTCCTGCCCTGGCAGGCAGATTCTTTACCATTGCGCCATCTGGGAAGACTGATTTGTCATCATCGATCACAATTACAAATGCACCCACTCTTTAGCCCAGCAATTCTGCTTCTAAAAACTGAGGCTACAGGTATATTTGTGTATGGGTGCCGTAGCATGTATATGAGAACGTTCGCTATAGCATTGCTTCTAGTAGTGAGACTCACAAACAGCCTAGATACCCATCAACAGGACCGTGGGTAAACAAATATTAAGTGAAAGTGAAAGTCACTCAATCATGTCCACCTCTTTCAACCCCACGGACGGTAGCCTGCCAGGATCCTCTGTCCATGGAATTTTCCAGGCAAGAATACTGGAGTGGGTTGCCACTTCCTACTCCAGGATAAACAAATATGGAACACATCTAAAAACAGTAAAAATTGTTAAAAAAAAAAAAAAAGAATATAGTTTCAGGAATTCCCTGGCAGTCCAGTGGATAAGACTCTGCTTTTACTGTCCAGGGTCTGGGTTCAATCCCTGGTTGGGGAACTAAGATCCTGCAGGTTGCAAGACTTGGCATAAGAAAAAAGAAAAGAATATAGTTGCTGAAAATAATGTATGAAAGATTCTTCAAAATACATTGTGAATAAAAGTAAGGTTCTAAACAGTTATATGCAATGCTGAGTTGATAAATGTTTAATAATGTAAAAAAAAAGTAAGTATGTTTATATTATATAATTATAAATTATACTAAAGGATTTTCATGTACAGATTATAAATAATAGAATAAACAATATTCTTCATTGTAAATGCCATCCTTTAACATCAATGTGATGTGCTATTTCTTACACAATCTATTGTCAGTTTTATAAATCTATCGCCAACAGTCATGTCACAAAATCGAACCATGAAAAAAGCTTGAGAACTATTCAGTTAGCAAAGAAATCGCTCAAATTGACGAGTGTGTTCAAACATGAAGATCGGTTGATAGCTCAGTTTTATTCCTGAGGAAAACAAACAGGAAACAACAAGTATGTATGTTGGAACTTCACCGTTTATCAGCGACGTGGGCTGCTTGGCCCAATCAGGTCACAGTTTCTGAAAACTAAAGAATATTTCCTGGGGCTTCCCTGGTAGTCCAGTGGCTAAGACTCCACGCTCCCAACGGAGGGGCCCGAGTTCAATCCCTGACCAGGAAACTAGATCCCACATGCCACAACTAACACCCAGGGCAGACAAATAAATTAAATAAATAAATCAACATTTTTTAAAAAAAAGAATATTTCCTCACCTTTCTGTTCTTCACAACATAGCAGAGTCAGACCCAGCACTCTCACTCCGAGCCTGTGTCTCTGCCATTTTCTCCACCCCCGTCTCAAGGCTAGAACAGGAGTCAGCCAAATCCTTGAGCCACTTCCGGGCAGCCGTCTGGTCTGTAAGTGCAGTTTGGAGCACAGCCCCTCCGCATCTGCGTGCCTCTAAGGCTGTTTGTGTGCGCCAGGGGCAGAGTTGACCATTGCAACCGTGTCGCTGCAAATGCTCAGATATTTACTATCCAGCCCTTCAAGCGAGCGTGTGCAGACCCCTGGTCTAGATCACCAGCGGAGCAACAAATAACACTCTGATTTGCCGTGTTTGCTCACTGCCAGGGTGTAAATATTCCCACTATGACCAGTTCCAAGCCACCAACGCATCCTCACAAAAGGCAGAGTTGGGAGAGTATGTGTAGCATTTCCACTCTACAGATAACGACACATGAGGTGTCAATGACCTCAGGAAGGCAGGTGACAGTAACACGTAGTAAAATAGTTAGGAAGCCATGAGTTGTAAGTATTTGTTCTAATATGATTTACTTAATAATAAGGTCACACAATTCACTCTTTAACAATGGCTGTGTTTGATAACCAGCTCACCAGATTCCTGAAGATGCAGCAGTGGTCTCCTGTGAGCCGACAGGGCTGGCTCCCACACACTGCTGGACGCGGTGCACAAATGTGTGAAAACGCGTGAGCGAGAGCACGGCCTCCCGTCCTCCTACACTTATATGTGCACAGAATATCTGAAGATGCGTGAGAAGCCAAGGTGGACCGCGGGTCCAGGAGATGGAGTGACATGGAGATTTATTTTTTCACTGGAGATTCTTTTTGAATCTTTGTGCCTATGTGACCCCTAAAAGCCCAGTTTGTTATTGTTTTTTGGCGGGCTATTAAATCCCTATTTCCTGCGTCCCCCTTTGGCCCTGGAGAGCTGGCGCGGCTGGCGGAGTGCTCGGGCACGGCCGCGGCCGCACCCCCGCTGGGACCCGAGGGCAGCCTCCCCAGGTCCGAGTGCACCGGGGCGAGGAGCCCCGGAGGCTGCGTGGCAGCCTGTGAATCAGGGCGTTTCCCAGATGAAAACCCTGCTGGAAGCCCTCTCCAGAACGCCGGCCCCACTGCGTTGCCCTGACTTCTCTATCTCTGTTCATCTTTCCTGGAAAAAATTAAGCAAGCTTTTCCCCATCACCAATTTCCCCGGCGTTTTGCAAGGCAGACCACGGTGCCCTGCCTGCCAGCTCCACCCCACGTGGCATGGCTTCCTGCCTGTATTTACCCCAGGCTCCAGGGCCCTGGGCTGCATCTGTGCCCACGGATAAGCGGGCAGGGGCAGCTGCCAGCCCAGGTCCACTCTCCCAGCTGGCGACCCCGGGCATCTCTGCTGGGGAGACCAGCCTGGCGGTGCCCGGAGCTGCATCCTCAGGAGCCACCTAGAAGACTCAGCCAAGAAGAGGAGACGTCACCTCAGCCCAGGGGGCCTCTGAGGGGCTCTCACCGGCTCTGCCAGCTTCCTGACTCTACACTGAGCTGCCGATTGGCGCTGGTCGCCAGTTCCTTTTCGTTCTCTGGTTTATGAACCTCTTTCCGCCTCACCTGGCCTTCACCTGGACACCGGCCTCGTGGCAGAACTCCTCCCACGAGTCCCATGTGGACGGACTGTCTCCTCCCTGAGGCCCACCTCGGCTCCTCGAAGCCCCGCCCCGTCCTCCTCCCCCTCGGTCCCGGCTCCCTCCCTCCCTGGACTCCACAGTCAGGTCACCTCACTCACCAGCCTACCGACTCCGGGCCAAGGACGCAACCAGGTTTGTCTCCCAGGGTAAGACATGACAGGCAGCGACCAGTGTGACTACGCTCTCCCTTCTAGCTCCTGGAGATCCCTCCTCCCAGACCCAGCGTCCAGGCTAGATGAGGCTGGGGGTGTCTTAGGCTCCCCCGAGGCTGTGTGTGTGACCGGGGTTTACTGGGCCGTGTTCCCCAGAGATGTAGGGAGGAGAACAAGAGGGGAAGGAGGCCAAGCCAAGCAAGGTTGCAGCGCTCTGCGTTCCGGGCTTCCATTGCCGAATGACGGGCATCCAGATCAGTGGCGGAAATCAACTGCTCCTCCCTCGTGTCCACAGACTCCGAGGGTCAGGAATGTGGACACGCCAAACGGGACAGCAGCTGGTTTCTGTCCCACGTGTCTCAGGCCTCAGGTGGGAACACTCGAAGGCTGGATGGCTCAATGAATAGGGACTGGATCCATCTAGAAGCTGCCTGACTTGCAAGTATGGCTGAACTGGGATGTGTCAGCCCAGGGGGTCTACATGTGACCTTTCACATGGCTTCGGGCTTCTCCTGCATGGCTGCTGGGTGTCGAGCGCAGGCCTCCCAGGGGGCGAAGGCTTGGGGAAGAAGAGTTGCAGGAGATTACGGCAAACGCTGCAAGACTTGTTCTGACCCGGTTCCGGTCGGCAGCAAAGTTCTGCTGATCCAGCTGCATTCCACTGGTCACAAGTTACCGCTCAGCCCAGTCCAGATGCAAGGAGAAGGGACTTGTGTCTAGGCATCAGTGAGCCTTAGGCAAGATCACACTGCAGAAGAACACACGCAGTGTATCTACTGCTGTGAAATGAATTATTCCCAAACTTAGCAACTGAAAACAACACACGTTTACTATTTCTTAGGTTTTGTGGTCAGGAATTTGAGAGAAACTTCACTGGTGGTTCTGGATCCAGATCTCTCATGAGGTTGCCATCAAGACTTCAGCCAGGGAAGGGGACTTCCCTGGAGGTCCAATGGTTAAAACTCCACACTTACAATGCAGGTGTTTGGGTTCAATCCCTGGTCAGGGAACTAAGATCCCACCTGCCAGGTGGCGCAGCCAAAAATTTAAAACCTTTTGAAACAGACGTCAGCCAGGGCCATAGTCATCTGAAGGCCTGGCTGGGGCCGCAGATACATTACCAAGATGGTGCCCCGGCATGGCTGTTGGCAAGAGGTCCTTGCCACGTGAGCTGCTTGAGCGTCATGACACCCGGCTTCCCCAGAGCCAGTGATGCAGGCAAGGGCATGGAGGAAGCCACACCGTCTTTCATGACCTAGTATCCAACATCACACGCCATCACTTAGGCTTTATTCTGTTCATTAGATGTAAGCCATTGACTCCAGCCCATATTCACGCAGAGGGAAGTTAAGCTCCATCTTTCAAAGGAGTGTCAGAATGTAAGAATTTGGTGTGTATGTGTCTGTATGTGCCTGTATTCCTAAACTACATATGTCTTTTTTTTTTTTTACCTAAATGGAATCACACTGTTAGTGTTCTGTGATTTGCAATTTTATCCAAACTTATATTTTTGAGACACATTCATATTGGCATTGTATTAGTCCACTGGGGCTGCCATCTGAAAGTACCATAGACTGGGTCACTTACACAGCTGAATTTGCTTTCCAGACTTTTGGAGGCTGGAAGTCCAAGATCAAGGTGTCGGTGGGGTTGGTTTCCTCCGAGGCCTCTCTTCTTGGCCTGTCGACGGTTGTCTTCCCCCTGTGTCTTCACATCGTCTTCCTTCTTCATGTGTTTGTGTCCTAATTTCCTCTTCATACCAGGGCATGGGTCATACTGGATTAAGACCCACCCCAATGATCTCATTTTAGCTTAATTTCCTCTTTAAAGACTCTGTATTCAAATACTGTCACACTCTGAGATACTGGGTGTTGCAACGTGAACATAGGCATTTTATGGAGCACAATTCAATCCATAACATACACAGAGGTGCTGCTTGATCATTCTCACTGCTCTAGAGTATTCCATTGCATAAGTAGACAAAAATAATTTTTTCTATTCTACTACTGATAGATATTTTAATTCCAGTTTTTGTTGTTATAAACCATACTGCCCCGCACCTTCTGGCACCCTTGAAGATGTAAGACAATGACATCTTCACGTTTACTAAGCTAATGCCAATATTTTTCCCCAAAGGTTGCACTAATTTGTGTTCCCGTATCAGGATATAGATTTCTTACTGTCCCCATTGTTTCCAATATTTGATATTGTCTCTAAATTTCCTAATTTCATGGATGAGAAATGATATCTTTGTGGCTCTATTTAGCATTTCTCAGTTTATTTAGCATTTCTATTTAGCATTTTCTCAGGATCACGAACAGGGTCGAGAACCTTTTCATTTGTTTATGCAATGCTTTTTCCCTTCTTTTGTCCATGTATCCATTGGTGGAGGGTGTTAATTTTTACTGTATTGATTTGTTGAAGTTCTTCACACATTAGCGCTAGACCTAGTGGCTCAGACAGTAAAGAATTTGCCTGCAATATGATTTGGTCCCTGGGTTGGGAAGATCCCTTGAAGAAGGGAATGGCTACCCACTCCGGGATTGTTGCCTAGAGAATCCCATGGACAGAGGAGCCTGGTGGGTATAGTCCATGGGGACACACAGGGTCGGACATATTGGTAATGTACATGTTTTCTGCCAGCTATGGCTTGCCTTTTTGCTAATGTATTCTCTTACCAAATTGCATAAGTCTGCGCTCTTCTTCTTTCACTTCTCTCTGGTTTGTGTTTCTCTCAGGTCCTGCTCTCTCCTTGTTCTACATCCCGTCCTTAGTTAATCGTCCAAGGGATGAACGTGTCATCTACAAATGTCACTGAATCCTAAACTGCAGCCTCAGACAGCTCTGCTGAACGTCTTAAAGTTCACTGAACACTGCGTGCTTCTTCTCACTTGTGAGCTCTTGCACATGCTTGCCACTCGGTGGAATAACACCTCCCACCTTCACCTGCACTCCTCCATACACTTCTTTCGCTCTTACTAACCTTCAAGTCTCAGGTTTCAGCTTAGGGGACGTCCCCACTGCGCCCCCATAAGTGCCACACAATTGTCCTGCCACTATGCTTGGCACACCGTACTACAATTTATCTTTTTACTTAACTGTCTCCTGGACCGGACTGTGAATCCTTATGACACTGTACCTAGTACTTATGTTTCTGTTCATAACTGACATGCAATAAATACTGTTAAACTAATGAATAATTTTCATGCTCAATAATACAACTGACATAAGTAAGTGGAATCATTTGTTATTAAAACATGAACATAAATTTTACACATTAATCATCAAAATAAAGCTAAAATAACCTCTGAACCTTGTCCCCCCCCCCCCCCCCCCCCCCCGCCAAATAAAAGCCTTATAAACATGTACAACAATAGTTAAGGTTCATCAACAGCTTCTCTTCAGCCAAGACCACAACCATGGCAAGACAATCCATGTTTCAGGATCCCTCAAGATTTCACCATGGCCCTAAGTCCCTCCCCAACCTTGGCCAAACTAGCTGCATTTCCTCCAGAGAGAAATAGGAATTAGAAGGATTGCCTGGTCACACCTGGGAAGGTGGGGACTCGTGACACACCCAGGGAAAAATTAAACAAGTTACCCGGATGACGGTGCTTCTTGGCAAGGATTCAGCAGCGTGCCTGCCCTGAAGTCATTTGTTTGGCACTGATACCCTGCATGGCCTTCTGTGTATGCTTGCCACCTCTCCTTAATCTCTTCTGCTTCTGTTAGGGCCATACCATTTCTGTCCTTTATCATGCCCATCTTTGCATGAAATGTCTCCTTGGCATCTCTAATTTTCTTGAAGAGATCTCTAGTCTTTTCCATTCTATTGTTTCCCTCTATTTCTTTGCATTGTTCACTTACGAAGACTTTCATATCTCTCCTTGCTATTCTAAAGTTGCCCTGTCTTTTGCCCCCTTCTCACATAAGGGCTACTCAATCAATAGATTATTTTAATAAATAGAAGGCATAAGCCCATTGAACTGAATGTCTAAAAATGACTCTCTTCTCCTAAAATTCGGCCTTTGTTCACACTGATCATTTTACAGTCCTGCTCAAAAGTAGGGAGTGATTCCCATCACCAGAAACTTCACAATCCTAAGTCACCTATTCCAGAAGCCCCACAACCTGGGTTTGGAAACTTGGGGAGAATTATGCTAAGCGGAGAAAGAGGTTGGACATTCTAGGAGAGATGGCATTGGCAAAGGTGTTGATGAAAAGTGGAGAGACGTTTCCGTGGGTGCCTAGACCATGGCGACTGGAGGATAGAGTTTCTACCCAGAAGCATCCGAAGATTCACTTTAGCAAAGACTCACTCACACCACTCTGGGGACCCTTCCCTGATCTCACCAACCCGCATGGTTGTGCCTGCCTCTGGCTTTCCACCAACTCGTGTTCCCACATCTAGTGTCACAGGTAACTTACACTGCTTCATGCTGCTAACCACTGTCATTTTTGTATAGTATCTTTAATGTGTTGTTTCACTTCAGTGGTGAATCCCTAAAGGACAGTAGCAGTATCTAGGGCAAGAGTGTACCCAGAGCAGAGGCTTGAAACAACTGGTTCCTTAGAAAACAAGGAGGGGCTGCCCAAATTAGATAGCTGGGTTATGTTCACCTCTGGAATGAAAAAAGTTGGTTAAACTTAGTGGGAAATCACTTATGCTGATTAGCAGCCAAGGAAATAATATAGGAGTTTATCAGCCTTACTCAAAATTTAATTTAAAAACCATTCCATCATCCAATTAATTTAACAGTCTGGTGGCATTGGAGTAGTTTTCACACTAAGTGGGAAAAAACAACGCTTCTTTTTTCAGTGGAGAAGATAAGACCAGACAAATGCCTGCAAGTAGTCACACACATGTGACTGTCTGAATCTAGATCTAGCTCTGGATTAGAGCCAATGTCATTTCACCCGAGCCCCGACCAGTCACATTCCGCATAGAACAACATGTGTCTGGACTCGTTACTTTGCAATCTCGCAATGACCTTTGAAATAGCCTCTTATTATTGGATGAAAGCTGCTTTGAAGCAAGGGAAGCTGATTGTAAATGCCATGTTCAGGAGCCCAGGCCAAGTTCATCTTCCCAAAAGTTCTATCATACTGTTGACAAACATGAAATAGTTGCTGCATGTTGACTACTGCAAATCAGAAGTGCACCTATACTTACATCCGTGGGCGGGGCAGGAGGTCTGGAGATTAGAAAGGTTCACCCTACGTTGACAATCCCTGTGACTACATTTACTCCAACACTTTCCTCTGAACTCCTCACGGCTTCTCCAACCTCATTACCTCTGGGTTGGACTCCTTCACCTGCAAGAGTCTCTCTTCACAATTATAGCACCTCAAGACATTTGAAAGTGAGTCAGTCTCCCTTTAGAACATTTAAATGCTTCTGTAAAACAAAGGAATGTAATTCTTTACTTTTTCAAACAATTAACCAAAAATGGCCAAGGTAGGCGAATTCATGAAAGAAATAATTAAGGGAATAAAGAAAATCGGTTGAAAACTTTAGGTGCACAATTACCTTAGTAATTCTTCCCTTAGTTTGTTTTTATGCCAAAAACATATTTGAGGCATTTTACAATAAGAAATATTCAGTTCAGTTCAGTTCAGTCACTCAGTCGTGTCCGACTCTCTGTGACCCCATGAAATGCAGCATGCCAGGCCTCCCTGTCCATCACCAACTCCCAGAGTCCACCCAAACTCATGTCCATCGAGTCGGTGATGCCACCCAACCATCTCATCCTCTGTCGTCCCCTTCTCCTCCCACCTTCAGTCTTTCCCAGCATCAGGGTCTTTTCAAATGAGTCAGCTCTTCAAATCAGGTGGCCAAAGTATTGGAGTTTCAGCTTCAGCATCAGTCCTTCCAATGCACACCCAGGGCTGATCTCCTTTAGGACGGATATTAATAGAAAGAAAATTTTAAAATGGGCCTCCCTGGTGGCTCGGTGGTAAAGACTCCATGTGCAAGTCCCGCACACACGGGAGACGTAGGCTTGATCCCTGGTCAGGAAGATCCCCTGGAGGAGGAAATGGCAGCCCTCTCCAGTGTTCTTGCCTGGAGAATCCCAGGGACAGAGGAGCCTGACAGACTGCAGTCATGTGTTGCAAAAAGGCAGACATGACTTAGTGACTAAATGACAACGAAAAATTAAAGAACAAGAGATGAAGCATGAAAAGAGAGTAAAAATTCTATCAAAACCCTAAGTAAAAGGAAGCATCTTAACCCATTCCAGTTGCTAAAAGAGAACACCACAGACTGGGAGGCTTGTAAACAACAGAAATTTATTTCTCACAGTTCTGGAGGCTGGAAGTCCAAGCTCAAGGCACCTACAGACCCACTGTCTGTTGAGAATCCACTTTCCTCTCACTGAGACCACACCTGGTGGATGGAGGGGGGGAGCTCCTGGGGTCTCTTATAAAGATAAAAAATCCCATTCATAGGGGCTTCGCCCTCATGGCCTATTGCCTCCCGAAGACCCCATCTCATAAATCCATCACATTAGGTGTTAGGCTTCAACATTTGAATCAAGGGGCACAAACATTCAGTCTACAGCAGGGAGCTGTAACTGACCGTGAATCTCAGTTGAATCATGGGGCACAAATATTCAGTCCACAGCGGGGAGCTGTAACTGACCGTGAATCTCAACTCGGTGAGGCCAAAGGTTCCTGGCACCCGGGGAGGGGAAGAGCCCAGGAGACGTCCCTGAGTCCCTTGTGCTGCAGATCCATGGAGGGAGGGGGCATTTCCACACAGTTATCTGACCCTCCCCGCACCTACTGAATCAGAGTCCCCAGGCAGGAAGCCCAGATGTCTGTCTAATAGAAGGAAGCATGAAGAAAGACAACCTTTTTCTTCGCTCTGAGACTATCCATGACAGATGGTTTCTCTGAAGATCATGGGACAACGAAATGCAGTGTGGATCGTGTGGCTCTTCCTCACGCTGAGCTTCAGCAGAGGTTGAGACGTAGCCTGATCACAGCGGATGAAAGATCCGGGTGCATCTCACCGGCATGGCCCCTGGACCAGCAGAGAGATGGTGCATGCGGCCTCTCCTTCAGGGGGCAGTGAGGAGCGGGTAGGGCCACGCACGTGTGAGTGTGTGTGCTGGCTCAGTCGTGTCTGACTCTTTGGGACTCCAGGATATAGTCCCCCCAGGCTCCTCTGTCCATGGGACTTACCAGAACACTGGAGTGGGTTGCCACTTCCTTCTCCAGGGGGTCTTCCCGACACAGGGCTCAAGCCTGGGTCTCTTGTATTGCAGACGATTCTTTACGCTTAGTGCCCCCTGGGAAGCTGTGCACAGAGTTGGTCCCCAATAATAAATGTTAGCAGTTTTTACGGTTATCCTCAAAGGTCACTGTTCTTTACTGGACTTTGGCAGGGGCTGAAAATGTCAGATAACCAACAAGAAGCAGTAAAAAAAAAAAAACCATCCCTACTCTCACTACACCTGCTTTGTAGCACTGTCGCCTGCAAAACCTGTTACTGATTCCTGGGGAAATGAAGAGAGGACCTGGGTAATAAAGGCAAAGCGTCTTTTTCTTTCCCTCTGTGCTGAGTGTAGCTTCACTGGCTCACAGCGGGGCATGTGCAGAGGCCTTGCAGCGGGGGCCTCTGCCCAGGGTTCCTGGTGGGGAATGCCAGTGTCCACACCTCAACTCAGGGCTTCCCAGGTGGCTCAGTGGCAAAGAATCCTCCTGCCAGTGCAGGAGATGCAGGTTCGGTCCCTGGGTTGGGAAGATCCACTGGAGAAGAAGTGGCAACCCACTCTAGTGTTCTTGCCATGGACAGAGGAGCCTGGCAGGCTACAGCCCACGCGGTCGCAGAGTCCGAGAAGACGAAAGTGGCTGAGCATGCACGCAGGCCTCCACTGAGGGCGCGGGCAGAAGGGCCACCTGAGACACCATGATTCACGATGGTGGCGCGGCGTTGCAGCGGGCCGGGGCGGGGTCCCGAGAGCCCCCCTCCAGCATCCGGCACCGGAGCAGCACGGCCCCGCCCCTCCCTGTGAGGCAGCCCCGCCCACCAGCTGATGGACCACGTCAGAGGACAACGCTTTCCTCTGTTTAGAAACAAGTTCGGTCTTGTCCTGTTGGCCCCAGCGACACTGCGCAGGAAGACCTTGTTGGGGACCCACTCAGGAGGGCGGGAGACAGTCCACCCACAGCACAGGGCAAGATCCTTGCTTCACTCGCTTACACAAGCACCCCATGAGAGGGACCCGTTTCACAGAAAGACCAGGAACGAATGGACCCAGAGTCATCACTGGTGCATGACAGAGCTGAGCGTCCACCTTCAGCGCGGACACTGTGCCCTTAAGACCCGGTTCTCACAGCTCCGCCCGGGGAAGGACTCAGGCTGCTGGTTGTGGGGAGAACCGTAAGCTGCAGGCACTTGGAGGGACATGTCCAAGCGGTGGCTTTGTTGTAAAAATTAAAGCCTGAGCTACATCACCATACACCCTGTGTATGCGGCCACACTTTTCACAAAACAATGTGAATAGGGTCAAATGTCAAACTGGAGAAGACTCTTAAGAGTCCCTTGGACTGCAAGGAGATCAAACCAGTCAATCCGAAAGGAAATCAGTCCTGAATATTCATTGGAAGGACTGACGCTGAAGCTAAACTTCCAATACTTGGCCACCTGATGCGAAGAGCTGACTCATTGGAAAAGACCCTGATGCTGGGAAAGATGGAGGGCAAGGAGAAGGGCACAACAGAGGACGAGATGGTTGGATGGCATCACCAACTCAATGGAAAGGAGTTTCAGGAAATTCTGGGAGCTAGTGACGGACAGAGGGGCCTGGCGTGCTGCAGTCCATGGGTTCGCAGAGTTGGACACGACTGAGCGACTGAACAACAAAATGGCAAGCGCACGCGTGGGTCTCACTCTGATCTTGGCCTGGAAGACTTTAGGAACCGGATTTGTCACGCGTCCACATCCAGCAGGCAGAACCCGTCAGAAACCCTCAGCTGATTCCCCGGAGTCTGAGTCATTGGGTAACCTCATCAACTTTCCCCTTTGTTCAGAGCATGGCCAGTGACATCCTTTTTTGAAATTTTCTCAACTCTTTCTAAAGGGCAGTCCCCCCAGAAGTCATTTGTTTTAAAGTTTCACATCCAAGCCAGCATAAAAGTGGAGAATGAAACGCTGTGTGGATCTCGTGAACTGGAATCCAGATAGTGAGAGCTCATAAACTCCGGGTGGGGGTGACCCAGGCTCCCGGGGGGCGGGGGCCGGGGCGGGGGCGGGGAGTCCTAGCGTGGCCCCCAGAGCACAGCCAGCTCCTTGTTCCGTTCCTGAAGCATCATCAAGAGCCAAACACCCGCGAAGGAGGCAGCGGTGTCGGTTAGCGCATCAGCTTAAAAGAGGAGTAGGTGCCCGGACTGCTTTTATTTACATTCCCAGGGACCCATCAGTCACGGGGGATCATCTAGAAGAACCGACACTCCCTGGACATCCTCCCGGATAGAGAGCTTGTCGACTTGGAGAAGGATGACATGTTAAGACCGTAGTAAGGTGAGATCTGAAAGCATCTGAAACTAGGGCCCTCGGAGCAGCTGCTGGACCCCGGACTCCAGAGCCCTCGGAAGAAGCAAGCTGCCCGGGGACGCAGGAAGCCACGCTGCTCCTCCCACAGTGTCGGAGCCAAAGCCGGCCTCTCCCCACCCCCTCCCAGCTCCGGGAAGAGCTGGAGCTCCAGAAAGAACGGAAAAGGCGAAAACCTGGAGAGACGGAGCTAAGGAAGGGAGCCGCGGATAGACCCGGATGGACCAGCAAGGATCAGAAAGGGTAAAACTGAGTCCAGCGTTGGCTTTAGAAATAACTCTAAGGCATAATGAAAAGCAAAGTTCAAATGCCATCTTGGGGTGTGAGATAACAGCCAAGTCCCTTTTGAATCTCTGTTTACAAATACGTTTAGTTAAAACGGTTTTGACAGCAATAATGTGCTCAGCAGGTCGTGTTCATGGCTGGAAAGACTAGCAGCGAAACCTCACCTTTAAAAGGAACACACTTGCTCTCATCCTAAAATGTGTTGGCTACCAGGCCTGGAGAGAATGAAGGGACACAGCGCTATGGAAACCAGATGCAAATTCTAGGACACAAGTGGTTCACTGGTGCTTACAGAAATTCCGGATCTAGAGACCACTCCACTGATGTCAACGTCAGGAAGACTGCAAAGCATCTGGGAAGAAATGATCTCGAGGAGCCAGCGTGGAGCAAGTCACATCAAACTTCTTTGATTAAAAAAAGTTTGTTTTTCATATAACTAATTTTCAATCATATTCTTTTTTTCAGGTTATAAAAGTAGTATCATCTCACTGTTTTTTTATTTTTTCATGGGAGTAGAATTGCTTTTAGATGCTGTGTTAGCTTCTGGTACACAACAGCATGAATCAGCTGTGTGTACATGTATCTCCTCTCTCCTGAGTCTCCCTCCCTCTCCTCCCATCCCACTCCTCTAGGTCATCATCATTATTTTTTTTAAAGCACTAAAAAAATAAATAAACAGGTGAATGGCCCCACCATTATCCCAGCCCTGAGAGATGACCATCATTAACTGATTTATCCACATTTTTCTCTGCATGTATACTACTGTACAAAAAAACAGGACTTACACAGATGTAGCTCGATTCTCACAAGATTCCTGTTCCTGGAAAGGTGATCTCCAAAAGCAAACTAACACTTAAAATAATTTCAGTTTAACTTTGACATTCACCTATGCATGCTTCATTTGTCAAACTGAGTAGTCCAGTAGGAAATCTTAGTATCGTCATTTTGATAGTGGGTCAATATTGCAGTTCCCATATACAAAGTGTGAATCATTAAATAGTTTCAGTTATTTGCATAGTTAAAGAAAATGATCATACCATTAAGCAACATCCAGGTACTGTTAAAGCATTTTATGTATGTTAACGCTTAAGAAAACCCTGTGAAATCTATGGCTGATTCATATCAATGTATGACAAAAAAAAAATAAATAAATATATAAGAAAAAAAAAAAAAACTTCAACAGTTCCAAGAAAGAAAAAAAAAAAAAAAAGAAAACGCTGTGAGGAAGGTAGTCATATCCTATTTCAGGTGGAGAAAATAAGGCTCAGATAAATTAATGTTCCCAAGGTCAGGCAGCAAGCAATTGTGATATCACTTATTCAAACCTGTTCAAACCAAAGTCAATGTATGTTCCATCTTACTGCTTACCACTCAAGTAATCGGGTCATGGTTACGCATATATGTGGGTAAATAAATCAACATCCTCAAAGTTGTTTTGTGATGTGACCGTGCATATTATAGAACAATTAGTAGAGGTAGTGAGCTTGGAGTCCATTCTCTAGCTCTTAGCACCGGCGTGACCTTGAGCAAATCTTTTAACCTAAACTCAGCTCTGCAAACTGAAGATCCTATGCAAAGTAATAATGGCCTCACAAGGCTATCAGGAATGGAAAAGGGAAAATGCCATCGATCCTACAAATATTTCTTAAAATTAGTAAAGAAAGAGTATGAACAAGAATATGTCCCCCAAAAGGCAAATTAAATAGTCACATTCTTAAAAGATACAGATTACTAAAACAGACATGAGAAGAAATAAAATGTAAGAGTAAGTCCATATTCATTAAACAAATGGAATTGTAATTAAAAACCTTCATAAAAATACATAGCCAAGTCTAGATGGCTTCTCTGACAAATTCCATCAAATATTTAAGAAAGAAATAATACAAATCCTACACAAATACTTTCAGAAAATATAGGAGGAGGAAAATTTCCATTTCATTTTATGAAATCAGCATCACCTCAATACCAAACAAAGTAAACTGCAGTAAAACTATGGCAAATATTCTTCATGAACTTAAAGGCTCAAAGTCCTAAAAGAATATTGGCAAGACAAACAAAATAATATTTTTTAAGTGTACTACATCATGCTCAAGTAGGACATATTCAGGACTTCAAAGTGAGTTTGACATTTGATAATCAATCAGTGTAATTTCTGTAAGAAGGGAAAGATTTGAACAAACACTTTAGAAAAATGTTATACAAATGTTTACAAGCATATGAAAAGATGCTGAGTAAATCATTAATCACAGAAGCATACACTCAAAAGATGGACAACACCAAGTGTTGACAAGCATATGGAGCAACTGGAACTTAAGTATTTTTGATGGCCATGTAAAATGGCATTCATTCTGGAAAACAATTTGGTAGTTTCTTATAAAATTAAACATATACTTACTATGACCCATCAATTCTATTCCTATATATTTAACCAAAGGAAAAGAAAACATATGTCCACATAAAAGTCATATTCATCAATGTCCACAGCAGACCTCTTCATAATTGCCCCAAACTAGAAACAGTTTTCCTTTTCCAACTTTTCCTTCACTGGGTGACTAGATAAACAAACTGTGGTACATACGTACAGTAGAACTCTACAAAGCAACAAAAAGGACTGAATTACTGGTGGATGAATCACACACACATTATGCCAAGCCAAAGAGACAAGATCCAAAAGGCTATCTACACTATGATGTTGCTTATGTGAAATTCTAGAAAAAGTGAAACCACAGTGATGGGAAGCAGATCAGTATTTTCCCTGGTGGCTCAGACAGTAAAAGAATTTGCCTGCAATGCAGGAGACCTGGGTTCAATCCCTGGGTCGAGAAGATCCACTGGAGGAGGGCATGGCAACCCAGTCCAGTATTCTTGCCTGGAGAACCCCATGGACAGAGCAGCCTGGCGGGCCAGAGTCCACGGGGTCACAAAGAGTGGGACACGACTGAGCGACTGAACACGGCAGGATGGAGAGAGAATTAACCGTAGAAGGGAACCAGAAGCCTTCTCAGGGGAGAACGGTTCTGTACCTCAATTACCGTGTCAATTACACGTCTATTTTCAAAGCCGGGCTTTGTCAGCCCTGGCTCTCCTGACATTCCCGGCAGCATAGTTTTTGTTCTGGAGGAATGGCCTGTCCATCCCTGGATGTTCATCAGCGCCCCTGGCCTCTTTCGCCCCAGATGTCTGCAGCTACCCCACCCCTCAAGTTGTGACAACGAAAAGCGTCTTCAGACATTGCCAGATATCTATACTGGGAGACAAAATTGCCTCTGGTTGAGAACCACTAGTCAAAACTCATTAAACAGGAGACTTTAAATTAGCTAATGCTTTTGTACATAAATTGTACCTCCTTAAAGTTGATTTTTAAAATTTAGGTGGCAGTTTGGGACTACATGCCTTACACACAGGGGATGTGATTTTATTTGTATGCATTTTACATATCCTTCAATATAATCATTTGAACCTATTTTACTGGAATAATTTTTCTCCAGATTTTTTGAAATGTTATCTAATATTCAACACTGCTACTGAAAAATCCGGTACAATCTTAATTTTCTTTAATCTTTTGGCCACACCACACAGCCTGTGGCATTGAGCCTGGCCCCCTGCGTTGACACTGCGGTCTTAACCCACTGGACTACCAGGAAACTCCTAGGTGCAATCTTAATTCTTGATGTTTTGTGACCTTTTCTATCTCTCGAAAACTTTTTACCCACTTTTTGTCAATCATTATGCTAGGTTCTAATGGGCTATTCAAACTGGAAAATTATGTCCTTCAGGTCTCGAACATTTCCTAGCAAGATGTATTTTTAAGATTCCTCCAATCTGCTTTCTCTATTTCTTTTCCTAAAACTCCAGAAAGATATTGAACTTTCCAAATACAGGCTTCAATTTTCTCATCTTTTCTGTCAGTTGTTCATCTTTCTGTCTGTTCATTACTTTCTAAAAGACTCTCATTATCTTGAAAGTCTTACTGGAAATTTTGTTTCACTTTCAAGTTTTTTATTTCAAAGAGCTCTTTCTTGTTCTTAGATTGTTTCTCTTTTCTAAGGAAATTACTGTAATTCAGCTATTTTTTCTTCCAATCTTTGCAATTGTGTCTCCTCTAGAGACAATGCGAATTTCAGTCTCTAATAAACAGGCTGTCTTCAAATGTGTAGTGATCCTTAGCTGTGGGTCCATAAAATAATAAAAGTTTTAATCCACCAAGAAGAGAACAACTTTATATATAAATGTACATAAAATAGACTCAAATATATTAGATATAATTGTACAGAACAAGAGTGAATTTAGTGAGGCTTTTTCAGTTATTGATGGATGGGTCAGAAAGAAAAAAAATCAGCTAGAATATGGAAGGTAGGCCCCATTCAGTTAGATTTATGACTCACTTAAATAACATCTAACTGTAGAGTTCTTCCGAACATAAAGAATATACATTTTTTTCTCAAGCACATCTGGAATATATGCAAAAATCTGATCATGTATGGGCCATTTAGAAAGTCTCAATAAATTTCAGTCTCTATTATAAGCAGACTAGCAACTCTGACCACAATGAAATTACATCAGAAGTGTAAAATATACATTAAAAATGTCCACATATTTAGCAGTATTGCTAAATAACTCATGAATTAAAGGGGAAATATCAAAATAAAAAAAGTCTAATATCTAAAACTATATATTAAAAAATCTTATATTAAAATTTCTAGGATGCAGCCAATGTATACTTTGAGGAAAATTTATAGCTAAATACTTACATTAGAATGGAAGAAAATCTCAAAATTAGTGAGTTAAGTATTCTTAAGAGCTTCAGGGGACAAAACAAAACAAACACAAGGGAATTAAAAGGAGTTAGAAAGTAACAGTAGAGACATAAATCAACAAAACAGAAAACAAAAACACACTAGAGAAGAGACAAAAAGGTAAAAGCTGGTTCCTTGCTAAAACTAACAATATAAATTTCTCAGTTTATCAAAATAAGAAGAAAAAAGTTAAAATAAGCAATATTATGAATTAAAGGGAAAGTGAATGTGAAAGTCACTCAGTCACGTCGGACTCTTTGAGACCCCATAGACTATACAGTCCATGGAATTCTCCAAGCCAGAACACTGGAGTGTCTAGCCTTTCCCTTCTCCAGGGAATCTTCCCAACCCAGGGATCAACCCAGGTCTCCCATATTGCAAGCAGATTCTTTACCATCTGAGGCACAAGGAAGCCCAAGAATCCTAGAGTTGGTAAATACAGGAGTGGGTAGCCTATTCCCTGGAGAAGGCAATGGCACCCCACTCCAGTACTCTGGCCTGGAGAATCCCATGGACGGAGGAGCCTGGTAGGCTGCAGTCCATAGGGTCGCTAAGAGTCGGACACGACTGAGCGACTTCACTTTCACTTTTCCTTTCACGCATTGGAGAAGGAAATGGCAACCCACTCCAGTGTTCTTGCCTGGAGAATCCCAGGGACAGGGGAGCCTGGTGGGCTGCCGTCTACGGGGTCGCAGAGAGTCGGACACGTCTGAAGCGACTTAGCAGTAGCAGCAGCAGCCTATTCCCACCCCAGTGGACCTTCCCAACCGAGGAATCAAACTGGGGTCTCCTGCATTGCAGGCGGATTCTTTACCGACTAAGCTACCAAGGAAGCCGGCATGAATTACAGGGAAGAACACATAAAATGTACATAATAAATAACACAAATATGGTCAAAAATGACATGCCAACACTCTTGAAAACTTAGAGAAATTTCTACAAAAATATAACTTTCTAAAACTGACTCAAGCAAAATGTTTTAAATAGTTATGTGATTATCAAAGAAACTAGCACTCCTGCTAGAATTATTTCTCCCGAGACCCAAAGCACCTGGCCCAGATGGATTGACAGAGAAGGTCAAACGTCCAAGGAACAAATCATCTCAAGTTGATACAGATTCCTGCAGACAACAGAAGTTTGGAACTTCCCGGGAGGCCCGGTGGCTAAGACTCTGCACTCCCAAAGCAGGGGGCATGGGTTTGATCCCTGGTTGGGGGACTGAGATGCCACACGCTGGGCAACGTGGGCAACAGAGAAGGAAAAAAGAGATTCCTCCCCAGCCCGTCCTCCAGGGGCGGCGGAGGAGGGGAACGGGCCATGTAAAAAGGGAAAAGGCGCAGCTCGCTCTGTGGAGCCTCCGCTCCAGGGTGGGCGTGGGAGGGACACACGGGAAACGAGCGTGGTAGAGGATGGCAGCTGCTGAAGCGAGAAATAAACCAAGGGAGACGGACGGGAAACGGCTCACACGGTCTAAAATCGGGTGGGCAGGCGGGCAGGCCTCCCGCGTGAGGACGACCTAAAGGAGAGAAGAGAAGGCCGACCCGGCGGAGGCGCGGGGTGGTCAGGGGGCGCACGCGCAAAGGCCCGGGATGGGAGCCGGGCGGCGGCGTCCGAGGGGTGAACGGGACGCAGAAACGCCCCCGGGACTGGGGGTGCCCAGGGGGAGGACATGGGAAGATGAGGGCCCAGCCCAGGCTTCGACTCCGAGCACTGAGGGAGAGAGAGAGAAGTCCAGGACACCCCTCTCGGGAGAGCAGCCCCTCAGAGGCAGTCACGAGGCCCCAGGGGGCGGTTCGAGGCATCACAGAAGCAGCATTTTCAGGTGGGCGTGATATGCTGGAAGTCAGCAGAGACTGCCCACACGGCCAGAAAGCAAGGGGGTAGAGTCTGACGGTGTCCACATTTTAATTCTGTTCACAGAGATGGACTTGCAAGCTGCTCAGTGAGGCTGGCCAGGCGAGGGTGATCAGGCTGACTTACAGATGGGAGAAAGGGAGGTTCAGAGAGGCGCAGTGACTGGCCCAAGATCACACAGCTGGGGAGTGCAGAGCTGGGGCAAAGCCCAGATTTTCTGTCCAGGGCTGCATCCCCTCTGGGTGCCCCCCCGCTCAGAGTCTGCGGGAAGCACCCCTCAGATAGTGCCTGTCTTCTTATAAATCAGCATTCTCCCTCACTTCCCCCCCGCCACCCCCCTTTGCAGTTTGTTTTCACCAGCCCCTGGTCTCCTGTTTGCTTTTACAAGTAGCCTCAGTTAACCTCCATAGCTATGCTTCCATTGACAATAAAAGAGCTTTTGCTCCATGAGTCTCTTTCAACTCTGTGAACCTTTATTTGTTCAAAATAACATCTTCAGCAACCCAACCCTAATACAAAATAAACCACAGTCACCGGCTACCTGGGTATTTGAGGGTCACCCAGGCTCTCTGGGGGAGCCCAGCCCCCGTGGGACAGGCAGGACCCACCCCCCCCCCCCCCCCGCCCCAGACCCTAGGCAGAATCCTGGGAGGGAGGGAACCCCCACTGAGCTGAGCTGGACGCTGTGCTGACTTTATAAATAGCCCTTCCTAGGAACAGGCTCTCAGATTAAGCTCCTG
Source organism: Cervus elaphus (assembly GCF_910594005.1). Taxonomy (NCBI): domain Eukaryota; kingdom Metazoa; phylum Chordata; class Mammalia; order Artiodactyla; family Cervidae; genus Cervus; species Cervus elaphus. The sequence continues at coordinate 49,737,318 of NC_057821.1, read as the reverse complement.
CCAACCTCCTCTTGGTGGCCGTATTTTATTTTTTTAGCCTACAGCGGCCACCCTGAACTGACCCCACCCCATCCTAGAAAAACTCCCATGTGGGACGCATAGCCCCACAGCCCTCCCCGCACCACCACCCCAGCGATCCCATCTTTCCTCCCGTGCGAGCTGGTCCAGCGGCCTTGCCAGGTGGGCACAGGACGCTGACCAAGAGGCCCCTTGTAGGGGGCGGGGGGTGGGGGGGGAAGGCTCCCAGCCCCTCCAGGTCAGCCCTCCCCCACCAAGCACCTCCACCTCCTGCAGGGGGATCCCATCTCCCCACCCCACATCGATGCCTGCTTCTGAAAGAGGAGGGGCCACGATTTCCACAAGGAAAGGTAACACCCGCGTTAACAATTTTCATGTTTACACAGCTCACATGCAGGGCCTCCGCAGCCCCTGGGACAAGCCAGGCGCCATCCTGGGCTCACCAGGGCCCTCCAAGGTTGGTTTTCCAAGGTTGGTTCTCCAAGGTTGGTCGCAGCTCCGGCCAGGCCTCCACCAAGTGCTGTTGCGATGGGCAATCCACCGCCCCTTCGAGCAGCCTAATTCAGCTGCAGACGGCGCTCCCCGCCAGAAAGTTCTTTCAAGGAAGCTGAATCCTCAGACCTCATCTGGGCCCCTCGGGGGCTTCTGCCCAAGCTTCAAGCTCCGCAGCCCTGCCACGGCGGCCCCCAGGTCTCAGCGGAGGACTGGCGGGCACCCTGCTCCATCAGTCCCTTCTCCGGTGTCTGGGTTCTGAGCTTTGCACCTGATGCTCTCTCTTGTCTCGTTCCCCGTTTGTACCGAGTGAGATCCTCCTCTGATTTGTTCCATCACGAGCTCCCAGCGTGGGGGTCTGCACAGCCTGGAACCTGAGCACCTGCTTGTCCCGTGTACCCACGCAGGGCTCACACCAGCTCCGTTAGTGATGGGCTAATGGTCTCCCCACCAACAGGTGGGGAGGTGGCAGAAGCTCCCCAGTGAACCAGGCAGCCTGACAGCAGAGACAGTGCCCAGTGCTGAGAAAGCCCAAGGACGTGAAAGAACCAGAAGCAGCAGCCACAGCAGCTACAGAAGGTGAACCCTGAACTCCGAGTTCCTAGCCGGTGGAGGCCATCAAGAAAGGCATGCAAGGAGCGCCCTGGAGATGAATTCAAGGATGCTTCGGATTCCAAGTGGGTCAGGCAAGCTCCAAAAAAAAAGAGACAGAACCAGCAAAGGCACGTGGGGTGTGTCTTGGGAACCTCTGCCATTTGGACAAAAATGCATGAAAAGGATAAACCGGGAGATCAGGCTGGACAGAGGGTTCTTTGACGAATCCCTGCAAAGTCTTGCTGGGCTGGGCTCCCCCCTGCCACAGCCAAGGTCACGGGCTCTAGAGCTCGCGGGGGTCTGGGGTAGCGAGCAGGTGATGGCTGGCCCCACACTGACTCACTCATCCTTGCTGCCCACTCGTCTGGCCGCCCAGGCAGGAGTCTCCTGTCCCACAGACCGGCAGCCCACCCAGGACATGCCACCCCGGGACAGCAAGCTGGGAGCAGCCCAGCAGACTCCCTGGCACCAGCGCATACTTTTCATTTCCTCCTTTTTGCCTCAACTCAGATTAGTGCCAATGAAATCTCAGCCATGAATGGAACAGATACATGCGAACATTTTTACTGCTAAAATAATGTCTTCCTTGCATTCACATTCAAAATTGAGGGTCACAGACCAGCAATCAGCCGACTGGAAACACCATCCCTGGTTGACCTGTTGACAAAATAATTCACAGGCCATTCTCAGGCCTCAGCCACGGAGCTCTGAACAAGCTCCCAGTTGCTGAATGAACCACGGCAGATGCCAGATAAAACCATTCATCTTAAAATCATCTCGGAACCCGGGAGTGCCTCTTAAAGCAAGTTCAAATGGTCACATGCTAGCGCAGAAGGCCAACCCAGAACACCAGGGCTCTGCTTTACTGAATTTTTATACTTTTTCAGTAAAGGGTCTAGGCCCTGCTGTATGGCTGAGTCTGGAAAGGCTGCTGAGAAGGTTGGGTCCACCCGGGCCCCAGGAAGTGTCACCAGCCAGCACCACTGCCATGAAAAGTCCCTCCAAGTTCCTGTCTTGCTTCATATGTGACGATGCGGTCGCAGTGTTTTGGCTGCCTCCCAGGCCAGCAGTATTCGCTCAGTCTCTCTCACGTCTCCAGGACATGCTGAAGAGTGTCACCATCTCACAGGTCAGCCACTCCATCCAGGCAGGTGACCTGAGACTTCTCAGGACACACCTCCTGATTGGCACTCTTCATGCAGGTGTGGGGTGAGCAAAGGTAACTGTGCGTTCACCCTGCCCTACATGTGTTTGCAGCCCACAGAGGGGATTATGGAACTGTGAGGACTTTCATACAAGCAGAGATAAAGAGTGACAGGGTCTGAGGCAAACAAATAACAGAAGGAGGGAAAGAATAATTGCAACTCAGGAGGGCTCCGTGGAAGAGGTGCCCTTTCCCTGTGGCTCAGAGTGTGAGTGGGACTCCCGGAAGTAGGTCAGGGCTGGGAGAGGAGTGTTCCCCCTTGAGGGGGTGGGACTGTGCCCCGTGCACCTAGGGATGGTAGGCGATGCTCCCTTGGGCCTCAGAGTCAACCACCAGGAAGACGAGCTGTAAAAGGGGGCCGGGTCTCATGCTGCGAGGTCTTCAATGCCAGGACCACCAGAGACTGGAAAGCTTCTCCGTTCCCCCGCGACCCCAACCCCGCAGAGCCTTCCTCAGAGCCAAGGCCCGCCGCGTGACCCAGTTCTGTCGACAGAACATGGAAGAACGACCTAACAGGCACGGTCCCGGCCCGGCCCGAGCCCCACCGCTTCAGGCCGTGGCCTGGTCTCCATCCAGGCCCTTCTCCGGCCCCGCGTGTTTGGACGGCAGCGCCCGCGGCAGCTTGGAGCCACACCGTGGAGACGGCCGGACCTCCACCACCTCCCCTGCCCGGGACGCGGATCACAGCCCTGCCTCTGTCCCCAGGGCTGGGTGAGAGGCTCCCGCCCGTGGCGCTGGCCCCCGGGTCCGGCTGCGTGGGCTCTGAAGCCAGCATCTCTCCAGCGGAGAGGCCGGGCCTGGGGAGGTGCCTGCTCCCCCTCGGCCCCGAGAGCTGGGCTTTAGGAAGGTGGCGGCGCAGATGCTGACCCGAAAGGAAAGCACGGCCGACGCCCGGCTCGGGAGCTGCTGGAAGGCTGGTGAGGCGGTGACTGAGAGAGGGAGGGGATGTCCTCCGCTGGCTTCCTCCTGGGCCTCGCCCAGGTCTCCCCGCGAGGCCGCCTTCTCTCTTCTTTGTTAGCATCGGGCACCGCTGACCCTCAGCGCTTCACCGCTGTGACCGCCCCCGCCCTTCCCACCTCTGGACCCTCTTTCTCCCTCCATCCGCTCTTCTTTTTGCACCAGGCCCGCAACACGAGTCAGCCAGTCGCTTCCGGCTTCTCTCATCCCGACGCACAGGGGTCTCACTCCCCATCTGGCCGCTCCCATCCTCGCCCACAACCCCCGAGCTTCCTCACCAGGCCCGGCTTCCCTCCTGAGCTCCCGATCAAGGCATCCAGCGCGCCAGCCGAGCGGCCGCCTGCCCGGGACAGAATCCCCATCCCGGCCGCTCTGTGCTCGCCGCTCCCGGGGCACAGCTGCCCCTCCGCCTGCAGCTGTCTGAGACCGGAGGTCGGGGCCAGCGAGCCCTGAAGAGCTTGAACGTCTCCCTGAAGGTCTCACTTCCCTCCGCTGCAGGGGAAGTCACACTGCACCCCCCCTGCCCACCGACACCTCCTTCTCTTCCCTGCCCTAGAAGACCGCCCCTTTCCTCTAGAAAATGTAACAATAGTAATAATACCCAACACAGGGTGAGGCCGCTTTATGTGTATAATGCCTGAAGTCCTGCTGCGGTAATGGGACCTATTACTAGTCCCATTTAACAGATGTGGAAACTGAGGCCCGGGGCGACCCAGGAACTTGCCCGTGTCACAAGCCAGTCTGTGGCGAGCCTGCGTGAGAACCCACGCTCCAGGAAAGGGGTGACACAGCGTCCCTGAGGAGCTACCAGGCTTTCGGCCCGAAGTGGTCAGGCAGGTGTGGCGGGCTCTGAATGAGAGGACTCTGTTCACAAGGGGGCTGGGAGCACTTCGACGTGGAAGCCAGACCACCCGCTCCTGAGGGCCCATGCAGATGACCGCACCCAGGCCACCGTGAGCCCTGCTTGTTCAGCCTTCGGCTCCTGCTGCTGTTTCTCTCGTGATGAGAACCTCACTCGGTGATGACACAGCCGCCTGCCGACCACCTGGGGACGCTGACCACGGCTCGGGGAGGACAAGTGGCCTGGGAGCGATCTGACTTTCCCCGCCATCCCTGGGAGCGATCTGACTTTCCCCACCGTCCCTGGGAGCGATCTGACTTTCCCCGCCGTCTTCTCCCCAGATCTATTTCTAGGTGAGTGGCTAACGTCAGCTTCCCTGTGAGGTTCAGCAGTAAAGAATCTGCCTGCCGAGCAGGAGACCTGGGTTCATTTCCTGGGTGGGGAAGATCCCCTGGAGGAGGGCGTGGCACCCCACCCCTGGAGAACCCCGTGGACAGAGGAGCCTGGTGGGCTGCAGTCCATGGGGGAGCAAAGAGGCAGACGCGACTGAGCACGCACACAGCGAATGGCAAAGCGTGAGAAGGAGGACCTGTTCGACGGGCAGTAGATTTACTAAAACAACACGGGGGAGGGAGTTTCTGAGGGTGGAGAAGTGAGGGGGCTGAACGAAGGGGCTGCAGGAAGCCCCGTCCAGGAAAGAGCAGAGTGACGGAGGCGCATTCAGGGCGCGGAGACATCTACCTGAAATTTCCTGTTCTCACCTTCCCCGCCTCCAAAAGCTGGTTTTCTCTTTTCCGGACTAATTCCTCACACCTCCGTCTCTTCCTGCCAAGTTGATTTTGTAACTTCAGCCTGCGCCAGGGGACACGACGCCCTCTCGGCCCAGGCCTCCCGCTTAGCTCCTGGGGTCCAGCCGAGCCGCGGGGTCACAGGCGCGGTGGGGAGCACGTCCTGGGGGTGCGGCCCCTCAGCGAGACGAGCACAAAGCCAGGGGATGAGAGAGGAGCGCCCGGGCCTGCAAGCTCGCTTTCCTTGGCAGCACGTTCAAAGCTCGGGGCCTAGATTGCATTTTAATGGTCTCAGATTAGCACAAAGGACTTTTTCCCCCTGTGGTGAATAATTAACCCAATTCTCCCAGGCACCTTTTTAAAACTGCAGAAACCATTCGTGTTCATTCAAGGTGACAGAAAACCATCAGGGCCCTCAAATACCGCAGTTCCTGTATCTTCTCGCTCCACCCCTGTAACCTAGATGTCGGGACCGTGTACCCCTCATGGGGGACATCTGCCAAGACCGGGAGGAGGCCAGCCCCTCTGTAACCTCCAAAGCGCAGAAACCTTGGGAGGGGCGCTCAGGGTCAGCGAGTCTCGACCACCAGGACTTGTCTTGTGATTCCAAAAGGAGAACACAGGGTGGGTTTTCCATCTTGCCTTACTTCGAGATTTGCAAAGTGGAAAATTTGCAAGAAAGAAAGGAGCAGGAAAGCAGACATGAGGAGGAGAATCCCTGAATCTCCCGAAGGGAGGAGGAAGGGAGGAAGGGACAGAGGAGGAGGAGGGAGGAGGGAGTACTCCTTGACCCAGCTGGGCTTTGCTTTTCTATAGTATCTTTGTTCTTTAAGATTTTGTTGTTGTTGCGGACCATTTTTTAGTCTTTACTGAATTTGTTACATTATTGCTTCTGTTTTATGTTTTGTTCCTTGCAGTGAGGCATGTGGAATCTCGGCTCCCTGACCAGGGATTGAACCTGCGCTCCCTGCGTTGGAAGGCGAAGTCTTAACCATTGGACCCCCAGGGAAGTCCCTCTAGTGTCTTTGTCCACTTCCCAGGGGCTTTCTTGTGCTCATCACGACAGCCTGACAAGGTCAGAAGGGCGAGGAGACAGACCCCTGGTCACAGATAACCCAGTGAGGGGACGAGACCTCTCACTCAGCCAGGCTGGCGCCCGTGGGTTGCGGCCTTGGTTCTTGGTTGACACGTCCTCTGTATAAGCCCTGAATGACCCACTGCAGTCCCATGTTCTTCAGGACAAGCAAAATAAGTAATTTATAAACTTGACTGAATGCATGGATAACGACGGATTTTAAAAACCATTTTGTTGAGGAAATTTTAAGCTTATCAGAGCTGAAGAGACTCGTGTGAAGAATTCCCTTGTACACAGTTTCAACCATCAGCTGTCTCCCTCACTAGTTTTATCTACCCTCCTCCACAAACACTCACCCTTTCTTCTGGAGCTTGAAACACGTCCCAGCCCCTGCACCATCTCGCCTGTAATACTTCAGTGTGCATTTCTAACAGATAGGACTTTTAAAATATAACCGTTGCCCCATTCAACAAAACCAACGGCATCTAACACACAGTCCATGTCAAATTTCCCCAGTTGTTTCAGAAATACCTTTCTCCAGCTGGTGGCTGATACTCAGAGGAGTACTGACTTTCTGAAGAATCAAAGCAGAAACAAAGGGTTTTGCCTTGAACTTCTCAGCTGCCCTGTCACTTCCTCCCGACCTCCGCCCACCCGTCACCCTCTAAGCAGGGAGCCAAGGGGCAGGGGGACACTTTCAGAGTTGCTGAGCAGGTGGCCCGGAACCGTAGGTAGGCCTCGGAAAGGTGTGGTCCTGACACCAGGTCCTCCTCGAGGAGATCCTGTCCCCATCAGAAAAGATGGACTCTCTCCATCTGCACTCTCCCCGTGGGGCCAAGAGGTCAGAGGGCTGGCTTTTCCTGCAGAGCCAGAATCCACTGCAGATCTTGTGACTCCACATGGACTGCAATCAGGAATCCTAGGAAACGCTTAGGATGGGTCCCTGAAGAATGTGGGTTCTGAAGGGTGAGGGGAAGGGACACACTCGGTTGTTCACAGGAGCTAATGCGTAACCACCCCACTCTGAAACACTTGAGCACTCTGCGTGTGCGGAAGACATAGCACAGACGCCAGGGGAAGACATCCCGGGAGGCAGGGGCTTCCTGCAAGGAGCAGAGGCCACGAGCAGAGGCCACGAGCGACAGAGCCTGGGGGCTTCCTTCCTGGGGTTCTGCATCCTCAGTAACCAGACCTGCCTTCAAGCCACGAGTTCTAATAGAACGCATACTGTGTGTTAATTACAGGTTTAAACAAAGAAAGAATTTTGTATAAACTTGACCAGTTCATCTGACAAAAATAGTTCTTGACACTTCAGTAAACCTCATTTCCAGCCTGTGTTTGCTTCCCCACGTATGAAAAGTTAACTCATCTGCTTACAGATATTTTAGGAATCCTCCCCATTTTTATCAAGTGAGCTCTTGGTTCCAGAGGGATAAATCCTGGAGGTAGTATTATTGGGGATTAAACTCAAGGCTCCAGAATCGGATGCCAGCACTGACGCTGCTAACAGTCATTTCCCTTCGGACGATCTAACTAGCCTCTTTGGTGTCGTTCTCCCGCCCATGAAATGAGGCCAAGGTTATCTCCACCCCACCTGACAAGATAACACGTCCTCAGCCAACAAACCAGGCAAGGTTCTAGGCGTCAAAGACACTCCCGTCAACAAGTCCCACAGGGTCTTGCGCTCTAAGAGCTTTCATTCTGGTTGGGAAAGCAAAGATCAAGAGAAAAAGAAATAGCAGAATGGGCATGCGCTCTTTCTGACAATTGTTTGAAACGCTGTGCCATAGAGCGGGTCTAGGTGATGCGAGGGAGGCTTCGTCCAGGTGGTGGTAATTAAACGGAGACCTGAGTGATGGATGAGGAGTCAGCCATGCAACAATCTTGGGGGAAAGTATTTTAGGCAGAGGGAACAGTCATCTCCAAGGTCCAATGGAGGTGCAAGTTTTGTGTTCTCAAGAGGCAGAGATGAAGGGGCAGAGCGTTGGACGTGTGGATGGTGAGGAGGGCGGAGCCTGAGTTGGACTCTGCAGGACTTCAGGAAACTGGACGCACTCTGTCACCCAAGCCAGGAGGAGGCTTGGATGCTCTGCCCCATTTCAAAATGATCTGTGTCCAGTGCAGAGATACGTTGGGGAAGGGGAGGACCGGTCTGGAGAGTGTTGGAGCAGACCAGCTAGGAAGACAGTGGCTTTGACTGGGATCTGAGCCTTGCTGATGGGGGAAGTGGTCAGGCTTGGAATATATTTCCGAAATAAATCTGCCAGGATTAGGTGGCCAAATGAATAGAGCCAAAGAAAGAGATGCATCAAGAATGATTCCTGTGGGAAACATTTGTTTCAAAGTTATGTATGTGTGTGAGTAGAATTATGTGTGTAATGGGTTCCTTAGAGAAGGTCATTACCAAAATCTTTAAAAAGGATACAGCTAGAAGTAAAAAGTTCTTTAGATCATAAATAGAATAATCCATTTTGCCCTAATTTTCATTTATTTTGTTAAGTGCATTTTTCACTGCTTCAATTTGATAAACTTAACTGTGGATATTTCATGTGTCCAGTCTGATGTTTTAGCATAGGATTATAATAACATGCTTTGTAAAGATCCTTAATAAATAGTACATAATCATTTGTTTACAAAATAAAAGAATGATTCCTGTGGGACCTCCCTGGCGGTCCAGTGGCTAGGACTCTGAGCTTCCACTGCTGGGGGTATGGGTTCTATCCCTCGTCAGGGAATGAAGATCCTGTAAGCCACATAGCACAGTCAAAAAAAAAAAAGTGATTCCTGTGTTTGAGGTCCCAGAGAGTAAGACGGAGGTGCCATTTACTTAGTAAGACAAAGAAAACCCAGGATACGCCACTGTGAAAGGGTAGAAAAGCAAGAATTCATTCTGGCCTCCTGAGTCTGAGATGCTTAAAAAACACCTCTGTGTAGGTGCTAAGTTGGAGAAGGAAATGGCAGCCCACTCCAGTATTCTTGCCTAGAGAATCCTGTGGACAGAGGAGCCTGGTGGGCTGCCGTCTATGGGGTCGCAGAGAGTCGGACACGACTGAAGCGACTCAGCAGCAGCAGCAGTAGGTGCCGAGTGGGCAGGAATCTAAGATCCGGGGGGAAGTCAAGCTACTGGGGTCTTCGATGGGGTCGGTTGATGGTAGAGAAAATCAAGACTGCAGATGAGCTCACTGGGGAGAAAATAAGGAAAATAGAGGGGACCCAGAGCTGAGTCCTAGAATATTCTAGCATCTAGAGGTCACACACACACACACGGAGAAGAAGCAGCCAATCAGGTGGCAGGAAAGCCAGCAGAAAGGGACGGGGTGGAAGCTCAGAGAAATGTTTCCAACAGGAGGGCGTGGCCAGCCTTACAAATGCTGCTGAAAGGCGCAGTACAAGGAGGACAGCCACCGACCGCCGGACTCGGCAGGTCAGAGGGCCCTGCCGGCCTTGATGATGACAGTCCCGGTGGCCCAGAGGGGCCGGAAGCCGGAGGAGCGGCTTGGGGACAGAGGGGAGGTGGACAGGTGGGGCAGACAGCAAGGTGGTGTTTTACCGGGAAGGAGGGCAGAGACGTGGAACGCTCGTGAGACCAGCGAGGAGAGAACAGAGGAGTCAGGGACATTTCAGCCTGCCCCGGGGGAGGATGGGCATTGACAGCACTGGACAGAAAGGTCGTCTTTGCAAAGATACCATTTTGCTAATTTGGGATATACACATTTATTTCTTTAAATTTATTATATATATACACATATATATAGCCACACTGCACAGCTTGTGAGCATCTTAGTTCCCAGCCAGGGACTGAACCCCTGCAGGCCCCTGGCCGTGAAAGCAGTCCCAAGCACTGGACCACTAGGGAATTCCCTGTATGCTTTTATTTATGTTGTTTATTTCACCTAGGGATGTTTCTTAGCTTAGAGAGTATTTCTCTGGTTACTAATATAGTACTGGAGATATATTAAAAAGTTATGCTTTTTAATAGGAAGAATATCTAATCCTCCATTTGTGAGAAGATGCCCCAGAGGACTGGTTTAATTGGATATATGAGAGTCTTACACATGGAAATTCTCACAGCCCTAAAATTATTCATTTCCAATGTTCTCTACACACGGCAGATAACACGCGGTCACTCCCGTTTACGACCCAGCCTCCGACAGGCTGAGTTCCTCACAAGTCCCTGAAGGCTGAATTGTTCCGGGCTGCTGTACCTTGACCCCTCACGCCCCCGCGGCGTGTCCACCCCCAGAACACCCTCCCATCACGTTCTGGAGAAGCCTCCCTCCCTCGGGGCTGCGCTAACCCCTGCAGGCTTCTTCTCCTTGTTTTCTTTTTGTAAAGGTAACGGGGGTCCCCAAGAGAGTGTTCCAGCCAAGGGCTGCAATTAAGCCAACTCTGTGAAACAGAGGTCCATTTTTCAAAAAAAACAATCATGATTTATTTAAAAAGGAATAATGTGCATGCTTGCGAAACATACAAGCAATACTACAGCAATGAATAAAGAAGGGACAGAAATCCAAGTAAGATCCCACCCTCGGAAACAACCATCATGACCATTCCGCTCAACATCCCGTGGACTCTGTAATCCCCCCTTTCCTGTGGAGCTGAGACCCGTCCAGGCGGAATGACTCCTGCTGGATCTGTCTCCAGCTTGCTGACATGACTGCCTCGCTCCAGTTTCTTTGGTACTCCCAGCGCTTAGCACAAACCCTGGCACCACAGAGGACTCATACATGCCTGTGGAATTCATGAATGAGAGCCTATCGGGCTGCAAAATAGCAAGAGCAGGAATAATGCCTTTCCCTGACATCACTGACAGATGAAGACATGGAGACTCAAAAAGAAATAGGAGCTCACCTGTTTCTGAGGGGGGGCAGGGTATACTGAGAGGTTCATGGTCTTTGCTCCAAAACATCCAAATAAAAGTGATGCTTCAAGTCAATGTGGAAATATATTTAAAATAATATTGTTAATCTATGGCTGATTCATATCAATGTATGACAAAAAAAAATTTAAAAAAAAATTGAAAAAAAAATAATATTGTTGAAATAAACGGTAAATAAGAAAAAGACTAAAGTTAGAGCATTATTCCATGCCTTATGAAACCATATAAGAACTAAAAGACCATGTAGGTAATAAGCACAGTCTTGGGGTAAGAACTGAATAACAAAGACATAGACATACAGGAGAGAACCAATTGCCTAACAGCACAATAGGAAAAACATCTTTAAAAATTGAAAGGCAGCAGGAAAATTATTTTACAGTACTGTGTCATAGCCTTAATATATTCTTATGAATCAATAAAATAAAAACACTAATTGGAAATAGGCAGAAAAAATGAAACATGTAATTCAGAAAAGAAGACATACAAATTGACAATTCACACAAGATTTTATAGGATTATGTGTAGTATAGGACTTAAAGTCATTAGGATTTGTGTTTTGGTTGCTCATTCCTGTCCGACACTTTTCGACCCCATGAACTATAGCCTGCCAGGCTCCTCTGTCCATGGAATTCTCCAGGTAAGGGTTGCTATTTCCTCCTCCAGGGTATCTTCCCCACCCAGGGATCAAAGCCAGTTCTGTACTGCAGGTAGATTCCTCACTGTCTGAGCCACCAGGGACGGATTGAACAAGGGCAGATTAAAAGGAGATACTTTTTTGTTCCCCCTCAGTTCAGTTCAGTCCAGTCACTCAGTCGTGTCCGACTCTTTGTGACCCCATGAACTGCAGCACGCCAGGCCTCCCTGTCCATCACCAACTCCCGGAGTTTACTCAAACCCATGTCCATTGTGTCGGTGATGCCATCCAACCATCTCATCCTCTGTCGTCCCCTTCTCCTCCTGCCTTCAATCTTTCCCAGCACCAGGGTCTTTTCCAATGAGTCAGCTCTTCACATCAGGTGGCCAAAGTATTGGAGTTTCCAATGAACAACCAGGACTGATTTCCTTTAGGATGGACTGGTTGGATCTCCTTGCAGTCCAAGGGCCTCTCAAGAGTCTTCAACACCACAGTTCAAAAGCATCAATTCTTCTGCGCTCAGCTTTCCTTATAGTCCAACTCTCACATCCATACATGACTACTTTTTTCCCTACAAGCCTGCAAAAGCTTAAAAAAGAATAATAACCTTTGTTGATGACAACATTTAAAAAACAAGTGCTGGTTGATTGTGTGTGGCAATAACTTTTCTATGGGTCACCCGGGCAATATATGTCAAAGTCGTTAGAATGTGCATGCTAGTTTATCCATCATTTTCAAAACTGAGAATTTTATTGCAAAGAAGTTATTTAGAGTTACATGCATAGGTGTTAACTGTGATGACCTCTGATGATGAGATTTGGGAAGGTGGGGGGTGGTTTCTCCTTTGTCCTTTCCGTTACTTTCTAAGTGTTCTGAATTGAACTTACATCTCTTAATTCGAGATAAAAGGTAATAAATAAATGACGGAACTTCCCTGGTGGTGCAGTGGGTGAGAATCCACCTGCAGTGCAGGGACGCATCAGGTGCCATCCCTGGTCTGGGAGGATTCGAACGTGCCCAGGGCAACTAAGCCCAATGCCACAAGCACTGAGCCCGAGCTCCAGAGCCGCGAACTGCAGCTACCCAGGCCGCTTGCTGCAACTGCTGAAGCCCGCACACCCCGGAGCCCACGCGCCCCTAGCAGGAGAGGCCACCGCAGAGCAGGCCACGCTCCGCAATGGAGAGCAGCCCCCACCCACTGCGACTAGAGAGACGCCTGGGCGCAGCCAAGAGGACCCAGGGCAGCCATAAATGAACAAATACACAAAATAAAAGTCTAAGTGACAAGTTTCACTTAAGGATGACAGACTAAATGTTAATATTTATTTCCATTTCCTCCCTAAACCAAAGTAATGGTAAAGTGATCTTCAAAGCGTAGACCCACCAGGACAGAGGGGCTGGGGAGAGGCAATTTTGGAAGCTAGAAGGTGAAGGAGGAGGAGACACCGATTTAGCAAACCTGAGCCAGCAGGGGGGAAAGTCAGGATTCACGCACAGACCTGCCAAAGGCTCAGGAGCAGCGCCGGGGTCCTTTAAAAGTGGAGGGAAAGACGGGGCTGAAGACAGGTTTGGTCGCAAGGCTGCTTGAGACTTTGGAATCACGTATGGGTTCAACTACCAAGTGTATTGGTCACTAGCTTGTGTGACTGTGGCCAGCCCTCAGCTTCCTCATTTGTAAACAAGAATGAAAACAGCCAACAGGCCGGGGTGGTTACGGGATAAAATGAGATAATACCTTTACAGCAGAGTCACCTTGTATTTACTTTGAGAGTTCTCCACATTCTTTCAGCCGTTGGCTCTGATCGCCACCTTCAAAAGTTTGAACTTTGAGAAAAGCATCTATGGGTGTAGGGTAACAAGAAATAAACTCATGCTTGGTGTTTCAGAGTTTTAAAGGAAAATTTACAGATTTGTGGTTTAGTTCCTTGGTTTCAGATATTCAGTGCATCCAAACAGCATCTCACGGCTTCAATAACTTCATCCATATCCTGGTAATTGCCTAGTGCCTGCCCTTCCATGTCCTTCCCCGGCTTCAACACCAGAAGGCCCAAAAAAGGCCCCAGTCCTGCACATACCCACCCTATTAACAAAATGGAACTCAAGATCCCTTTATGGTCACAGATAAGCTGGAATTTCGGGCTTCCCAGGTGGTGCTAGTGACAAAGAACCCACCTGACGATGCAGGAGACATAAAAGGTGTGGGTTTGACCCCTGGGGTGGGAAAATCCCCTGGAGGAGGGCATGGCAATTCACTCCAGTATTCATGCCCGGAGAAGCCCATGGACAGAGGAGCCTGGTGGGCTATAGTCCATGGGGTCGCAGAGTCAGACACAGCTGAAGCACCTTAGCATGCAAGCAGGAATTACAAGGAGAAAAAGGGAGATTTTTTTTTTAAACCATTTATTCCTCATGGGGGCAATTAAAAGAACAGTAAGGAAATGTGTGGAGAAGGGAGGGCTTTAGAAGATATGTGGAGAGTTCTGAAAAGGGTTTTGTGTTGGCGACAAATATTAAAGGACTTTTCAGGCTGCCTGTGGGACGTGATGAATCCACCACCGACCGTCACCTGTCAAGTGCGATGCTCACCGCTGTGTCTGAACCTTCTGTGACCTTTCCACCGCAGCCAGCACGATGGACCACTCTCCTGGCAGCACTTTCTGTCCTGCCTTCAAGACGCACATTCTCCTGGTGGCCATGCTGCATGTCACACTGCTCTCACCCCCACTCCAACCTCACTCTTAGCTTAGACACGGCAAGAGGAGGCTCCTCGCAGCTCCCAAGGGCCATCCTTGCTCATCTCTGGTCAGTCTCCACTCAGCAGGGAGTGCTGACCGTTAAACACAAACCAGGGCATGACCCCCCCACGATGGTTTTGCTCTGCAGTTAAATCAAAGCCAAACCTCCTACACCTGGTCGCCCTGTGCTCTGCGCCTTCCCCTCTGACCCCCTCCCGCGCCGTCACACTGCTGGTATCAGATCTCTGTCCCATTCTACAAGAAGCCTTCCCAGCCACTGGCTATAGAGGGCCCCTGCCTCGTGACTGACGCTCACGTCACCCTGCTCCACTCGCTTCATGACACATACACAAGCTGACATTCCTGTTTATCTATTGATTTGCTTGATAATTTCAACCTCTTCCCTACTGTGCAAGCTCCATGGGGGCAGGCACCTGGCCTGTCTTGCTCAGTGTCTGGCTCAGAGAAGGAACTAAGTAAATATCATTCTGAACAACTAACTGATAATTCGAGGGGGAAAATGAACCACCCAAGAGAGATGGAATAAGACGAACAAAAACAAGATACCCTAGAGGAAGCGGGTGGTAAAGGCAACAAGAGAAGAGACCTTCAAAACTTTCTAATCGGTATCTCAGGGAAAAGCAGCATGGAGAAGAGAAGGAGGAGGAGGGCGAGGAGGAGGGGGAGAGGGAGGGGGAGAGGGAGGGGGAGGAGGAGGTGAGAGGGAGGAGGAGGGGGAGGAGGAGGAAGAGCTGGAAGGAGGAACAGAGAGTGGAGGAGGAGGAAGAAACAGCATGGTATGTTCACCCCAAAAATCAGACAAAAAAGCCTTGAATTTTAAAAATATAATTGGCAACATAAAATATTCGATGGAAGGGCTAGAAGACAAACCTTGATATCTCAGACTATAAATTAAAAATGCAGAGATTTACAAAAAATACATTCAGAAGGTTAAGAGACCTAAGGAGATAAATTCAGGAAGTCTGACATCACTTAATAGATGTTCAAGGGAAAGAACAGAAAACATACAAGACAGGAAATTATTAAAATTTTCCAGCAAAAGAAAGATGCCATTTTGCAGACACCACCAGGTCATGAAAAGGAAAACCACACAACCACACACACACACACACACACACACACACACACACACACACATACATGGCCCTAGGGCAATCATCTTGAAATTATATAATGACAGATAAAAGGTTTACAGAAAGAAAGAATAAGTTGCCTGAAGAGGAGCCAGAATCATATTGGTATCAGATTTCTTATCAGCAACATTTAATGCCATTAGACAATGAGTATTGTCCTTATGTTTTGAAGAAATTTTTTCTTAAACATAAAAGGTTGTATCTTCCTGAGTTTTCCATCACAGATCATAATAAAATCTAGACGTTAATGCATGTGTGAGGACTCAGTTACTTATCACATAGTGACCTTCTCTGAAAGTATTATTCAAGCACATACCACAGTCAAACAAGAAAGAACTGCAAAAAGTGACAGACAAGGCCTGCAGGAAACTTAACCTGGAAGAGAACAAAAAGAAACCCCAGGATGATAGGTATACGGGAGGCCTGGAAAGCAGCAGGTCCAAATTAGAGCCTAGAAAAATTAGAAAAATTCAGCAAGTCCTTTAAAAAATGTACTCATAAAGAAAATTGGCTCCCTGCAAGAAATCATATAATTAAAATGCTGGATAATTTTATTTATAAAATGGATGTGTAAGGTAGTGGTCAAGGTAAGTAGTTACAATACACTGGGCCTCTTCACTGGAAATCATTCTTCTGGCTGGTTTTTGAGAGGTTCCTCCTTTAAGTACCTGGGTTGGTTAACATCGTTTTTTGTCTGCTTCTCTAGTTTAACAATCACGTTTATATTATCTTAATAATAAATTCTGGATAAATTATAAACACTTGGCTTTCAGTTTTTAGAACCAAACTACAGGGAAAGCACAGAGGACATATATGGTTATAGAACAGGATCTTATGTTACAAACCAAGACACTGAAGCGTGATGGTATGGATGGCGGGGGTGAGGAGGCCGGAGAAGGAAGGCAAATGCGGAAGAAGCAGTCTTTTCATCTAACATGGTGAGAACTCCAGGGAAACTCTCAAATCGATAGGCCAAGATCCAGAAGTTCCAAAATGTTCCTTGAATATCTCATATTACTAAATATTATTGATTTATTATTAATGACAGTGTTAAATATTAATATAGCAGTAACCAAGAGAAGGGCTACAAACAAAATGTGACCAGCAGACAGTGGAGAGGATTGAAAAAAAAAAAGATAAATTCATCACTGTGGTGGGGAGGCAACAGATAGTCTGCAAAGTTACAAATCAAGGAATAGCAGTCCTGTGGAATTGTGGCAGGGATTATCAGAAAGATTGAAAAGAGAAAGTTTAAAAAGTTACCTCTAAGGAGGAAAACAGGCTGAAGTGACCTGAGAAAAAAGAAAAAAATTCTGTGTATGTGTGTGTAACTCATGTCATTTAAAATCTCTCCTGTCCCTGCGAGAAGGTATTACATTTATAAATTAAAACCCACATGCAAAAGTTAATGTCAAGCTTACAATGAAGCTTCCAAATCCCTGGCCTGAGTTCATAACTTCTTGGCTGCAGTTCCCCAGTGACTGGACGTGAGCCCTGTCCAGCCCTGACAGTCGGTGATTCAGTGACCTGGGCCCTCTTGGAGGGTCTGAAGAAGTTAGGAATCTGACTTCAGAAGCTACCAACACTTTCTATTCTGGAAGCGCACTGACAGTCCTTCTGCCCAACCCAAGACTTTAGCAGAAGTCTCAGAGCATTTCCACGTCCTTCCTCTGATTTCTATACAGTTATCACAGAGGGAATAAACCATGGGGCGATGTTTTCCCCAAAGCCAGCATCGGCGGGAATTACCTTCCCTATAGGATTTAAACTGCACTTTGGCAGAAAGTATCCTGCTCAATGCCCACGGCAATGCAACAACCCTCTGAGGCAGGAGGGTGTGTACTGCTACTTCCCATTTAACTGATGGGGTAACTGAGTCCCAGAGATGCAAGTTACCAGCCCAAGAGCTCTCAGCTACTAAACAGTAAGAAGAGAGCTCAAGCATGTCTCTGATTCCAAGTGCTGGGTTCTCCACTAAGCTGATTGGCTCTAGCATCTGTAAAGACCCAACAATCCAAACTTATGCCAAGGAGGAGACTCAGGTTCAGTCCCTACATCAGAAAGATCCCCTGGAGAAGGAAATGGCAACCCATTCCAGTGTTCTTGCCTGGGAAATCCCATGGACAGAGGAGCCCAGCCGGCCACAGTCCATGGGGTCACAAAGAGCCGGAAACAAGTTAGCAACTAAACAGCAACAAAGACCCAACAATCCAAACTTATGCAAACTCTTTAGACAACAGGAAAAGAAGATTTCCCTGACTCAGGCAAGGACCAAACTAGAGAAGAAACTGAAGATCAATCTCATTCACAAACATGAATGCAAAAGTCCTGAGCAAAATCTTAGCAAACGGAATCCAGCAACTTAAAGAAATGAAAATAAATCATGACCAAATTGGGTTTATGCTGGGATTGAAAGGTTAGGTCAGCATTAACCCTAATCATGATGGTGTGATCACTCACCTAGAGCCAGACATCCTGGAATGTGAAATCAGGTGGGCCTTAGGAAGCATGACTACGAACAAAGCTAGTGGAGGTGATGGGAATTCCAGTTGAGCTACTTCAAATCCTAAAAGAGGATGCTGTGAAAGTGCTACACTCAATATGCCAGCAAATGTGGAA
This sequence comes from Cervus elaphus, assembly GCF_910594005.1. NCBI lineage: Eukaryota > Metazoa > Chordata > Mammalia > Artiodactyla > Cervidae > Cervus > Cervus elaphus. Next base: position 49,719,328 of record NC_057821.1, on the reverse strand, counting down.
AACTCAGCAGTGGCCACAGCACTGGAAAAGATCGGTTTTCATTCCAATCCCAAAGAAAGGGAATGCCAAAGAATGTTCAAACTACCGCACAATTGCACTCATCTCACACACTAGCAAAGTAATGCTCAAAATTCTCCAAGCCAGGCTTCAGCAATACGTGAACCATGAACTTCCAGATGTTCAAGCTGGATTTAGAAAAGGCAGAGGAACCAGAGATCAATTTGCCAACATCAACTGGATCATTGAAAAAGCAATCGAGTTCCAGAAAAACATCTATTTCAGCTCTATTGACTATGCCAAAGCCTTTGACAGCATGGATCACAATAAACTATGGAAAATTCTGAAAGAGATAGAAATACCAGACCACCTGACCTGCCTCCTGAGAAATCTGTATGAAGGTCAGGAAGCAACAGTTAGAACTGGACATGGAACAACAGACTGGTTCCAAATAGGAAAAGGAGTACATCAAGGCTATATATTGTCACGCTGCTTATTTAACTTATATGCAGAAAACATCATGTGAAACGCTGGGCTGGAAGAAGCACAAGCTGGAATTAAGATTGCCGGGAGAAATATCAATAACCTCAGATATGCAGATGACACCACCCTTATGGCAGAGAGTGAAGAGGAACTAAAGAGTCTCTTGATGAAAGGGAAAGAGAAGAGTGAAAAAGTTGGCTTAAAGCTCAACATTCAGAAAACAAAGATCATGGCATCCGGTCCCATCACTTCATGGCAAATAGATGGAGAAACAGTGGAAACAGTGGCAGACTTTATTTTCTTGGGCTCCAAAATCACTGTGGATGGTGACTGTAGCCATGAAATAAAAAGACACTTACTCCTTGGAAGAAAAGTCATGACCAACCCAGACAGCATGTTAAAAAGCAGAGACATTCCTTTGCCAACAAAGGTCCGTCTAGTCAAGGCTATGGTTTTTCCAGTGGTCATGTATGGATGTGAGAGTTGGACTATAAAGAAAGCTGAGCGCTGAAGAATTGATGCTTTTGAACTGTGTTGTTGGAGAAGACTCGAGAGTCCCTTGCACTGCAAGGAGATTCAACCAGTCCATCCTAAAGGAAATCAGTCCTGAATATTCATTGGAAGGAGTGACGCTGAAGCTGAAACTCCAATACTTTGGCCACCTGATGGGAAGAACTGACTCACTGGAAAAGACCCTGATGCTGGGAAAGATTGAAGGCAGGAGAAGGGACGACAGAGGATGAAATGGTTGGATGGCATCCCTGACTCAATGGATATGAGTTTGAGTAAGCTCTGGGAGTTGGTGATGGACAGGGAAGCCTGGTGTGCTGCAGTCCATGGGGTCACAAAGAGTTGGACACGACTGAGAGACTGAACTGAACTGAAAACATGTACCAGTGTAATTTCTATTGTTAGTAGGAGAAAACCTACATTGTGACCTGAATTGATTTGGGATAAGCATTTGATAAAATTCCAAAGAGCATTCATGAGGAAAAAAAAATTTTTAATTTCTTTACAAACTAGAAAGAGAAAGGAATGTCCTGAATATGACAAAAGCTCTCGTCAAACTAACAATGCAAATCTTGTTCTTAGTTGTGAAATATTAACACAGGCTCTTTAAAATCAGAAATAACAAAAGGATACACACTGTGCCCACCTGTTCTCAGCCATGTACTGGAAATTTGACCAATGTACTAAGGCAAGGATGATACAGGTTCAAAACAGAAGGAAAAAAAACTGTCATTATATGCAAATATTAAGTTCTTCATAGAAAACTTCCAATTATCTGTAAACTCTTAGAATTAACAAAAGACTTTAGTAAGTTTGCTAGACATAAAATTAATATACGGGTCAAGTGCATTTCTACATACCAAGAAAAAAAAAGTTAGGAAATGCAATTTGTAAAAATATCTTTTGTAATAGCAACAACAAAATAAGGTACCAAGGAATAAACTTAATAAAAGATATACAAGACCTTTTTGGAGAAAGTTATAAAACTTTGGTGGGAGACATTAAATATGACCAAAATAAACAGAATGACAAAATTTTTCTATGGATAGGAAGATTGAATAGCTTCAAGATCTCATTTCTATCCAAACTGTTATATAGATTCAATGAATTCCAATAAAAAATCTCAAGAAGATATGTTGTGGAACTTTGTGATCCAGAATTCTAAAAGGGCCAAGAATAAGTGAAAAGATGAGCCTGTTCCTCCAGATTAAAGACATATCATAAAGCTTCAGTGATTAGGATGGTGTGTTACTAATACAAGGATGAAAAACAGACCAACAGAAAAAAAAAAGAGAGAGCTCAGAAACTGACCCACACTTAAAAGAGACACATGATCGATCAGGCATTGCAGACCAGAGGGGTTACCCATAAATGAAAATGGATTCCTGTCTCACACCATACATAAAAATCAACTCCAGGCAGGTCAGGAAGTAAAATAAGAAAAGTAAAGTTTTGAAGCTTTTTAAAAAATAAATAAATAAATAATATCTTAATGATCTCTTTGAAAGAGTGAGAAAAGCACAAATCATAAAGAAAAAAGTGACAAAATTGATTAATAATAAGGGCTTCTGCTCAGTAAAATTACCACTTGAAAAGGGAAAAGATCAGCTTCAGTCTGAGATGATATTTGTGAAACACAACTCACAGAGAATCATTATTCAGAGTATGTGAAGGATCCCAATGAATAAGAAAGAAAAAGAGCAGGAAATATACAGCAGACATAAACAAGCCTAGCTGTGAAAAGGAAACAGGAATGGCCAATATATATGAATATGTATATGTGAAGACACACTCAACCTTATTATTAATCATGGGACCACAAATTCAGATTACAACAAAGTAGCTTTTCAAAAACAAAAACCCCACAAAACCCAACACTGGCAAGAATGTAGAACCACAAGTATTCCCCTGCTTTCCTGGCAAGAGTAGAGACTGGCTCCACCCCATTGGGAAGCAATTTGACATTAACTCTGAACTAATTTGCTCTATGTTCATTCTGGCCTCCTTCTAGGGTGCCATTCTGTATTTCAAAGGACAGAAAGTCAAAGTCAGTGGTTCTAAGACACCCCCAGAGCCAGGGCCCTGGGTATGATGAAGCCTTGGCCTGTCCAGTGTGTTCAGTGAGACCTGAACTCCATTGAGTGGGGAGTGAGGCAGAGCTTGGGGCATTCGTTTTGCTGGCAGGGATTATAATGGTGGCTTCCCAGTTATAAAAGTCAGTTTCAGGCCAGAGGTAGCGTGGTTCTGGAGCCAGAAGGTCTAACAGCGGCTTCCTGATTTAGCTGAAGTGGCTTCCTAATTGTACGTAGTGCTCTGCGGCTTTGCAGCCAGAACTACACTGGCAGCTTTCCAGTCCAAAACATAACTTCCTGATGAAGGGGCAAGTGGCAGCTTTTTTGGTGGCCCAGTCCTTTGGTGTGGCTTTGGGAATCATCCCTAGAAGCTCAGCCTACAGTCTGTTCCCTCAACCCTCCCAACATCTCTGCAAATGATCAATAACCTATAATAAATCCCTTTCTGATTTGATGAGCTAGACTCCTGTGTTCTTTGTAACTGTACCTTGACTGATGCATCTGGCAAAGGTGTACTCAGAGACACCATCCACCCCTGCAATTACATCCCTAGATATACACCCTAGAGAAACTCCTGGACAAGTAGACCACAAAGATGCATGAAGGTATTTTCTGCAGTACCGTCTGTAATAACACACACGGAAAAAATCCAATGTCAATCAAGAGTAAGTGTGAGTGAGCATTAGTCACGCAGTCGTCCCTGACTCTTTGCGACCCCATGGACTGCAGCCCACCAGGTTCCTCTGTCCATGAGATTTTCCAGGCAAGGATACTGGAGTGGGTTGCCATTTCCTTCTCCAATCAAGAGTAGGATGAATAAATAAGTTGTGGAATAGTCATGCAAGAGAATAGGACACAGACGTGAAAATGAATGACCTGTAGCTTCACATATCAATTGGAAAAATTGCAGAATCAATGTTGAGTGAAAATTATCATTTCATTTATACAAGCATAAAGCTACAAAATTTGGAGGCATGCATACTTAAGTCATAAAACTAAAGAAAACACAGGAAGTAGCCAACACAGCATGTAGGATAACAGAAAAGGTACGGGGGTTATTGGAAAGGGAAACACAGGAGGTATCAAAGATACTTGTCCTGAAGGCATCAGCTGTGCGGTTCTGAAGCTACGAGCAACGTGAAGGGCACCGCATCACCCATGAGGTGTTCTTGCCAAACATATTTAATTGTAATCGAATCAAGCCTTTGGTTCCTTTTAAGTTCCAGATGCAGGAAAATCAGAGGATGGAGGAACCAGCTGAGCAGGACTGTAAGGAAACCATCCAACAAATCCAGACTGTGGCCATGCAAGGCAAGTGGTCCAACCACTTCTACAAATCAGTGTATTTGGGAGGAAGACGGGGAGGGGGCAATTATTCTAGAAAAAGAGGGATGTTCTTGACTGGGTCTTGTTTTGAACAAACCAGATATGCAAACTATGTGGGGGACAGCTGAGGAGATTTAAATATGGGCTGTGGAATTATTAGTTTAGTTAGGTGTGATATTGGTATTGCAGTTATTTAAGAGAATGTCATTTTTAGAAAGGAGCAGTCAAGTATTGAGAGGTGAAGCTTTGGGGTATATAAAATTTAACTTTTAAATGGTTTAGAAATATATTAAATACATATATTTAATATGTATATATAAGGACCATATACAAAGCAAATATGGCAAAATATTAAAAATTATTCAATCTAGGTATATATTATGTGTACTTGTACTTTTCTATTTTTCAGTATTATTTGAAATTTTTCATAATAAAAGGACAAAGTAAAAAATGAAGGAGGACATAAAATTGATAAAAGTCCTAAATAGAGTTGTCAACAGTTGTTTAACAAATATTTGACACATACACATACAAAACATTTTCAATGTTAAAATAAAATTTGTCCTAGAAAGAAGGCTTTCAGATGGAAATTATCTCGATGGAGTCCCTAGAGAGAAACGTTTGGAAACCACTGCTCTGGATACGATATTTTCTAGATCAAATCAAAATAAGGGAGTGCTTGGCCCACGCTGAGGGTCCCTGGAAACCTGCTCGTCCGGCCGCGTTTGTTGAGAGCCCCTCCGCCCCGCGAAGGATGCTACGAGCAGCTGATGATGACTGCTCCGCAGCCGGCAGAGGCGTGGTCACGGCGCACGTTACGTCACAGAGGGGCCTTCTGTGACGCAGGGCCGCTGCCTGAGGAGGGGACCAGCGGGGGAGCGGCTGACCAGAGGCCCTGTGGACAGGGACGCACGCTGGGTTCAGTGAGCACTGGTTCCTTGAGCAGAACACCCATCTCTACCTAAGAGCGTTCCTCCTGGAAGGCGATGAATTTCCAACGGCAGTCTCTTCAGACTCATCTCAGGGGACCGCGCAGGTGGGTAGAAAGCAGGCCGCGGGGCAGCGGGGGCGGTGGAGAGGAAGCCAAACCCCACCCCTGTTTCACCCGAGACCTCCACTTTCACAGGCTTGGCTTACGGAGCCCCCATGCTTTTGAACAAAAGATTTCGTTTAAACAAGGGTTCTGTAGCTTGACAAGAGTTTTAGAACTACGGTTACGGGGAGCAGAGCGTGACACAGAAGACAGCACACACGCCGCCGCAGGCCTCGAGCGCAGGTTTTCACATCAGGTCAGCGGGGAATCCCTGCACTTGATCTTAGCCAAAAGGCCGCAAAGCGATTGGTCAGCGGGGAATCCCTACCCTTGATCTTAGCCCAAAGGCCGCAAAGCGATTGGTCAGTGGGGAATCCCTACAGGTTTCCTCGGGAGGCACAGAATGGGGAACATGGAGTTTCAGAGACTAACTCTTAGTTACCGGGCTCGGGAGGAGGACCAGAGCTGGGAGGTAAAACTGGAACACCAAAGGCTCCAAGGATCACATAGAAGAAGGGCCTGAACTAAAGGAAAAAGAGAGGAAAAGAGGCAAGGGACATTGCAAAGAGAGAAAATTCCAGACGTGGTGACTAATTTGATCAGGGGATAGAAGCAAAGGGGAGGTCCCCAAGTCCATTCAGGCTTTCAGTCGGACACTGCTCGGGTCGTGAGCAGGTAGAACCGCCCTGACAGAATGACACACCCTGGGCGGCTGCAACAACACGCGCGCGTTTCTCACCATTCTGGAGGCCGGAAGTCCAAGACAAGGTGCAGGCAGATTTGGTATCTGGGGGATGGGGTTCGCTTCCTGGTTCACAGACTGTGTCCTCCTCCAGTGGGAGGGATGAGGGAGCTTCTGGAGTCCCTGTTGTAGGGGCAATAATCCCACCCGTGAGGGCTCTGCACCTCATGACCTCACTGCCTCCCAAAGGCCCCACCTCCTAACATCATCGCACTGGGCATCAGGTTTCAACATTTGAACTTGAGGGACCAGGCATTCATCTCTAGGAAGCTGGAGAGAGAGAGATTCGGATAACTACAAAGAACTCCATCTGGGGCCTGGGGGGTGATGGCAGGACACAGCAGGCACTGCTTATAGGCAATCAGTCAATCCATTGATTCCTCCCATCACTTCTATTGATATTTCATCACCCAGGGCTGTTAACTCGGCTCCTCATTATCTGGTTTATTTCCGTCTCAGTATGTCCCATGGAGCTAGCCACCTCCACCTCTCACCTGAATTACACCCCAAAGTACCCTGACCCTTCTCTGATTTGTCCTTAGGGCTTCCCAGGCGGCTCAGTGGTAAAGAATCTGCCTACAGTGCAGGAGACAGGGGTTCGGTCCTTGGGTTGGAAGATCTCCTGGAGGAGGGAATGGCAATGCGCTCCAGTGTTCTTGCCCGGAGTATCCCATGGACAGAGGAGCCTGGCGGGCTATGGTCCATGGGGTCGCCAAGAGTCAGACACGACTTAACAACAAAACAACAATACAACTTGTCTTCCACAGTAGCCACGTCATCTTTTTGGACTGAAAATCTAATTTATTTTACCTCTTTTGCATTTGCATTAAGAAGGAACTCTAGATTAGGAAATGGTTGTTGGTTCCAAGCTCAAAGATCCAAAAGGCAAGATAAAACTAGCCAGCTCTTCCCCCAGCCTCGGCCCCAGGGGGAGCTAAGCGCTCTGGAGCCCGCAGCCAGCTGGAAACCCCTACGCTTTCCTGACCTGCCCCTCCCAGCACTGCCCCCTCCCCAGAGCCGCCAGGAGGTCACAGAAGGCCTTCTAAGAGTCGCTCCTTAAGAGACAGGTCAGGAAGTGAGGGCACATTTATCTCTGTACGGAAGGCAGGGCCTCCTCCAAGCAGGCGTGAACCAACCAGTCTTCCTGTGGGTGAGAAAACACCCAGAACCGGTCTCACCACCGCCCCCTCTGAATCGGACCCCCACCTGCTGCCAACACACGGCCGGCCGTCATCATCCGGGCTCTGCCCACGCCGTCTCCCTGATCCAAAACCCACATGGCCCCCACTGATGACCCGGCCTCAACCGGGGCACTTCTCCAACGTGGCAAGACTGCGGTCCCCCCAGAGGATTCTGATGGAGAAGACAGAAAGTGAAGTCACAGCCCTTACGTCTCTCTTACATGCCAAGCATTTTACGTCCAGCACTTTATCTGATCTTCCCATATTCCCCTAGAGGCTTAGTCCGGTCACCTCTGACGCTGAGAGTCGAGTAATCTGTCCAAGATCACATCACATCATTAGCAAAGCGATAGAACTGTAATTCAATGCCAAACCGTTTGATTTTTTTTTTTTTTTTTTGCACATCATATGATCCCTGGCCATCCAAATCCCTTTCCTGAGCATTTAAGAGCTTAAAAAATCTGACTCTTAAATGGGTGCCTTGTTTTGTACACAAGTGACACCTTAATTTGTAACAGTTAATATTATCCTCACAACATTTAGTTTTTTGATGACTTCAGTATACCCATCATCCACCTTGTCCACCAAGCCTTACACACACACACACACACACACACACACACACGTCTTAGGGATTAGGCCGTTCCTCTGCCATTCTTGACACCTGGCCGTCTCCACACCTGACCATGTGTTTCTCTGGACCCTCTGCCTCTGGCCCGCCATCCAGTCTCTGCTCTGAAAACATGCCTCTGGGCCCTGCTCCTGCTCCCCCGGGCTGGGAATGAACCCTGTCCTAGGCTCCAACTGAACATCTCATTACTGCTTCCTCATTTTCTGAACTTTTGTTTAAGACGTTATGGGTGTGTCTGTCTAATAGAGCATAGGTCACTTGAAGACGAGAACTACCTTCTGGTCATCCTTACGTACCCCAGCCTATTAGAAAAGATAAAGAAAACCAGTGATGGAGACAGTCCTTATGGTGTGATGTGGACACAATTCCATGACCAAAAATGACAGCTTTCCACCCTCCTGATGACCTCCTCAGGTCCTTGGCTTGCTTACTCCTTAATATATTGTAATGCTTCTTGCATGTTGCAGGAAAGCAAGATACTGACATCTATCATGGAGAGGAAGAGCAGGTCTGACAGCTTTAAGCACCTTTTCTTTATCATTTTCAAGGCGATGCTCCTTCCGATGCAGTGTTAATGACGCCTATTGCCGGAACACAGAAGGCAGGCTTGCTCACAAACTCCATCCGGACCTCAGGAAGAAGCGACATCCTGGGTGGGATCCTCCGTTCTGACCTGGACTTTAGTAAATTCCTTTTGTCGGGACTGTAATTGCAGGTGGTGATCAGAGGCCGTAGAGACCCCGGAAGAATTTTATGGCATTCCAGACAGGACACAGACCAGCTTGGAGGAGAAGCAGCAATAAGACTTGGCAACACAGCGAGGGCGTGGAAGTTATTTCCGAGGAGAGACAATGGTAAGACCAACTGAACTGATTCTGGTGTAGGAGGGCAGAATTCTTAGAGGGGCACCTTTTATACCAAGACAATGATTTCACTGGTCTGAACTCAGAAGTGGTTCAACACCAGCGTTCTGGGAACTAAGCTCTCTTCTTCTGGTACCTTTCAATCTTCTCCCATCTGGTGTGTCTAAATTAATGTTTTTGTAGCCAGAACTTCCATTTTATTGCAGTGGCTACTTTCGTGTCTCTTACTGCTGTCTTTAATAACTTTTAATGACCTAAGACATAGTTGGCTGAGTTCCATTTTCCATTTCCTCCAAGTCCAACGATGGTGCATCCTACGCCCTGTAGTGTACAAATACAGAGGAGGCAGCGCTAATTCTTTCTGCCTTATCTTCACCCCAGCATGCCTGGACTCTTGACAGGGCAAAACAGAGTGGGAAAGTGGTTTTCTACCTTGCTAAGAAATAGCAAGCAAGCCCAGATGTCATGAGTTCCCAACCCACAGAGGTCGTCTGTCTCTTGCTGCACGTACTTCCTTGAATGTGTCTTTCAGTACCTCCCACCAGAAAATCACGGGGCAGGATGACTCATGGTGCATAGCCACGAGTGAGACAAAGACTGTCTCAAGGAGCTCTCATTCTGCAAGGGGAATCAGGCAGGTGCCCAAATCTACACAGGTAGCGGGAGGTCGATGCCCCAAGAGAGGCAGAAAGGGCTGCAGAAGATGGAATGAGAGAGAGATTTCATCCCATCAGGGAAGACTTGGTGGAGGTCCCAGCCAGTTTGGGGGACGTTGAGTTTGCAATCAGTTTGCAAGCAATTCAAGTGCAAGAACTCACAGGCAGTAGGGACATGGGCCAGAAATCAGGAGGAAGAGGGTGTGTCTGGGAAGTAAAGAGGCCAAAGTTATGATGGGAAGAGTTCATTCTCAGTTCCCCAACTTCTGTTTGGAGTACAGTGAGTCCACTACGTGTGAATCTTCAAGTTTCAAACCTTTAAAAGTCGTGAACGTGCGTTCACATGTCCAATCACGTAAGTCTGTTCATGTGTCTGGCTTGCATTGTTGCATGCCCACATTCTCTATAGCTGGTTGTGCTTCTGTGAACTTTACAGAACTGCATAGAGTACAGTACACAGTATCTTTATTTCAAGCCCAGGATGTCCAGAAGGAAGCACAAAAGCAGTAATGATGTGGCCGGTACTACTGTACTTTTTAAGGGAACTATTCCATAAGGTTTGTTGCCGTTCAGCCGCTCAGTCGTGCCCAACTCTTTGCGACCCCATGGACTACAGCACACCAGGCTTCCCTGTCTTTGACTATCTCCCGGAGTCTGCTCAGACTCAAGTCCATTCAGTCGGTGATGCCATCCAACTATCTTGTCCTCTTTCCTCCCCTTCTCCTACCTTTAATCTTTCTCAGCATCAGGGTCTTTTCCAATGAGTCAGTTCTTCACATCAGGTGGCCAAACTCTTGGAACTTCAGCTTCAGCATCAGTCCTTCCAATGAACATTCAGGGCTGATTTCCTTTAGGATGGACTGGTTTGATCTCCTTTCTGTCCAAGGGACTCTCAAGCGTCTTCTCCAACACCACAGTTTGAAAGCATCGATTCTTTGGCGCTCATTGGTGGTGGTTTAGTCGCTAAGTTGGGCCCGACTCTTGCAACCCCATGGACTGTAGCTCACCAGGTTTGTCTGTCCATGGGATTCTCCAGGCAAGAATACTGGAGTGGGTTGCCATTTCCTTCTCCGGGGCGCTTGTTAGAAACGTTTTATTTCTAGGTTCATTCTTTATATATTATTTGGGTGAGAAGTATTATAAACCTATGAAAACACTGTATTTATAACCGATTGTGTTAGTTGGGTACCTAGGCTAACTCTGTTGGACTTAACAAACCAACTGGACTCACGCACGCGCCCTCGGAATGGAGCCCCTTCTCACGCAGGACTCACTGCTGCGGGGCGCCTTGGTCCAAACCCCACGTGCAGCCGGGGCTGTTCACTTGCCAGCAGAGAGACTTCCTCCTGCAGCCGAGACCAAGGGCTCCTGCTTAGGCAAAGGTGCAACTCGGTGTTTAAAGTGAAAGCTTTTTTCATTTGTTCTTGTTTATTTCAGATTTTTTTAAGGTAATACCTTTAGTTTCTTTTTTACTTTAAAAGCATAAAATTTCTTCTAAAAAGTCACTTCTATCCCTGCCACCCAGCGATGATACACTTCAGAGTACCAAACTTCTCTTTTTAGTTAATGCAACTAATTCAAATTAATACCTGCATACTGATTTTTTGTTACTTGCATATTTTTTTAAAAAAAACACCTAGACATTGGTAGTCATGACTTTTGGTATTATTTTCTCTTTAAGTAGTACACTCTGGCCTTCTTTGACAAACGCATCTACAGCGTCATTTTGGATTTCTAGAGTGTGTTCTATCTCCTTATTGACAGATATTCCGGTTATGTCCACTTGCGTACTACTTTTAGATAATGCTGTGATAAACATCCTTGTATGTGCACCCCTATGCCTGTATCTGGATGGTTTTCCTAAATATAAATTTTTAGAAGTAGAATTACAGGGTCCAAGAGAACACATATCTGTTTAATCTGTATCAAACAGATGTGTTTAATACAATTGAACACACCTTTAATGAAGGAAATTAAAACATAATTAAGAGAATTAAAAGCACATTTCACTGTATTGATGCACCCTGTCCTTAGAACTTAACACCAAGTGGTGTAAGCGTTGGCCTCATCTTACTTCCGTTTAAATACTTCCCACCAATCACGTGCCCCCCCCGCCCATCCATACACCCCTCTTGAAGCCCCCATTCTTGCAAGGCCTGAGCTATTGACTAATCCCTTTAATCAAAAAGAGACTCACTCTTGTCTGCACGGCATTTAGTGGCCCATTTTCATGAACATTGGGATGATGTGTGAAGCCACAGGAATGGTGATGTCACACAGACTACAGAGGCAGGGACTTGTTACGAGGCAGCCCCCCACTGCTAACCCTCAAAGCCCGTTTCCACCCAGATGAGGTATTCTGAGTTAAAATTAGTTCATCAGTGTGAAATATTCTTGATCTTTTATCAGTATAATCTCTTCATTAAAACGGTCACCAGTTTCACTTTGGGGAGCTCTTCCCACTTGCTCTAGTACACCTTCCTTTGCCATCACAGAGAAAGGAAATGTCTCTGCCACCACGAAAGCAGAGCTGGACCAAATCCTGCCCACTGTTGGGCCAAGTCACAGGTCCTTTGGCCTCTATCTTCCTTTCTACAGCGCATTTCAACTCAGGATGGCGACCCCCAAATTACTAAGTCCGCTGAACTCAAACTCTATCACATTATCAGCCGCAAACATCATGTCCTGCCCCATCTGTGGCAAGCTGCAGTAGTCAGGGAGAGTTTATGATGGGAACCTGAGATCTTATTTCATGCCCTTGAAGCTCACTGAAGAAAAAAAGATTTGTTACTTTTAAATACTGAGTCAGATTGTTACAAATTTCACAAGAGTACAAAAGAAAAGGATAATCGAGTCTTAAAAATTCAGCCTAAAAAATATATATACATATATGAATATATGTAACGTAATATAACTTTTAAAAACCTAACCAAAATGAGTGGCTACTGACTTTTTCTTTCCCTGAGTTTGATGTTTGAATTATTGCCCTCCCAATGTCAAATTTTGTTTTCTATTATCCCCTTACATGTAGTGGGTATTCAATAAATGTTTATTACAGGGGACCAAATTGAATACACTTAGGTCAATATATTTCATGCATTCCTAGTGGTTGTTTATGGTTGGAAAACAATATTAACAACAACCATTTCAGTGTAGAGATAACACCAAAGAGCAATGCTGAGACACCCGAGGTGAGTTATTAAATTCTAATTTTACCAAAACCAGTATCACAAATTTGTGATAACTCATCCGACTCTTAGAGGGGAACAATGATTTGGGAGCAAAAGTGGATCAAGAAAATTGATATTCAAAGGCAGGGGTAAAAAGATATATATGTGAAATTCTGGCTCCCTACAGTGAATAGTCAAAAGCTCTCCTACCAGAAAATAATACTTTGAATTGAGAAGCATTCAAATCACAGTAAATTTCTAACCCAATTAAATTTCTCCTCCCAGGTAGTCTATGTACCGAGCAGTGTGACAGCTGTTAATACTGTCATTTAATAAACATTTCTCTAATGGAAAAAGATAAAATAATAAAGCTATATTCCAACATGTAAACAGAGATTTCTTCTTAAAATGTTAGCTTTGTTTGTAGTTGCTGTTTCCCAACCCCCCCGCCCAACACCAAACTGGTCTATCTCTTAGGAATTAAAATATCACCAGTAAATACTGGCAAACGTATCAGTAAATATGCCAGTAAACAGTAGCACAAAGACATGAAACATGCTCTTTGTAACTTGTGAGTATCTTCCTATCTTCTCCGCAACACACTGGAAGGACAGGGAAATAGGAACCGATCAATTCAAATGCCTGCAAGTATCTTTCGAATCAAGAACTATATTCTAGAAGCCTGGTTTTCCACTGCGATGCTGTTTGCCACTCTCTTCTTTTCAAACTTCCTAATAAGCCCTTACACATCACTCCTTGATTCTTGCTAGCTCCTCGGTGACTTCCCCTGGAGAGTAAACAGACTTGATCAGACAGAACTCGATAAAGCATGGTCTCTTCACATTACACACTTTGCCTTTAAGAAAAGCATTTCAGACACAGATTTTCTCAGAAGTGGGAAATAGTCTATTATTGTTTAGTAAAACAACTTAGTTTAAATATTATCATAGAAATCTTTTGAAAGATAATGATCTTCAAAAATCATTTAGAAAGGCTACAAGAGTGCCCGCCATTGTGAGCACCTCGTCTGGTTCGCCCGGAACGGTCCTGATTTCAGAACAAAAAGTCCCAGGTTCCCTCAGGTCCAAACAATCGGGGACAATCAGTTACCCGACTGTAAGCCACCTTTGAATGAAAATATCAGACAAGTCAGACAGCTCCGTTTAATTAAATTAGAAAGCCTTTTTAGTATTAAATAAAACAGCCGGTGGGAATGCCGCAGGGAGCTCAGCCTGGTGCTCCGTGACAACCTCGAGGGGTGGGCCGGGTGGGGGGTGGGAGGATGCTCCGGAGGGAGGGCATAGATGTAAACCTGTGGCTGACTCGCGTTGACCGCAGGGCAGAACGCAACACAACATGGCAGAGCAATTATCCTCCAGTTAAAAATAAGTCAGTTTTTTAAAAAGCCTTTTTGAATGTCCTGCTGTGTATAGGGCAGGGGGCTGAATCAGTCAGGGTTCGGTCAGAGTCCAGACCAGAGACAGATGGCACAGCCAAATGGGGTAATTTGAGAATTTAATTAAAAAAAAAAACAACAACAACAAAAAAAACCCCGCAGAGCTGTGGGTGGAGTCAGGGAAACACAGGATGCGTCTGGTATCCGGGCAGGCGGGAGACCCTAGCACCTGGAGAGGTAGGGGCGGGGATGGTCTGCAGAACCTGGAGACCCCTGGGGTCCCCTCCCCCTGCAGGCCGGGGCTCCCCGCCTCCCTGCGCCCACCCTGGGCAGGGCCTGGCCGGCAGCACCAGTGCCTCCCATTGGCCGGACCCCCTGGACGGCGGAGGAGGGGGTCCTGTGGACGCCAGTCCTCCACCCTCCACGTCCTGGCCGCCGAGCAAAGCGGACAGTAAGTCTGGAGGGGCCCAGAGAGACGTAATTTTAAAACTAGGAGAAATTTTGGAGCATCCTTTTGTTGTTGCTGTTGCTGCTGAGTTGCTAAGTGGTGTTTGACTCTCTGCGACCCCACAGACGGCAGCACGCCGGGCTTCCCTGTCCTCCACGACCTCCCAAAGTGTGCTCACACCCGTGTGCGCTGAGTCGGTGACCATCACCAAGGAGCCATCCTCAAAGATGTGCGATGGCCTGACGCACACTCGGGCCTGGGCCGCAGTAGAAGTGTCCGTGTTCACAGAGAGGAAATCTAAGCGCTCCTCCCACGCTCAGCAGGAAGACCCTCTTGCCCATACGTAGGGGGCTTCCCCGGGGGCAGCCTTCTGCAGCCCAGCTGCTGTGGGGAGCGTGGATTGAGACAGAACATTGGCGACAGCAAGCCTTCCCTCTTCACGCAGTCTAACCAGGTACTCTCTGCTTTTCAAAGCCCAGTTTTGTTGTTTTTCCCTCTTTCCCTCTCTCCATCCATCCTATCCCTCAGCACTGCCAAAAGAAATTAAGATTTTCAAGTACCTCCTTTTGATACTGTGTTTAATGGAAGCTCTGACTGGTCACGGATTCTCCTTCTTGAATTTTCACTGACAAACTGCTTCCATCCAGCTGCCCTCTGGGGTGGGACGCCACCACAATAAAATGCAGTGTTAGCTGGGGATTTCAGCTGCCACCTGGGGGCTAGAGGTTCTCAATGGACGCTATTTAGCAAGGCCGGTGGTGAAATGGTGACAAATGGTATGTTGGCTTCTTTTTTTCTCGAGTCTGTGGTTTAGAACTGGTTGGTTTCAATCTTACTGGCTCTTTTTTTTTTTTTCTGTGTTACCAATCTTTTCCACATTTAAAATCCGTTACTGCCTCTCCTACGGGGATATGGCAGCAAGCTTGGTGCTGTTGACAGAAGCCATTTGTTGGTGAGAAGGTTCATGTGTTTAGACTCCTGGCAAGTACTGATTTTTAGAGTCAATCCACACTACGGAATTTATGTTTATTTTCTTAAGGTTTTTTTTCCAACTCACAAAATAATTTTCCTTCAAATTGTTATCACTCCACTGACATGAAATGACCTAGACGGTTGCTGCGTTTATCTCTGCTCACAGCTGGTCAAATTAGGCTCATTGGCGTCTGATGAGCCAGAGATGGTCGGCATCTGAGCCCCTTTTACTCTCCAAACATCCCCGCCGGTTTCCCTGGCTGGTGAGCCGTGGCTTCAGGCTCTGCCCCCTAGCCGTCACCCTCCTCCTCCCCACCCAGGGCCACTTCTTTCATTTAATTTTTTTTCACACTTAAGCAATTCTTCATTAATACTGTAATTTCATATGTCAGCCTTGATGAAAATCCTCCAGCCTGTCCCCATACGTCATTCAGTGTTTTTCGTTACTGCTGTTTTTTTATCGGAGCGTCGATGACTTGGGATGTTGTGTTAGTTCAGGTGTATAGCGCAGTGATTCAGTTAAACACGTTTCCTGGCCTTCCGCCTTGGCCAGAGCTCTGGAGGCTCCCTGGCACAGCCTTCCGCCTGCATCCTTCCTGGTTCTAGAATACTACTAACCTGCGCTGATCACTGGCTGAGCAACAAAATGGAAAAAGGAGGGGAGCTGGGCAGAGAAGCCTCTGAACTAAACTGTCCAAAGGTCGTGAGAAAGGATGGTCTCCGCTCCACGCCTGATGAGGGGCCCCGGACTCCTGCTTATTAAAGGGGAAGGAGATCAGAGTCACCGGCGTTCCGGCGAGGCTGGCAGAAGACATCTGGTGCTGGGGTAGCTTTCTGCTTCTAGCAGCAGAGAAAGCTGAGACCATGGCTCCTTCAAAGAGACGTCATGGGCTCAGGGCCCCTTCTGTGCAGGTCATATCCTGCCCACCCCAGCCCATCAAGGGCAGGTGCCATTTGAAGTGGAGAAACCATTTTTCTACAGTCCAGAGCCACTTGGGGTATCATCAACAGGCAACTTAAACTATTTGCACCACGTCCATATTTCCAGACCATATATCCTCTTGTGCATCTAAAACCAAGACAATGGCGATCACATTGCACTATATAAATGTATCAAATCAACATGAGATACACCTTGCACATGTGCGTACATGCTCAGTTGTATCCAACTCTGTGACCGTGGACCATAACCCACCAGGCTCCTTTGTCCAGGGGAGTTTCCAGCCAAGAATAACATCATAGCTTTCCATTTCCTCCTCCAGGGGTTCTTCCCGACCCAGGGATGGAACCCGCGTCTCTTGCTTTGGTAGGCGGATTCTTCACCACTGAGCCACCTGGGAAGCCCGTGATACACCTTAAACTTACACAATGTTGTAAGCCACATAGGTTCCAATTTAAAAATAAAAATAAAGCCCAGAGAGAGTAGGGTTGCTGCTAGGCTGTTCACTCTTTCAGAGGAGGGAATGGTTGTCACACCGAGACAGGGGTCTGACACAAGCGCTCTCTGACGTCTGTGAGCAGAGGGCTCGGTCCTCACATACAATGAGTGGCCCCATCACTTTTAGACTATAAGGATCACAGGCTAGAGGCGGTGATGTAGGTGACCTGAAACATCCAAAGATCCCAAAGCTTCTTCTCTATTCCAAAGGCATCAGGTGACTGTCTTCCAGCAGGTGTATTTTTCTGATGACGTTTGATTGAGTCATTTTAGAGTAAACCTCGGGAGTCTGGGAAATGGTCAAGGTGACTTCTGGGTGGCAGAGGGAACCCAGCCTGAGATGATTAAAACTGTCTGACCACGGGAACCTGTTTTTGTGTTTTTCTGAGGCTCTGTGACCAGATAATGTAACGTGTATGGTCCCAAGTGAGAGAAGGGAGGGCTTGGGGAGACAGAGCTTCGTGGTTTCAGTAGTGGCACCAAATGTCTTCCTGCTCAGCAAGTCAGCTTTGAGGTTCTGTTCATGACCTCAGCTGATGGAACCACAGGGGCTAAAAGTGATGAGTCAGGGACACATAGCATTGGTTCCCTACACACAGGCGATTCAGCCATCCTGCGTCTACACCGCGTCTGTCCTGAGAGGGAGGGACAGAGGCCCAGGTTTTCTGACCTCAAAGATCTTAGGGTCTCGAGGACCTTGACGGATGGGGATGGAGAGAAGCTGGAAGTGAGGAGCCACTTCGGGAACCGAACCCTGCAAAACCCAGTGGATGTCTGCACACACCTCCTCTCCGCATCAGCCCTGCAGGTCTGCCCCCAGCCCTCACCAGCCACGAGAGCCCGCGTGGTCTTCTCTGGAAGGACGCTGGAGCTGGGCTCCCTCCCTGCCGCTGCAGTTAAGCCCCTCGCTCCTCGCCCCATCCTGGCCACCTGCCTCCCCGCACAGGTTCACTGTCCTTCCTCCTTTCAGATTCTGTTTGGCAAATATACTGGAAGGACATTTCCAGAAAATGTGCTGCGGATGTCTGGAACGGTGCAGTTACCCGGGACAGAGGCGTTTTCTCCTCACTGTGTGTTCACAGGGTGTGGGCCTGGGCCAAGTGTGACTTTGGTCATCCGACCAGGACATTCAGCTGTGAGCACAGTGGAGCTGGTGTCCCGTGTGTCTGGAATGCCACACTTCCGGTTCCACAGTCTGGACGGCGCTTGTCCTCCCCAAAACCACCTCACGCTTTTGGCTTCAGCAAATCCTGTAGTTCCCTGAAGCCCCCAGGTCTCTTGACATGAAGTGCTGCTAAATCACGAATCTCCCATCCTGTCTTCGTCTTTATGAGCAGTTAAGGCATAAATTCTTTCTACGGTAGTAAAGGGTGCCGGTGCAGTTAGACTCGTCTAACCACCAGCATGCCTTCAAGGGAGTCACCATGACCTAATTCAAATGGTGAGAATTCCAGGGAGCGGGTCAGGCCTGCCTCTAAGGCGCGCGCTTTGTGAGCAGGATGGGTTTTGAGATTTCTTGTTTGCTCGTTGGTTGGTTTACTGAAGTATAGTTGATTTAATAATATCGTGTTAGTTTCACATATACAGCAAAGTGATCCAGTTATATGTTTTTTCTCAGATTCTTTTCCCTTATAGGCTTTTATATAAGATACTGGATATAGTTCCCTGTGCTGTATGGGAAATCCTTGTTGCTTACCTACTGTATAGATAGCAGCGTGTATCTGTTAACCCCGCACTACTCCTAATTTATTCTTCACCCCACCTGCCGCTCCCTTTTGGTAACCATAAGTTTGTTTTTTTATGCCTGCGAGCCTGTTTCTATTTTGTATGTATATAGACTCATTTCTGTTCTTTTAGCTTCCATATATATACCAGTGATAGAATATTTGTCTTTGTGTTACTTCACTTAGTCTCTAATCTCTAGGCCCATCCATGTTGCCACAAATGGTAATATTCTGTTCTTTTTGATGGCCGAGTAATACTCCATTGTGCATCCATACCCCACGCTTTCTCAGGCCAGTCATCTTTGATGGACACGTACGTTGCTTCTGTGTCTTGGCTACTGTAAACAGTGCTGCTATGAACATTAGCAGTGTTGGTCATTCAGTCGTGTCTGACTGTGACCCCGTGGACTGTAGCCCGCCAGGTTCTTCTGTCCATGAATGAAATTCTCCAGGCAAGAATACTGGAGTGAGTTGCCATTTCCTTCTCCAGGGAACATTGGGTTGCTTGTATCTTTTTGAATTAGAGTTTTCCAGATGTATGCCCAGGAGTGGGATTGCTAGATCATACAGTAGCTCTATTTTTAGTTTTTTAAAGATCCTCCATACTGTTTTCCCTAGCAGCTGCACCAATTTGCATTCCCACCAGCAGTGTAGGAGGGTTCCCAGAAGGAGAACTTTGACTACAGCTCCTTCTGCCCACCGTCCTTCCATCCCAGATTCACAAAACATTTCTTGGAATATTGCCTCTTGCAAAAGTTAGCATGTAAGAAATTCAGAGTTGTGATAAGCTGTGAAGGGGAGGAAGGGAGATGCTCATGGTTATTTCTATGGGGTATCAAATACAAGGGGACCATTTTATTTTATATCCTCTAGTATGCGTGAAGTACTACACAACAAAAATGTTAAACATATAATAATTTTTCAAGGAATATGTAAGTTTGGTTTAAAGTGGAGAGAAAATGCTCAGTACCATTTTGAGTTAAATTAAAAGGTAACAGAAAAATGAGGAGAGAGAAAGCGTGAAATAAGCAAAAGGAAGGGGAAAAGATGGAAGACAGAGAAGGAAAATGAAAGAATGAAAGTAAGTGATCAGAAAGACACCGGCTGGGGTTGGATTGGGGGTTGGCAGCTGGGGAACACCGGTGGAACAGGAGATAGGGCAGGGAAGGAGTGGAGGACCCGTGACCCTACAGGTGGGGAGACGGGGCCTTGGGAGTGTCCTCACACCCTCCAAAGCCTCGGCAGGTCTTCCTACCCTCCAGTCATCGGCCTTGGCCGTCTAAGAAAGCCACCCTCCTCCGTGGTCCAGACCGGGGCCCGTAGCCAGGGGGTCCTGCCAGGCCTGCCTCTCAGCCCTGAAACCCACAACCCAGACTGAGACTCGAACCCACCGTCTTTTTTAAAGGATACTTTTATTATTTGCGTATTTATGGCTGTGCTGGATCTTCCTTGCCGTGAGGCCTTCTCTCTAGTTGCAGCAAGCAGGGGCTGCTCTTTGCTGCGGTGCTCAGCCTCCTCATCGTGGTGGCTTCTCCTGCTGCCGCGCGGAGGCTCCAGGGCACACGGGGTTCCGTAGTCGCAGCAGGGTAGCTGTGACTCCCGGGCCCTGGAGCACAGGCTCAATAATTGTGCTGCACGGGCTTGGCTGCTCTGCAGCACGTGGGATCTTCCCGCGTCAGGGATCAAACCCGTGTCTCCTGCGTTAGCAGGTAGATTCTTTACCACTGATCCACAAGGGAAGCCCAGACTCACTGTCTTTCCACCCCCTCTTCCCCTGACTGTCTTTTAGTTGGTATCACACACCTGACCTCAGGATTTAATGAAACTCAGGTTCCTGGTATCTCATTGCAGGAAGAATTCAGTGAGAGGCAGTGACAGGTCGCAGGTGGATTTATTCAGAGAGAAACACTCCACAGACAGAGTGTGGGCCATCTCAGAAGACGAGGGGCCCTGAAATATGGGGTGGGGGGTGGTTTTCACAGACTGAGTCGTTTCTGAGGCTAATGAGTAGGAGAATCATTCCAGCTATTTTGGGGAAGGGGCAGGGATTTCCAGGGCTCAGCCCATTGCCCACTGCTTGGCCTTTTATGGTGGGCCTTGGCACCTGTGGGCGTGTGATTTAGCCCGTGTTCTACAGCGAGTGTATAATGAGGCCCAAGATGCACTGGAAGATGAGTCTTCCGCCATGATGGACCTGATCAGTTCTAACTGGTTAGTTGTATCCACAGTGGAGGTGTCCTTCTTTTAAAGGTTGCGCCCTGCCCCCTCTCCTCCTAGTCTGGCTCTGGTACAGATTCTGCATAAGCAGTGGGTGTCCCCACCTGACTGGTTTGTCCGTCCTTCTCTCCCCCAGGGCCTCAGCAGCAGCCGGGCGAGCTGCAGCCCACCAGAGCCCGACAAGCCTGGGAAGGAAGAGCCGCTCGCTCCCAGGGACGCCTGCAAGGTAGGTATGCAGGGTCTGCGTGGGCCTGCCTCGGCCACTCGGGGACACCTGGCTTCAGGGAGAAGGCGCGCTGCCCTCTACCCACCCCCTCGTCCACACTATGGCAAAATCCCACTGGTGTTAAAGAGTGACATTTTCAAAAAATGAAACTGCAAAAATACACTTGACTCAGAGAGGTAAGTAAAAAATGTCAGTTCTGTTCAAAGGGGAAAAAAAGGAAGAAAGGGATTCACAAGTACAGAATACCGGCACAGACGGGTGGTCTACACTGGCAGGGAGTATGCGAAAAGACGATTTTTTTTTCACCCGCTGCCTTCAAATCTTCCTTCCTCGTCTTTTCTTGACCCCTCGGGCTGAGCACACAGCGCCTTAGTCTCTGGTTGTGAAAAAGCAGCCTCGTTCTGGTCATTAGATTCTACTTCTGGTTTTTAAAAGTCAGGCCAGGCTAAGCTGAAGATGGACTTCACGTCCGTTCAAGGAGTTTCCCCCGCGTCCATATCGGGGAGCTGCGGCCCAAGGGTCCTCTGGGAGGAGATGGAGGCCGCTTTGACCTGGCACTGCTCTCCCCGACCCCTGCTGCCGCTTACCCTGCAGGGCTTTGTGGACGGACGAAGCAAAAACGCAAAAACCAAGACAATGTATTAAAAAGCAGAGACATTACTTTTCCAACAAAGGTCCGTCTAGTCAAAGTTATAGTTTTTCCAGCAGTCACGTATGGAGGCAAGAGATGGACCGTAAAGAAAGCTGAGCACCGAAGAACTGATGCTTTTGAACTGTAGTGTTGGAAAAGACTCTTGAGAGTTCCCTGGACTTCAAGGAGATCCAACCAGTCCATCCTAAAGGAAATCAGTCCTGAATGTTCATTGGAAGGACTGATACTGAAGCTGAAGCTCCAATACTTTGGCCACCTGATGTGAAGAACTGACTCATTTGAAAAGACCCCGATGCTGGGAAAGATTGAAGGCAGGAGGAGAAGGGGACGACAGAGGATGAGATGGTTGGATGGCATCTCTGACATGATGGACATGAGTTTGAGTAGACTCTGGGAGTTGGTGATGGACAGGGAGGCCTGGCGTGCTGCAGTCCATGGGGTCACAAAGAGTCAGACATGACTGAGCGACTGAACTGAGCTGATTTTTGCCATGCGTGTTCATGGACACCGTGAATTCTACCCACAAATCCCCAAGGACTCTGGATTAAGAACCCCACCCTGGAAGATTCCTTGTTCCAGGAACCCTCCCCCAGCAGCCTTCCTGCCTCTGCTTGTAGGTCAGCAAGAGGAGAGGGGAGCAGCTACATGGCCAGTGTGGTGGCCTCTTAGAGAAGCCTGCGGCTCCCTGCAGACTGGAGAAAAATTTGAAACCAATAGTCCTCAGCTTTGGAAACATGCAACTCTGAGACAACAGAAAAAGTGCCCTGAATGACCTGCTGCTGTGAATTCATTTTCTCTCCTACATTCGTGAAAATACACTGGAATCAATACCCAAGAAACTGTTAACATTGATTCGCTCTGAGGAGTGGAGATGGGAGGCTGGAAAGAGGGGCGGGGAATTACTCTTCTTGCTAAATTCTTTTGTACTATCTGAAAAATAATAACAATAAAATATATTTTGTTTATCTAATGGAAACAAATTTTAAAGAACACCTGAAAAGTTTTTCTGAAGGAAACTAGATGTGATTTTAACTGGTCCAAGGCTAGTGAGGGGTTTCTAAGCATAAAATTAATAAAAGAAATGATGGGGAAGGTAGGTTTGGTTATGCAAAATGGTTATGTCAAACATAGTGATATCACAGATGAAGCTAAAAGAGAAAAATGGCAAACATGAAGAAATATTTGCAATAAAAATTACCATAAAGGAGCTAATAGTCTTCTATTATGCAGCAACCTTATAAATCAATGAGAAAAACAATAACATGCTTCATATAGCTGTTTTGGAGTTTTCAGTACCCGTCTTCATTGTTTTTGTTCTTGATTCACCATAACCACCTCCAGAAAACAACTTGGCAGCAAAAGGGAGAAGGAAAATCCTAAATACATAGATAAAATCCCAGGAATCAGTGATGGCTGAGGCCACATCACTTCACTTTTACTCCCAGTCCAGGTGAGGTTAGGTTACTGACCATTGTTGTTTCAGGCCACATAAGGCTTGGAGGATCCTGCACCAAAGTGGACCAGAACTTCCAGGACTTCCTTCCCCAGTGGAAGAAAAATGAGTTAACCTCAGAATCTCCATCCAAGCATATCCTTAGAGATAAGTGATACCCTCACTAAGGATGCCGAAAATTTTCTTGAAAAATAAAGTATTATGTTCCTTTGTGCATGGCCTTCTGTAACAGCATCATGCCACATGGGAAGCAGCATGGACTTTGGAGATCACACAAACGTTTCACTCTCATAATATTAGAAAAAAATTAAAACTGCAGTAATACCAAGTGTTGGAGAGGATTGTGTGGAAAATAGGTTCTCTGCACTGTTCCTTGGAATATTAACTGATCCAATCACTTTGAGAACAATTTGGCAGCATCTAGTAAGGTTAAAAATAGGTACAGTTTCCAGTCCAATAATTCTATTTCTGAAGACACAATTACATATGGGTGCAAAGAGACATACAGAGATGCTTACTGAGGCATTACTTCACAACAGAAATTAATCAGAACCAGCCCAAATGTCCACCTGTACAAGGATGGGTAAATAAAATCATAGCACATTTATACAGTAAAGACCACACACAAGTCAAACTAAATTAACCAAATTTGTATGTCAGAACATGCAGAAATCACAAAAAATACATAATTTTGAGTAAAAAAAATGTTATACATGGTCTCATACAATACGATACCATGTATGTAAACATTCTTAAAAATACAGAGCAACCCTAAGTGTTGTTTACAGGTAATCTTTGCAGTAAAAGTATAAAAATCAAGGCCTGGATATATACCAAAGTTCAGATGGGAAGGAAATATAGGAGAATTGCTATTAAATTTTCATATATGTTTTTTGAAGCATGTTAATCATTTTTTATTGAAATATAGTTGATTTACAGTATTGTGTTAATTTTAGGTATACAGCATAGCTATTCAGATATAGATAAATATAGTTAGCTACACATACAGATAGAAATATGTATTGTGTTGCTATTTAGTTACTAAGTCATGTCCCACTCTTTGTGACCCCATGGACTCTAGCCCGCCAGGCTCCTCTGTCCATAGGATTTCCCAGGCAAGAATGCTGGAGTGGGTGGCCATCTCCTTCTCCAGGGGATCTTCCTGACCCAGGGATCAAACCCACACCTGCTGCTTGGCAGGTGGGTTCTTTCCCATTAAGCCCCTGGGGAAGCCCTGTGGCCTTTATTAGGTGCCTGTAACACTACGGCTCTGGATACTTTGCATCCAGTACAGGAAACCAAAATGTACCCCTGTCCTGCCTCCTGATGACACCAACTAGTAGCTTCTCCCCGCCCAGCACATCAGCTGGCAGCAGGCTCTGTCGTCTTCGCGCTAACGACATGAAGTTAGTGTGTTGAACATCATTATTTGGCCAATGGTTCTCAACTAGGGACACTTTCCACCCCCAGAGGGCACCTGGCAATGTCTGGGGACACTCTGGTTGTCACCACTGGGGAGGGGGCATTGCTACCGACGCAGAAGGCTGAGCCAGGGACGCTGCTGAGCATCCCGGGAGGCACAGGGAAGCCTGCATGGCAGAGACCCGCCTGGTAGAAACTGTCACAAGGGCGGAGCTTGAGAAGCACCGCGTAAAGCCCATTGAAGGCAGATATCATTGAACTGAATTTAATAGAGTAAATTCGACTATTTTTCCAATGAGTCCTTCTAAATTACCAGACATGACAAACCACCCGTTCTCGATAACAGTGGACATTGGGGCTAGATCAGAGAGAGTGGGTGACAGAGCTGCTCCCACTCAAACC
Source organism: Cervus elaphus (assembly GCF_910594005.1). Lineage (NCBI taxonomy): Eukaryota > Metazoa > Chordata > Mammalia > Artiodactyla > Cervidae > Cervus > Cervus elaphus. The sequence goes on along the minus strand of NC_057821.1, from coordinate 49,694,314 downwards.
CTGAGCCCTGATTCTTCCCTCTGTCTCCACGCCAGGCAGGATGCTCTCTGCCAGACAGGGTGTCCGCTCTGTAATCACTCTAATTTGGCAAATCACTGTGGAATCTTTTCTGATCCTGAAAATGTTATCAGGCTTGCATCTTAATTCAGTCTAACCCTGACGGTTTCCAGAGCTATCGGAAGAAACATATACTTCTTTCCAACCTCCCAAGCAACAGTTCAGCTCATCAGTGGACCAGACCTCCAATCCACATTGCTAATCAATTGCTCCTTATTCTTGAAGTTCAGTTGGTCAGATCCCTCAGAGACTATCAATCATGATGAGATTCAGCTTCCTGCATTGGGGGAATTCAAAACCCCCAAATACAGTGGTTTAAATAAGATAGAGTTTTATTTAGTTCTCCGTCCAGTGACATCTAGAGATAGGCAGTCCAGGGCTGGTTTGGTAGTGATGCCATCACGCTTCCTGAGCACTCTGTGGCCCGCATCCTCAGAGTGCAAGAGGGCTGCTGAAGTTCCTGCCAGAACACCCAGGTTCAAATCAGCAGCGTGGAAGAAAACTCCCTTGCCCACTGTTCCCACAGCCTTTGGCCATGCCCTGCAGAAGGCTCTCCCATGTCTGTTTTCCTCCATGGCTGTTTCCGAGCCATGAGCACTGAGGATGTGTTCTTCTTTGGAGCTGTATGGTTTCCACGTCCAACTTCTTGCTTGTGCAGGTGCAGAGACCCAGGGGTCCTTTTGAGAGCTGAACAATCGTAAGCTTTTGCTGGCCAAGCTGAGGGCTTCTGTCCAAATGTAGTAAGCCACCAACCCGTTTGCTTCCAGTGGGTTCCAAGTGTGAGTTACCTCAACCTAAAACTGTGTCTAGAAACAGTCTTTAAGCCCGAAGTCACTGATCGTTCATTTTATTTGGAGCTCCTAAGCCCTGCCCAGCCGCTTCCTCTCACGTCGTCGTTGGCTGTCCTTGAGACTGTCAGAAACCAAGAAAGAAAGCTGGGTGGGATGCAAGCCCCACCTTCCATCTGATCTTCTTGGCTGGGCTTGTTCCATTGTCTGGAAGTGAGTCCCAGGGAAGACGCCTGAGAAGGGCCGGGGGCCACCTTCTCCTCTCCTGCCAAGGCTGGATGGGCTTGCAGCCACCGACGGCCGCTTCAGTCTGCGTCAAGTAGTACTGTCAGCCCTCCATACCCACAGGTTCTGGATCGTGGATTCAGTCAATCTTGGAGGGAAAATATTTTTTTATTGGAGTGTAATTGCTTTATAATGTTGTGTTAGTTGTGGCCGTACAACAAAGTGAATCAGCTATGTGTATAAATGTGCATAAGTGTATCTACATGTACACCTCCCTCTTGAGCCTGCCTTCCACCCACCCCCATGCCACCCCTCTAGGGCATCACAGCGCTCGGGTGAAAAATTCCAGAAAGTAAAGCAAAACCGTGAGCTTGGCACACTCTGGCAACAATTTGCGTAGAATTTACAGGGGGCTGTATGAGTTGTAAGTAATCTACAGTTGATTTGAAGTGCATGGGAGGGTAGGCACAGGCTACATGCAAACACTAGGCCATCTTATAGAAGAAAACTTGGGCATCGGCAGATTTTGGTATCTTTGGGGGGGGTCCTGGAACCCATCCCCATGAGGAATTGAGGGACAATGTGTTGGATTTTTCACCTCTGTAAGACTCCCAGGTGTAAGACTCGGTCAGTTCAGACCACAGGCAGTGACATCACTTAGCAGAGGCGTTTCCCCACCCGTCTGCGCTGGCGGGAGGGAGAGCTCCAGCCCAAGTTCGTGTCTTGGCTAAAAGTCACAAGAAGCAACCGGTACAAACCGACACTTCACAGGTGCTCCCTTCCCCCCGCTGCACACGTTCCCCCTCAGCCTGCATGGCTTTTTAGGCTGCTTCAGCAGGCGATGGTCGGATCAAATGTTTTGCTAAGCATCACAGAGTCACCAGGGCTTCCCTGGGGGCTCAGACGGTAAAGAATCTGCCTGCAATGCAGGAGACCCGGGTACAGTCCCTGGGTCAGGAAGATCCCCCGGAGAGGGAAATGGCAACCCACTCCAGTATTCTCACTTGGGAAACCCCAGGGACAGAGGAGCCTGGCGGGCTACAGTCCACGGGGTCGCAAAGAGTCAGACACGACTGAGCGACTAACACTTTCACAGCATCACAGGGGTCACTAACTTCCCAACTAATGAGCTCTGTTTCATGACTATTCAAGTCCTGGCTTTCTCCACAAAGCCAATGCCACTCTTGGATTTTATTATATTACCCAACTCCCAGGGGTCACATTTTCTATTGATTAGGACGAGGTTTAGCTGCATCAGGGGCTTCCGTTGTGGCTCAGCTGGTAAAGAATCCGCCTGCAATGCGGGAGACCTGGATTCGATCCCTGGGTTGGGAAGATCCCCTGGAGAAGGAAACGGCAACCCACTCCAGTATTCCGACCTGGAGAATTCCAAGGACTTGTATAGTCCATGGGGTCGCAAAGAGTCAGAGACGGCTGAGCAACTTTCACTTTCACTTTAGCTGCATCAACTATGAAGATGCAGAATCATAGAGGTTTAAACATAGAACAAGGCCTGATACCCAAAGACGTGACTAGTCAGATGATAGAATAGGTAGAATAGATGATAAGAAACACATACATGTTTATTAATTATGACAGTTCTAGTGCTGAGCATTTATGACTTAGATGAAAGACCCATGAGTGAGTGTGATAACAGTGTCTTTCCCAAGTTGGAACAGGATTTGAAATGATGTTTCTCACAAGAAGATTTACACAGATGTCATGATTGTATTCATTAAATCCTGACTTGGAAGAATTTTGGAACTAAATTCTTTACATACCTTAGTATATACCATTTTACAGATAAGAAAACTAAGACCCAAAGAGGGCAAATAAGTCACCCAAGGTTACAGCAAATGGCAGACAGAGACCTGAACTCAGGTGTCTCAGAGACTAAATTGTCAGTTGCTAACTCTCGTCTAAGACTTCCCTCGTGGCTCAGACGGTAAAGCATCTGCCCACAATGCGGGAGACCTGGGTTCGATCCCTGGGTCAGGAAGATCCCCTGGAGAAGGAAATGGCAACCCACTCCAGTGCTCTTGCCTGGAAAATCCCATAGACAGAGGTGCCTGGTAGGCTACAGTCCATGGGGTCGCAAAGCATCGAACACGACTGAGTAACCTCACATTCACTCTCATCCGATTCTTTATGACCCCATGGACTGTAGCCCACCAGGCTCCTCTGTCTGGGAAGAAATTCTCCAGGCAAGAATGCTGGAGTGGGTAGCCACTCCCTTTTCCAGGGGACCTTCCCAACCCATGGATCAAACCCAGGTCTCCTGCATTGCAGGCAGATTCTTTACCATCTGAGCCCCCAGGAAAGCCCTTTAAGCACTGTGGTATATTGTTCACGGTGACTGATTTCTGGTTTTGGTTTTTTCCCTCAAAGGAGTAACTCCATCATGTTAAGTATTCAGTCCTAGACAATCATTCATTACCTGCACAATCAATCTGGTCTTATCAGGAGGAAGGTCACTCCAGCTCTAGATTACTAATCGATATTTTTAAACCACATATTACAGTGTTAATGAGCAGAAGGGTGGTGGAGAGAAAGAAGACATTCGCTTTTAGAAAAGAAGTAAAGAGACCAAGAGCAGTGTGAAGCGCTTTCATCCCAGTCTTTTCCTTTCCTTCCCTAGTGCCTTCCTTCCTTTTTTCATCGAGTCGGCGCATCCGCTCTGTATCAGCTCCCAGGAGCATCGCCGCGCTCAAAGCCAGCTCTGGGCTCATGGGTCAGGATGAGGGTGCCCGGCGGGCTGAGGTGGGGGGCTCCCTGAGCACATACGGGCAATGTCAACATCCCATCTGGTGGGGAGTAGGGGGAAGAAAGGGCTTCCTTTAGGGCGATGATGCCTAGCAGAGACCTAGAAGGATAAACACAAGTTAGCCGAGTTCAGGCAGTCAGGAGGGCCGCTTGTGCAAAGGCCCGGGAGAGAGAGCAAGCGTGGGTTCTGGGTGCTGTTGGCAACGGCTGGGGGCATGGCAGGGGAGTGATGAGGGCCAGCCCGATGGCTGCATTCAGGTCCTGACGGTTCTAGTGAGCTGCTCCCCAGTTTGGAGTTTATCCTGAGGGTGACATGAGAGGGACTCCTCAGACGTGGCTGGGACAGCTCACTGCAGCTCCAGGGCCCCAGGAAGGTGGCCGGAAAGATGACTTTCAGTGCAGAACCCCGTGAACCGTCTCGCTCGTTAAAGCAGTCTTGAGATGATTTGACTGGAACTCAGGTGCAGGCAATAGGAACGGACAGAACTGGACAGACTGGGATGTCTGCTTAAGGATGGCAGATGAGGGAGACCTAGACGCCAAGCCCAGGACCCTGGTTTCTGGTTTGGAAAACTCAGTGGTGGGGCGGAGGGAGCCGGGGGAAGAAGCAGGTCCGGGCCGGGTCCTGGGAGTCTCAAGGTCCCTGGAGGGACCTGGCCTGGGACGGAAGCTGTGCTGCACTGGGTGTCCAAAGCCAGTGGAGCCAGTAAAGGGCTGAGCGTGTCTGCGGGCGGAGGTGGAGCTTCTCCCCTGCTCGGAGTCCCGGGCCCCCTCACCTGTGCTGCCCCCAGGGGCCGCGTCCTCCCCCAGGGGGGCCCCTACCCAGGCTGCTCTCTGGGGGCTTACGCCCTTCTTGGACAGTTGCCCTGATCCCCATGCAGAATTAACTCCTTGCTCTTGCAGTTTCCCTCCTACTCAGATGAACGATTTACTGCTAAAAATCCGTAGACATTAACGGATTATAACGTAACACACTTCTGAATTTTGACTGAAGAGAGTCAATAGGATTTAAATCCACCGCAACCTCAGATTTTCCTCTTTTGCTCCTTCTTTCTTTCTCCTTTTCTCCCTTCCTTCCCCCACCTCTCTTCCTCCCATCCTCCTTCCTTCCTTCCTTGGTGTTTGGGTAGGTAATCTGTCCTGAGGCGCCCTGCCCCTTAAGACGCCCCCCTTGCCACCATAACGCCCATTTCCTCAGCCATGGATTTTCCCCAAAATCGAGTATGGGGTTTTTCGCTTTTGAAAGCATAGGTCTAAACTGCCTTTCTGTATCCTGATCCTTTTTTGCCTAAAGAATATGTACCCACGCTCGGTACATTTATTTGCAACGTGGAAACCTCAGATTGCGGTAATTCTGGCACAGACGAGACAGGATCGGCCCATATGTCTGTTCCACCGACGCAAAGCCCCTGGGTCAGGAACACGGGCAGGGGGTGGCGGAGAAGAAACCACGTGTGTGAGATGCCCCGGATTCATCAGGAGTTCCCACGGCTGTGGGTGTTTCTCACACTGCATCCTAATTCATTTGCTTACAAGTCCATCTTCTCCCCTTTATCTCAAGTTCTAAGAAGAGAAATATACCTTACCCTTCTTTGGGTTCCCTGTCCCTGGGCCTTGACACAGTGCTGTGTATAGCAGTGTTTAATCCGTATCTGTTAGGCCAATGAATGAATGAGTCTGCCGTTCACAGGATGGGTCAGGCAGCTTCCTGACACATCAAGTCACAGGGGCAGTTTTTCCAAGAGGCGGCAGGTTCCTGCTGCTCCATCTGCCCGAGAAAAAGCGTAAAGAATGTGTATCAATAGCACAGGTTACGTGGCGCATGTCTACTTTGCGGTGGTGTGTGAGGAAGAATTCTGAGTCCACAGACGTGGAAACTGATAGTGAAAACTGAGATGAGAGCAAAACTGGGGCCTGATGGCATCGGGAGGGAAGGACGCCAGGAGAACAGACAGACAGGACGGGGGACCAGGAAAGGGGAAACTGTGTGGCTGGACAGAGAGACTGATGGCAAAGAAATTGAGAATAAAAAGGAAATATTGATAAACTCTAAACTTGGTAAATCTTGGTAAACTGATGACAGAGTTGAGAAAGATTGAAAAAAGGAAGCGTACGAAGGCTAAGTGCCCGTCCCAGAGACCACTACCGTCTTATTCCCCTCTGCTGTTCAGAGCTTTTCTTTAAAAAAAAACTTATTTATTTATGTACTTATTTATTCTGTTTTATTTATTTTTGGCTGTGCTGGGTCTTCGTTTTTTGCATGGGCTTTTCTCTGTTTGCGGCGAGCAGGGCCCACCCCCTGGTTGCTGGGTGCAGGCTTCTCAGGGCGGTGCCCTCTCGTGGTGCGGAGCCCTGGCTGTAGGCGCGGGGCGGAGGTAGTTGTGGCCTCACTGCCCTGAGGCGTGTGGAATCCTCTCGGACCAGGGATAGAACCTGTGTCCCCTGCATTGCAAGGGAACGTAGACCACCAGGGAAATCCCGTTCAAAGCTTTTCCAAAATCCTCTTCCTAGAAATCTTCAGCAGCAGCAAAGAAAGCATCTTAACTCCTATAAGGGAATTGTAAGAGTAGAAGGAACCCCAACAGTTTTCAAGTGCCTTTATTTCACACACGAGGCAACTGAGGCCCAGAGGATGGAGGGACGTCCGTGTCGGCAAAATCATGGTCTCTGTGCTTCCAGACCTTTGTTCGTTCACAGTAGCTATTCACTTACTGTTCCCATTTCTCCAAACAGAATTGAAAAAAATGTTTGTTTTAAAAAATAACTCAATAAACATCTCTGTCTGGAGGAACAAGAAGTCTCGGAGGCAGAGGCTGTGTTTTGATTGCGGTTGTATTCCTAGGACCTGGCCCAATGCTTGGCACAGAATGGCTCTCAGTAAGGTTTTGTTTGGATAGATGGATAGATGGGAGGGTGGGTGGGTGGGTGGATGGGTGTGGGTTGATGGAAGGGTGAATGGATGGATGAGTGGACAGAAGTGTAGGCGGGTGGATGGATGGACAGACAGAAGAATGGACAGCTTGGGTGGGCGGGTGGATGGACGCATAAATGTGCTCTACCAGGACTACCAGTATTACGCAGATGTTCGTGAACAGACATGTTTTCTGACATTAAGCGCTCTCCGACTCCAGCTTGTACTTACATATGGACCATGCCTTCAGGTTGTTTTGAAGAATGCTCCATACACATTGATCAAGTGAGTGAATGTGATTATTGATAACCTAAAGGAGGCTACAATTTCATTGGAAACCTAAGACACGGACACAGCAGAAATAATTAGCAGTACAGGACAACAATGTGTTGAATGTCAGGTGACCCTACTGGCACTGTGGGCCGGTGATGTAGAGTGATTCTCTGGTTTCCTTTACTTTTGAAACTGGGATGCTTTTGAGAGTAAAAGGGGTCCTTATTAATAAATAAACCAAGAGAGTAGGAAGCAACTAGACCATATGGTCAAGGCAGATATAAGGGTGTTCGTTTGTGAGAACAGATTCTCCAGGGGGAGCCTCTGGGCATTTGCATCTACCATTCCTACATTTGGAACACCTGCCATCTCATTCCTAATTAGGAAACTACCACTTAATCTTAAATTAATAAGTATGATCGTGCTGTATGTGCTCCGTCAATCACTCGTGTCCGACTCTTCGCGACGCTATGGACCGTAGCCCACCAGGCTCCTCTGTCCATGGAATTATCCAGGCAAGAAGACTGGAGTGGGTTGCCATGCCTTCCTCCAAGGGATCTTCCCAGACCAGAGATTGAACCTGAGCTCCTGCACTGCAGGCAGATTCTTGAACTCACCAGGGAAGCCCCTAATGAGTTAATAAGTATTAAATGGGAACAAAAACTGCGTGTGAATGATAAAGACTAGAGGAATAATTTTTAAAAGATTCTGTACATGCCTCAAGTTTGTAGTAATGAGTTGGCTGTCTTAAACACACACAAAATCAGACACGTCTTTCTAGAGTTTTTAATTACAGACATTTGGCTTTGAGCAAAATGCCTCTTTTAATGATCTAATGAAGGTAATCCAGAATTTTTTTTAAAAGAGCTGGAAATGTTCCTAACAAGGGAAGGTTTATGCCCTTCCCATATAACATGTAGGGGTTTCCCTGGTGGCTCAGTGATAAAGAATCCACCTTCGATGCAGCAGTTGCGGGTTCAATCCCTGGGTTGGGACAATCCTCTGGAGAAGGAAATGGCAACCCACCCCAGTATTCTTGCCTAGATAATTCCATGGACAGAGGGGCCTGGCGAGCTGCAGTCCACGGGGCCGCAAAAGAGTCAGACACGACTGAAGTGACTAAGTAACAGCAACGATATCCAAGGTGTAGTCCATGAACCTCAGTGTCAGCATCACCTGGGGATATGCTAGAAATGCAGGCCCCATTCCAGACCTGCAGAGTCAGAATCCGCCTTGAACGAGGTCCGTAGGTGGTTTGCAGGCACATCAGTGTTCGGGAAGCACTGTTCTGTACCACATTAATTCTTACAAAAGAATGACGTTTATTTAAACACTTAAATATACTTCTAGTTTGCCGCTGCTCTTCTGTATAAAATATATCCAAAGTAAGTTTCCTTTTGCTTGTAAGCCATTTCAGCATTTAGAACTTTAATGATGATAAGGAGGATGACCATTGTTTACCAAGAGATCCGTCAAAATGGGGCTGAGACACCTGATATTCCCACAAATTGCATTCTCCATTCGGGGGTAAAGATAGAAAATAAACTCAGATTTACGCAGTAAGCGACTCCTTTCTGGCAGAGACCGGCTTTTAGCTCTAGCCAACCAATTTTGGTGTAAAAACTTCTCCCAGTGGGAGGAAAAACATCAAAATGACAGAAGAAACCATCCTTGGAAATGCAAACTAATCCAGGAAGTCTCCACGTTCATTCATTGTAAATGTTGAATGAAAGGTTTTATTTGGTAGGAGTTGAAGGATTGTGAGCGTGCTCTGAGGGTCCCTCGCCCAGCTCTCCTGCCAGCGTTGCTGGCTCGGCCGCCACGACTGTGCTAATCCCGGCAAGGCCACAGCTGCACCCCGGCGTGATTCTGCGGCCAGGAAATAGCTTCTCCAGGCCCCAGCCCAGAGTGCTGCACATGCGACCCTGCGAACCCCTGCAGGACGAAGATAATCACGTGGGGGGCAGTGAGACGGGACCCCGGGCTTCCTGGCAGCCTCTCCCCGGCTAACATCTGCAGCGTGTCCTGGGCTGGGAAGCGTGGGGGGTCCTGAGAATTTCTCTGCCGCCCCATGACTGTCCCCCAGGCTGGGCACCAGGAGGGACATGGCCACGTGAGGGCCCGAAGCGCCTCCGAACACAGATCTGCACGGCTCTTGAAAGCTCACAGTCTCTTTGCCTGCTGGCATGACAACCTGAAACATTCACACGTCCCAACAATAGGCGTTCATCCAACGTGGGGGAGGAGGAATCAGAGGTCAGGATAATACGCACAAAGCACCTGCGTGCTGCCCTCCTGACAAATGCCCTGGCTCTGCCTCCTAGGGGTGCCTGTTCCAAGAAGCATGGGCAGATGCTGCAAGAATCGAGGCCGTGGTCCCAGAAGGCCAGAGAGGCGCGAGGTCTCATGGTGACAATCGTAGAATCGTAGCCCTCAGAGAGACCTTTGTCCCCCCTCCCTTTCTTGGCCACTGTCTATCAAATGAGGATTAATCTTGCCCTGGCTCATCTTATGGCAGGAAGGACCAAGTCAGACCAAACGAGAGACTGTCTTTGAAAACCCTTATGTGTCTGGTTTACATGCATGTCAACCAAAAGAATATGTTTTTAAAGATCAGCATTCTTTTAAACTGAAAAAGCAGGTTCAAGGGAGTCAGCTGGTGACTTGCCCGCAGTCACTAGACCATGTGCTGTCCGTTTGCGAACCGAGCTGGACCAGTTGCCTTCCCGAGAGACCCCGGTCCTTCCTCGTGGTCTGCAGTGGTCCAGGCACGCCTGCCTGCCCTCCATTGGACAGGATGCTCGTGCCCCAGCCTCGCACTAGAGAATCCAAGCCTGAGCTCTCTACTGGCCAGTCCTCTAGCAAAGAGTGATTTTTTGAAAAATGACGTTTGAGAATTCCCTGAAGGGTATGCAAATTATCCATTCTGCTGCATACCCTCAAATTTAACTTCGGATCAAGTCTGGGCATCTGAGCACTGAGTGATTAGATTGGAGGCACTTGCCTCCTTGCAGAACGGACTTGACCAAGCCGTGCGCCCAGAGAGGGGTGCTCTCAGACCCAGCCCAGGAATGTGTCCTCACTTCTAGCTTAGGGACTTTATTGATAGCCCAGCCAGATTCCTCTTTGTGAGGACCCACAGGAGAGCTCCCCCTGGGAATGCAGGGGAACCATGGATTTTCCTAAACAACCTTTTAATCTTCTGCCCAGCACTGCGTGCTCACTTCCTAACTGGGAGGTTTCCTCTTTCCTCTTTGCTCTGGCCACTGGGAGACTTGGGCCAAATTTGCTTAGCAAATGGAACATATTACTCTGTAATAATTTTATCCTTGTTGCACGCTGCAATTTTCTGATCCCCTTTTCCCTCTGAAAATTTCTTCTATGTCTTTATATTGCCTGTGTTTTGTAAACCAACTCGTTTTTATAAATCAACTCTATCAACTTCACGAATTTCAGCTGAATGGAACAGAGTCCCTGGCCTCATTTGCTGGCGAAGCCTTTACTCAAAGCCTCTATGCCAAGTACTCGTAGCAGTTGGGCCTTGGCAACCATGCTCAGCTATGATTTTTCTGGGACCTATGGAAATCATAATGCAGCCTAAATCCACAAAGTTGACAGATCTTCATTGCAGAAGTTGTGTTTAGCTCCGTAAGATCTCTTAAACCTACAGACAGGTACTGAAGGGCAGACAAGGCACTTGGTCTTTGACGTTTGGTTCTTGGACTCACCCACATGCTAAACAGTAAAATCCCAATCAGATTGTATCATTTGGAATTTGTGAAAATTTGGACCAAGAATGGTTGAAGTTGACTCTGGGTTTATTAAGCAAATGAAGAGTGTAATTTGTAAGAGGGAGTAAATGAATATTAAAGAGTTATTTCCCAACAATTTTCATTCTTATGTGTATATTAAAATGTCATTAGATTATCTTCATAAACAACACTGCTCTGGCTAGTACTTTAATATGCTGATTACAAAGTCTTCCTCTCTTAAATTAATATTTGATTACTCTAATTAGAAAGTCTATCCTTGAAGGTGATAAATATGTACTCTTGAAAAATATCCTAGTAGTTAAATCATTTGTAACGTATATGATCTTTTTTTAAAATTCTATTTGCCATCATTTTTACTTGCCTCCACTTTTTTCCATCTTCCGTTAGATTTGATCTTTGTCCTCTTTTTATTCATCACTGAGTTAGAATTAGTAGTGATAGTCACTCAATCCTGTCTGACTCTGCAACCCCATGGACTGTAGCCCACCAGGTTCCTCTGACTATGGAATTCTCCAGGCAAGAATACTGGATTGGGTTGCCATTTCCTTCTTCAAGGGATCTTCCTGACCCAGGGATTGAACCCAGGTATCCTGCATCACAGGCAAATTTTTAGAAATAATATATTCTATTTCCACTATATTAGTGGTTATCCCTAAAATTTAACACATTTATTTCACTTTTTAATTTAATTTTTATTTTATATTATAGTTGATTTACAATGTTGTATTAGGTTCAAGTGTACAAGGTGATTCAATTATTCCTCTCTCTCTCTTTCTTTCTCTCTCTATATATACACATGCACACACATATACATATATATATCCATTCATCTTCTGATTCTTTTCCCGTATATCATAACACAAATGATCTTGATAGTCATGCCAATTCTTGATATCGCTCAAAAATTTAAGTAATACCTGCCTTTTTGACAACATTTGGAAACGTTCACTACTTCTTTGTTGAGATCACCCCCCTCTTTTTTTTCTGTTGGCTGCACATGGTCTTACTTGTGGCATGTGACCCCATGTACAGCATGGGGGATCTAGTTCCCCAACCAGGGACTGAACCCCAGGTCCTGCATTGGGAGCGTGGAGTCTCAGCCGCTGGGCCAGCCGGGGATTCCCTCACCCCTGTCCTGAACTCCGTAACACTGCATCCTGTTTCTCCTCTCTCCCTAGATGAGTAAGCCTCTGTCCTGAGGAAGCCTTCCTCTTCCTCCTCTCAGCCTCCCACTTTGGGTGTCCCCTAAGTCCTGAGGGCAGAACTTCTTCTCCTTTCGTGTTTGCTAAACAACGAATCCTCCTTCAAGCATCAGCTATCACTTTGAGCAGATGACTCTCCAGTCTGAACACTCATTGAGTTCCAGTCTCTGCTCTCAGATTACCTGCTGCATGCTTCCACTGACACATCGAATTCATCGTGTCAGCCGTTAATAATGGCTGTCAGCGTTATTCGTTAGCACCGTAATAAGGCTTGGCAAAAGTAAAAATAAAAGTCATTTTATTGATCATATACACCACAGGCTACCGCTGGTGCTTTGGAATGAAATGTCATTTTTTAACCCTCTGAACCATCCTAGAGGTGGGTTTTACCACCTTCACTTTACCTAGCAGGAAACTGGGAAAGAGGGAGGCACCGCAACTTGATTTCAGCAGGTTTTTTCAACATTACAAAAATAAAATGTGAACTCACGTTAAGCTGCCTCCCCAAATTTATACTTAAAATTAAATTTCTGTATTTTATCCTAAACTTTTGCTCTGTCCCTATTTTTGCCTATGGTACCATAATTCTAGTAAATATGAAAGCTTAAAATTCTGGGTACTTGATTGGTCCTCCCTCCTCATCACCCTTCATGCTGAATCCATCACCAGGTCCTGTAATTGTGCTTCTTCCTAATTTTTCTTTCTTCTTCCTCGTGTTCACACACTTACCCATTAGTGTCTCCAGTAAACTGCTGCCCACTCCCTCTGCCTGACTCCTCTGCATACCCTCCTTCCCTGATCACCACCAATGAACCTTCCAAGGGCACCACTTGCCCGTCCTTTTATCTGATCAGAAGCCTTCAGCCGACCACACTGCTTCAGGTCCCGAGCCTGACAGGCTAGGCTTCCACGACGGGACCTAAGCTGTTTCTCTGATTTTATCAGCTCTGCAGCCCAGCACTCCTCTGCTTCCTGGAACGGGCATTTGATTTTCCTTCTGGAGCTTTTGTTTATAGTGTTTCCTTACTTGAAATAAATATTCTTATTCTACCTCTTGCCCATGAAAGGCCCAACTCAAGCCTTTGATTTGGTTCTGTGGTTTTTACCTTCCTCTAAAGTTCAACTACTTTATTTATTTATTGGCTGCTCCACCCGACTTGCAGGATCTCAGTTCCCCAACCAGGGACCAAACCCAGGTCCAGGAGTGGGAGCAGTGAGTGCTAACCACTGGGCCGCCAAGGGAGTCCTGCAACTACTGGGTTTATTATTCACATTACTCCTTCAGCTCAACCACATGTTGCCTTGGTCGTAAGGGGTGTGTGTGTGTGTGTGTATCTTGCATCCCTGGTCAGATTTTAAATTCCTTAGAGGGCAAGGATTGATCTCAAACATCTTTTATGTCCCTCAGAGGTTTGGAATGAGTTATTATGTAAATCATCTAGGAACAATATAATATTCAAAGGAAGCAAATAAATTTGATAGAGAAAATTAAAAGAACATGGATTCTAGAGTTAAGAATACCTGATTTCCAGTCCAGTCAACCATGCGAATTCCCTTTTAGATTCTTTGAGAGAAAGTGGAGTTGCTTTTGCCACCCTCATAGCTTATGAGCTTTTCAGTGAAGTATCATGTGTGTAGGCCACTTGCTGGCATGTGTGTGCTGAAAAATGAAACTGTGATGCCTGTTTGGTGACTGAAGAGAGCCTTGGCTTTGTGAGCTCTATGTGAGCATCAGTGATGGCTTTTGAACACCACTGTAGCCACGATTCATTGACAATAAATGTATAGATTATAAGCTCAGACTTAAGTTTGTTCCCTATTTCTGTATTTAGAATTAGACAATTTTAGAGTTGAAACTGTAGAACGAACACCCAAAAAAACTAACACTCTTCTAGAACTAACAACCAGAAAAGATGTCCTTTTCATTATAGAGGACTGGAATGCAAAGGTAGGAAGTCAAGAAATAACTGGAGTAATAGGCAGGTTTGGCCTTGGAGTACAGAAGGAATCAGGGCAAGGGCTAATAGAGTTCTGCCAAGAAAACGCACTGGTCATAGCAAATACCCTCTTCCAACAACACCGGAGAAGACTCTACACGTGGACATCACCAAATGGTCAATACCAAAATCAGATGATTGATTATATTCTTTGCAGCCAAAGATGGAAAAGCTCTATACAGTCAGCAAAAACAAGACTGGGGGCTGACTGTGACTAAGATCATGAACTCTGTATTGCCAAATTCAGACTTAAATTGAAGAAAGTGGGGAAAACCACTAGACCATTCAGGTATGACCTAAATCAAATCCCTTACGATTATACTATGGAAGTGACAAGTAGATTCAAGGAATTAGATCTGATAGACAGAGTGCCTGAAGAACTATGGATGGAGGTTCATGACATTGTACAGGAGGCAGTGATCAAGATCATCCCCAAGAAAAAGAAATGCAAAAAAAGGCAAAATGGTTGTCTGAGGAGGCCTTACAAGTAGCTGAGAAAAGAAGAGAAGCTAAAGTCAAAGGAGAAAAGGAAAGATGTACCCATTTTGAATGCAGAGTTCAAAATTAGAGTTATCAAGGGAACATTTCATGTGAAGATGGGCACAATAAAGGACAGAAATGGTATGGACCTAACAGAAGCAGAAGGTATTAAGAAGAGATGGCAAGAATACACAGAAGAACTATACAAAAGAGATCTTCATGACCCAGATAACCACAATGGTGTGATCACTCACCTAGAGCCAGACATCCTGGAATGTGAATCCAAGTGGGCCTTAGGAAGCATCACTATGGACAAAGCTATGGAGGTGATGGAATTCCAGTTGAGCTATTTCAAATCCGAGAGATGATGTTGTGAAAGTGCTGCACTCAATATGCCAGCAAATTTGGAAAACTCAGCAGTGGCCACAGGACTGGAAAAGGTCAGTTTTCATTCCAATCTCAAAGAAAGGCAATGCCAAAAAATGTTTAAACTACCGCACAGTTGCACTCATTTCACACGCTAGTAAAGTAAAGCTCAAAAGTCTCCAAGCCAGGCTTCAACAGTACATGAACCGTGAACTTCCTGATGTTCAAGCTGGATTTAGAGAAAGCAGAAGAACCAGAGATCAGATTTCCAACATCTGTTGGACCATCGAAAAAGCAAGAGAGTTCCAGAAAAACATCTACTTCTGCTTTATTGACTACGCCAAAGCCTTTGACTGTGTGGATCACAACAAAGTATGGAAAATTCTTAAAGAGATGGGAATACCAGGCCACCTGACCTGCCTCCTGAGAAATCTGTATGAAGGTCAGGAAGCAACAGTTAGAACTGGACATGGAACAACAGACTGGTTCCAAATGGGGAAAGGAGTATGTCAAGGCTGCATATTGTCACCCTGCTTATTTAACTTACATGCAGAGTACATCATGCGAAATGCTGGGCTGGATGAAGCACAAGCTGGAATCAAGATTGTCAGGAGAAATATCAGTAACCTCAGATATGCAGATGACACCACCCTTATGGCAGACAGCGAAGAATTAAAGAGCCTCTTGATGAAAGTGAAAGAGGAGAGTGAAAAAGTTGGCTTAAAACTCAACATTTAGAAAACTAAGATCATGGCATCCAGTCCCATCACTTCATGGCAAATAGACGGGGAAACAGTGGAAGCAGTGAAAGACTTTATTTTTGGGGCTCTAAAATCATTGCAGATGGTGACTGCAACCATGAAATTAAAAGACGCTTGCTCCTTGGAAGAAAAGTTATGACCAACCTAGACAGCATGTTAAAAAGCAGAGACATTACTTTGCTGACAAAAGTCTATTTAGTTGAAGTTATGGTTTTTCTAGTAGTCATGTGTGAGAGTTGGACTATAAAGAAAGCTGAGTGCCGAAGAATTGATGCTTTTGAACTGTGGTGTTGGAGAAGACTCTTGAGAGTTCCTTGGACTGCAAGGAGATCCAACCAGTCCATCCTAAAGGAAATCAGTCCTGAATGTTCATTGGAAGGACTGATGTTCAAGCTGAAACTCCAATACTTTGGCTACCTGATTGTGAAGAGCTGACTCCTTGGAAAAGACCCTGATGCTGGGAAAGACTGAAGGCAGGAGGAGAAGGGACAACAGAGGATGAGATGGTTGGATGGCATCACTGAGTCAATGGACATGAGTTTGAGTAAACTCCAGGAGTTGGTGATGGACAGGGAGGCCTGGCGGGCTGCAGTCCATGGGGTCGCAGAGTCAGACACAACTGAGCGAGTGACCTGAACTGAGAGTTGAAATGGTGTTCATCTAAATTAATGATTCCCAAGCACAACACTGCAAGGAAATGGGAAAACATTTTTATAACAATTTTTTGTAAAACTAAATAATACAATTTACAGAATTACCCAAGGGACTTCCCTGGCGGTCCAGTGGTTAAGACTCTGGACTTAATTGTGCTTCCACTGCAGTGGCGGGGGGGTGGGACGCAGGTCGACCCCTGGTCAGGAAACTAAGGTCCCGCAGGCCGTGCACCATGACTGGGAAAAAAAAAAAATCCCTCAAGGAGCCCAGTGCAGCCAAAACTAATTAATTAATTTAAAAAACCCAGATTTACCCTGTACTTTGTAGTTATCACTCTCCTACTTTGTGTAAGTTAAACATAAGCTAAAGTCTTTTGTTTTATGAAACAATGGTGATGATACGTGGTGGAGGGTGGCAGTTGTGGGTTTTGCTGTTGACTGGTGACTTTTCATATTCAAACAGGTGGCAAACTAATTATTGATTTCCACAGTATTTTTGAAAGTGTTACAGGACCATGTTACCCCAAATGCTTGGAAACCCTAACCTAGCCCCAGGTCTTTGTTTCAGAATTGAAAATTATTTGACTTTCAGAAGTTAAATTGCTTGTCCAAGGACACATGACTACTGCACATCCTCCATGAGAACTCAGCTCTCTTAGCTCCACAATACGCCTCATTCTTCAAGTGCAAAACTGTCTTTCTACTGATGCAAAGAGGAACCTATTTTCCATAAACGTTTTGAAGAAAAAGTGAAAGTGAAGTTGCTCAGTTGTGTCCAACTCTTTGTGACCCCATGGACTGTAGCCTACCAGGTTCCTCTGTCCATAGGATTTTCCAGGCAAGAATATTGTATAAATTTTATTCATTTATAAAAAACATATTAAAATCCTCCCAAATGATGACTTTATCTCTGTGGAAAAACTTGATTATAGATCTTTTAGAGATTTTAAATATAGGTTTCCTACATTTAAACATTTCATATTTTCCATTTATTTTCAAATAAATTTATTTTCATTAAAAATAATATTGTTTGCAAAAAACTCTGGAAAATACAGACATAAAAGCCCTGTAATTCCAGAGAGAATCGTATTGCTACTTTAGTATAGTTCCTGCTAGATATTTTTCTGTGTCCATTTTGCACAGTTGAAATTATATTGCATGTTTCGTCTTTCTTAATTTTACTTATTTTAGTTTTTAAGAAGTAATACATTCACATAATTTAAAGCTCAGCGATGAGTCTTTTCTGACCTCTGCCCCTCTATCATCCAGTTCTCCTCCGTAACAAAAATTAATATTTCCAGTTTTTAAAATTTTTGATATGTGCATCCTTGTAGAGATGTCTTATGCATTGTGCTCAGGTTCTTTTGCTTAATATTAAGACATATGCATTTCCCGATCTTTTGTAAAAATCTTATTCTTTAGGGGCACATAATACTTTATTATGTAAATATACCACAATTTAGTCATGGTTACATATTAGACATTAAAATTATTCTCAGCTTTTTTTTTCATAACTTTGTATATCCTAGTGCTTAAGCTAAAAGAATGCATTGACCTTTTCCTTTTAGAAATTTTAGGACCTTGGCAATAACTTTCCTTGAACTGATTAAGTTCATTTTACCTCTATTTCCAAAAGCAAGTCTATTGCTTCTTCTGCTGAAGTTAGTCATTCAATCTGGGATTGAAACAATCTTTTACCCAAATGAACTGACCTTAGGTGGATACATCACAACCTCTATACTCAAAGAAAAACATCCCCTGTTCAGTGTTTCATGAAAGGTAAGCACCGATAGAAAAAACTTTCCAGGGTAAGATGGATAAGGTCTGAGGATCTAATGTAAAACATAGTGATCGTAGTTGCTAACTATAGTTGGGCTTCCCAGGTGGTAAAGAACATTCTCCTGGCAATGCAGGAGAAATGAGTTCCATCCCTGGTCAGGAAGATCCTCTGGAGATAGAAATGGCAGCCCACTCCGATCTTCTTGCCTGGGAAATCCCATGGACAGAGGAGCCTGGTGGGCTGCAGTCTGTGGGGTCACAAAGAGTTGGAATGGACTGAGGACACACACACATATAACAATGTTAGACCAGTTCACATGTTTGTATACTCTTAATACTGAATGCACATAAATTAAGAGTCACTAGGTTTATACATGCCTAATACATATGATTTATGAACCTCATATATGGATTAACGGCCATGTGCTTATACTCAAACTGAGACCTCACCAGAACCAATTAATCTTAACGATTTCAACTTCCAGTTAAAAAAGGAATAAGTTCTGGGGCTCTAACATAGAGTAAGGTCACTGTGTTTAGTAACAGTGTAACATATACCTTGAAGTTGTAAGAGTAGATCTTAAATGTTGTAACCACACACACACACACACACACACACACGTACCTACGAGAGGTGACAGAGGTGTCACTAACTTTACAGTGTTCGTCACTTCGCCACGCACATGTGTGTATAGTCATCACTCTGCACACCTAAGTCTGCACAGTCTGTTGTTGTGCAGTTGCTAAGTCACGTCCGGCTCTTCGACCCCTTGGACCGCAGCACACCAGGCTCCTCTTCCTCCACGATCTCCCAGAGTCTGCTCAAATTCGTGTCCTTTGAGTTGATGATGCCATCTAATCATCTCACCCTCTGCCCCTCTCCTCCCGCCTTCAGTCTCTCCCAGCATCAGGGTCTTTTCCAATGAGTCGGCTCTTCGTCTCAGGAGGCCAAAGTATTGGAGCTTCAGCTTCAGTCCTTCCAATGAATATTCAGGGTTTATTTCCTTTAGCATTGACTAGTTTGATCTCCTTGCAGTCCAACGGACTCTCAAGAGTCTTCTCCAACACCACAGTCTGAAACACGGTATTATACATCAATAATATCTTAATAATGCTGAGGGGAAAGCTTGAGGGTTTAAAAAATTTTTATTTTATTTATTATTTATTGTTGGCTGTCCCGGGTCTTGGTCGTGACATGTGGGATCTAGTTCCCTAACCAGGGATCAAATCCAGACCCCCAGGGAACTCCACTGGACCACCAGGGGGACATCCCTTGATGATTTAATTATAAAAAAAAAAAGAAAAAAAAATTGCCAACCTTGAATTCTATACTAAGTGACATAGTCTTCCATAAACATAAAATAGATATGCTCAGAGAAACAAAAATGAGAGAATTCATCAGCAGCAATCTTCAACAAATAAAATATTAGTTATTCTTCAAGCAGAAGAAAAATGATTCCAGACAGTAAATTAGAAATGAGTAAAAAATGAGGGGCAATTAAAAAGGTTAAATATGTTGGGTGAATCTAAATAAATGTTGGCTATATAAAAGAGTGATATTACTATTACACTTATTTAAGAGAAAGATACATATTGTAAGTTCTAGGGTTACCACTATGGAATTTGTAAAAGAACATATGACTTGTGAGGTAAGAAGAAGAAAAAAGATAGAATAATTATTTTTAAAGTTCTCAATCTGAAACACATCAATGAAGGGGAAAAGAAAAGAAACAGAACAGGAAGGATAAACAGAAAAACCTATATAATATTGTAGAATCAAAACTACACATATTAGTGATTACCTTAAATGTAAATGGGCTAAACTCCCCAATTAAAAAGACTTAAAGGTTGTCATATGGAATTTAAAGATAAAATTGCTACTTACAAGAGACATATATCTAAAACATAAGGATACAGAAAGTTTAAAAATACAAAGATGGAGAAAGATTTATCTACCATATAAACATCAATTTTAAAAAGTTGGTTATAGGTATCTTAATATAAGCCAAAATAGACATAAAGTCAAAAGCATAATTAGTATCTTTATAATAATAAAATGCTTCATTTAGTAGCTAGATATAACAGTTTACACTTGTATGTACCTAATAAATAGCTTCAAAACATGTAAAGCAAAAAATAAATGGACTAAAAAAATATAAAAACAGATTCATAATCATATTAGGAAATTTTAACACACCTATCCTGATAGATGATTTGAATAACATAAATACTAAACCTGAATATATATTCATATATAAAATTCATTATAACATATATCCAAATTCAAAGGATTGAAATTCTACAGATTATGTTCTTTGACTACAATACCATTAAACTGGAAATCAAATAGCAATAAAAAACCTAGAAAATTTCTATATTTTAAGATTAAAAGCATACTTCTAATAATCCGTAAGTCAAAGAAGAAAACATAGCGGAAGTGGAAATCAATTTTGAACTTAATGAAAATGTAAAATATCAAGACTTTTGGGATACAGGGGAATTTATAGGTTTAAAGACATGCATTTAGGAAGACTAAAAGTCAATGAACAAAGGCATTTTAAAAAGTTAGAAAAATAATGGCCAAAAAAGGGAGATAATAATGAAAAGGAGATAATAATGGAAAGAGCATAAGGAAATAGAACAGAGAATAGATTCTCTGATATAGAAACAGAGAATCAACGAAGTTCAAAGTTGGTATTTTCAAAAGACTAATAAATTTACACAGCCCTGGCAAGACTAATAAAAGGAGAGAAGTCACACAAAATGTGAAAAATGAAAAATAGACTGACCCTAACCATATTAAAATCTTCTGAACAATTTTATGCCATTAAATTTGAAAATTTCGATAAATGGATAAATTGACATAGGAAGAAATAGAAAACCTGAATATTCCTTCATTAATAAATTTGAATCTATACCATAAAGCCTTTCAACAAGAATGTTCCAGGACAGATGACTTTACAAGCGCATGCATACAGATGATAAAAGAAGAAATAATGGCATTTATACAGAAACTAAAAACTGGAAAGGAGGAAGTGCATGTCAGCTCCTCTTATGAGATATGTATAACCTTGCTATCAAAACCTGACAAGAACATATGAAAGGACGACATATTTGAACAATTTCAGGCCAACCTTTCTCATGAACATGGATTCATAATCCACATTATTAGCATAACAAAATTAGCAATTTATAAAAGCATAATGCATCCAATCCAAAGTTTTGGTTTATTCCAGAAAGAGAAAATTGATTTAAAATAAGAATAATTAGTGCAAGTCAGCATGTTTATAAAATGAAGGGATGAAATCATGTGATCATTTCAACAGATGATAAAATTCAATATCCATTCACAATTTTAAAAGTTTAGAAAATTAGTATTAGAAAGGAATTTCCTTAATCTGATGAAAGATGCCTATAATATTTCTTTAACAAATATCATTCTTAATAGTGAAAACTTTCCCCCAGTAATTAAAATCAAGAAAAGATGTCCACTCCGGCCACTTCCATGCAGTGTTGCATTGGAGGTCCTAAAGGCACTGTTCATCACCTCAGATCAGGCCGGGCATGCACTTGGGGTCAGCAAAGCATTCACCAAAATTTATTTGGAAATAATCTGATATCTAAAAAATAAGCGTTAAAGTTAAGGCAATAGGGTAATCGTTCCCAAACTACTTTGCCCCAACCACCTGTTATTCTAGAGCCAAGCTTTTCGAAAATACGGATCAGATCATTGCTCAAGACACCCAGAGCATTTTCATGACCCCCCAGACTTGCCTGACTGCTGATTCCATTCTATGTTCCTCTTCCGGTTCTCTGCATTCCAGCTCCAGGAGCTCTTTTCGGGTTCTCAAAGACCTGCTCCTTCCACATCTTGACCTCTGCACATTTTCTTCCCTCAGCCTGGGGCCATCTCCACCACCTTCTTACCAAGTTCATCCTTTAGATTCTAGCTTCGTTAGCTTTGTTACCACCTAATCAAAACACAAAAAAGTCCCAGTAGTAATGCACGTACCTGGCACCCAGACCTTGCTTCCTATTAATGATTCTTCAGTAAGAGGAACCATGGCTACTTGCAGAAACGGCTGGTTCTAGAACTGGGGCGGAACATATACGAGTTGAGCCTGGAGCATCTAACGATGTCAGGAAGCAAAGAAGGACAGAAGCCAAAAAGAGCTCCAAGTGGCCCAAGTTGCAACAATCAGAATAATACTACAAGTAAGGAAGTGTGTACTACAACCCTGAGTACAAAATAAATACCTGGGAATTCATGATCAAAGAAATGACTGAATAAATTAGTAAGTGTGGGAGAACTCTGTGCAGAATTCCAGGTAAGTTTTGCAGACATCCTGCCTTCGAGGAGGAGGATGGGTCCTTGCTTCTTGCGTGTGTGTTGCCTGTCGTAGCGCCTTCCCAAACAGGCAGATCTGAGAGGGTGGGGTGGGGGAAGTCACTTTACTGGGGAAGCCTGCCGAGCCCTGTGTTACCCAGATGATCAAGGTCAACATCAGCAGTGAGAAGCTGTGGATAGTCTGTACTTTGGATATGATGAGAAAGGCATTTTACCTCTGTGGGCTCCTCTTCAAAACACATAACCCAGTCTAATTGTGAGGAAAACATCAGACAAATCCCATTTGAGGGCCATTTTACACAATATCCAACCAAGACTCTTCAAAAATGCCAAGATCATCAGAAACAAGGAAAAAAAATCTGTGAAACTGTCACACCCTAAGGGGATACAATCACTAAAATGTACACAGGGACTTGAATGAGATCCTGGAACAGAAAATGGACATTAGGGAAAACTAGGGAAATCGAAATAAAGACCTTAGTTAACAAAAATGTATCAGTGTTGGCTCATTAATTGTGACAGGTGTGCCATGCTAATATGAGGTAGTAATAATAGGGGAGGAACTTCCCTGGCAGTCCAGTGGTTAAGGCTCCGGGCTCCCAGTGCGTGGGACGCAGGTTCAATCTCCAGTTGGGGAACTAAGATCCCACATGCCACAAGGTGTGGCCAAGAAATAAATAAGTAATAAAAATAATAACAGAGGAAATGCTGTGGAGAATATGTGGGAATTGCCATACTATCTTTGCAATTTTTCTGTAAATCTAAATTCATGATAAAAAAAAATTTATAAAAAACAGCTGCATGCGTGCTAAGTCGCTTCACTCATATCTGACTCTGTGCGACCCCATGAACTGCAGCCCACCAGGCTCCTTTGTCCATGGGATTCTCCAGGCAAGAATATTGGAGAGGGTTGCTGTGCCCACCTCCAGGGGATCTTCCCAACCCAGGGATCGAACCCAGGTCTCTTACGCCTAACGGGTTCCTTGCCACTAGCGCCACCTGGGAAGTCCTAAACAAGTCCTGAATACTAACAAAATATGGTATACTCCCCACCTTCCATAAATTATTCCAGTGTCTTCAAGTATTGGCTAGAATAAGGAAATATTCTTAAGTTGGGGAGTGGGTACACAGGTTTTTTAAAATTATTTTTTAAGTCAGTTCAGTTCAGTCGCTCAGTCATGTCCGACTCTTTGCAACCCCATGAACCACAGCACACCAGGCCTCCCTGTCCATCACCAACTCCCAGAGTTTACCCAAATCCATGTCCATTGTGTTGGTGATGCCATCCAACCATCTCATCCTCTGTCGTCCCCTTCTCCTCCCACCCTCAATCTTTCCCAGCATCAGGGTCTTTTCAAATGAGTCAGCTCTCTGCATCAGGTGACCAAAGTATTGGAGTTTCAGCTTCAACATCAGTCCCTTCAATGAACACCCAGGACTGATCTCCTTTAGGATGGACTGGTTGGATCTCCTTGCAGTCCAAGGAACTCGCAAGAGTCTTCAACACTACAGTTCAAAAGCATCAGTGCTCAGCTTTCTTTTTTTTTTTTCTTCAGCTTTCTTTATAGTCCAACTCTCACATCTATACATGACCACTGGAAAAATCATATCCTTGACTAGACAGACCTTTGTTGGCAAAGTAATGTCTCTGCTTTTTAATATGCTGTCTAGGTTGGTCATAACTTTGCTTCCAAGGAGCGTCTTTTAATTTCATGGCTCCAATCACTATCCGCAGTGATTTTGGAGCCCAGAAAAATAAAGTCAGCCACTGTTTCCACTGTTCCCCCATCTATCTGCCATGAAGTGATGGGACCAGATGCTATGATCTTAGTTTTCTGAATGTTGAGCTTTAAGCCAACTTTTTCACTCTCCTCTTTCACTTTCATCAAGAGGCTTTTTAGTTCCTCTTCACTTTCTGCCATAAGGGTGGTGTCATCTGCATATCTGAGGTTATTGATATTTCTCCAGGCAATCTTGATTCCAGCTTGTGCTTTCTCCAGCCCAGCGTTTCTCATGATGTACTCTGCATATAAGTTAAATAAGCAGGGTGACAATATACAGCCTTGACGTCCTCCTTTTCCTGTTTGGAACCAGTCTGTTGTTCCATGTCCAATTCTAACTGTTGCTTCCTGACCTGTATACAGATTTCTCAGGAGGCAGGTCAGGTGGTCTGGTATTCCCATCTCTTTCAGAATTTTCCAGAGTTTGTTGTGATCCACACAGTCAAAGGCTTTGGCATAGTCAATAAAACAGAAATAGATGTTTTTCTGGAACTCTCTTGCTTTTTCGATGATCTAGTGGATGTTGGCAATTTGATCTCTGGTTTTTCTGCCTTTTCTAAAACCAGCTTGAACATCTGGAAGTTCACGGTTCACATATTGCTGAAGCTTGGCTTGGAGAATTTTGAGCATTACTTTACTAGTGTGTGAGATGAGTGCAATTGTGTGGTAGTTTGAACATTCTTTGGCATTGCCTTTCTTTGGGCTTGGAATGAAAACTGACCTTTTCCAGTCCTGTGGCCACTGCTGAGTTTTCCAAATTTGCTGAATTGAGTGCAGCACTCTCACAACATCATCTTTGAGGATTTGAAATAGCTCAACTGGAATTCCATCACCTCCACTAACTTTGTTCGTAGTGATGCTTCCTAAGGCCCACCTGAATTCACATTCCAGGATGTCTGGCTCTAGGTGAGTGGGAGTGATCACACCTTCATGATTATATGGGTCATGAAGATCTTTTTTGTACAGTTCTTCTATGTATTCTTGCCATCTCTTCTTAATATCTTCTGCTTCTGTTAGGGCCATATCATTTCTGACCTTTATTGAGCCTATCTTTGCATGAAATGATCCCTTGGTAACTCTAATTTTCTTGAAGAGAGCTCTAGTCTTTCCCATTCTATTGTTTTCCTCTATTTCTTTGCATTGATCACTGAGGAAGGCTTTCTTATCTCTCCTTGCTATTCTTTGAAACTCTGCATTCAAATGGGTATATCTTTCCTTTTCTCTTTTGCCTTTTGCCTCTCCTGTATTCAGCTATTTGTAAGGCCTCCTCAGACAGCCATTTTGCTTTTTTGCATTTCTTGTTCTTGGGGATGGTCTTGTTCCCTGTCTCCTGTACAATGTCAGGAACCTCTGTCCATAGTTCATCGGGCACTCTGTCTATCAGATCTTGTCCCTTACATCTATTTCTCACTTACACTGTGTAGTCATAAGGGATTTGATTTAGGTCATAACTAAATGGTCTAGTGGTTTTCCCCACTTTCTTCAATTTAAGTCTGCATTTGGCAATAAGGAGTTCATGATCTGAGCCACAGTCAGCTCCCGGTTTTGTTTTTGCTGACTGTATAGAGCTTCTCCATCTTTGGCTGCAAGGGATATAATCAGTCTGATTTCAGTGTTGACCACCTGGTGATATCCATGTGTAGAGTCTTCTCTTGTGTTGTTGGAAGAGGGTGTTTGCTATGACCAGTGCGTTAAGTCATTTAGAATGTCTAATATTTCATTTTTAAATGCTAAACTATAAAGCAACTGTGTGCAAGTCAAAATGTTGATTCTTCCCATGATGTCTACCTCGATGTGTTTTTTTGGTGGGTACCAAATTGTATGAAAATAACTTTTCCGTGATCCTGCTCTTCTGGTGTCTGAGCACGTCTGGAGTGTCCAGGGGGTGAGGGACACTGTCTCTGGGGAAGCAGTAGAGCAGACTCAGGGCTTGGTTATGTGCGCTCACAGTTTCCTGCCGCCTTCCTTGATTTTATAACCGTAGTTTTTCCTGACAATTTAATGCTTATCTTTTGCAATAGATGATCAGCTGCTTGGGAGTAGGGATGATTGTATATACACTGATTAGCACGGAGCCTGGCACACAATACGTGCTTAGTCGCTCAGTCGTGTCCAACTCTTGGCGACCCCATGGACTTTAGCTCACCAGGCTCCTCTGTCCATGGGATTCTCCAAGCAAGGAAACTGGAGTGGGTTGCCATTCCCTTCTCCAGGGGCTCTTTGCAACTCAAGGAATGAACTCTGCATTGCAGGCAGATTCTTTCCCATCTGAGCCACCAGGAAGCCCCCTGGCGCACAATAAGTGGTCAATAAGTATTTGCTGAATGAATGAATGAAGGAAGGACGGCAACTTGAGGATTCTGAGCTCAGACAGCAGAGTTACCCAGTTGTTGTTGTGCTCAGTCGTGTCCGATTCTTTGCGGCCCCATGGACTGTAACCCGCCAGGCTCCTTTGTCCACGGGATTCTCCATTCAAGAACCCTGGAGTTGTCTCCATGTCTTCCTCCAAGGGATCTTCCTGACCCAGGGATTGAACCTGAGTCTCCTGGGTCTCCTCCACTGGTAGGCAGATTCTTTACTGCTGCCTCACCTGGGAAGCAGAGTTACCTGGACCTGAGTGTAAATTCTAGTGTCCCCACTTGCCACGACTGGGGACAACCATTGTGCCTATTCTAAAAGGTGATTTATGGAAACATGTGCTTCCTGAGGCTTCTTTGTAAATGTTAGCTATAATTTTTATTAGGTGCTATTGAATGAAAGAGGTTAATATTTGAAAAGGGCTTGTAACAGTTTCTGGTGCAGGGCAAGTCCTTTTTGTTTCGTATTTATTCATTTTTTTAATATTGCTGTTTACCAAATTAAACTATATTCACTTTGCACAGTCTGCTAGGGATATTCTTTGGAAATGCTTTTAACATTCTTTGGAAAGAGACAGCCTAAATCCTCATTAGTTCAAAATATATTACTCTAGAATACATGTTAATTCAGAAAGGAGCCTGGTCTGAACACCTTTGTAGCATTTATGGGGAAATAATTTGTTCTGCAAAAAGGGGATCATTAAGAAAATGGTTTTAGAGTACTTTGGCTACACCATTCATATATAATTAACAATCCAACTTTGCAGGGGTTTGTTATTCATCTGCCAAACAGTGGTTTTCAAATTTTTTGGTCCTGATAAAGTGTAAGAAATGTCTTTTACATTATGACCTAATGTATAATAATATACATATATATGAATGTGGGAGTATATATACCCATATGTGTGTATATACATATATATAAACATATACGTATTTATCTGTATTTTTAAAATATGTGTATATTTAATGGAAACAATAGTCCCCTGGAAGATCCCCTGGAGAAAGAAATGACAACCCACTCCAGAATTCCTGCCTGGGAAATCCCATGCACAGAGGAGCCTGGTGGGCTACAGTCCATGGGGTTGCAAGAGTTGGACATGACTTAGTGACTAAACAACAACATAGTCCCCTAGTGAAGTATGGATGCACTCTTATTCCTTTTCCAAGTCCATTCCATTCTTTCCATTCCATCTTGTCTCACTTCAAAATGCTAATCAAGATCTACTAAAATAATCTAAAGATCCACTACTGGTTTGACATCTGTAGCTTGATTAAAAAAATAAAAATAAAAAACCACCACCACCCCAAAGAAAACTGTTCTGAACCAGTTCTTCTCAAACTTCAGTGTGCATCAGAATCGCCTGGAGAACTTGTTAAACAGATTGCTAGGTGCCAGTAGGCAGCTGGTGGTAGAGAATTTGTCCTTCTAGGAAGATTCAAGGTGAATCTGTTGCTACTGGTCAGGAGACCACAATTTGCGAACCTCTGCACCGGGCAATACTAGTGATCGAGAAAAATCAAGCCCCAGTACATGCTTCTGTTTGCGGGTGTGGTCTGAGCTTTATTTTCAGATTCATTTACTCTTTGCTTCAGGTTTCAGCCCCCACCTGCTCTGCTCCTTAGCTTATTCTGAGTTCCCCGGCTTCTTTTGCACCTGGTATTACCAGTCAGACTCTATGTACCCATCTCTGCCTACTTGCTCTTACTGATAATGTCTTTCTCTTTAGAAAAGGCCAGAAGGTAATACGATTACTGGGATGGTCTCCCGTGAATGACAAACATAATGACCCAGCCATCACAATAATTCGGGGAACATTTACATTTGATGTTTTTTTCAGGAATCTAAAATGAATTAGTTACTGCCCTGTTATAAAGTCAACCGAATGTCAAGGCAGTGTCTTGAGGCTGTTTACTCGTTATGAATTTTAGTTCTGTTCTCCTTCTGGAAGGTAGAACAATGTATAAAGTTACAAATGAGAAATTTTATTAGTCTTGATCAATTGCTTCCATCAAAGAAAGATACCAAAGACCTATAACAAGGATTCTTCTGGTAGAATCAGCTTTGGCTTAAAGATAGAAAGGAATTGTGGTTAAACACTAAATCTAGTTGAGGAAGAAAATAACCCTTTACTGTAAATTGATGAGGTTTGGCCAATGGTGGAACCTCAGCCTAAGATGAAATTGGTGAAATCAAATGTGAAGAAGTCTCAGAATTACTATCGCTAGGGCAAAGAGATCGAATAGTCATAGCTTTTGGCCAGGAAACAGCAATGTGGCAGCCGGATTAGGCACTTGTTCCCACACAAAAGAGAAAATAAAACCTGGAACTAAGATGGACGTAGGCAGGGAGAAGTTGCTGGTTGAAATGGGGAAACTGACGATTTGGCAGGGAGGGAAACAGCAGCTGAAATCAGGAATCAGAGGTTGCTGGTTGTCTAGAAAAGTAGGGGCCACTGGTATCCAATTCAAGCTTTCAGGAAAGACTTGGTTGGCTGTAAATTCAGAGAAGGGCCTAACACCTGAATTCATTTTATGAGTTTCCTGTGTTTCTCTCTTTTGCTTTGTAAGGCCTGAAATTTTCTTACTTTCTTTTGAGTGATTGAGATGGGAATTTCCCCAAGTTTTATGGATGAATACTCTATAACAAGAATGGCATTTAACTTCTCTTTGGTCTCAGTATGCACAAACCAACCAACTTAGGTCACTTCTCAATAAAAACTTCAGTTAAATTTTAGGTTTTGGTGGAGGTAGCCAAGATAGATTTTGCTTTGGGGGTGCATAATGAAGGGGATCATTATCGGCCCTTTTCCAAGCCACCCAACCTTAAAATGCCTCCAACTCTGAGAGCAGTGGTTGCCAGAGCTTGGCTGCTTTTGTCTTTCCTGTCCCATCCCCCATCTCCTTTCGGGAGACTTGGGATTCAAATGTAGATGAAATGCAGATTCTTGGGAGAATGGAAGAAGTGATTGGTTGGGATGTCGAGTGGGGAAAGGAAAGAACTTCTAATTTAAGATGTTAGCCATTGTTCTGCCAAGATGCGGAGTGGCTTTAACTCCTGATCATAAGAGTCCTGAGTGGTGCCGACTGTCGATTACCCATTGTCCGTAAAAATTTGGAAAAGGAGTTAGCTGGTGTCTGCTGGTCTCCACCACACACTCACCTCAGGTAAGAATTGAAGCTTAGAACCAGTAGATGTGTATTTTAACCACATGTGTCCATTTTCTTCCTTCTCGACATTTCGGTAATCTTTGAGATTTGTGTATTTCACTAGTACAAACCGTTGTGCCGCATGTATTTTTGGCACAATGCGGATATCTTCCTTGATGTGTTTAAGGGATGTGATTGCACTTTTATTCTCAATTCGCCGAGAAAGTACTTTCACAGCACCCACACACGTGGTCATGGTAACTACTGCAAAACTTCACTTTTTGATAAAAGGTGGTATAAATTCAAAGCCATTACATGATCTTGGACATATTTGCTTCTGTTATGAGCACCGCTAAGATGTTTATATTTAAAAAGTGAGGGGAGAGAGTAGAATTTGCTTGAAAGTAAGAGATTGAACTAAGGAGGTGAAATACATAAACAAAACCGTATTAAACAAACCAGGGGTGTTTTAGGTGAATGAGGGGAACAAAGTGGACAGCTGGCCTCAATTTCTCAGTCACTAGTTGAGTACTTCAGTACAGGTCTCCTCTGCTTTGTTCTTAAATTAAGATGGAAACCAGCTAATCACGGGAGGAGAGACAGAGATGAGCTTAGGGGAATGGCTTGGTTACTCCTGGTTTGTTACCGAGGTGACTTCTACCTAGTGGTTACTCTTAATATTTATGCTGGTCACAGCAGCATAAATAATCCAGGTCATCAGGATAGAAGGTCCGTATACATCGGATTTTGGAGTTACCTTTTTTTTAAATGCTGTAATCCCCTCTTCCTTTTTCCCCACAGTGAGGGATGTCTCCTTGTGTTAGGGTCGCATGTGTATCAAATGGACTAGCTCCAAATCTGAGAATAGTAGTTGTGGATGTCTTCACAGCCTCTTGTCTTCCTCCCCTCTCCTTGGTAACAGTGGGGGCTTTATATTTATTTCGGTCTGTGACTGTACAGAAGTTTCTAGTTAAGATGTGTGTGTTCATTTTATACTGAGGGTCCCTCTTTTTTTATTCATGTTTTATTGGGCTTGTGTGACTCTGAACCACCTCCCGCAAGTCTTTGAGCACCAGCATAGGTGGGCGACCACCGCTTTGAGACTTGGAGGCTACAGGGTGCTAGTCCTTGCCTTCAAGGAGCTTACAACTATGGTTGATGAATTTGTGTGCCAGAGAGGCGATAAGCAGATGTAGCAAATAAAACGTTCAGTGAAAGGCAAAGAGGCGCTCGTGTTTGGAGGAGAGAGAGAATTGCCTGGACGGGTTGAGAAGGTGGGAACTTTGCGATGCTGTTGTCAAGGTGTAAGACAATGGAAACAGAACTGTATTAGGTGTCAAGGGCTTTGCTGTGGACGCCGGGATTCCAATTCACAGAATAAAAACCCTGTTTTGTAGGTATAGTGTGGGGGCTGGAGAGTCAAACTTGAAGATGCGATCTGGAAGAAGGTCGTGGTCTAGAAACGGGGGTGGGAGGGAAGAGTGGACAAAACAGAGTCCGCAAAGGTGAGCTCCGAGTGGCTGCGGTGACTCATTCGGTCCTGGAAGTCAGGCTTTGCTTTTGGGGTGACGTCGGAGCAGGAGTTCACGGTTGAATGGGGGAGCATTCCAGGCAGAGGGGGTTGCAGGCGGCGTGGAGACAATGGTGATTCGACTTGAAGTGACTTAAGGGCAGGCGCTGCGCTCGTTCGTGGGCGTGGGGACGCTGGAATTCCAATTCACCGGGGTGGGGGTAGCTTCTTTTGTAGGTAGAGGACGGTGTGGCAGGAAGGCCTGCGGGGTCTGTGAGAAGCCTTTTGGTCATTAAACTGCGTACGGGGCACCATCGAATGGGGTTTGAAGAAGGAAACTGGTGGGAGGAGTCTTGTTTTTCGGAGGTCGGTTTCTAGTTCACTGGAGCCGAGGGCACCGGGATCGGGCGGCCGGGGAAGATGCGCCGGGGACGGCGAGGGCTGGGTTTGATGGGGGCCACGTGAAGCGGCCTGTCCGCAGGGCCCCGCGAGGTCCCCTTCTCCTCGCAGGGAGGCTGCCGGCGGCCGGCCGTTTGGGGCAGTCGGGCCACGCAGCTCCTTCCTCGTTCCGCAGCGATGGGGTGACGTCCAGGTTCCCGGCAGGTGTGCCCAGGGGGCCGGCCTACGATGCCCCTCTCCCGCGGCGAGTGCAGGGGGAGCTTGCCCATCGCCGGTCACCGAGCTATCCCCGCCGTCCCCGCCCCGCCCAGGAGAACCACGACTGACAGCCCCGTTCCCTTGGAACCCAGACTTTTCCCCGGAGCCCGGCCCCTCCTCCCAGCTCCTGTTCGGGGGAGGCGGGCGCTCAAGAGGAACAGGGAGGCCCGGCGCGGGGGAAGCTGCGGGCCGGGCGCAGGCGGCCGCGCCCTCGCACCGCCCCGGCCCCCGCCCCCCGGCCTGCCACCGAGCGGGTGCGCGCTCCGGCTCCGGGTCTTGGCAGCGGCCGCGGGGGAGGCGGGCACGTGGCTGGGCGGGGGCTCCACCTGGCCACGCCGCCGGCCCTCGGCGGGCTGGCCCGGCCTGGACGGGCTCCGCGCGCCACTGCCGTCGGGGTGGCGGGCTATGGGCGCCGGGCGGCGAGGCCCCGAGCCCAACCTCTGGCCCGCCGGTGCCCTCCCCCGTGCGCGCCGCCGCCCTCTGCCCCCAACGTCGAGGCGGGCGCGCGGCCCGGGCCGACCTCCGCAGGGCCCCGGGGCGACCAGGCCCCGCCCCTCAGGCCACGCCCGCCATCGGGCCACGCCCCAGCGCCCCGCGGCCACGCCCCCCACGTCGAGGCGGGCGCGCGGCCCGACCTCCGGAGGTCCCTGGGGCGAGCTCGCCCCGCCCTCGCTCCCGCCCCCCGCGCCGCGACCACGCCCCCCACGTCGAGGCGGGCGCACGACCCGGCCCGACCTCCGGAGGGCCCTGGGGCGAGCAGGCCCCGCCCCCGCGCGCCGCGGCCACGCCCCCCACGTCGAGGCGGGCGCGCGGCCCGGCCCGACCTCCGGAGGGCCCTGGGGCGAGCTGGCCCCGCCCCCGCCCGCGGCCCCGCCCCCGAAGCAGACCCCGCCCCTTCCTGCCAGCCGCTCCCCGCCTGCCTGGCCGCCGGGCCCCAGCGCGGCCTGCCGCTCCCCGCGCCGCCCCGCCCGCCGGCCGCCCCGCCCCGCCCCCCCTCCCCCCGCGCGGGCGGCCCGAAAACCTGGAGCGCGGCTCGGCCGGGCCGGGCGGCCGCACTGGGCATGCTCAGTAGCCGGGGCAGGTTTTTCGGCCGCAAGTAGGAAGCTTTCTGCACTACCGCGGAGAGGGGGAGCCGCGGAGCCCGCTCGCCGCCGTGCACCGCCGCCGCGCCCGCCCCAGCCCGGCCCGGCCCCGCGGCGGCGCGATGAGCCCGAGCCCCAGCCGGCCCGCCGCGGAGTGAGCGCGGCGCGGAGGGCGCGTTGCGCAGCTGCTCCTGCGCACCGACCCGGCCGGCGGCCCGCAGCGGCGGGAGTGAGCGCCCGCCCGCCCGGCGCCTCGCGGAGCAGGAAGCGCAGGCCACGCAGGGACCCGACTGGAACAAAGTGTGGGCCGCCGGCGGCGCGGCGCCTCGCCGGCCCTGCCCCGCGCCGCGCGCCCCGCCGCCCGCCATGGCCTCCGAGGAGCTGTACGAGGTAGCTCCCCTCCCCCGGCCCCCGCCCCGGTCGCGGGTTGCTGGACGGAAGCGCGCGCGCCCGAGTTTGCGGGCCGGGGGGTCCCGGCCGCGGGGCCGGAGCGCGGACGGGGCCGAAGTGCCGGCAGCGGGGCGCGGGGGCGCCCGGCGGAGCGCTGCGGGGTGTGGGGGGGGGGCTTTCGCCTGCGGGGTTGGGGGGCGGGGGGGTGCGGGGACGAGTGCGACTGTCTCCCGACTCTGTTGCCGGCCCGAGCGCTGCCCGACACCGCGCCGAGAGGGCCGAGCGTTGACCGCATGCTCTAATTAGGTTTGGCATTGTGGCCAGAGCCAGGAAATTTAAACCTAACGCGGATCCAACCGTCATTCATTTTTGCGCCGCGGCGGTGCGAGCTTCGAGAAGGGGGCCCCCGTCGGAACCGCGAGTTCTGGGCCACGGGTTTGCCAGCGTCGACTTGGAGCGGTGCGGTTGTCGGTTTGGATCTCCAGGCGTGTCTTGTGCGCCCCGATGTAACTTCTTGACGCGTTGCAAAGTCGACTTCCTGGGGAGTGCCGACGCTTGGAGAGCGCTCTGTGCTTTCGGGTGCGTGTTTGTAAATACAGCTTCGTAAGAGACTTCACTTGTGGATACTCGGTGGGTTCACCTCCGATGCGTTTAGGGACCTGGGTGTTTAGGGACGTAGGGAAGCGTCTGTAACGAGTAGAGCTGCTCTGGCCTCCCGCGATCCCTTAACCGGCTGAGCCTTCTGAGGTGTCCTCTCTTGCCGGTGCGTTACCGCCCTTGGCACAGCATGCGGCTGTGTGGTGCCATCCGTGGTGGCCTTCTAGCAACTTTTTGTGCGAAAGTTCTCAGGAGGAGGCTGCCTTCCGTAGAATCCGTGGTCTGCCCGACATTGTACGTGGTCACTGTACCTTAGCTGGCACTGAAGGTGTGCCATTCTGCTCAAGCCCTTTACACATTGGCTGTCCCCTCCTGTGTTCAAGATAACTATCTTGGGTCATTTGGGTGTGCGTGCCTATTCAGTCATGTCCCACTCTTTGCGACCCCTTGGACTGCAACCAGACCAGGCTCCTCAGTCCATGGGATTCTCCAGGCCAGAATAGTGGAGTGGGTGGCCATTTCCTCCTCCAGGGGATCTTCCCAACCTAGGAACTGAACTAGAGTCTCCGGCACTGCCAGGAGGACTCTTTGCCACTTGGGAAGCCCCATTTAGGGCACTAAAGGGGAAAAAAGAGAAAAAACCTCCTGTTCTCAAGCTTTCCTTCTTTCTAAGAAAGAAACTGGTGTTTGGGAAGGACCGGGAAGTAGAGGCTGAGACGTACAGTTGGGAAAGTACATAGCACAAGGACAGGAGGGATTTTGGTTTCTACGTTAGACTGTTGGTGAAGATTTTAGGCCTGAGTGTTCACGCTTTCTTCATTTGTGAGGTTATAAATACACAATCGGGTCACTTGTCCCCTTAGTGTTTGGGTGAGGGTAGCACCTTATACGTGAGTTGTATCTCATGTGTCACAAATTATTCTGAAGGCAGCACTTTGAGCACTAGTGCATTATGAACCAAATTTAGTTCTTTGCTTATTCTGTATCTTCAGGTTTTCTGCTCTGGTGGCAGCATTCATTTATAAGTCACCTTCTGTGCAGAGCTTGCGTTCATAGAGCATGTCGTTGAATGCCTGCCCCGTGGAGGTTCCATGGGGAGCCAGGGAGGGATGAGGGATGGGGATGGTTTGTGCCTCCCAAGAGCTGTCAGGAGAACGAAGAACATCACAGAAGAACAACCCACCTGCACAGCGGAGCTGGTCATTCGGAGTTCTGATTTTGGGGAAAGGTGTTGCAGGGGGTCCAGTTGAGGTGACAGTCGATCCCGTGGTCAGTGTCTTTCCAAGTGAGTTTTCTCACTTCTCCTTTACTTGTAGGCAGCACCGTGTCTATATTAGGATTGCAAGTTTATTTGAAAGTCCTGCATAGCGATTGAGAGCCTGGATTTGGAGTCAGAAAACCTAGTTTTTGACATCACCTTGAGCAAATTAACCTTGAAAGCTCAGTGTCCTCATCTGTAAAATTGGAATCAAAGCTTCCCTCATAGAGCTGTGAAGTTTAAATGAAAAAAACGTGTAAAGCAGACCCACGGTTCCCAGAGAGAGCGCTCAGAAGGAGATGGTTGTTATTGTGTTTTAACTGATCTAACATGCCTCTCTGAGGTCTGGTTTTGTTTCCAAAGGTATAGAGTTGTGCTGGTTTAATCAAGGCGATATTCCTTGTGAGGCAGTTGTTTGAAGTAAACACTGCATCTGCCAGGCTGCTTGTCAGGTGGGGAGGGGAATGGTGTGGGAAGCACCAGGCTACGTTAGTAACCAGTTCCTGGGGCACCAGTTGCCTGGTCTTGTCCAGTTCTGCTTAAATCGAAGTAGAAGTTTCTTGTTTAGGCTCCACCTCCACAATTCCACAGGGATATGTTGGCAGAGAAG
Organism: Cervus elaphus; assembly: GCF_910594005.1. NCBI lineage: Eukaryota > Metazoa > Chordata > Mammalia > Artiodactyla > Cervidae > Cervus > Cervus elaphus. The sequence continues at coordinate 49,658,546 of NC_057821.1, read as the reverse complement.
AAGTTCAGAGTCTTGCGTTTTGAAGTAACTTGGGATGGTAAGAACAAGGCGTCTCTGTAGCCTCTTGAACTTGGGTGAGTTCCTTAACTTTTGTTTTCTCACCTGAAAAGAAATGAGATCTCTGACACTTGGCACGGTTTCTGGTCTGAAGTGACAGGTCCTTGGTCAGTGGTGAAGTGGTGATGGGAGCTGTGCCTCGTGAATACAAAAGAGAGAGAGCCGAGCAAGATGGAAGCAGCATCAGCCTTTCTCAGCATTGAAGAGCTGTTGTTGGTTGAGGGACAGATCTATTTACCTCCTGCATCTCCAGCAGCTAGGATCAGGGGAGACAGATTTTTCTACATTTACCCATCCTACGATGTTTATAGTGTACATAAGAAGTTAAGTGTCCTTTAGGTCAGGGATCCACACACTTTCAGAGAAGGCAGTGGCACCCCACTCCAGTACTCCTGCCTGGAAAATCCCACGGACGGAGGAGCCTGGTAGGCTGCAGTCCATGGGGTCGCTGAGAGTCGGACACCACTGAGCCACTCACTTTCACTTTTCACTTTCATGCGTTGGAGAAGGAAATGGCAACCCACTCCAGTGTTCTTGCCTGGAGAACCCCAGGGACAGCGGAGCCTGATGGCCTGTCATCTGTGGCTTCGCACAGACTGAAGCGACTTAGCAGCAGCAGCCACACACTTTGCTTCGAGGACCAGACAGTTAATACCGGAGACCTTGCAGGCCGGGGCGGGTCTGTTACCACCGCTCAGCCCTGGTGCTGTCGCTCAGAAGCATCCACAGGCCAGGCTCCAGGAAAGCTTTCCATGGGTGGTAGAACTCAAATTTCATATAATTTTTACATATTGTGTAATTGTCTTCCTTTTAAAAAAAAAGAATCACTTGGAAATGTGAAAGAAAATAGTCTTAGCCTATGGATTCTACAAAATAGGCAGTGGGCTCGATCAATCCTGTGGGTCTTAGTTTGCTGACCTCAGTTTTCGATGGTTAGCTGTTCTGGAGGCAAGGTTTGCATGGAGCGTGGGGCCTGGAGCAGTTAAAGGGCTTCTAACCCCAATCCCAGCGCTAGGCTTAGAGCCAGAGTGTGGGTTCCAGTCTTCCCTTCTGGGTCAGGAAGGGAAGAGCTGTATATCTTAAGTAGCCGAATCTCCCCTAAACGCCCTCATCTGTGAAATGGGAATGAGACCACGGCTCCCGAGAAGAGTGAAGACTGAGTCACGGTAGCATCTCAGAGCAGTTGGTAACGCTACTCCATGAAACATCTTTATCTTCTTCCATTCTTTAAAAAAAGAAAAGAGCCATCGCACTCTCAACACCCTGAAAGCAGACTTTCTTTGCTTTGAGATTTCAAAGTGTCAAGTGAATTGATTTTATCACCAAAGAAAACTGTGAACTTGAGGATCTTAATATATCTAGTGGTCAAATAACCATCAGATTGAGTTCTTGTGGGCTGAGCGAAGAATCGAAAACAATGGAAACAGTATTCTTTTATCTTGATCATTCTTTGTCTCACTGGGTGTGGCTTTTTTCCCCCTGAGAACTAGTGTAATAGCTAATTTAAATTTCAGGAAGACCTCAGTTATCTGGTCTTGGCCTTCTGAGAAAATATTTATCCAACACATGCGTGTTTCAGGCAGTCAAAAATGGAAGTAAGCTTTTAAGAATGAAATTACATCTGGTTTATAAAACATATCTTCAGGTTAATTAGTTTGGAATGATAATCAGGATTTGGGGGAGAGTTTAAAGTGATTGGAGTCTTTCTCCTCCCTTTGGGAGAAGATTGTAACCTCTCTCCTGTGCATTGCAAGGCTTTTCCGTACACGGACCAGAAGCACAGTTATCAATCAGATTGTCTGTGTAGTTCGGATGGAAGTCAAACGTCAAGAGACCTTACATGAATGTTGGTCAAGATGAGCCAGCATCTGTAGTGTGTGGTTTGTTGGCTCTTATGATTGAGATCCCCTGAAATAAGGAAAGAGAGACCCTAGAGCCTGTATTGCACAGTGACGTTAGAGAAAAACAGGTGTCATATATTAAACACACATACACGAAATTTAGAGAAACGGTACTGATGGACGTCTCTGCAGGGCAGCAGTGGAGACGCAGACAAAGAGAACACACTTGTGGACACAGTGGGGGCAGGAGGGGGTGGGATGAATTGAGAGTAGCTTGGAAACATACACACTACCGTATGTAAAACAGCTCGTGGGAATTTGCTTTGTAACACGGGGAGCTCGGCCCTTGGTCCGTGTCAGCCTAGAGAGGTGGGATGGGGTTAGAGGTGGGAGGGAAGGGACACGCTGCATCACGTTGTTGTAGGGCAGAAGCCAGCATGACATTGTAAATCAATTATCCTCCAACTAAAAAACATTAAAATAGAGTTATTTGCTGGAATTGATTGTGTGGTAGTAGAGTCACGTGTGTGTGTTTTGAAAATTAACGCAGTCTGTTAAACGTGAATTGGCTGAGGGTATTTATGCGTTTGCCTGGTCAGGAGGATGGAGACATCTCCTATGCGTTTCCTTTGAATTTGCTTCCAGCTCCTGTGTACTTAAGTTTTTCTGTTCTTGCTGTGATACCGAAGATGTCTCATGCTCTATAATGATTTTAACCCCCAAACATATTTTCATGATATGTAGGAAATGCTTCATGAAGTTTTAAGTGTCTGAGCTACATAAAGCCGGGTCTGAATTGAGCTTTTGTAAGGGGTCTTCATTTGTATATTGCGTGTGTGTAGGCACACAGCATTGATGTGGGTCCTATTAAAATGCAGATTCTGGGTCCCAAACCCTAAGTTTGTAATTTGCTGCGTTTGGATGGAGACTAGAATCTCTGCTTCACACACCTTGCTGCTTAAGGGTGGATTTGGGAACCTCTGGATTGCACCGGCCTGTTTCGACAACACGGAGGGGTCGGGATGTGCTTTTGCAGAAGTTGGGCTCCAGGCTCTTTGACTGTTGCTGCCCCTGGTTAACCGAGTCGTTCCAGGAAGGGAGCATTAAACACACTTAGTCATGAGGTTAAGGACTGTTTCTGTCTTCGTCATTTGGTGTACTTGTCCACCAGGTTGTAAGATTGGTGTGGACTGTCTTTAAGAATTCTTTTGTGGTCATTATTTCCCACAGTTCACATTTTGCAGTAGTTGTACTGATTGTTGGATTATGTTTTAAGGATAGAGTGAATTAAAGGAATGACTTAGCTCCAGATTCTTCCTCCCCAGACTTGATGCCTAGGTGTTCCTTTTACACCCAGCCCCTCATTGGCATATATGGTTTTAAGTCTGGGATGGGGAGAACGTGTAACTTTACTGTTTCCCACACAGACTTAACTCTCTCCAGCTTTTTAAGCTGGTCAAGGCCTGGGAGGACCCATGTCTGGGGAAGGTCTTTTGCTTTGGTGTGAAAATTTGTTCAAGTCCTAAGTGTTTTTCTGGGGAAGAGGATCAGCAACTTTTTTCTGTTTCTCAGAGGGATCTAGGACTCCCAAAAAAGAATCAAACTTGTTCTTGAGACCTTTGAGCTAAAACTGGGGTTTCACACCCCTTGCTGACCACTTTGACATCATTTTTTTTGCCTGACTGCTCTGCTTCAGCAGAGCCTGCGGTGCAGCGACGCTCAGACCTCATGACTGGGTGTGAGGTGGTATGCTGTTGGCAGTCTGTACGTGACTCTCTCCACGAGGCCTGCGGTTGGCGTCTCAGCTGCACTTCTGATGGTGCGCGGCCCCGGGTGCTGTAGCTCTGATCCTCCCCGGCACCATGCTGTTCCTTGCGGTGTTCAGCGCCCTGCGTGCGCAGAGCCTCGCTGCTCCGTGCGGACAGCGCTTCTTTAGCTTCACCTGCATCTTTGCCAGTTTCTCTGGTTATCAGTCTTATCTCAGAACTTCCATCTGGGTTTTTTTTCCCCCCCCTTTTTTTTTCCCCCTTTCTCAAGTATATCCTTCAGAGATTTCTCAAGTGAGGGGTTGTTGGTGGGAAAGTCTCTGGTTTTCTGATTACCTGGAAACGTCTTTATCTTGCCCTCATTTTTATTGAGGAAAAAAATGAGCTCCTTGAGTATTTTCCTTAAGCATCTTGACGCTGTTACTCCCGTGTCCTCTGGCTTCCGCGTTACTGTTGAGGAGGTGGTCGTCGGTCTTGAGGAGGTCTGCTTTCTGCCTCTGGTGGCCCCGGGGTCCTCTGAGGAGGTGGTCGTCGGTCTGGAGGAGGTCTGCTTTCCGCCTCTGGTGGCCCCGGGGTCCTCTGAGGAGGTGGTCGTCGGTCTGGAGGAGGTCTGCTTTCTGCCTCTGGTGGCCCCGGGGTCCTCTGCTTGTCTTTGGTGTTCTCTCGTCTTAACGGTGTATCTCTCTGTAACTTCCTGTTCATGGGCGGTCTTGATGGATTTCTGCCTTGCCAGTTCTGAAAGACGGTTGGCCGTCTTCTCATCTGATCCCACTGGGCTTCTAAAGTCCCCCGCAGAATCCCAAGGGGGCACTCACTGGCTCTCCCCACGTCTTACTCTCCTGTAGGCATCTCCTTGCTTCTGTTCTGTTTGCATTCTGGGTATGTCCTTGGATCTCACTTCTGGTTCACTAATGAGCTGTGTCTAATCACCCATTAACTCATCCACCGAGTCTTTCATTTTAGTGGTTGTAGTTTTTGGTTCTAAATATTGTGGTCCTCCCCTTCCCCATCAGTCTGGCTGGCTTTCTTCCTCCTTGGGGTTTGTCTGCTTTTATGACTGACTTAGTCATTACGGTTGGGTTGGCTTGGAGGAAGTTCCTGGGGCTCATGGATATTTTCCTTGCTGACCGCAAGCCCAGTGAGGTGTTAAGAGTTGTATTTTATTGATGATCTAGTTATCTTGCAGTGAGAGGTCCTTTCTGAAACTTGTTGCTTTTTTTTTTTTCTTTTTGCCAGACTCTGAAGAAATGGTTCTGATTTGGAATTTGTGGTATCACAAGTAGGGATCAAAAGCTAGAGCCAACACTTAAGGTTTACTTAAAGATAGAATCCAAAGAAGTGTGAACTGGATTTCAAGGGTAACTGTTCATGCAAATGGACGAAAGAGTTACAGCGTGGTGCCTCTGAAACAGAGTGTACAGCACCTTCCCTCTGCCGTCCCACTGCCACGCGTGATTCTTGTCTGACTTCCCTTTGCCTGAGGTCGGCCCGTGGGCTTGGCCGGAGCCGGTGACGCTGCAGCGGTTGGCCTGCTGGGTCCGCCTCTGCCCCCGTCCCTCCCCTCCCTCTGCCAGCACAGCGTGGCTTCACCTGCTGGGCAGCCCCATCCCCCTTCAGAACCTTATCGGAGGTCACCGTCGGCAGGAAGCCTCCCTCCCTTCAGACACTGTGTGACTCATCTCGTTTTTGTTTTGCACTACTAATAATTTGTATTGCTTAAGCATTACTTATAAGTAAGTAATGTGTAAGTAAAGTAGCATTACTTCCCTGGTGGCTCAGACGGTAAAGAAACCACCTGCCAACGCAGGAGACGTTGGTTCCATCCCTGGGTCAGGAAGATCCCCTGGAGAAGGGGAGTGGCAGCCCACTCTAGTGTTCTTGCTTGGAAAATGCCATGTAGTCCAAGGAGCCTGGCGGGCTACAGTCCATGGGGTCTCACAGAGTCAGACACGATTTAGGAACTAACAACACCAACAGTGCATTACTTTCTCTACGTATTAAATATGATGAATATTTTCTCCTGGAAAGATTGGCTATTTTGGGGGTTTATTTTAGTGCCTCATCTGAGGGTGTGAACGTGGCCAGCCGTTAATAATTGCTGACTTTCAGCTGAAATACAAAAGTTATAGTGACTGGAGTTGCATTATTTGAAATTATACCATATATGTGAGAACTGTGCATTTAGGTATCTTGTTTGAAAAGCCATATGGTGTTTTGGAGGAAAGTTATTTCTAAACTTGATACAAATAATTTGAAGGAGAAGTGTGTTCCTGGAAAGAGTATTTGAAACCTTGGCTGCAGCATTTATGTTTACCCCTTGGGTGAAAAGTGTGTGTGTGGGTGGGTGGGGTCTAAGCAGTGGTGCTCTCTAGTTGGAGAAGTTAGCACAGTATTTTTGGAATGTCTTTGCCACCTGAGGCTTTCCAGAGGTTGGTAGTTTGCAGCCTGTGTTGGTTGACACCCCCGCTGCCCCACCCCGGGTTGGTTGCAGGTCAGAGGACCTTTGGTTACAGTGGTAATGTTTTTCATCAGTAGATGACTTGGGAGTTCAGAGCAGCCCAGAGTTGCGGGCTGATTGTCTTAGCATGTAACTGACCTGGAAGCCTCAGCTGCTCAGAAAACCAAGAACCAAGGCAGAAGACATGCTCCTGACTGTAACAGGTCGTCACGCCCCAGACGCACCGAACACCCCGGGTCTGTGCTGGAGGCTGATCGCCTGTATTTTCGGCATGACACGCTTGGGCTGCCCGGCTTCCTTAGCGAGTGAGGAGCAGAGAGCTGGAAGGGGAGAGGGAGCCACTGCGGGCAGGTGAGCCGACCTGAGGACGCGTGCTCCCGAGACAGGCTGCAGAGGGACGCTGGCGGTGGCATCCGCGTCCGCAGATCACAGGGACCCCTGAGCCCCTCCAGCTGCTGAAGAGCCTGTTTACAGAGAGAAAAGCCCTGGGTTGAAAAGAGCGATCAAAAATGACTTGTAAGAAGTTCGGGGATGTAAGCGACAGAGCTCAGTTTAATCCTGTGGTTCGTTCTCCAAAGTGTCCCACTCAGAGGAGAGAGAGCGAACATCGTCATCAGGCGGGGAGGGAAGGGGGTTGCAGGCCTCACCTGGCTTTGAATCCTCTCATCCTCTGGAAACTTCTGTGGAGCCAACAGTGTGTTGCACGGAATGATCTTTGGCTTGACAAGAAGTGTTTTAAGAGTAATTGCCAGTTAATGCTGCTCCATAAATCTTTGGGCCGGTTGATGCTTCAGGAAGACGAGCCGGGAGTTGGTGACTTTGTTGAGCTCCTCACCACCTCTGCACTCCGGGGTAAAGGCAGGGACCAGCCCCGTCGCCTTCCGTAACGGCGCTGGGTGGTGGAAGGATTAGCTGATTTTGGTGAAATGTGAATGAGAATATTTGAACTGAATTACCGATAAACATTTTAAGAAATCTTGTTTCAGCCCTTGTTTTTACCCTTTACGTTTGAAAGACATTTAGCTTCTATCTGAGGTCGTCTGGATGTTGAAGGAAGGGGCAGGGACTGTTTCTGCCTCCCCTGCTTCTCCGAGGGGCGGGGTGCTGGGCCTGGCCTGCCTGCCGCATGCCTCCCGACCCGGGCTGGCCAGAGCCCCCAGGAAACGTCCTGTGTCCCGGGCTCCGTCCTCCCTCCCTCCCTCCCTCCATCCCTCCCGCATCTCCTGTCCCCCGGCCAGGTTGGCCCCTCCAGCCTGATTTCTGTCCTCCGCAGAGAGCCCTTGGAGGCTCCTGACCCAGACAAGCTCTGGCTTGTTGCTCTGCAAGTGGGCGTCCGGCTGCCCCCGTGGCGCACCTCACTTCTCATCCCTGCGGTTCAGAGGGAACCCCCGACCTCCCTGACGCCTCGGGGTCCCGAGGAGGCGGCCCTGGCTCCGGTCCCCCCGCCCCCCAGACTTGGGCCTCTGACTTCCCCCCTCTGGCGAGTGTGCCTTTGCACTCACAGCAACAGGTGAGTGGCTGTCGTGTGGTCACTTAAGGCAGGAGCGGCGCGTGCGGTGGGGGGGGCGCTGCCTCGAGCAGGACTTGTGCCTCCCCTCTCGGTGTATACAGGTGTGTGCAGGTGGTGGGCGTGCAGACACGCCTCACCCGACCCCACTGGCCTCCGCTCATCAGTGAGAAGGTGGCGTCCCCGGCCGCTGTGTACAGGTGTGCAAGTGGTGAGTGTACAGACGCGCCTCACTCGACTCCACTGGCTTCCGCTCATCAGTGAGCTTTCTGAGGAAGTAGAATTCCCAGCTGGGGGAAATGCCGGGGCGACCAGCGCCCCCTTTCTCACCGGCCCCGCTGTATGTGACCTGAGGGGCCTCCCCCAAAGGCTCCTCTGAGTCCCCCCGGGGACAGGAGCCCCGGAGAGTGACCCTGAAGCACCTGCTGCCCGAGGAGAAAGGGGCTTGAGCGCCGCGTGTGGGGGCAGGTGGGGTTCTGGGGGCCGAGTGCGCTGCGGGCTGGTGGCCCTTGGGGGGCGGGTGCCGCAGGGTCTGTTCTGAAGCGAAGCTCTCGCCTGATCCCTCTGTCTCCCCGGGTCACGTGATGGGAGCCGAGGTCGTCTCCGCCTCCCGCTGCTCTGCTGCGCTCTCCCCCGCCTGCCGCGTCGGGCGATGTGGTGTTGAACTGTTCACAGAAGTTTAATGAGAAAACCAAGCGAACAGTAGCACCCCTCTGTCCTTCGAAACCAACTTGTGAACTAAATCCAGCTTCGCTTCCTGCGTATCTGTCCCCTCCCCTTGCCCGGAAGGTTCTGTCCCGAGTGGGAGACGGATCTCTCACTCCGGTTGGACATCATTATCAGTCTAGGACAGGTCATCGGTCAGGTTTCTGCTTGTCTGTTAGTGTAAGAGGTTAGTAATGATACAAAAATGCGGCGAACGTGTGGGGAGGTTTATCTTTCTCCCTCTGGGTTCCATGTACCTTACCGGGGGTTAGCAAAGAGCCATTCGGTTAACATTCTTAAATGATTTATGGGTTTGTTAAAAGTGGCATTTGAAAAATTTCTTCAAAAGAGTTTATAATGATACCCTTTAAATGTGAACCTTGCTTAAACCTTAAAAAAACCTTTTAAGTTTGGATGAGCAGTTAGCCATGACGTGGCAGTACTGTCTATGTATATGTAGATGGTGCCTGTGATAAAGAATCCGCCTGCTAGTGCAAGAGACATAAGAGACGCGGGTTCGATCCCTGGGTCGGGAAGATCCCCTGGAGGAGGGAATAGCAACCCACTCCAGTACTCTTGCCTGGAGAATCCCATGGACAGAGGAGCCTGGCGGGCTGCAGTCCACGGGGTCACACTGAGTCAGACACGACTGAAGCGTCTTGGCACACATGCAGATCTTCTGCAAAAGCCTTAGGAAAGTTTCTCGGTCTGGGAGGCATTACCCTGGGTGGATTAGGGTTTATGTTAAGGTGTTGGAGGTGATTCTCTAAGACACATGCTAGCTAACACCTTAAAACAAAGAACCCACTAACTGTTCTTGCCATGAGGACTGGAGTTTTAAGGGTTTCTTATTTCTTAAACTCTTTATAGTATAAGTTAACAGACGATGGTGGTTCGGTTATAAAAAAAACAAGCAGGATCCTAACCAGCATCCTCCCTTGGTCTCCATCCTTGGGATCACTAAGCAGATGCAGAGAAGACGTGACTAAAGCAGCAGCATTTTCTCAGGTGGCTCCTGGGACCTCTGGGTAATTACCGGTAGGGTTCCTGTGCCCAGCAGTGAGAAAGTCTTTGTATGGACCTAAAACTAGTGACTAATTATAGAGTAGAGTATGAACCGGCTTTGTATGAGATTAAGTGAATTTGCCAGGAGCATGAACTTAATGCATCAACACAGATAACAGTTTTTGAATATCACCAAGGATTTTAGGTTGAACAGGTGGCTATAACGAAGCACAAAACATTGATGAAAAGAAAGATCAGAGGTTCCACTTGTCCAGAATTTTGTCCAAAAGAGAATTTGAAAGTGTGCGGGAAACCACTTTTGATTTACAGCATATCACCAGCCTAACTCACTAAAACTTTACAGTTTTGAATTACTCTGGTTCTTTCTCAAATTCATTTTTGTGAATTTTTGGCACCATGGGGGATATTCAAAAGACTGTCTGAGGGCAATCCTAAAAGAGGAAAAAGTCTCAAGAATGTTTTGTATTGTCAGCAGCTTCTTTGAAATAGTTTGGTCTCTTAAGGTCACTTCTGCTTGAATTAGCTGACGCTCGTTTGCCAGGCAGGTGCTTTGAATTTCGTAGTCTCATCACCTTACTCATGGTTTGTACATAAAGGCTCTGTGTATGTTCTAAGGAGAAAAGAAGGTGGAAGTCAAAGGGGAAAAAAGGCATCCCCTGCTCTAACACCCAGGTTATCCACCACAGGCGGTAGAGGCCCATCATTAGGGACAGCTCTGTGCATAAATGCAGATAGAAGGGTGCATTTACAAGTCACAGTTACTTCATAAAAACAATTATATCCGAACTGTTCAGAAGACACATAGACGTTAACACTGAAGGAATCGTGTAGTGTGCTGTAAAAACCTTTTTATGTTAATCGGTCCATTTTTCTTCTGCATTTTTCTTGACTTGTTGAAGTTCTTTGTAATTAAGCCTACTCTTTGTTATTCATCTTGTAAATATCTGTGTGTGTCCTCACTCTTAAAAGATTTTAAAATCCGTAACATAATCACATATTTCACCCACAAAGTTAATGAAAATTTACATTTTAATGTAATCCAGTTTTTCTTCCTCATTTCATTTCTCGTTCAGGAAATGCTTCCTATCCCCAGGTCACTGTCGTCTTCTCATCCAAAAGTTTTGCCCCTTACGGTGAGAAAGCCCTGCGCTTTGTGTTCATGGTGTGTGCGGGGATCTGGTGTGTCTGAGCTGTGGATCGTCTGCTGTCTGCGTTTGTTGAACCGGTCACCCCCCCCCCCCCACCTGTCTGCCCCTCTGCCGTGTGTGAAGTTTGTGAGTGTGTGTGCACGCGTGTGCCAGTTTCTGCTCATCAGATGTTTGTCTCGTCCTGATCACACCTGACTGTTGGACTCGGTACGGCTTTACGGTAAGTCTGGGAAACTTGCCCTGCCGGATATGGCGACCTTGTTCTCCTTTCTGAAAGATGGCTCAGCGGTTGGTGGTGGCGCGTTCTTCACTTCCCCGCCAGGCTGGGGTTGCCTGCGGGGGTCCCTCGGTAGCATTGGAGCTGCAGCAGTGGGCCCGACAGACAGGGGTCCCGCCCGCCCGGTGCTCAGCTTCTCGCAGGGGCAGCCAGGGGCTCGGGCTGTGGGCTCATTGTATGTTCATTGTCAGAGAAGGCCCCACTGATAGGGTGATTTGGAACTTGAAGGAATGCCCCTGGAGGCTGGTGTGTCTGGAGCTGGAGAGGCGGCTGGTACGTGAGGTCGGGGTCTGGGGTCCAGGCGGGGGCCCTTTGTAGATGTGCCCAATACTCCGAGTTTGGTCTTTACTGAGGCGGGGAGCCACGGGAGGGGTGACATACTCAAATTCACATTTTTAAAGGGTTGTGTTGGATGCTGTTATATACGGAGAACCAGCTGGGGTGGGCACAGTTGCTCAGGCAGAAGATGCTGGCGTTTGAGACCCGTGGGGCGGTGCGGTGGAGTAGTGAGGAGTGATTGCCCCCGAGGATCGGGTGTGACAGAAGGAGGAGAAACGGAAAGAACCGGGGATTTTCGGGCTTGGGTCACTAGAAGAATGGGGTTGGCCAGTTGTTCAGACAGGCGGGACTGCTCAGGGCTCGCCTTTTGTTTTATCGCTGGCGAGATCTAAGGGGGTGAATAAGGGAGTTGGGTTTTGGACGCATTAAGTTTGAGATGATGCCTTTTAGACATCCAGGCGTGGGTGGGCAGCAGTGGCCGGCGCTACAAGCCTAGCGTGTAGGGCACGAGCTTCTGCGGGAGATGCTTTTGGGGGATGTCCGCCTTCAGAGAGCTGGGACGATTCCCCTCACTGACCTGGACTCAGAGTTAGGACGTCTTCATTGGATAAACCTGGGGCTTCTCAGGTGGTAACAGAACTCACCTGCTGGTGCAGGAGATACAAGAGACTCGGGTTCGATCCCTGGGTCAGGAAGATCCCCTGGAGGAGGGCATGGCAGCCCACTCCAGTACTCCTGCCTGGAGGAGCCCATGGACAGAGAAGCCTGGCCAGCTACAGCCCATGGGGCCGCAAAGAGTCGGACACGACTGAAGTGAGTCAGCCCCCAAAAAAGCCGGGGAAGGATGGTACCCGGGGAGTGAGTGTAGGTAGAGAAGAGACATGGAAGTTGATGTCCGGTACATTCTCCTGTAGAGCTGGTGGGGTGAGGGGGATGAAGATGCAGTGAAGGGGCCCGAGACGCGGTGTGGGCAGGAAAGCAGGAGAGACAGTGGTGCACTCGAAGCAGGTGAAGAACATTTCGAGGAGGAGGGAACGACTGTGTGTGTGCCGCTGGGACGACCTAGGACTGACCTTTAGGTTTGGCAGCGGCTGGTGGGGGATCCAGGGGCTACACCTGGTGTGGGCTCCTGAGAGCGTGGGAAAAGAGAGACGGAGGCAGTTCTCAGGACCAGTTTTTCCAAAAGGGAGCCAGGAGGGCCACGTAGGCTCCAGAGTTTGTTTGCTTTAAGATAGAGATTATAGAGTGCTGTATGATGCTGGGGAGGAGCTAATGGGAAGAGAGATGAATGAATCAGGAGGGCGGGGGAGGGTGGAAGCTGCCTCTCTCTCACCCCTCCCCACCTTTTGGTTCTTAACTAATGTTTTATTACCCACATTTAAAAGTTCTTCACAGCCTTTCTTAGATTTATTCAAAGTTGTATTTTCTAACCAGTTAATAATTTGTGCATAGGAAGGCCGATCGCTGTGTCTAGCCGCCTTGTTGGACTCATTTGAAAACGTAGTAGATGCTTTTGGATTTATATGTAGACAATCATCTTGTGGAAATAGAGGTGATCATGTATTTTTTTCTTCTCAAATTTATACCTGCTAGTTGTTAACCTTGTTACTTTGGCTGGGGCCATCAGTACAGTGTTGAGGAGTATCAGTTATAAAAACAAGCATTCTTAAATTCTGAGAGTTTTATAAAATTTTATTATTAAGGAAAAGCTGTAGATAGTTGCTAAGATACCTTTTTTAAAAAAGAACCTGGTTGAAGTTCTCTTATTTCTAACATGTGAGGAATTCTTAATCCTGAATGGTTAATGAATCGTATGGCATGTGCTTTCTGCATTTATTAGAGATTGTCATTTCACCCCCTCATTCCTTTGACTATTTTAATGTATATTAATATATTATCTGATGCTAAGCCATCCTTGCATTTCTGGGATAAACGCTAGTCACACTGTATTATTTTATGTGTTGCAGTAGTCCCTTGAAAGAAAGGTAACCAACTTATTGTTTTTTTAAATTATGAAACACTTGCTGAATCTTCGGATTTTCTGTGTTTTGATTTCCTGTTTCTGAAACTTCTACCTGTCCATAAAATCATCTGAACTTCAGTTTGCTTTCAAGATGGAAGAGCTGTTTGACTTTGCATTTGAGAATTACTTTGTATTGATTTATTGTTGCTTTCTATTAAGTCAGTTGCAGCCTAAAGTTTTTTATATTAGAGTATTTTAGGATATTTAAAAACCTATAGATACTGGATCTATGATTATCTACCTTGAACATGCTTTTATTTTTTTGTGCCTTTTTCTTACAGATATTTTATCTTACTTGATTCTTTTAAAAGAACCAGTTTTTTATTTTACTGATTCTTTATATCTTTGCTTTCTACTTTATTTCTCACTCTTGGTTTCCTTCTGCCTTTCGTTCTCTGGTTCTTTTCCTAGCTTCCTGAGTTGAACTTTTAGCTCATGCTGTTCTTTAATGAAGGCTATAGAATTACCTTGTGAGTGCAGCTTTAGCCACATCAATACAAGTTTTATTTTTTAAATCTTAAGTCTCTTTAGATTTTTCTATTTATTTAAAGTAAATTAACCTATTTGTTTGATTAGGATATTTTTTTGATGTTTTAAAATCCAAAAAGAATTTAAAAAATTATAGCCCCAAGGATTTTGTCTTATTTTTTGAGTATTTAAATGTACTTAAAGTTAAATATTCTTAAAGTGAAATTATTTCTTTACTGTGTGTTTTCTAATTGAATTACCCTGTGGCCAGAGAATGGTCTTTATGAAATTTTAATTCTGGAGGTTTCCTTCTGTGATCTTATAAAAGGGATTAAGTTCAAGATTTGTTTGGTTCAGAGTTCTGTGTGTGTGTTTGTATATAATGTGTATGTGTGTATATGTATACACACACACACACAACACACATACATGAACGTGTAAAAAGTTAGGTATTTATCAGGCGTTGACTCTCTGCCCTGCAGTGTGTGGTACTCCTTTTAATGAATTTTTCCCTTCAAATTAGTTTTCATATATTGCTACACTAACATGTTTTGAGTAGTATTTTCTAGTCATATCTTTTTCCTTTTTAATTTAAAAAAGTTTGGTTTTATTTAGACGTGTCTCTTGATAGCAACATATAGTAAGATTTTTAAAACTTCAGTATGATGTCTTTTATGAGCTTAGTGTTAAGCTTTCTGAACCATTTGGGCTTGTTTAAAATGTTTGCTCTTTTATCCTTTTTTTTTTTTTTCCCAGTCATTTGTTGGTTTGAGAGGTTTTTCTGTATGGATTGGATATTTATTCATTCTTCTGGTTGGAAGATACAGATTGTTTGTTTGACCTTGTGGTTGCTTGTTAATTTCTTTAGAATCTGCTTAACTGTTAATCCGAATGATCAAATCATTCACTGATTTCTTCTGAAATGTGACAGGAACATTGTATTCTCTACCTTTTGAGTATATCTATTCACTGCATCTTATGCTCACTGAGAATGTTTCTTTTCTTTTTAATGTACCAGAAATGGGATGTGCATGCAATAGTTAAGTTTATTTGTCTTCCTTGAGAACATAAAGGACACATAGCTCACTATTCTTCTTTTTTTTTTTTGGTTTTTTATTTTTTTATTTATTTATTTTTTCAGTGGGTTTTGTCATACATTGACATGAATCAGCAATAGATTTACACGTATTCCCCATCCCGATCCCCCCTCCCACCTCCCTCTCCACCCGATTCTTCTGGGTCTTCCCAGTGCACCAGGCCCGAGCACTTGTCTCATGCACTATTCTTCATTGAGATCGCCAACCTCACCTCCACTTGATCAAGATTATTGTCTAGTATTTGTTCTCTTTTAAAAATAAACCAACAATTTTTTTTTTTTTAAATCACAAGTTTGAATGTTTGTTTCACTTATCTCTTCCCTTGTATGTGGACTGACCCTGGTGGCTCAGACGGTAAAGTGTCTGTCGACAGTGCGGGAGACCTGGGTTCAATCCCTGGGTCGGGAATATTCCCTGGAGAAGGAAACGTCAACCCACTCCAGTATTCTTGCCTAGAAAATCCCATGGATGGAGGAGCTTGGTGTAGGCTACTGTCCATGGGGTCGCAAAGAGTCGGGCACGACTGAGCGACTTCCCTTTTCTCTCCCTTTTCTTTCTCTTTCTTTCTTTTTTTGAGACATAATTTGGATGTCATAGAATTCCTCCTTTTAAAGAGTACAGATCCATGGTTTTTAGTATATTCACACAATTGTACTCCTGTTTAGTCAGCTCGGTCCAGTCGTGTCTGACTCTCTGCGACCCCGTGGACTTCAGCACGCCAGGCCTCCCTGTCCATCACCAGCTCCGGTAGTTGCCCAAGCTCATGTCCGTCAGGTCGGTGATGCCATCCAACTGCGTCCTCCTCTGTCGTCCCCTTCTCCTGTCTTCAGTCTTTCCCAGCATCAGGGTCTTTTCCAGTGAGTCAGTTCTTCACATCAGGTGGCCAAAGTATTGGAGCTTCACCTTCAGCATCAGTCCTTCCAATGAATATTCAGGACTGGTTTCCTTTAGGATGGACTGGTTGGACCTCCTTGCAGTCCAAGAGACTTTCAAGAGTCTTCTCCAATACCACGATTCAAAAGCATCAGTCCTTCGGCGCTCAGCTTTCTTTATAGTCCAACTCTCACATCCATACATGACCACTGGAAAAACCATAGCTTTGACTAGACGGACCTTTGTTGGCAAAGTAATGTCCTTGCTTTTTAATATGCTGTGAGGTTGGTCATAACTTTTCTTCCAAGGAGCAAGCATCTTTTAATTTCATGGCTGCAGTCACCATCTGCAGTGATTTTGGAGCCCCCCAAAATAAAGTCTGTCACTGTTTCCACTGTTTTCCCATCTATTTGCCATAAAGTGATGGGAACAGATGCCATGATCTTCATTTTCTGAATGTTGAGCTTTAAGCCAACTTTTTCACTCTCCTCTTTCACTTTCATAAAGATGCTCTTTAGTTCTTCTTCACTTTCTGCCATAAGGGTGGTGTCATCTGCATATCTCAGGTTATTGATATTTCTCTCAGCAATCTGGATTCCAGTTTGTGCTTCATCCAGCCCAGCATTTCTCATGATATACTCTGAATAGAAGTTAAATAAGCAGGGTGACAATATACAGCCTTGCCAATATACTCCTTTCCTGATTTGGAACCGTCTGTTGTTCCGTGTCCAGTTCTAACTGTTGCTTCCTGACCTGCATACAGGTTTCTCAGGAGGCCGGTCAGGTGGTCTGGTATTCCCATCTCTTTCAGAATTTTCCAGTCTGTTATGATCCACACAGTCAAAGGCTTTCGAATAGTCAATAAAGTAGAAGTATATGTTTTTCTGAAACTTTTGCTTTTTCGATGATCCAACGGATATTGGCAGTTTGATATCTGGTTCCTCTGCCTCTTCTAAATCCAGCTTGAACATCAGGAAGTTCATGGTTCATGTACTGTTGAAGCTTGGCTTGGAGAATTTTGAGCATTACTTTGCTAGCGTGTGAGATGAATGCAGTTGTGTGGTGCTGTGAGCATTCTTTGGCATTGCCTTTTTTTGGGATTGGAGTGAAAACTGACCTTTTCCAGTCCTGTGGCCACTGCTGAGTTTTCCAAATTTGCTAGCATATTAAGTGCAGCACTTTCACAGAATCATCTTTTAGGATTTGAAATAGCTCAACTGGAATTCCATCACCTGCACTAACTTTGTTCATAGTAATGCTTCCTAAGGTGCACTTGACTTCGCATTCCAGGATGTGTGGCTCTAGGTGAGTGATCACACCATTGTGATTATCTGGGTCATGGTAACTTCTGTACAGTTCTTCTGTGTATTCTTGCCCCCTCTTGTTAATATCTTCTGCTTCTGTTCGGTCACTACCATTTCTGTACTCATGTGACCGTTACCTAATTTCAGAACATTTCCACACCCCAGAAAGAAGCTCCGTACACGTTGGCTGTCAGTCCCCACCCTTGGACCCCTGGGAAGCACTCATCTGATTTCTCCATCAGTCTGTCTGTACTGGACATTTCAGGTAAATGGGGTCATAGTACAATATATGGTTTCTCTGCCTGGTTTTCTTTTCTAATATGCTTATGATTTAGCATAATGTTTTCATGTGTCAGTATATTGTTTCTTTTATGACTGAATAATACGCCATTTTGTGACTAAACCCCATTTTGATCATTCATCATTGATGGATATTTGAGTTATTTCTGTTTGTGTGTGTTAGGAGTAATCCTGCAGTGAACATTTATGTGGAAGCTTTTATGTAAATATATACTTTCAGTTCTCTTGAATATGTATTTAGGGGTAGATTGTATTACATCTTTTAATTATTTTAGCAAGGATTTGAGGTAGTAAATTCTTGACATTTGTACATCTAAAGATAATCTTACTTTTGTCATTGTTAATGACTTTTTAGCTGGGAATAGATGTTATTGGTTGACAGTTAAAATTTATTAGCTTTGCAGCTGATGAAAAATCTGCTTCTCTTTTCTTTATAAGTCATCTGAGTTTCTGGTGGTTTAAGATTTCTTACCCATGATAGTTCCGTAGTTTTATTACTGAGTCTAAGAGTGGATATGATATACTTTTGATCTGAGTGTGTGAATGATCTGAGGATGTTTGGTCCTTTTAATCTTTGTTACTGCCTTGAGGAATTGTGTCCCTATCTTCATACAGTAAAATAGGTCTGTAGTTTCCTCTCCTTGTTTCATGTCAGAGTTATGTTGGTATCATAAAAAGAGTTATGAAGCATTCCCTTCTCACTTTCTGAAGTTGATTTTGATTCTTTATGAATGTTTACTAGAATTTATCAATGGAACCATCTGAAATTTTCTTTGTGTTGAGTTAGATTATGAATTCACTATCTTTTTTGGTTTTTGTGTTTGTCAAACTTTAAATTCATCATTTTAATTTTTCTGTTGGTTTTCTAGCTATATTTCATTGCTGGTTTTTTTTTTTTTTTTTTTTTTTTTGAGGAGTGTGTACTGGTTGCTCTCTGGGGATTACAAAATGCATTTTGGCTTTATCCCAGTTTAGTTAGTATTGGTATTGAACCACCTTGGGTGAAACCCAGAATTTCAATAGTATATTTCAGTTTCCTCCCTCTTACGTGTAGTAGTAGCATCATATGTATTTCATCTAAATAGTTTCTCCTGTAGTGTATTTCCATTTCCTCCTCTAATCCTCATGTATGTATATTGCGTATGTTACATTTATATACTTTGTAAACTCATTGGTAGTACTGTAATTTTTGCTTTAAATTGTCATCTTCTATAGAAGCTAAGAAATTATGTATTATATATATATCTAGTCATCCCTTAGTGTCCATAGGGGATTGGTTGTAAGGCACCCATGCATACCAAGTCTGCAAATACTCAAGTTCCTTATATGAACTGGTGTAGTGCCTTCATATAATCTGTGCACATCCTCCCGTATACTTTAAATCATCTCTAGACAACTTACAATATCCAATAGTGTAAGTGCTATGTAAATGGTGGCCAGTGTGTTACAAATTCAAGTTTTGTGTTTTGGGACTTTCTGGAAGTTTTTTTCCCTGAATATTTTCAACCCACTCTTGGTTGAATAAGTGGGTGTGGAACGTGTGAACACTGTGCTCACACAGTGACTGTTTCCGGCTTTATTTCTTCATGTACATTTAAGTGACCGTCTAGTGTGACTGCCATTCAGACAAGAGAACTTTTTTTTTTTTAGCATTTCTTATAGTCACATCTGCTCATGATAAATTGTTTACTGTTAGAAAATGTTCTCGTTTCACCCACAACTTTAAAGAATAGTTTTGCTGGATACTAGAATTCTCGGTTGACAGGTTTTTTTGTTTTTGTTTTTGCTTTTGCTTCCCCCGCCCCCCCCCCCCTCCAGCCTCCCCTTCTTTGGCAGTTTGAATATTTGGTTCCAGTGTCTTCAGACTTCTATAGTTTCTTAATGAGAAGTCAGTGTATGTTCTTATCTTTATTGTCTTTGTTTCCCTATATATAATATGTCATTTTTCTTTGGCTGATTTCAAGATTTTATCTTTGGTTTTTAGCAGTATGACCAATGCATGTCTTAGTAGTTTTGTCTTTATTCTGTTCAAGGTATGTTGCACTTTTGGCAGATATTTCAGACATCTTCAGAAATGGTTTTCGTTTCTCTTCTGGGATTCCAATTAGCATGCTGCTTCCTGCTGTCACACTGTCTTTGAAGATTCTACTCATCTTTCAACCCTCTCTTGCCTTCAGATTCTTCTGTATTGAGGGTCACTACAGATGTTAGAAGAAAGCGTCCATTTGTTGTTCAGTCCGTCTGCTGAGTTCATTGTACTGGTTGTCTTGTTCATTTGTTTCTCTATTGACATCACCTTTATACGTTTACTCACTGGTTTTGTATTTTCCTTCAGCCCTTTGAGCTTATTATCCAAGTCTTTTGAACTGTTTGTTGGCAGCCTTAAATCCGAAATCGACTCACTTGCAGCCAACTTACTGACTGTCTTATCTGCACATGGGTCACTCTTTGCTGTGGTTTTGCTTGTCTAGTTGAAAACTGGACATGTTGTAGTGACCCTGGACTCTGGGTCCTCTTCTGAGGATTATTGGGGTTTTATTAGTTTGGTGCAAACATAATATGGCTTCAGAGCATGAATTTTAAATCATTATAACTAGGACATGAGTCTGAGTAAACTCTGGGAGATAGTGAAGGATGGGGAGGCCTGGCGTGCTGCAATCCATGATGTCAAAAAGAGTTGGACATGACTGAGTGACTAAACAACAAGGCTCAAACACATCGTTATTAATCAAAATAAGAACCATTACAATCAACTAACACATTTGCCAGTTAGAAATAAGTTTGCTTATGCCATAGGAATAAAGTGAAAAATCCATGCTTTGGGATTCATTGAACTCTTGGAAAGCATTTTCTGCATCCTGCTGGTTGTAGAAGTGTTTTCCTTGCAAAAAGTTGTCAGGATCCTTGAAGAGGTGGTTGTTGGTTGGTGAGAGGTCAAGTGAGTATGGTGGATGGCAAAACTTTGTAACCCAATTCATTCAACTTTTGAAGCATTGGTTATATGAAGTGCAGTCAGGTTGTTGTGGAAAAGAAATGGGCCATTTCTGTTGACCAGTGCCAGCTGCAGGCTTTGCAGTTTTGGGTGCATCTCATCAGTTTGCTGAGTGTACTTCTCCTATGTAATGGTTTTGCAGGGATTCAGAAATTCTGTCGTGGATCAGACTGGCAGCAGACCACCAGACAGTGGCCAGGACCCTTTTTGGTGTGAGTTTGTCCAGCTGCTAAAGCTGGTTGTTGCCAGTTATCACGTACAATCTACTTTGCATCGCATGTCACGATCCGATCAATTTGTTGACCGGTTTGTTGCACAGAATAAGAGAAGATGACACTTCAGAACGATGTGTTGTTGTTTTTGTTTTAATTTCTGGTCAGCTCATGAGGCACTATGGGGGAGGAGATGGCAACCCACTCCAGTATTCTTGCCTGGAGAATTCCATGGACAGAGAAGCCCGGCAGCCTACAGTCCATGGGGTCGCAATGGAGCAACTTAACACACACGAGACTCTCACTTATCAAGCTTTTTCACCTTTCCAATTTGCTTCAAATGCCCAGCGACCATAGAATGGTTGACGTTGAGTTCTTGAGCATCTTCCCGTGTAGTTGTAAGAAGATCAGCTTCAATATTCTCTCAGTTGGTCATAGTCAACTTCCAGTGTCTGGCCACTACGCTCCTCATCTTCAAGGCTCTCATCTCTTTGCAAAACTTCTTGAACCACCACCGCATTGTACATTTATTAGCAGTTCCTGGGGCAGATGTGTTGATGTTGCGAGTCCACTGCTTTAAACCCATTTTGAACTCAAATAAGAAAATCATGTGAATTTTGCTTTTTGTGTAGCGTAGTTTCCATAGTCTAAAGTAAATATAAAATAAACAGCCAAGTTAGAAGTCATTAGCAAAAAAAATAAAGCAAGAAATGTGCATTAAAATGATGTATAATATCACATTTAAGAATGTATCCCAATATCAAATGGGAAATTTCAACAAGCAAAAGCCATGATTACTTTTGCACCAGCCTAATATTACAGCAGTTATTAATAAATGCTTGGAGTCAAACTATAAACTTCATTTTTCTTGTGATAGGCATCTTACATCTCTGATCTGTTCTTGTCTTTTTGATGTTTCTTCATGCTGGCAGCCGGTGCCTTTAAGATTTGGAAGTTGGCTTAGCATCCGGGTAGAAAGGGCCTTGCTCTCTACATGGTCTTTCTTCTGGGGTTTCCCTGGGTTCTAGTTGCCCTGCGAGCTTTGGGCTTTGTACTTTGCCGTCTCAAGCCTTCTGCAACCCCAGCTGAGCACAGCTGGGGCAGAGCATCACATTCACAGGTTTGGCTCCATGCTACTCTTTAAATGAAATGATTTCATACTGGTCTCTTGACTGCTTTTTCCCCAGGCCACTGGTGGTTTCCTTTGAGCATATGTAGTTCAGCTGTCAGCCAGAGATTTCAGCATTTTGTGCTCCAGATTTGAGTGTTGCTCCTTCTACAATTCTGGTGCTGTCTAAAAGCCCTGAATTTCTAGCTGCTTCCCCAACTCTGAACTCGTGGCCAGCACCTTCCGCTGTTAAGGCTCTGGTCTTTTCCCACCACCGTTTTTGCAGCCATAACTTTGTGGATTAGGCAGTGTCCTGAAGCCAGGGAAACACACACTTACCTTTCCTAGACCTCAGGGTTGTCATTTTTGAGATTGAACCCTTCCCCTGGCTTCTGGATGAGATGGCATCACCGACTCAATGGACATGAGTTTGAGCAAGCTCCAGGAACACAGGGAAGCCTGGCATGCTGCAGTCCATGGGGTCGCAAAGAGTCGGACACGACTGAGCGACTGAACTGAACTGGCTTCTGTAAGCACTGTCTTTAGGTGTGTGTGTGTTTTTTTTTTTTTTTAGTTCATGTTTCATAAATGTTATCAGTGTTTTCATGACTGCCTCAGTCTTCCTGCCATTACAGAGAACTGACTTTGGGTTTGTTTGGAACTATTAGGGAACATTTATCTGTTTCAAGAGCATGTCTTCCTCTGTGCGTTCATTACTTTGTAGGGTTATTCTTTTTTTTTTCCCTTTGTAATATATTTGTGTGAGATTCAACCACCATCCTTTTTCTGTTCGTTTTTATTTAAAAGTAGCCTCTGCACTTCCGGACGGTGGGCACGGGTCAGGAGGTTTCTCAATGCGCAGCCCTGACCTCCCTCGTGTTGGCACCCGGCCTGGTCCTCCTGAGACCCGGCTCCGCCCTGCATCCTCGCCTTCGGCGCTCCCCTGGACCTCCTCTGGCCACTGCCCCAGCTGTCCGCGTCTGGTCGAGTTTTAGCCGGTCCCCGCGGTTTCCCTCGGCGGAAGGATCTCTGCCCGCTCGGTCTCGAGAACGCCGAGGGCCTAGCCAGCCCCAGACCCCTGAGCCCCGGCCCGGATTCCGCGCTCACCCGTGGGTGCGGGGCGGAGGTTGCCGCCGGCCCCCCGTGGGCGTGCGGGGCTCCGCCGTTGCATCCATCACGCCCTGTGGCTTCCCACCTGCACGGGTGGCGGCCCATCGGAGTCTCGTGGCTCTTCGTGATTTTTCCCTTCTCTGCCGTATTTTTGTGGTTTGGGGTCTTCTGGCTATTCCTGAAGATTTCGATAATTTCTTTAGGGCCTTGGGAAAACGGACACCCTCTCCTTTCCCCATCCTCCCTGAGTCCCCTCCTGTCTTGAGAGGAGACGGGGCCTTTGCTCTGCTTGAGGCCGGAACGTGGGTCGGAATTCTCGCTGCTGCTCACACCAGCTCCCTCCTGCGGCCAGGGCTGTCGATGGCGGGCGTTCCCCGTCGTCCCTTTGCTGGAGGGGGACGCCTGGCGTCTCGTCATTGCCTGTGGGTCTCTGGCCTCCTGTCCCGCCTCGCAGGCTCCGTCTCCGGGCCTCTGGATCACCGGGCGTCCGTGGGAGCTTTCAGGGAGGCATCGGACTGCAGATTGTGTTTATCCTGCTGTTTCGTTGGATTTTCATGTTTATGTTCTTAAAGGTTTTCCTACTTGCCCGCTTATGAGTGGTACATTTTTAAATAACTCAGCTTTGTGTTTCTTTTCTTGTTGAACTAGAAGGTTAAGGCATTTTGTCCACCATAGTGGCAAAAATGAAAATTTTCATTTCTTTTTCCGTGACGTGAGTGTCTCGTTACTTAGCATGCCTTCTCTGCTCTCTTAACCTTTCTGATTTTTGAAATACCTTTGCTCTCTGTGCGTGTTCTCAGAGTTTGCCATCTTCCCCTTAGGAAGCCAGTGTACGTGCAGTAACTTTTGTGAAGCTTGGGTTTTCAGTCACTTAGAGACATAACTGGTGTAGACAAAAGGCAGAGAAGGCAGTGTGGTCAGACCACTTGCCACATTTCAGAGACTCAGACTATTAGTGAGAAAGGTCTTTGGCCGTCACCTTGCCTGATCCACCTTCTCCCAGTTCTCCCCACAAGGATGCAGTAACCGAGATTCAGAGAAGCTCTTGTTGAATTGCTGTTGATGTGCAAGATTCCAGGGCCTCCCCTCAGACATCCTCACATCCCTGCCAGGCGGGTGGTACTTACCCCGTCTGAGAACAGTTTGTGTTGCAGAACAGAGGCCTCAGTCACCCCATCGGGTCAGCGATCCGAGTGCGGGAGAGACCTGGCCCTGGTCCCGGACACTTGCCTTCCTCTCTCCCAGGAAGAGAGGCTAGCTCAAGCTCTGCGGCCTGCTTGGGGTTTCGTGTTTGCTTCACGGGTACACTCAGCATTGCTCTCTCTCCGCCCGGTGGACAGCAGGATAGCCTTCGCTCTGCTCTTTTCCGAGCGTGTTTCTCGGACTTGAGTAGCACACACCCGCTGTTAGGGGGGCAGGAGCTCTGACGCCCCTCCCAGAACGCAGTCTCCCTGCCATGCCAGTTGTAGGCATGCGTTCCGTGTGTCTTTCACTGGCAGAATAACCCTTAAGAGTAATTCAGCTTAATGATCGAGCTGGTTTTTGTTAGTTCGTCATTTAAATGAAAACACACAGTTAGAAAATCTTGTAGAACTCTTGGCCCGTTTAGCTTGACTATTTACTGCATCTCTGTCTCGGCCCCGTGTGTCCCGGGTTTCTCTCCGCGTGGTTCTTCCTCTGCGTTCCCCGTGTGTCTCCTTGATGGACAATAGAGGGAACACAGATCTCCTCGACTCCGTCCTGCAGTCGGTTTCTGCATACCTGAGATTGTTTGCACATTGAGTTCAGCTGTATTTGTTTTGAATCTGATAAAAGAGGGAGGAATTGTCTCTTGAAGCTCCATGGTTAACAATGGCTTTAGCTAGAATAAAGGTTTGAATTATATTTTCACACTAGACAAAAAATTAGGCTTGACTAGACGGTGCTTTTGAATGGGAATAATGCTTATATAAACCAGTGTCTACTTCAAGACACGAAGACCTATTAAAAATATGCTAATCAGAGAGTGAATTAGCTACCCCCCCCCCACCCAACCTGATGAGTAAATTTTGCTTTTACTTTTAGAAATTTCTGAAATCGAGCTTGATAGCTCGTGTTCATCCAGCGCTCTTGGCGGTGAGGGTACCTGGTTGGTTAAAGGGGGCAGGAACGTGGTTGCTGTGAACGGCCCGGAAGGCCAGGCCAGGACTTAACCCGGAGCAGGCGGAGCTTCGGGGTCAGGTCCCTCCCTTGTCAGGTCCAGGCCTGGAGACTTTTTCCTAGCTGTCACCATAGAAGGGGGCTGTCTGCGCATTTGTTAATTCTTCCTTAGTTAAGAATGATTTCCTCTGGAAAGATTAATTAGCAGGAATATTCGATAGAGATGAAGCACACAGTAAGCCACGTGAAAAACTTCTCAATTATGTTGCGTAGATACGACTTCAGATAAAAATAGCAGTTGTTTATTTTTAATAAACTTACTTAAAAATTTTCAGCAGAGATAGAATACTTGATTTAAAATAGTGTTTGTAAGAGTGCCTCTGCAGTGGGGGTAGGCTGTCACCCCCCAGCTTAAGTTCCTTCCAAGGGGGCTCTTCTGACCAGTTACCCAGCATCTTCTGAGGGTAGAGCAGCCATCACTGGACCCCCCCCCCCAACTGTGATCTGACCCCCCCCCCCACCCTGGGAGGGCCCTAGCATCCAGCAACTAGACAGTCAGGAGTGGCCTATAGCGGTTTTTTAAAGCTAGCTTTTAATGACACTGCACTTAGCCACGTTGTTCTTAAACAGTAAATGTGAACCTTACCAGTAAGGCAGGCGCCCTCTTTCACCCTGGCTCCTGATTGCCTGTCTTCTCACCAGCGACCCCCGGATCAGTCTCCCCGGGAGCTTTCAGAGCATCTCTGCGCCCTGGCTCCACTTAGCCGTCAGCATCTCGTGGAGCTGGTCAGAGATGTAGAAGTTTCGAACCTGGGCTCGAAGCCTGCCTTCTAACAAGACTCCTAGGTTTTTGTACCGTGTGATTTTGTGTGCATACGATGAGCGTAGAAGACACCACCAGTGCATTTAGAATTTACACCACTGGTCTACTGTTGTAACTTTCTCCATCCCCAAAATGCCCCTGGAAGCTTCTAATGGTCTCTGTCTCGGTGTCCGGTGGGTCTGTCTCTTGACCTTCCTTGTGCATCATCAGGTGACCCGTCACTTCCCCACTGGAGGACATGAGCCTGTCTGCAAGCCCGTTGTTTTTCTGAGACGCCCAGCACTGCAGTGAATCCTTCGGGGCGCTGTGTCTCATGTACACACGCCGAGGAAATAGCTGGATGGAAGAGTGTGAGCATTTTTAATTTAAAATTGCCCTCCAGAGTGGCTGTGTTGGTTTGACTCTGATTTTGTTTTGGTGGTCAATTTGCATATTCTTTATTTATAACATTGTTTTAATTACTGCAGCTTTGTGTTTTCATATCAAGTTTCGTATCAAGTCCCGACTTTCTTGGGATTCAAAACTATAATGACTTAAATTTCACATTTGTCTTGTATAGGAAATTTAAAATCAGCCTGTCAAGTTTTGTGAAAAGTTCTTTTGGAGTTTCCATGGCAGGAGATTGTATTGAATTTCTAGATTCATATGGATTGGAAGTTGGAGCCTTCTGCTCCTCTTGCCCAAGCATGGTATTTCTCTTTATTTTAGCTGTAATTGCTTCAGCTAAAGCTTCATAGTTGGTTGTATGTGTGTCTGCGCATTTATGTACATGTGGGTTGCATATGGTAGTTTTGTTTATTTTCTGTTAGGCTTATTCTTAGGTAATTGTTCTAGCTGTTATGAATGAGAGTTCTTAAAAGATTGGCTTTTCATTGATTGCCAGCCTGTAGGAAAATCACCGGGGTCCTTTTGTGTGTTGATCTTGTGCCTGGTTCTCTTGCTCGACGCTAATCGTTTTAATCATCAGTTAGACCGCCAGGATTTTCTGAGTAATTACGGTTTTATACATGCATCCCTCTTAGTATTTACACGTGGATTTCACTTTCTCACCCAAAGTGGGCCGAGGGCTCCTGGGCGGCGTTGACAGAGGCGGCAGGACAGGGGACACCAGCCGTCACTCTCATCACTCACCAGGAGCACGTCTAACACACCACCGTCAGAGTGTGGTCGTTTCTGAAAACGTCTTACAGTAGCTCTTCTCCTATCCAGGTTTTTCTTTTTTTATAATTTGGCTAAGAAGTCTTTCTTAATTGTTTGAACCCATGCGAGCTTTTCCAGCATCTGGTGATAATGTTCTGCTTTACCCATACCTGAGAGCTTCCTTGTGGTTCAGCAGTAAAGAATCTGCCTGCAATGCAGGAGACCGGTGTTCAGTTCTTGGGTCAGGAAGATCCCCTGGAGGAGGGCATGGCCACCCACTCCAGGATTCTTGCCTGGAGAATCCCATGGACAGTGGAGCCTGGTGGACTACAGTCCGTGGGGTCGCAAAGAGTCGGACACGACCGAGCGACCAACACACACAGTCCTGTACCTGAGGGCAGGGATGGATGTCCTCAGGTGAGTTCCCCGGCCGCTCCTGGGACCACCCCCCACCCCACCCCCGTCACTGTTATTCTTCTGCCCCTGATGGCATTCAGTTTGCTCACTTGCATGTTTAGGAAGTTTAGATCTCTGCTCTGAAATTGACCCATACTGTTTTTTTCACGTTGGGCTATTCTGATTTGGTTTGGGTATCAGTTGTCGTCAGAATGAAATTGTTTCTCGATGTTTTGGTGGAATTCATCTTAAGATCTCCATCTCAGACTCGTGAACAGAAGCTTTGGTGCTGTGACATTCGTGTTTTTTATTTCTAATAAAATGAGCATTAACTTTGATGGGTCTGTACTGCACTCACAGTATTTTCATTTCCACTTTTAGTTAAAATTATTCTTAGCAAACTTTTGGGAACAACATGCGTTTTCCGAAAATGTCGCGAGTAATAAGTTCTCTTAAACTTTGTGTGTAAGCAGCTGTTTTTATATTTAGCGAATTATTTTAGAGTTGAAATCATGAGGGAAGAAACAACCTTTAAGAAAATTAAAGTTGAGCCTCTTGGAAAAGGAAGCTGAGCAGCGAGCGGCTCAGCCGTCCACAGCAGGCCCGAGAAGTCGGAGGCCTTGGAGCTCTCGGAAGCTCTGTTGTGGGTCGCCGAGGGTTTAGGGGTACAGGAGCAGAGCTGACAGACCCTCTCGGGGGTGAGGTCCCTGTGGGCTCCTGTCGGCGCGCAGCGTTGGCACAAAGGCGTTGGGAGAAGGGGTCCCCTGAGATGATGGGACGTCACAGGGCCAGCTCTCAGCCCCACGCGTCACGGAGGATCCTGGTTTTCTCTCTGAGACTCAGTGCCCCCCGCCCCTCCGTCGCAGAGTCAGCTTTGTCACCTGTGAGTCAGGACTCCGCAGTGCCTGCTGAGATCTCAGTAACAGTCGCAGGTGGAAAGGGGACCTCTGTTTCCTCAGCCTCCCGCCTGCCCTTTCAGAGCTCGCGTGCACCCCTGTGTGTGTGTGTGTGTAGCTGTGTGTATTGGAGAGAGACAGGACTTGTACCCAGATGTTCATATGAATACGGCTGTGTTGCTTTTTCTTGTAGAATTGAAGTAGGTTTTATGTGTGGTCACTGGTCACTGTACGTGTCCACCTGCCCCACCTCTTTTGAGAGCCTCCTGGTTTTTATTCCTAAGTATGGATATACTATGTAATTTATTTAGTTTTTCTTTGTTGACATTTAGGTTATTTACCGGTTCTGCAAATAGACTGCTGGGCCCAAAGGTACACACATTTAAAAGTCCTGTGTGTCTCTAGACTGCTTGTTCACATTCCCATCGAACGTCTGTTTTCCTGTATTTGTACCGACACTGCTCATTACCGCCGGTGTCTGATGGACCGGAACTGGTGTACAGTTGCCTTAATAGTGAGACCGGACCTACTTTTCTTTGGTCATTTTAGTTCCTCTTCTTTTCCAAGGCGTGCTCGCGCTAATGTCCCTCCGCCATCGCCTTTCTTCACGCTGTAAGTAACTGTGCTTTTTCCTTGTCTCCCACCAACTGTAACTTTTAAAAACACGTATCTTTTGCTCTACAGAATGTACAATATTATAAATCAACTATACTTCAGTTCTTAAATTTTGATATCTCACTTTTAAAAATTTGATTTTTTATTATAGTTGATTTACAATATTGTGATAGTCTTAGGAGTATAGCAGACTGATTCCGTTTTATATATGTGTGTGTGTATACTTTTTCAGATTCTTCACCGTTACGGGTTATTACAAGATGCAGAGTACACTTCCCTGTACTGTTTGGTAGGTCCTCGCTGTCTAGCTATTTCATATATAGTAGTGTGTGCGCGTCAACACGAAGCTCCTAATTTACCCCTCTCCTGCCCCTTCCACGAGTCTTGTGTTTTGTAAACAAGTTCGTTTCTTCTTACATCACGTTTGGTTGTACGATCCCATTAATGATGCCGTGTAGATTCTCACTGACGTTGCGGCTGTTCGCCTCTCTCTCACCTCCTCATCCGGGGACCCTGGTCCTTCATGAGCCGAGGGCAGCGAGCGAAGGTTCGGAAGTCCAGCACGCACAGCAGGGGGCTGGCGATCATTGTCACAGAGGGATTCTTGTGTGAAAGTGTCTTTGGGGATCTGTGTGTTCTTAAAAAACTGTAGATTAAAATACGCATCTACCTTTTCCATTAGGTAATTGCTGCCACACCGTAAATCCCCAGGCTGAAGTTCTCGATTTCTGCAGCATGAGCATCACCCATACTGTCCACTTTTCTCTAAATTAGCTTACCTTCTCTTTTTAAACTATTACTGCCGTAAATGGAATCTCCTTTAGCTCGAACAGTATATAAAAAAATAAAGGAAGAATATTAGTTTGGGGAGGGAAATGCAATAACTGTAGCAAACTGATTTACAAGAACGTCTGCCTGAATGTTTGTCGGTGGGAATATCGTTGTTCCTCATCAGGCAGTAATGAAGGGACTGCTTCATGTTCCTTGGTGAGCGGAAATGAGTTCCTGCGTCAGTGACACTGCTGATTGATTGATGATTGGTTGGTTAATAGTCTATAATTTTGTGTAAACCAAGCAGGGTCAGTTCACACGTTGAGAGCTGAAGGCGGAAGAGGTGTATGTAATCGACTCACCCGATAGGGCTGAAGGTCAGGAGCTCCTAGTTCAGGTGATGAAAGCAACCTCGGTTTCACGGAGCCAGCAGAAGCCCCCTCTCTCCACGAACCATGGTGAGCACATCCGCTTATTCGGCTGCCTTTTCAGACCATGGCTGGGGCGGGGGTTCCCCTCGCCACTTACTACTGCCGTCCAGTGTGGAGAATGAAACCCTTGTTTCGTGGCCTTGAAGTTCTCATAATCATGTGCAAGACATTTTCATCTTTCAAATGATAACCAGGTCATACAGAGAGCAAATCTGTGGCCCCAGAGCTCCACTTTTGTGCTCTCGGGTTGGGGGGCTCCGTTGATCTCGCCGTGGGATGCTGCGGTGTAAGGATGAACCTGGGGGGCATGACGGAGCCAGAGTCCCTGCAGAACGGGATGGTCCTCAGAGCTGTGCCTCACCCTGCCTGAGACCTCCTGGGCGTCACTGCTCACACGTGCGAGGCTCTTTCTGCCGTGAGGATGGCAGCGTCAGCTTGGGACCGTCGGGCTGAAGTGGCAGTCGGAGTCCTTCCCCATCTAGAAAGCAGAGGCAGGAGGATTCAGCGTCTCTCCTTAATAAATGTTAGCAGTGAGTTTGCACCTCTGTATAAACAGGGGGATAGCTTTCCTCAGTTCCCACTAGTATTCATATTTCAATGATGACCTTTACCTTTAAGATTCTTAATCTTATCCGTGATGAGTTTAACAGAAAGAATAAATATTCAGAGAACAGTCCCATTTCCCAATTGTGTATACTCGTATGACTCTTCGTGACCCCATGGGCCATACAGTCCGTGGGATTCTCCAGGTCAGAGTACTGGAGTGGGCAGCCGTTCCCTTCTCCGGGGGATCTTCCCAACCCAGGGGCAGAACCCAGGTCTTCCGTATTGCAGGTGGATTCTTTACCAGCTGAGCTACCAGAGAAGCCCACAAATCGTGGAGTGGGTAGCCTATCCCTTCACCAGTGGATCTTCCCAATGCAGGAATTGAACCAGGGAAGCCCCATACTTGTACACAACACTTTTAATAAAATACTGCCAACTTCTGGGAGTAGCTGTCGGTCTGTCTCTGCTAAGAGCGCCTTTCTTGTCAGTGTGGGGATTCCAGGCTCAGGAGTTGTGATCAGGTGCTGGGTGTTGTATCTAATCTATCTGTACCTTGTTATTTACAGTGATAAAATACACATAAGTTTGCAGTTATAGCCATTTGAAGTGTGAGACTCAGTGGCAATGGGCAGCAACGTTCAGTGTTGTCCAACCGTCACCACTGTCTATTACCAAAACTTTTTCATCCGCCCAAACAGAAACTCTGTAACTCAAGTAAAAACACCTCCTTCTCTTTCCCCAGTCCCTGAGAGAACCAGACTACGCTGCTTTTTGTCTCAGTGAACTGCGCATATTCTGGGTGTTTTATGTAAGTGGACTCATGTAACACTTGTCCTCTTGTGTCTGACTTCCATCTTTTAACATATGGTTTCCAAGGTTTATCCTTGTTGTAGCATGCATAAGAACTGCGTTTCTTTTCATGGTTGAAAATAGTCCGGTGTGTATTTTATTCCTCCATTCATCTGTCAGTGGACATGTGGGTGACGTCTGCATTTTGGCTACTGTATGTAATGCCGCAGTGAAAATTAACATAAGTTTATGGGTGTCTCTTTTCAATTACTTTGGGTATACAGGCCCCCCACCCCATTTTGTTTAAAAGATTGCTTTACGCCTGTTAACTTTTACAAAAGACCTCCCTTAGTATCTGCTTTCAGTAACTGAAAGACATTGGGAGAAGAGTTTTACTTTTCTGGAAAAAGGTGAAAAGCAAAGTGTTGATCACGCGTCTTGCAGCGAGCTGCCGTGCAGGTAGTGGGCACCCCGGCAGTGAGAGAGGCCGCCCCGCGGGCTCCCCGCCGCCAGAACTGCACCCAGCGTCTGACCATCGGACCGCCGAGGCCTGGAACTGTGTCTGAACATCTGGGCTTGATCTCTGTTTAGTTTGTGCATCTGAGAGCAGGACGTGTCCCAAGTTCATCAATTGTTCATCTTGCAGCATTTCAGTTTATGAGAGCTTTCCTCGGAACACTCCAGGATAGTAAGAGAGCTCTGTGTATCTAGGAGCGGGTCATACGGGTTGTATGGTGGGTCATAGTTTGGTCATATGGTATTATAATTCTGTGTTTAACTGTGTTTAACCACCAAACTATTATATAGCAGTTAACTCCCGTTTTACATTCCAACCAGCAACACCACCAACACTTATTTTCTCCCTTTTTTTTGTTGAAAGCATAGCCATCCTAGTAGGTGCGAGGTGTATCTCATAGTAATGATGTTCTCCATCTTTTCACACATTTATTAGACATTTGTATATTTTTGGAGAAATATCTAGTCCTTTGCCCATTTTTTTTTCCATTGAGTTGTTTGTGGTTGAGTTGTAGGAGTTCTTTGTGTTCTGAATATTAAACCCTTATCACAGACAATGATTTGCAGATCTTTTCTCCTGTTTGTTGGCTATGTTTTCATTCTCTTGATAATGTCTTTTGAAACACAGAGTTGTAAAATGGAAGACCAGTTTGTCTGTTTTTTTTTTTTTTCTTGTGCTTTGGGTGTTAAGAATCCACTGCTGACTTCATTGTCATGAAGATTTATCCCCGGTTTTCTTCTAAGCATTTTGTGGGTTTTGTTCTCACATTAAGTTGTTGATCCATTTTGAGTTCTTTCGCATGTGGTGTAAGGTGTGGGGTTCCACCTTCATTCTTTCGCTGGTGGCTCTCCAGCTGTCCCAGAAGCCTTTGTTAAAGAGACTGTTCTTTCCCCACTGAACAGGCATCGTTGTCAACAATCACTGGGCCATGGATGTATACATCTGGAGTCTCAGTTCAATTCCTGTGTGTTTACCATTATGTTAGTACCACAGTGTTTTGATTCTGATAGCATTGGGTTGAATTTTGAAATTGGGAAGTGTGAGCCTCCTGTTACTTGAAGGTTGCTATGACTCTCCAGAAACCCTTCCATATGAATCTGAGGATCAGCTTTTCCATTTCTGCAAAAAAAACATTGCCGTTGGAATTTTGATAGCAATTCCATTGAATCTGTAGATCTCTTTGAGTATTATCCATCACCAGGTGTATAGAAACACACTGACTGACATTTGTGTGTTTATCTTGTGTCCTGAAACTTTGTTGATTTGCTTTTGTAGCTTTCATGTGAATCCTTTACATATATTTTCTATATACAAGATCCTGTCATCTGTGAATAGTGATAGCTTTACTAAAGCTCCTTTTTAAATTAAGATGCTTTTTATGTATTTTTCTTATCTGATTGCTCTGGCTAGAACTTCATTACAATGTTGAATAGCAGTGGTGAAAGTGGGGCATCCTTGTCTTACCATTGAGTAAGATGTTAACTGTGGGTTTTTCATAAATGCCTTTCATCATGTTGAGGTTCTCTACGATTCCTAGTTGAATGTTTTCATCATGAAAGGGTTGGATATTATTAGAGCCTTTTCTCATTGATTGAAGTGATCTTGTGGTTTTTTTTTTTTTTTTCTCTTTGTTTTATTAATGTGATACATTAAATTGATTTTCTTGTGTTGAACTACCCTTGTTTCTGGGATAAATCACATTTGGTCATAGTCCCTTTAATATGGATTCAGCTTGGTGATACAGTTGATCCTCATTTGTGTATTCCATGTTTGTGAATTCTCCTACATGCTGAAATTTATTTGTAACCCCAGAATGAGTATCATGGTTCCTTCCTGGTTATTCATGGCACTCTGAAAGGGGTGGGACATTCGAGTCACCTGACGTGCACCCTTAGCTGAAACCAACCCAGGAGACACACTGCCGTCCTGTGTCAGCATAACTGCTGTGAATACTGAGAACCTGCTGCATTTTGTTGAGGGCTTTTGCTTCTGTATAGTCCAAGGTATACAGGTCAGGAAGCAACAGTTAGAACTGGACACGGAACAACAGACTGGTTCAATATAGGAAAAGGAGTACGTCAAGGCTGTATATTGTCACCCTGCCTATTTAACTTACATGCAGAGTACATCGTGTGAAACGCTGGGCTGGAGGAAGCACAAGCTGGAATCAAGATTGCTGGGAGAAATATCAACAACCTCAGATATGCAGATGACACCACCCTTATGGCAGAAAGTGAAGAACTAAAGACCCTCTTGATGAAAGTGAAAGAGGAGAGTGAAAAAGTTGGCTTAAAGCTCAACATTCAGAAAACTAAGATCATGGCATCCAGTCCTATCACTTCATGGCAAATAGATGGGGAAACAATGGCAGACTTTATTCTGGGGGGCTCCAAAATCACTGCAGATGGTGACTGCAGCCATGAAATTAAAAGACGCTTACTCCTTGGAAGAAAAGTTATAACCAACCTAGACAGCATATTAAAAAGCAGAGACATTATTTGCCAACAAAGGTCCATCTAGTCAAGGCTATGGTTTTTCCAGTGGTCATATATGGATGTGAGAGTTGGACTATAAAGAAAGCTGAGTGCTGAAGAATTGATGCTTTTGAATTGTGTTGGAGAAGACTCTTGAGAGGCCTTTGGACTGCAAGGAGATCCAACCAGTCCATCCTAAAGGAGATCAGTCCTGAATATTCATTGGAAGGACTGATGATGAAGGTGAAACTCCAGTACTTTGGCTATCTGATGCAAAGAGCTGACTTATCTGAAAAGACCCTGGTGCTGAGAAAGATTGAGGGCAGGAGGAGAAGGGGACGACAGAGGATGAGATGGTTGGATGGCATCACTCGATGGACATGAGTTTGAGTAAACTCTGGGAGTTGGTGAGGGACAGGGAGACCTGGCGTGCTGCAGTCCATGGGGTCGTAAAGAGTCGGACACGCCTGAGCGACTCAACTGAACTGAGTGATGGTCTGTGGGGTTGCAAAGGGTCAAACATGACAGTGACTGTCACTTTTGCTTCTGTATTTGTAAGAGATGCAGACGTGTAGCTTTATTGTGACATTTTTCTGGCTTTGTTATCAAGATATGCCTCACAGGATGAATTAGGAAGTATTCCCTTTTCTCTTTGGGGGAAGAATTTAAGAAGGTTTGGAGCTAATTCTCATTTTAATGTTTGAGACAATTCACCAATGGGAAGGGCCTGGAAAATTGGTGGTTTATTGCTGGTTGACTTTCAGATGTAACCACGTGTTTAAATAAGAACTCTGTTCACTGCACATGTGTCTTGCACATGACCAGTGAGTTTGTGGCAGAAGCAAGGTATATATAGTGGAGGTTTATCAAAACAAAAACTTAGGTTAATGGTGGTGAACTATAATACTTAGTTAAAAATGAAAAAAGGACATGTGTGAGA
This sequence comes from Cervus elaphus, assembly GCF_910594005.1. NCBI lineage: Eukaryota > Metazoa > Chordata > Mammalia > Artiodactyla > Cervidae > Cervus > Cervus elaphus. The sequence goes on along the minus strand of NC_057821.1, from coordinate 49,623,518 downwards.
CCAGATTGGACATGGAGACAGCAGGTGTGAGTCAAGACTGTCTTAGGCAAACCGGCACATACGCGTATCCTCTTGAATCTATAAAATTAAGCTTCTCCGTAACTTCTCTTTCTGTTTCCCAGTTGGGGCAGCAAGTAGTTTCCTAATAGGTTTCAGCTACAGTCTCAGGCCCACACTCTACTTGTACACAGCCACCCCTCAAGCTAATAATTCCCAAGTTAGGTCACGTCGATCCCGCGCTTGAAACCCACGCTTGACTTAACCGAGGAGTCGCTAGTGGTCCTGCCGGGGCCGTGTGTGAGGCCAGCTGCAGGTCTGGGTCCTGTCCCAGGCGTGAGAGTCAGGAGGCCTTGGGAAGACACTGGCACGTGAAAAGACCCATCTCCTTCGTTCATGAGGTACCATGATGCCACCCAGCTCTTGGAGGTCCCCAGCGTCCTGTTGGGTGGACTGGAATGCCTCTTTTCCACCTCCTTCCGTCAGCCAAGAGGCTGTTATAGGTTGAGCATCCTGTGCTACTCGGGTCCAGGTCTCAAATCACTTTTGTGTCCTAAACCTGACATTCAGTGGTGACAGTTGAGTGATTTGTAGGTAGAAAATTCAAAGTATAGGGGTCTTTGCAGTTTCTTCTTGTCATGAACTGAAGAAGTTAAGAGTGAAGTAGGATTTGTCTAGTCACTATATGAAGCTCATGATAGACATCAAGTTCTGACTTTTAACACTTTTTTTCCCCCAAGGTTAATATGGTGATTTTTAAATTCAGATTTGTAATATTGTGCTTTAGAGCAGACAGAAAACAAACCACCCCTTAAACATTCACAACCACTGTTTTATTTTACTAGCAACAGTCCCTGGAAGATGCAGGAAGCCTCCAGCACTCTGGGGACGGAACCGGGAACTATCTGCAGGAGTTTTGGGGTTTTACCTGCAGGTTGGGATTGCCATAAGAATGTTTAGGAAGATCTGCTAAAGCTTTTCTGAGCATCTCACACTTAGAGACCTGGGAGAAGTCTGGTTAAAATTTCCGTTACTTGTTCTTTCACTTACACATAATGAAGTTCAGTAAAATTCAATCATAATCACCTATTCTTTGAAATTTGGCAGGCTTTTTCCAGAAATAAAGTAACTTCTGTAAGGCAGGATTTTGGGGGTGGGGGCAGAGGAATCCACATATAATATCCAAGGTCTCAAACAAATAGTGGCACTCAATATTTGTTTCATAAATGAATGAATTTAGGGTAAAGCTCAAGGGTAGCAGATTGATTTTTTTGCTTAAAACTTTTTCCTATAGCATATTTTTATACAACTGGGAGAGTTCTGTGAAGACTTTTAGACAGAATTACCTTTGACATCCTTTAGCAAACATTACCAAACAGTCAATTTCACATCAGTTGCTAGTACCCAGGGCCAGATTTACACCTCTTGTTAGGACTTTGAAAATGTTCTGTTTTTGACAAATGAGTAAATGAGCAGGACTGTAAGAACAAATCACAACTTTCTTGTTGAAATTGATGGCAGCGAAGGTCTCACAGGCAGGCAGGAAGCTACATCATGAGTGGCTGACCTGAATTTTTCTTTCCGTTGAGTGAAACGCCAGATATTTTGACCAGGAGAAGAAGAATTCCTGGAGAAGTGATAGACCAGGACGGTTTCGATGTGTGGCTGTGTACAGCCTTCTGATGGTGCGTCTCAGTCCTGATTTGACTTTTTAGGGGGTACTCAGTGTTGGGGGTCTGAGGCCTTAACTGCATGGATGCCGATCTGAGATGGTCTCTTTAAGGCCTCCCTGTGAAGCCCCTTATGACACTGGTGCAGGTCAGTCTATTCGTCATTTAATTTTTCTAAATCTGACTGATCTACAGTGTCGTGTTAATTCCCGCTGCACAGCAGAATGATTTATTTACACATGTAAGTATTCTTTTTCACATTCCTTTTCAGTGATGGCTTATTTTAGGGTGTTGACCATAGTTCTGTGCTCTACGTAGGACCCTGTTTGGCTCTCCATCTAATATGGAATAGTTTGCATCTGTGAACCCCACACTTCCAGTCCATCCTTCCCCCACCCCTTACCCTTGGCAGCCACAAGTGTCTTTCCTGTCTGTGAATTTCTGTTTCATAGGTAAATTCGTGTCACAGTTTAGATTTCACACATAATAATATCATGTGGTATTTGTCTTTGACTTACCATGACTTAATCATATTGATTATCTCTAGGCCCATCCATGTTGCTGGAAGTGACATGATTTCATCCTTTTCTACAGCTGAGTAATACTCCATTGTGTGTGTGTGTGTGTGTGTACACACACACTCCACATCTTTATCTACTCATCTGGCAACGGACATTTAGGTTGTCTCCATGTCTAGACTATGGTGTAGAGTATTACTGTGAACATAGGGGTGCATGTAATTCTTTGAATTATAGTTTTGTCCAGATACATGCCCAGGAGTGGGTGGGATGGTCTTTTGTTTTTGAAGGTGATAGAGGCAAGAGACAGATTACTGTAGTAACTAAGTTGGACTATAAAGAAAGCTGAGTGCGGAAGAATGGATGCTTTTGAACTGTGCTGTTGGAGAAAACTCTTGAGAGGCCCTTGGACTGCAAGGAGATCCCACCAGTCCATCCTGAAAGAAATCAGCCCTGAATATTCATTGGAAAGACTGATGCTGAAGGTGAAACTCTAATACTTTGGCCACCTGATGCAAAGAACTGACTCATTTGAAAAGACCCTGATGCTGGGAAAGATTGAAGGCAGGAGGAGAAGGGGACAACAGAGGATGAGATGGCTGGATGGCATCACCGACTTGATGGACATGAGTTTGCATAAACTCTGGGAGTTGGTGATGGACAGGGATGCCTGGCGTGCTGCAGTCCATGGGGTCGCAAAGAGTCGGACATGACTGAGTGACTGAACTGAACCAATTACTGAAACAGATAACACTAATTTTTGGCAAAAGGAGTCTTTATGGAAGCATGTGTGCTCAGTCACTCAGTGATGTGTCTCACTCTCTGTGGCCTCATGAACTATATGTGGCCCGTCAGGCTCCTCTGTGTGCATCGGATTCTCCAGGCAAGAACACTGGAGTGGGTTGCCATTTCCTTCTCAGGGGATCTTCCCGACCCAGGAATCGAACCCAGAGTCTCTTGTGCCTCCTGCTTTGGCAGCTGGATTCTCTGCACCAGCACCACCTGGGAAGCCCTTATGAAAGCGTACGTCAGTGGTTACCTGCCTAGTGCTTTTGGAGGTTAACAGAATTATAAGCAGAAGTTACGGAAAGTAAGGCCAACACTGAACAGTGTGATACTTGCATAGTATGTTTTTTTTCCAAAGATTTTTAATTTTAAGTTCTCTGTGCTTGGTATGTTACTTATTATTCATAGTTTATTTGGGAGCAATCATTTAAGTATATGTTCTTTATTCTTTCTCACTTCAGTGCTCCTGAATATAAACTTATTATTCAAAGGACTTTGTTCATTTTTTATTTTTAACATAAAATATCCCCTAAATGGTCATACCAGAACAGAGTCCCTCCCCCACAAGTTTAAGCTGTTAGATCATTCCTTCTGGGACTTCCCTGGTCCAGGGATTAAGACTCTGCCTTTCAATGCAGCCAGTGCAGGTTCGATCCCTGGTCAGGAAGCTAAGATCCCACATGCCTCTTTGTCAAAAAAATAAAACAGAAGCAATGTTGTAACAAATTTCAGTCCTCAATGGCTGAGTCATGTCCAGCTCTCTGCAACCCTGTGGACTGGAGCACCCCAGGCGCCTCTGTTCTCCACTGTCTCCCGGAGCTTGCTCAAACTCATGTCCGTTGAGTTGGTGATGCCATCCAGCCATCTCATCCTCTGTTGCCCGCTTCTCCTGCCCTCAGTCTTTCCCAGCATCAGGGTCTTTTCCACTGAGTTGAATCTTTGCATCAGGTGGCCAAAGTGTTGGAGTTTCAGCTTCAGCATCAGTCCTTCCAGTGAATATTCAGGACTGATTTCCTTTAGGATGGACTGGTTGGATCTCCTTGCAGTCCAAGGGGCTTTCAAGAGTCTTCTCCAACACCACAGTTCAAAAGCATCAATTCTTCCGTGCTCAGCCTTCTTTATGGTCCAGCTCTCGGGTCCATACATGACCACTGGGAAAACCGTAGCTGTGACTAGACGGACGTTTGTCAGCATAGTGATGTGTCTGCTTTTTGATACACTGACTAGTTTTGGCAACTCACACACACATCCAAAAAAAAAAAAATCGTAAAGAGAATTCCTATTTATTTTGCACCCGCTGTGTGCCAGGCACTTAAAAGTTGAAGGGATGCAGCTGGAAACAAAACCTATGAGCTCCGTGCCCCAGTGACGCTCAGGTGCAGACTTGGCACGGTGGAGCAGTGAAACTCTCCAGGACAGACGGGCCAGGGCGGGTGCGGGGGAAGGTGCCTCGGCCTCGGGGGGAAACAGGAACAGGGTGCAGGCGTGGGACTGGGCAGCAGGGACCCGAGGGCCAGTCCCAGCCCCGCCGCTGCAGAGGGCGTGCTGGCCAGGGGACCTCGGCTTTCCCTCCAGAGCTGTGTCCTCGTGGATAAGCTGGTAAAAGTAACACGTGTTCAACCTACTTCATAGGGTTGTGTGGGTAAAAAGGAATATTATTAGTAAAAAGGCCTTATAAATAGTGCAGGCAATAACTATTAACTTCTTAGATAATTGAATCTTCTCAGTCACGCTGCAGCCAAATGCCATCATTGAGTGTCTTTCCTTGATTAACTCAAGAGATACTTACTGACTGTCTATGTGCCGGGCACTGGGGAGGTAGCTGGCTTTTAAACAGACAAAAGCAGCTCTGCCCTCCTCCTCATTGAGGTATAATTGAAGATGTAGCGTTCAGTACCTCTTAAAATTGCTGCGTGTTTTATTAAAAAGTTGGCTTTGGTGACCTTTGGTTAGATCACCAGTAAAGTTTGTATTTTAGTGAGAAAGTCTGTATTTTAATAAAGGTGTTGATGGGAAACTCTGGTTTTATTTTCCCATTAATGATTTTGAGACCACTTAAAATACAGTAGTCATTGTTCTGTAAAAATCCGTTTTTAAAGTGTTCGTGGAATTCCTTCCCTTATAGAAATTCTATAGCTCTAGATGTATAATGGTGTTCAGGGAGACCACTGAATATAATGCATTTTGTGATGACACGGTAGGAAATAGAAATACGTTATTTGATAACTGAGAGCAGTTAGGTTATGAAAACCGCACTCTGGAATCTAGTTGCATTGGTGAAGTGCTGACTGGTGAATGGGGCGACTGGTCCTCCATTTGGGAGTGTGGAGCAGGAAGGGTGCAGATACTTGGATACTTGATAAAGATTTTCAGCAGTTAAAGTATTATTTGGAAAAAAAATGCATTAATGAGTAATGCAAAGTTCTTAATTAAACGAGTGAATAGACAGTCCTGCAGATTATTTTTAAAAGCTTTTGATTACTGGGGGGAAATAGCACATCTCAAGCATCATCACTATGACTGTTTAGACTGAGTCGGGTTTGTCGCCGCTGTGCTGGTCCAGGTCTGCTCAGCTCAGAGCGCCTGCCAGAGCTGAATTATCCCCACTTCACTCCTCCACTTACAAACCTTTCAGCCCCTGGGTTGCACGGCTGCTTGAATCTGGTTATCCTGACCATCTCCTTGGAATCCATCAGCCAGCACAAAGTATATATTCCCCGTTAAATCCCAGCAAGCCTTCTTAGATAATTCAAAGCCCTAGTAAGTAAACAAGAAAGGAACCAGGAGCAAAAAATGATCCGAGTCCTGGTCTCGAGTTACCAAGCGGGTCTCCGTGTGTCTGGCCTTCTGTTGTTGTTTTCATGTTATGTTAAACAAACAACACTATAGGGTGAAGAGTGGAAAGCCTCCCTTCCCTATAATTATATCTGATCCCCTGATACAGTCCGTATGTCCTAGCTTTGAAAGAAATGTTCAGTGTTTGTGCGTTGAGGCTTTTGTGGATGCATGGACTGATTTTGATTTAAGCCTATAAAGCAACCCTAAACCCATTCATAAATAAGACGCCAGCTCGGCCTGGCAACAGCTTACCCTAATTGTTTTACTCCAGCCATATAAACACAAAACCCACAGTAAATAGTAAGTGTTGTATCCATTAAAACGGTATTCCCTGCAATGAAGTCAGCTCAGAGCTGCAAACTTGGCCTAATAAGCTAGGATTCCCAAAGCCGCCTTCCTCTGGGGCAGAACACCAACAACGTTTGAGGATCTGTCGTCCGGCAGCGCCCTCCAGTGCAGAGTTCTCCCTTCAGGACAGCGCTTTAATTTTTCTCATCCTTAGTTTATAATTCCTAGACAATGTCCTCACTTACAGCTTCAAAGAGAGTTTTGCAGCAGTAATTTCTGAGATTATCTGTGGCGGCTCTCGGCTTTGACTTGGTGCTAACGACCTGACAGCTCCTCCCAGCTCATCAGCGTCTGATGGTTTGAGCACGAAATCTTTTCAGATAGACCACGTTATTGAGAAAATCTTCTTGGCAAAGACAGGAAAAGCAGAGTCGAGCGCTTCCTTGTCCTTTTCGGATTAGCAAACGTCAGCCTCACGTTGACCAGGATGAGCCCTATTTATTTAGATCTTCAGTTTCTCCCAGTAACATTTTGAAGTTTTCAGGGTAAAATTTTTGAACTTTGGTCATTAAATGGATCATTGATTCCCAAGTAGGTTATTCTTTTTGATATGTTGGATGGGATTGCTCTTGGATTATCCATTGCTCTTACATAGAAATACAGTCTATTTTTATATGTTGGACTTGTACCCTTCAAGCTGGCCAGACCCACTTATTAGTTCTCATGGTTATTTTGTATATTCCTTAGTGTTCCTCAGCATACTGAATCATATCATTTTCAGAGAGACAGTTTTACTTTCTTGACCTATGTGTGTGTGCCTTTTTGTGCTATGTAGAACCTATAGTCTGATGGTCAGTAGGGATGCTGAGAACTTACATCTTGCTTGTATAGTTTCTAGGGTATTTAGGGGAATGTCTTCAGCCTTTCACATTGAGTGTTACAGTAGCTGTAAGGTTTTTGTAGATTTCCTTACCCAGCTGAGAAAGTTTCTAGTTTAAGTTTGGTCATAAATTTATATTTGTCAGATGGTTCTTGATGGTTCAAGATTTGTCAAATGGTTCAAATGGTTCTCAGATAACTTCACTTATGAACTGTACAAAATACATAATGAAGAAAAGAGCATGTCTGGGCATCAAGATGATCCTGTAGCTTTTATCCTCTATTCTATTAATAAGGTATTACATTAGTTGATTTTCAGATGTGAAACCATCCTTGCATTTTTGGAAACGATCCCACTTGGACAGGGTGTTTAATCCTGTTTATATGTTGGTGACTATGGCTTGGGATTTCCGTGTCTATGCTTACTGGAAATACTGTCCTGCAGGGTTTTTTTGTTTGTTTGCTTGCTTTTATTTAGCTTTGTTTTTATGATGTCCTTGTCTGGCTTTTCTGGTCAGAGTAAAAGTGGCCTCACAGAATGAGTAGGGAAGTGGTCTTTCCTGTTCTGACAGTGCTTGTATAGTGTTGCTTTTTTCTTCATTACGTATTTTGTACAGTCCATAAGTGAAGCTATTATCCGAGCCTGTGCTTTTCCTTTGTTGGGAAGACTTTAAATTACTAAGTAATTTATTGACTTGTAAGTCTGTATAGATTCTCTGTTCATTCTGAGGTCCATTGTGATAATTTATATTTTCCTAGGCATGTCTCCATTTCATCAGAATTGCCTAGTTTGTTGGCATAGAGTTGTTCTTGCTATATACTATTTCATTGTGGTCCTTAAAATTTCTGTCACATAGTGATGTCCCTGTTTCATTTCTATTATTGGTAAATTGTGTGCTCTCTTCCTCTCCCCCACACCCCCGCCGCCCCGGTCAGTCTAGCTAATGGTATATTAGTTTGTTGATCTTTTGAAAGAACCAACTTTTTATCCGTAGTTGTGTTGTTCCACTGTTGCATTGATTTCTACTCAGGTCTTTATTGTTTACTACCATCTGCTTGTTTTGGGCTTAATTTCTCTTCTGTTCTTGTTTTACAATATGGAAAGCTTAGATTATTGATTGTTTTTTTTTTAAGCTTCTTGTTTTCTGAATAGGTATGTAAAGCTATAAAATTTACTCTTAAGCGCTGCTTTGACTGCATCCCATAAATTCTGATGCATTTTCATTTTCATTTACTTCCAAATGCTTTCTAATTTCCCTTGTGCTTTTTTTCTTTGACCAGTGGGACATATTTAGAAGTGTGTTGTTTAATGTCAATTTTGGGAAATTTTCCAGAATTGAAATTTAATTCCCTGTGGTCAGTGAACAAGTTTTCTCTCTGTCTTTAGCTTTTGATAGTTGAGTACGATGTGTCTAGGTCAGGATATCTTTGTATGTCTTGAGCCCTTTCAGATTTTCTGAAGCTTGTTTTGGGGCCTAGAATATGGTCTGTGGTAGTACATGTACATGTACATTGAAAAGAATGAGTATTCTGTTACAAGATGGCATGTTCTGTAAATGCTGGGTGGGGCGAGTTGGATGACAGCATCCAGTTTTCTATATCATTTCTTATTTTCTGTTTTATTCTTTCAGTTATCGATAGTAGGATATGGAAATCTTCACCTATAAACGCAGGCTTGTCTATTTAGCCTTTGGTTTCTGTCAGGTTTTGCTTCATATATTGGGACTGTCAGGTGTATGCACACACTTATAGTCATCTTGTCTTCCTGATCTGCTGACCTTTTATCATCACGAAGCGTTCCTCTCTATCTCTAACGTTTCTTGACTGAAAGTCTGTTTTGTCTAATATGAATATAATCACTCTCAAATGGTTACTCTGGACATGGCACCTGTTTCCGTGTTCTTTTGCCTTATTTTTTAACTTTGAGACTAAAGTTGAATCTCTCTACAGCAGAATGTGTCTTTACTTTTATATTTATATTTATATGAATATTACATATTCATATGTAAAGACATATGAATATGTCTTTACAGCAGACAGCTGCTTTGTTAAATCTGTTCTGCCGTGCCCTGCTCTTTGTTGGCATGCTTGGTTCTATGATATTTCGTGTCATTATTGAAGTGGTTTTCATTTGTCAGTTTCCCAGTTGTTTTCTGTTTATCTCATGGTTTTTGTTCCTTCTATACTGCCTTTTTTTCTTCCTTTCTTTTTCTTTTTTTTTTAAGGAACTTTAAAAATTTTATTTTTTGGCTGTGTTGGGTCTTTGTTGCTGCACGAGCTTTTCTCTAGTTGCCGGGAGCGGGGACTGCTCTGGCTGCAGTGCACGGGCTTCTCACTGCAGTGGTTTCTCGTTGCGGAGCGTGGGCTCCAGGGCAGGCGGCCTCAGTCCTTGTGGTGCGTGGGCTCCGTAGTTGTGGGGCTTGGGCTTGGGCTTCGTTGTCCCATGTGCTATGAACCAAACCATTTCTGCTGGTTTGGCAGACAGACTCTTTACCACTGAGCCACCAGGGAAGGTCCCTGTTTTCTTTTACGTTAAACATTTTTTGCCTTTATCATATTAATTTCTGTGAGTTTTAAAATGTCTTTATTTTCTTAGTGATTGCTCAAAGGGTTATAATACACATTTTCACTTACCACAATCTACTTCTGGTTAATATTACCTTGAAAGTCAAAGTTGCTCAGTCATGTCCGACTCTTTGCAACCCCTGGAATTCTCCTGGCCAGGTTACTGGAGTGGATAGTTGTTCCCTCCCCCAGGGGGTCTTCCCAACCCAGCGATCAAACCCAGGTCTCCCGCATTGCGGGTGGACGCTTCACCAGCTGAGCCACCAGGGAAGCCCAAGAATCCTGCAGCGGGCAGCCTATCCCTTCTCCAGCGGATCTTCCTGACCCAGAATCGAACCAGGGTCTCCTGCCTTGCAGGCGGATTCCTCACCAACTGAGCCACCAGGGAAGCCCCCTTGTCTCCCCCTTCCTTTGTGCTATTTCAGTTACACACCATTATATCTAATATGTTAGGTGTGTACAGTGTTGCAGTATTGGCTTTATATAATCTTGTTTCATTTGGTAAGCTGAGTAGGGAAAAGAAGCCATATCCAACCAGCCTTTGTTTACTGTTTCCAGTGCTCCTCCTCTCTTCTGCTGCTTTTGCATCACTGTCTGGAATCTTTTTCTTTTAACCTGTAAAACTTCCCCTGGTGATTTTGGTCAGGCAGCTCTGCTGGCAATGTATTTTCTCAGTATCGTTATTTGGAATGTTTTTATTTTGCCTTCATTTTTGAAGGATAGTTTAGCTGGATACAGAATTGTTGCTTTTCTTCTGGTGCTTTGAATATGTCTTTCTTCTGCTTTCCACTTTCCATGGTTTCTGATGAAAAGCCAACTATTGTTGTTTCCCTAAACATGTTAGCTTCTTATTTTCCTACTGGTTTCAAGATTTTCTCTGGACTTAGCTTCCAAAAGTTTTAACAGCTGATCCTCTAACTTAAAGATTTCCTTTTATTTATATTGATTGGGCTTCATTGAGCTTCTTGAATCTGTAAATAATCACTTTCATATTTGAAACGTTTTCAGCCATTATTTCTTAAAGTATCTTTTCTGTTTTTCCTCTTTTTTTTATGTCCTCTTTATTATGTACGTCCTTTTAATATTTTTTTCCTCTCTGTTCTTCACTTTGGGTAAAGTCTGTCAGTCTCTCAGGTTCACTGATTCTTCTCCCTTCTCATCTGCTGTTTAGTCCATCTAGAGAATTTTTTATTTCACTTACTGTATTTTTCAACTCTGGAATTTTTGTTCTATTTTGGTAGGGTCTATTTTTTACTTCCTATTCGAATCATTGTCATGTTTTCCTTGAGTTCTTTAAACATTGTTCTTTTTGGAGGTGGTTGGTGTGTGTGTGTGTTTTCAGGTTTTAAAATATATATATAAAAGAATTGATCTGAAGTCTTTTTCTGCTAAACCCAAATCTTGGTTAAACTGAGAGATGGTTTTTATTGTTTTATTTTCTGAGTGTGACTCATACTTTACTGGTGTTTTATGTGTATTTCAGAATTTTAATTTTTTTTCTGAGTTTCTTGTTTTTATTTTGCAGGGGTGTGTGTGTGTGTGTGTGTTTTAAGTCCACTGTGAATGTAATCTGAGGAATCCTGTAGCCTTGTGTTGTGTGGCCATGCATTTCTTTGCTCAGCTCCTTCCAACCCAGCTCTTACCTGGATTTTCCTCTTGACTTTGCAGAGGTCACTCCTGTGTCTGTGTAGTTTGTGGTCAAGTTGTGGTCAGAGGCTGTGGTCAGACCCCTTTAGCCCAGAAGTCTTTACCTCTGCGTTGGGTTTGTGTTTGGGTCGGGAGTGCAGTCAAAATCCAGACAACTTGCAGGGCTGCCCTGGGTTTGCTCTACGCTGGCTGCTGGCCGTCTGGAGTGTCCACTGTGTGCAGAGCATGTGGTCTGTTCATCACACCCCTCAGGGCCCCTCTCGTTTCCAGGCCCTGCCTTTAAATTTCCGCCTGTTCCTCCACTGTCAGCCACCACCTCTGGGACCTCAGCCTTTGGCCAGGAGACCTGCAGCCTTTTCCTGGCGTGGGTTTTCTAACCTCTGCTCCCAGTCCCGTCAGTGCCCTTGACAGCTAAACTGCAGACTTTCCAGGCCAGCCCCGCAGCGGCGGAGTCACTGATGTGTCGGAGCTGGCACCAAGGTCCCCGCCCTCCACTCTTCTCACAGACTTCAGTCGATTTTCATGAGTATATGCTCGTCAATCTGTTGGTCGCCTTTGTTGGATTTCTAGGCCCAGAAGTAGTTGTTTTTCAACTTTGCCAAGTTTTGTAGTTTTTTCCACGGAGAGGATTTGTCAACCTCTTCTTTGCTCTCTCTGGGTCTGATTGGATCTGCTAAGACCATGAGACGTGATGGGCTGACCTTTTAAGACACCTGTTCTGGGGCACCACTTCCTAGCTCCCCTCCAGCGTCTCTCCTTCCTCCCGCTCTTTTGCAGTCTCTGCTGGACTCCCCTGTTCCATTTTGTAAATGTTTGAATGTCTCGGGGCCCAGTCCTCAAACTTTTTTTTTTCCCGTCTCTCTTGATACTTAACTCCCTTCGTGATCTCGTGGATTTAATGACTTTTAATTCCTACAAATTCCAGATTTCTATCTTTAGCTCACATTCCAGATGTGTGAGTCTCATGACCTTCCACGTTTCCTCTTAATGTGTTTAAAGCTGAATTCTTGTATCTTCTCGCATCCCAGTAAATGTCAGCTTCATCTTCCAGTTATTCAGGCCAGATATCCTGGTTAGCCTTTTTTCTTCGTTTTTCTCTCCTTCTCTTGTGTTTCGCCCACTAGGAAATCTTACCAGCGCTCCATTAAAACAGAGCCCAAATCCAGCCACTTCTCACCATTTCTCCCACATCACCAGCTGAGTCCAGGTCACACCTCTTCGCGCTGGGATTAGCACAGCTGCCTTGCCGTTCTTAATTCCACAGAGTAGCTCTGAAGTGCAAGCAGACATCATTCTTCTGCCCGGAACCTTCCATGGCTTCCGTTGTATTGATAGCGAACCCTGAATAAAGCTTGGCTGTAAGGCACTAAACTTAGCTCTGTCCGCACCCCAGCCTTCCTGGTCCTTCCCTCCTCCCCCTCTCCCTCCGTTCAAGTCCCCCCGACCTTCCTCCTGCTGCCCTCACGCTGCGGGTTCTCGCCCGCCCCTCGGGGTCTGTGTCAGCCGTTCCCCGTTCCCTCTGGCCGACTGTTCTTCTAGGTGTCCACAGATCACCTCCTCCTCATCAGCCTCTCTGCCGTTACCCTGTCATCCTCTGTGATTTTTCTCTTCTTCACAATTATGTGTATTTAATACATTTCACATTTATTAATTAGTCTGACTCCATTCACTTGACTTTAACTTCCGATATAGAAATAAATACTGTTTTTGTTTCCTCCTGTACCCTCAGAAAAAGCAGAAACCCAACAGGTTGCAGGGACTTCATACGTCTTGGTGGAATGGGCAGGTGGGTTGACGCTGGTTAGCAGGACTGGATTTTAGAATCCTTCCACTTCAAGGGCCTGCAGCCAGACTGTCAGGGTTTCACGATCAGAACCTCTACTTGGCAGACTGCAGAACTGGTTTGTCAGGCTCAGAGTCTGCAAACGTTGACTCCGCTTACCCCTTCCATGATCATCCAAAGGCTGTTGGGGTTCTGCATAGAAATACTATTTGTTAGTGCCCCTCTGCCCTAAACAATCTCCCCTAGATGGGGTTTGGAGGAAACAGAAGCGGGTGTGGGACGTCCCTGGCGGTCCAGTGGTTAAGATTCCATGCTTCCAGTGCGAGGGAGATGAGTTCAATTCCTGGTCAGGGAACTATGATCTGACGTGCCCTTTGGCGCAGCCAGAAAAGAGAGAAATTTGCGAAAGGGGCACGTGCTTACAAACACGCGTCTGCACCCCGGTTCAGCTTGCATGGTCTCTTGCTTACGTTACGGTGGGAGAGGTGAGCACGGGTCCCGCTTCTGCACCGCAGGGGCCGAGCAGCCTGGCTTCCATGGCATCTCCATGCAGGAGCTGAGGTTTGGGTTTCCGGCCAAAGCAGTTACATTCTGGCTCCTAAACGGTTTGTCTGCCATTGGTCCGGGTCTGTGTGCGCACGTGTGTTGGTGCAGAGTTTCACAGTCTTTTGTGGGCTGTAGAGCAGTTGCATTTCCTCCAGAGAGGGTGGTGGTATTTCTCTGGTGGGTGTACTCCTTCCTGTTAGCGGAACACTCGGGGGGGGGGGGGGTTTCTACACAAAGGTGTCCTCTCCGTGACTCAGCTTACCATTTATGAGAAAGATTTTCATCAGAGGGCATCAGTGAAGTCTGTCACAGATGTTACGTTTACTGAGTGCTTCGTGGGCACCTGGTATATTCTTATTTAACTTAATTTTGGCAAGTCTTGGCATTTAGGCTTGGCTTTCTTTGTGGAACATGTTGGTTTAGAAGTGAATGCTTTGGGAGAGTTCTTAAAATTGAGGCTATATGGAGGCTTGCCTGTAGGACTGTAGTTTCTAACTTTGCTATTTTGTTAGGAAAAGGAACATTCTCAAAGTCAGAAATCCTAGTTTATCTGTTCTCACTTCCTGAACAATTTCATCTTTGTCTCCATCCATTTAATAAAACCAGACAGTAAAACATTCTGATTCAGAACAGGAATTTCTTTATTATTTCTTCAGGCTCTCTATTTTGCATCTTTGGTCTGTGTTGTCAGTGAAAAATAAGAAATGCTTTTTTTCTATTTTGAGGTATCTGAATACCTCAAAGACTAATACAGATGTTATGAAATATGTTTTTATAGTTTTTCAGTTGTAGCAGCTGTGCGGGAATAGTTCTGATTCACTCTTGTTTATACAACACACATATATAGACTGGGTTCAAGTTGTGGTTTGTTTGTCAAGATGCAAGAAGCAAGTGGTTTCATTGGTGCCAGATACCATCCTACTCTTATTCAGAACAAAAGGCCAGAAATGTGACTTAACTGGTGAAATTTCTAAGGGGCTTACTCTTTAAAAATTTTGAATCTGTTTTCACTTGAAGAAAAAGTGGATGGCTGGGGTGAGTGTTATGACTTTTAGCAAACAGGGTCCATGTAATGTGTGTGCATATTGAGTTCCTGATCACTTGCTGAGAAGGGAGACAGTAACAATTTCTACAGTTTCACCTTCAGTATCTGGTCTTCTCGCTGGGAGGGAAGGTGAGAGTAAGGATGGGACGTTCTGTGCATTTTTCATGGGGTAGATGGAAATCCACATTTGCTGATAGCCTAAATCATAACATGTTTGTTTTTGTTAGAAAGTTAACTTAGCATTTAGCACTTTGTAAAACATGGCCATCAAAAATTTTTATCCATCAAAATTTTTATCCTTACATTCTACCAGCCTGCTTCAAGAATAAGTTAATGGATAGACGTAGCAGAGCAGAATTCAGCCAGTCACTCCTGAAGGAATCAGGACTGACTCTGTGTCTGTGGTTAGCGTGTGGCAGAGTGAGCTGGCAGTGTGAGTGGCAGTGTGTTGTGTAAACAAGGGCTCCCGGCCTGGCTCTGAGGGGTGGAGCATGTGCCTTCTCCAGGTGCCTGGCTCTCCCCCCGCCTGCTCTCTCTTTGCCCCCGCCACCATCTTTGGTCGTCCACTCCGTTATTTCTTGGAGTCCATCTCCGCTGACACCGCTGGGCTCATTTCTCACCACGTGTTGCTTTCGCCTCACGTGGTGTGCTGCCTCGTTTCACTGGAAATGATGACGTTTAGATTCACTTGTGTCTCACAAGTTGGTGCTTGTGCCGTTTTGTTGTGGGCAGCAGTTCAAGCGTGGACATACCTTGTTTCGTTCAAACGCTTTCCTGTGGATGGACACTTGCATCAGCTGTTTCTGTTAGGATGAAGCTGCTGTGCCCTTTCTCCTACAGGTCTGTCCATGGACATATGTTCCCTTTTCTCTTGGGTAGATATGTAGGAGCAGAATTGCTGAGGTAGGTATGTGTTTAAGGCCGTTGCACAATTTTCCACACTTGCTGATGTTGACCTGAAGCAAATAGCCAGGTATTTCTCTAGCAAAGATGGATTTATCCAGGATCAGCAGAGAATTACAATTCAGGGTCCCATCTGTGGCACCCACTTGAAAGTCTGGTCCTCAAGGGAAGGAGCAGCTTTTATAGAGGGAACAAGTGAGGGGGCGGGCCTGGTAAACAGAGCCTTGGCTTCTCATTGGCCGATTCCTGGCGGGAAGAAGGGGAGTCTTCTCCTCCCCTGCTCTGCTATGGATGCAGGGGTGAGAGCTCCCCCTGCTGATCGGTCAGCTCTGTTTAAGTGGATTTTCTGTGCATTAGCATTAAACACCAGCATGTGTGAAAGTTCCAGTTGTCTTGATCCTCATTGGCATTTACTCTTGTTGTCTTAATTTTAGCCCCTATGGTAACTCTTAAGTTTAGCTAATATAAGCCCTCCAACTTTGTGCTTCTGTTTCAAGGATGTTTTGGCTATTCTAGATTTTTAAGTTTGACATACAAAATTTTAATTTGTCAATTTATATAAAAGAGCTTTGGGATTTTTGATTGGGATTCTGTTGTATCTGTGTTTCAATTTAGGAGAAATTGACAAATGCTGAGTGCTGATTTATAAACATGGTGTATCTTTCCATTTATAGGTATTTGATTTCTCTCAGTCATGTTTTGTCATTTTCAGCATAGATATTTTAGATGTTTTATTAAATGTATTTCTGATATTTTGCTTTCTGGTTATATTGTAAATGGAGATTTAAAATTATCAGTTTTATTTAATACCACTACATAAAAATACCTAATTTAAAAACATTTGTTGACCTTCATTGATTTTAATTCTGTGGCTACTGAACTTCCTTGCTTTTTCCTAACAGTTATTGTAGTTTCCTTTATTTTTGCATTTTTAAAATCAAGAATGAATATTGACTTTTTTTTACTCAACATGTTTTAATGACAAATTTTAAACATGTGAGTTGAAAAGATTTTATAGTGAGCATTCATAGGCCCACTGCAGCCTGTTCCCTGAGCATCTACTTGTCATCCTGCCATCTGTCCATCGGCACATTGTAAGTGCCCACATCAGGACACTCCCCACTAACAGACTTCATTTAGCACGCAGTTGATTAACTTGAATTCCGTATTTGTTTATGGCTTTTTTCTATTGATGTAAATTTTTCTGACAGTCTTAAATACTATAAACACTTAAATAGTACTGTTGTTGTTCGGTTGCCCAGCCGTGTCTGACTCTGCGATCCCATGGACTACAGCATGCCAGGCCTCTCTGTCCCTCACCATCTTCCGAAGTTTGCCCAAGTTCATGTTCAGTGCATCAGTGATACCATCCACCCATCTCATCCTCTGACTCCCTTTTCTCCATCTGCCCTCAAACTTTTCCCAGCATTAGGGACTTTTCCAGTGAGTCAGCTATTCACATCAGATGATGAAAACACTGGAATTTGAACTTCAGCATCAGTCCTTCCAATGAGTAGTCAGGGTTGATTTCCCTTAAGATTGACTGGTTTGATCTCTTTTCTGTCCAAGGGACTCTCAGGAGTCTTCTTCAGCACCATAGTTCAAAGGCATCAATTCTTTGGCGCTCTGCCTTCTTTATGGTCCAGCTTTCACCATCTGTACCATAGCCTTCACTATACGGACCTTTGTCGGCAATGTCTCTGCTTTTCAACACACTATCTAGGTTTGTCATAGCTTTCCTGCCAAGAAGCAAACGTCTTCTGATCTCATGGCTGCAGTCACTATCCTTAGTGATTTTAAAGCCCAAGAAGAGGAAATATATCACTACTTCCACCTTTTCCCCCTCCATTTGCATGAAGTAATGGGGCTGGATGCCATGATCTTAGTTTTTTTAATATTTAGTTTAAGCTGGCTCTTTCACTGTCGTCCTTCACCCTCATCAAGAGGCTCTTTAGTTCCTTTTCACTTTCTGCCATTAGAGTGACAGTCATAGTCTAGTATAGTAAACTATAGTCAGAGTATATTATTGTCCTAAATACTATACAGCTGACCTCAACAAAGGCATATACCTCAACAAAGTGCAGCCCAAAGTCTCACTGAGCTAGAAGGTATCACCCCAGGCAGGAGGCTGGCTGATGCCCCTTCCCAGTCAGTTCCCTAAGAACATTTTTTTTTTTTTTTCAGTAATAGGGGCGGGGAGTGGCGGTGGGATTGGGGGGGAGGGGAATGGCTTGTTCAAGAATTTTCATTTAAATAGAATCATACAATGAGCAGTCTTTTAAGGAAGGTTTTTTCATTCAGTGTAAGGTTTTGAGACTCACCCATATGTGTGTATCACTACTTGATTTCTTTTTGCTGAGCTTATTGTACATACTCATTTGTCCAGTGACTTGCAAACATGGACTATTTCTAGTTTGGGTCCATTATGAACACAGTTTCTATAAATAGTTTTGTACAAGTCTTTTTGTAGATGTATGTTTTCATTCCTTTTGGCTAAGTAATGATTGAAATTGCTGCGTCATAGGGTGGGTATTTGTTTAGTTTTATAAAATGCTGACAGACCTTTTACCAAAATGGGTGTGCCATTTTAAAATCCTGCTGACAGTGTGTGTATGAATCTTCCAGTTGTACCTTCTTGGTGTTTTTTTCTTTTTAGCCATTTTAATGGGTATGTAGTGGTATGGCATTGTCTATTTGCATTTCCTCATGAACCATGAGGGTTCATCCCTTCTTAATGTGTTTTACTAGGCATTCAGGTATCTTCTTTTGGGAATGTATGCTTAAATCTTCTGCCCACTTTTAAATTACATTTTGGTCTTTTCATTATTGAACTCAAGGGATTCTTTAGTAGTCTTAGGGACCAGTCTTTGGAGATACTTTTTCTGGATATTATCTTCCAACCTGTGGCTTGTTTATACATTTTCTCAACATTATTTTCTGATGAAGTCTGGCTTACCGATTTTCTAACATGGTTATTGCTTTTTATGACTTAAAACACCTTTGCCTACCTCTAGGCACAAAGATGATGTCTTACTTTTGCTATGAAAGCTTCATATATAGATTTCCCTGGTGGACCAGTGGTTAAGACTTCTGTACTTCCAGTGCAGTGGGTGTAGGTTCCATCCCTGGTCTGGGAAGTAAGATTCCACATGCCGTCGGAGAACCTTTGTTTTCTTTCTGTCCTGTGCAACCCTCAGCCCATCCCAGCTCATTCCTGGGCCCTGATTACTGTGTGCTCTGAGGTCGGTGAAAGTGGGCTGGGTTTTGGAATGACCGTTTTTTATTAATTCTACTGCTCTGTCAACTGTCAGAGGACTTTGCTGTGTTAAGGAAGGTTTGGCTTTACTTCTTTCACATTTTGATTTTGCAGATTGAGTTTTAGAAGGAAATCCTAACAACAAGAACCTTTGTCTGCAGTTCTGTACTTTTATGAAGAATTTGTCTTATAAAATTTTTTTGCGTTGAAATTCTGTAACTAGAAGTGGATACTTGGTATATATTAACGCTTTAGGAAAGACAGTGCGTCGATACTAGCTGTCAGAACCAGTTATGAGGTGGATTTCAAGAGGAAGGGACTGAAAACCCAAAGAAAGATTTCTTCATGCGTTGTCTTGTGATCAGATATTCCTCACCACAGAAGTGCTCTGAAATAGCTTCGGGCTTCTAGTAAAATATTGTTGAATCCAGGTGATGTGCCTTCTTGGAGATGATTTCGGCCAGAGAAGGAATGAAAACGCTTTGCCTTCAAGCTTTCATGAGGGGGGAGGACGTTTGTCCTTGAAGAGGGGGACATGTCCGGGTTGGTGTGAAGTTGGTGTGAGGGGCCCGAGGCGGCGGTGGCCTGACTGGCCCACCCTGTGTCTCACCCAGCGCGGCCCGTCCCTGTACCCGCCTCAGCTGCACGCGTCGTCTGCACGCGCCACGCCCACGCGAGAGTTGGTGGAGTCGCGCGAGATTGCGCCCTGAGCGCCGCGTCCCTGCGAGAGTTAGAGCTGCACATGCGCACTCGGGGCCCTCGCGCCTTCCTTTTGCTGCTGGGTCGCGTGCCGGGGCCCTTCCGGGTTTTAAATAGTTGAAGGAAAACCAATGCGTCATCTTTTAGGGAACGCGTGAAATGATAAATCCCAGCTTTAGTGTCCATGAGTGGAGTCGTGTTCGGAGCGCCGTGGTTGGAGGCCCGCATGGCCTCTCACAAGCTCTGGTCTCCTGGCTGCGCCTTTTGCCGCCGCCTCTGTCGGTGTCCGAGCAGCGCCTGACCGCCGCGCTCACACACAGCGCTGCCCAGGTCCTGGGGGACCAGCTGTGGGGATCCGGTAGACCTTGATGGTCCCGGAGGGAGGGCCCGCCCTTCCTGACGAGACCCTGCGGCATCTTGAGGGGAACGGGCTCCGCTGGGTCAGCCTCCCTCATGCTTCTGGGGTAGAAATTGACACAGAAAGGAAATATTAAACATAGTTCGCTTTTACAAGATAATCTCTTTAGTCCCTTGTATTTAAAACTTTTTTAAGTTATTTCTGCCATGAAATTGATTTGCGTGGAATTTTCCAGAAATACATGTTTCAAATGGAAATATTTACGCCTTTAAACACAACTCTTCACAAGCAAAGGAGTGAGAGAAAAGCCACTTTGAAAGCTCCATGCCCTGCCGTGCATACTCTGTGGGCCCACCAAGCGGGCATGAGGCTGGTGTGATGGGGGGTCCTCTGCTGGGCCTGAAACAGGGCCTTTCTTCACCCTTCATCCTTGTCGCACAGAAGCAGTAACGTGTATTTAGCTTCAGGCTTTTCTGTAGTTATTCAGCTGCTCTGTCGTGTCTGAGTCTTTGCGACCCCCTAGAGTGGAGCACACCAGGCTCCCCTGTCCACCGCCAACTCCCAGAGTTTACTCAAACTCATGCTCATCGAGTCAGTGAAGCCATCCAACCATCTCATCCTCTGTCGTCCCCTTCTCCTCCTGCCCTCAGTCTTTCCCAGCATCAGTGTCTCTTGCAGGGAGTCAGCTTTTTGTGTCAGGTGGCTAAAGTTTCTGTAGTTTTTGGGCTTTGATTCTCTGTGCCCCAGGTAGATACACTGGAGGGTTTGGGGGGCATCTTGACAATAGGGGAGATGCTGGGGGAGGTGTCCCCGGCTGCACTCAGCTTTTGCTGTTTGGGAATGCTGGAGAACCAGGTACACCGTTGTCATTTGCCCTAACCTGTGTCTTTGCTGAAGACCTTGATGGTGGCTCAGACCTATGTCCTTAATTAAAGAGTTGGCCGACTGTGTGGCTGAGGCCTCTTCCTACAAGGGATGAAGTGCCTGCTGCCACTGGGGAAGTGGGCTGGTGGTTTCTGTGTTGACCAGAGAGATAACAGCAGATTCTAAGTATTTCCGCAAAACTTGGGAGACATTTATGTTAAATATATTTTGTTCACATGAGTCATAGGCAGTCCCCTACTAACATGTAGGGCATTAATTAAGGTGGTGGAATTTGTCACAGTAATGGTAATAGCAATATGTTTCATGGCAAGGGTGCATGAATTGTTGTGGGATGTGTTGATTGTGAAATTCAAAGATTAACAGCATCTTCCTTTAAAGATGTTGGCGTTAAAACTAGTTAAAACCCAGTTTGAAAGGTAAATAACCCGATTACCAAGAAAGCATTAGGTCCTCTGTTGACCGTTTTGGTTTTAACCGAGTGTTTCTGAGCGATACTTGCAGTGCAGACCCTGTTTCCTCAGCGGGCTGGTGCAGACCACCTGGCATAGACCACAGCTGTGCTGCGTCTGGAGCACCTGCTGCTGGCACCACGATGACCAGGCAGAGGGCTGGTGATGCCCGGCCCTGGCCAGTTGTGACTGTGAAAACTGGCTCAGCTGGTCAGGGTTCATTGTAAAAAGTGAAGAGAGAGGCCCCTTTGAATCACACCAAAAAAATGACCGACGTAATGCACGTTCATACATCCTGAGCCTAAGATTTTAGTACTTTGACTTCATCTTAGGAAAACCATTAAAACCTTGAGTGTTGTGTTACTGTTCTGTTTCTAGGCAGGTTGGCTCCAGAGGGGTCAGCCATTTACATCACCTGTTAACAATTTTTATCGTTTTTGATGTTCCATTTCTCCTTGGAAGAAAAGTTATGACCAACCTAGACAGCTTATTTAAAAAGCAGAGACATTACTTTGTTAACAATGGTCTGTGGTTTTTCCAGTAGTCATGTATGGATGTGAGAGTTGGACTATAAAGAAAGCTGAGCGCTGAAGAATTGATGCTTTTGAACTGTGGTGTTGGAGAAGACTCTTGACAGTCCTTTGGACTGCAAGGAGATCCAACCAGTCCATCCTAAAGGAGATCAGTCCTGGGTGTTCATTGGAAGGACTGATGTTGAAGTTGAAACTCAAATACTTTGGCCACTTGATGGGAAGAACTGACTCATTTGGAAAGACCCTGATGCTGGGAAAGATTGAAGGTGGGAGGAGAAGGGGACGACAGAAGATGAGATGGTTGGGTGGCATCACTGACCCAATGGACATGAGTTTGAGTAAGCTCCGGGAGTTGGGGATGGACAGGGAGGCCTGGCGTGCTGCAGTCCGTGGGGTTGCTAAGAGTCGGACAGGACTGAGCGACTGGACTGAACTGATGTTTCATTATTATGAGTTACCCTCACAGTTTATTTTTCAGATGATGCGTTCATAATTTTCTGTTTTCCTCTCTAAACAGGTTGAAAGGATCGTTGACAAGAGGAAAAACAAGAAAGGGAAGACAGAGTATTTGGTTCGGTGGAAAGGCTACGACAGTGAGGACGACACCTGGGAGCCCGAGCAGCACCTGGTGAACTGCGAGGAGTACATCCATGACTTCAACCGGCGCCACAGCGAGAAGCAGAAGGAGGGCACCTTCTCCAGAGCCAGCCGGACCTCCCCGAACAATGCCCGGAAGCAGATCTCCAGGTCCACCAACAGCAGCTTCTCCAAGGCCGCCCCCAAGGCCCTAGTGGTGGGCAAGGAGCACGAGGCCAAGAGCAGCCCGCTGTTTGCCTCCAGCCAGAAGTTCCGGAAGAGCCCCGCGCCGGGCCTGGCCACCCGCAAGAACATGGACCTGGCCCGGTCGGGCATCAAGATCCTTGTGCCCAAGAGCCCCATCAAGAGCAGGACCGCGGTGGACGGCTTTCAGGACGAGAGCCCCGAGAAGCCGGACCCCGTGGAGCAGGGGCCGGAGGACACAGCGGCCCCAGAGGCGGCAGCTGAGAAGCCGGTCGGGGCCCTGCTGGGCCCGGGGGCGGAGCGGGCGCGGATGGGGAGCCGGCCCCGGATACACCCGCTGGTGCCGCAGGCCTCGGGCCCCGTGACGGCAGCCATGGCCACGGGGCTGGCCGTGAATGGGAAAGGTGAGTGATGCGCTGGGGCGGGGGAGGAGGGGCAGAGCGGAAGGGGGCGCCCCCTCACCACCACGGTTCTGCCCCGGAAGGCGGCCTGGCCGGCCTGAGCGCAGGGGCTTCCGCGGGCCCTGCTCCCAGCAGAGCAGGTGTGAGTCTGGGAGCCCTGGAGAGAGCTCACCAGCCCCTCATCTGTTTACTGGAAGGCTGGAGCGTCGGCCTCTGAAGTCAGCTGCCCACGGGCTGGCCCACTGCGTTGACTGCGTTTAAACAGCGCCCCTCTAGGTAGGTCGTGGCTGGCATTTCTTTCCTTTCTACTTTTATGCATCTAAACACACTGGGTCTCATGCTAGGAATCCATCTGAAATTTCAGAGTGTGAGCAGTATTGATTAGAAGTCACAGTTCTTACTGTCCTCAGCCATCTAGATAACCAGAAACGGTTTTCAGTGAGGGTATCAACGACTAATAAATAAGAGACTTTAGGGGTCTCTCTGAAGCAGTCAGCTTTGGGATCTTTATTTCAGAGTAGGGGTCCGTTCAGCGTGGGTGCTGCTCTCTGTTGCGTTTTTACGTCGTTCTTGCCCCTGGACCGTGCAGCTCAGGTGGTCACCCTGTGGCCTGCCCGACCCCTGGGTCGCACACCTGGATGTCAGCAGACGGCTTCCTTCCCAGTGCTTCCCCAGGCCTGGTGAGCCGCCACTTCTGAGATTTTACTGCGTCTTCTCTGGTGTAAGCCTTGCCTCTCCATGGGTCCTGGTGCCTTCCCCCCTGCCCCGGCTGTCTTACTGGCCCCCTTGCTTCCTGCCCTCCGACAGCTCCCATCCACTTCCCGTCTGTTCTTGAACAGGACAGGCATCCCCAGTCGCCAGGCCGGTTGCTCCACCGTCGCCTCAGTCAGCTGGTGCCTGTGAGTCTGGCTGGGCGTCCGCTGCTTCCGGGGCACCTGCTCTTCTCTGCCGGGAGCTGCCTGGCCCTCCCGCGCCTCGTGGACTCTGGTCCCCTCTGGTCCGGGACCCACTGCTCCCCCACCCCGTCCATGGGCAGGACGGGGGCCGCCTCTGTCCTGTGCGTGTTCTCAGCCCACGCTCAGTGGACTTGTGCGGAACAAGACGCAGGGGTGGTGTGGGGAGCTCTGTTCCCCTGAGACACCGCTCGGCCCGCTCGCTGTGGTGGGTCCCGCCGGCTAGGTCTCGGGCCCTGGATCCCAGGGAGGAGGACAGGCTGAAGTCGGGGTCCCCTTTGCACAGTAGCGGTCCCTTGCCGGTATTTGTCCGACACGTACTTCGCCTGGGTGCTCTACCCCTCCCTGCCCTCGGCCTCCCCTGGAGCTCCTGTGAGCGCGTTTACAGAGCTGACCCCTCAGACACGGGCCTTGAGCTCGGTGTCAGGAAGGACTGTAGAGGTTCGGGGTAGACGAGACCTGGTGTGGCCGATAGAAGGCTCCACTTCACAGGGAAGTCGAGTCCGGAGAGCTTGTGGGGTTCAGGCAGAGCGGGAGTCAGTGCCGTTTCTCAGTTCCTCCCAGTTTGTTCTCCTCCCCATTGCTGGTTGCCTCTGCCAGGCAGGCAGACAGACCCGTCCTCCTGCGTGGCAGACGCTGGGTCCTGCTCTGCGCCCGTCTCTGCTGCTGCAGACGGGGGCCGGGGCCTGCGAGCCAGACCCTGTGTGGCCTATGCGACGTGGCCTGTCAGCTGAGAGTGGTTTTCACATCTTCCGATGTTGAGAAAATCAAGAGGAATAATACTTCATGAGCCATGAAAATATAAGAAACTCTGATTTCTGTTTCATAAAGTTTTATTGGAACGTGGCCATGTTTGTTCACGCTGATGGCCTGTGTCTGCTTTCCAGCTGTGGGGACAGACTTGA
The DNA here is from genome assembly GCF_910594005.1 of Cervus elaphus. Classification (NCBI taxonomy): domain Eukaryota; kingdom Metazoa; phylum Chordata; class Mammalia; order Artiodactyla; family Cervidae; genus Cervus; species Cervus elaphus. Next base: position 49,598,834 of record NC_057821.1, on the reverse strand, counting down.
GTCACTGTGACAGAGCCCACGTAGCCCGCGGGGTGAAGGAGGTACACACTCACACACACCCCGCTCTGGGTTACACACACACAGCACACACGCTCTAAGAACTTGAGTCATCGTGACAGAGCCTGTGTAGCCTGCGGGCTAGAGGTACGCACACACGCACTGTCTCTGGATTATACACACGCACACACAGAATCCTTGTGACAGAGACTGCATAGCCTTTGAACTGAAGAAGGTGTGTACACACACACTCACACTCAGTCACTCTACTGGTCTAGGAAGCCACGGTCCCGGCGGGCAGACTCGGACTCTGTGGTTGATCCTCACAGACCTCCCCGGGGCAGGGACCCCTCTGTCTGCACATGCCGCCCTTGGCGCAGCTCTGCAGGGCTGGCTGCCCTCAGCAGAAGCCTTCAATTCTGTGCATGAGGTGTGCCGTGGCTTCTGTTTGAAGTTAAAGTTGGTAACTTCTTTTTTCAGAATCCTGACCATTTCAAAAATTTCTTCAGTATCTGTAAGGGTGACTGTGGTTAAAACCACAAGGGGCATGGGAGCATAAAATCTCACACGCCTTTCATCTTGTTCTGTGGGGGTGGGTGGATTGGGGTGAGAGTGACGTACTCCCCAGGGCCCCCGGGAGCGCCCTTCGCTCCTGCTCCCCTGAGTGGCCACAGGTTGAGAACCTCCCCCCACGCAGATGGTGGGAAGGCCGGCAGCCCCCCGGGAGTGTCTGCAGGGCTGCGGCGGGCCCGTCTTGCAGGGGCGTCGGGGTCGGGGCGCCTCTTCCCCCGCGGGGCTGAGCGCCCCACGCCCCTTAGCCAGAGCTGGGCCTGCGTGTGGCGGGCGTGAGTCGGGCGGGCCAGCGCTCGCTGCAGAAGAGCTGTGGCCCCGTCCCTGGGTTGTGCTCAGCAGGAGCGGGCGCATGGGCCGGAGCATGGAACCTTCCAGAAAAGCCTGTCCTCGCCCATGGTGTGTCTTTTTCACAGCAAGCTGGGCTGAGGCCCTTCTGAGGAGTTAGTCCACGTTTGCACTTTGTTAACACAGAGTTAATTTTAGAGCTGCATCAGAACCCTGATTTGTTTTTCTGAAACTAATTGAAGCACTGCTTGTGGAGTCATTGGGAAACGAACCATCTCCTATTCAAAACATTAATCGTGTGGGGGGATATTTTTGCTACCAAGCACAACAGATATTTAAATGTCTGTTACCCAAAAGAGTAAATGTTTCTGGAGAATTTTAACATACACACAGTGACTTTTACAGACTAACCGTATGTGTGTTTAGTTTTTGATGATTTTAAGTATGAAACAGAGGTTTAAAAGATGAATATGTTGCTTTACTCAGAAATAGAAAAAGTTTTAAATTTAGGCAGTGCAGCTGTCTTTCCAGTCTATTTTATTAATAAGTTAATGATTCTGTTTTTATGCTCTTTTAATTGCCTGGTGAATTAATCCTACAAAAGCAATTGCTTTTAAAAACTGTATTATCATTACTTTGTTCTTTTGTGAATTCAAATATGTTGTTGATCACCATTCCACAAGTATGACATTTGAGAAAAGGTTATTAGCAAACTTTTTTTCCTAATGACGTCTAAACCTTATCAGTGTTACAGCGTAGGGTTGGCAGCTGGATTTTAAGTCCAAACTAACAGTGGCTCATCATTAAAGAACCTGCCTGCCGGTGCAGGAGATGAAGAGTTCAGTCCCTGGGTCAGGACTATCCCCTAAAGGAAGGCATGGCAACCCACTCCAGTATTCTTGCCTGGAGAATCCCACGGACAGAGGAGCCTGGCGGGCTACAGTCCATGGGGTTGCAGAGTCAGCTACTAACAACAGATTCAGGAGGAGAATGACTGAGGAAACACAACAGACCACATGTTTTCCATCTCATGAGCATTTTCAGTCGAAGCAAGGACCTGGGAGGAAGCGTGCTTTTTCCAAAGAGGTGCATGTAAAGTCCTCCGATAAGAAAGTGAGACAGGTGGTGGGTCCTCGCCCCTGTGCGTGTCAGGGAAGCCCAGAGCTGCTTTGTCAGAGGCGGCCTGGGGCCGCTTACTGCATAAGTGCCGAAAGTGCTGAAAGTGGAGCCTAACCCCAGGGAGGTTAAGAAACCAGGAGACTGGGGCGCAGAGAGTCCTGGCAGGGCTGCTGCAGGAAGTGCCTGCAGGACAGGGGACGTTTGAAGCCACACGGTAGCAGACAATTAAACGTGCGCCCGAGGGCGAGACACGAAGGGTTTCCCTTTGAAACCAGCAGATGTCGGTTGGCATCTCCTGTCTGACAGGCCCCGGCGTCCTGGACGAGCCTGGGTCCCCTCGGGAGGAGCCCCGCCCCCACCAACCTCCGCGCTCTGTCCTCTGCTCCTGGGGGACGCCCCTCCTCGCTGCCCCTCGAGGGTTTTTAGGGACACTCAGGGATACCTGGCACTCCGGGCAGCGTTGACCCAGCGAGCCCACTTTGGGGTCCCAGTGACGGTGTGGTTTCTCTCTTCTTCCCACACTCTGTGGTGTCTTCTCCTGTGCCCATGGTCCTCAGGGTCGTGGTCCCCAGAGCAGCGGCAGCACCCAGGCACCTGCCCAGGCCCTGTCCCGCCGCCCGAGCTGGACTCCTGGGGGCCAGGGCGCCCGCCAGGGGGTTCCGGTGCCGTCCCATGCTGTTTTCTGTGACTTGGTGGTTTTGTGGAGCAGGATGGGAAGTGACTGTCCGCTAACACAGTTCATCTAACTGTCTGCTACTTTATTTTAGGTTCTTATAGTTAGATTTAGTTCCTATTCGGTCTTGATTTAAAATTGTCTTCAGGTGTTCGTAATTGCTTTTTAGTAAGTATTTTAACAGTAAATTTTTAAGTAACAGGAAGACATAAAATATTGGGTTGTCAAAAAAGTTCTGTCTGGTTTTTCTGTAACATATTAAAACATCCCAAAGGGGAAGAAAAAGGTAAAAGTCCCGCCTCCCCCATCCCACCACCACCTCCTCCCGTGAGAACTGCTCCTAACCGTTCTCTCCTTCCAGAAACGGCACAGACATGCGTGTCTTTTAAAGACGTCAGTGGGCTCCTGCTTGTCTTATGGTTCTGCCGCTGAGGTTCCGTTTTTATTTTTATGATCCGTCTTGGATGTGTTTTCACACTCACGTGACCAGCCCTTCGATCTTTAAAGGGCTTGTGGTTATTTTATGGCGTGAACGTCTTCTGTAACGCCTGCGGTCGGAGCTGCAGTGTCGAGCTTCTCAGCAGGGGGCGCTGTGGCCTTGGGCCCGGGCGCTCCCCGCTCAGCGTCCGGCTCTGCCTGTAGATGCTCCGTGGCCTCGGGCACTGGGACATGTGGCAGTGTGTTCTGCTCCCGTCTGCCTGCACACCCGCCTTCCCAGGGGCCTGTGTCTGGGTGCGTCCTCTAGGGGAGAACCGCATTATATTTTTTCTAAGTGAATGTATTTTATTGACGCTACCACTGCAGAAAAGGTAGTGTAACCCCCGCCCTGTCTTAAACACAAATGCTGTGAATTTGACAAGTACGCTGAGCAAAACAGGAGAGTGTGCCGTCACCCGCTCCCTCAGAATCCCACGTCCTCCCCCAGAGGGAACGCTCACTATTTGCCGTGTGTCGTTCCAGATGTTTTTCTGTCTGCTTGGACTTCTCAGCGTGGAGTCGTCCTCCGTCAGTGTTCCTGGGTTTGTCTTTCTCACTTGACGTCACGTCTTGGAGAACTTTCTGTGTTAAGACTCATATCTCTGCCTCTCTTCTTTTTAAGTTGTAAACTTGATTATTTTTTTAAAATATGATTTCAGACTTACGGGGATGTTGGGAGACAGCGGAAGGGAGGCACATCTACCCTTTGTCCGTATGTTCACCATTTTCCATGTTTCGCCTCATTTACTCCCTCCCCGCCCCCTGCCCCACATGTGTGTGTTCATACCCACATGGATGTACATGTAGAGGTGCTGTCCTCTCGAGTCATTTGAGGCTATGCGCTTGCTGTTGAGAACAAGGGTGAATGCAAGGGCTACAGCAGACCTAAGGTTTTGATAGATGGGAGCAAATTCATCTCTAAACAAACTTGAAGACCAGGTGCCCATTCACCTGTTCTTTAATCAACCCTTAATAAATCTGCCTGATGAGAAGGTAGAAAATGAAATCATTGTTTTAATTTTAAAACATGAAAACTGTTTCACAAGCTACATTTGCCTGTTTGCATTCATTTTTCTGTTGATTTTCTTAATGTATCCCTTACTTGTTGGGAGGGGGTGGGGGCAGAGGGGTGGGTAGTTTAACTTTCTCAAAATGTGAAGTCTTCGCGTCCATGTCAGCCTTACCGGGGGCCACACTCATCTTGTGTCTGAGCCCGTGTGTGCGCGCCCTCCTGGCCCCATGCAGGACGGGGCTCCCACGCCAGGGGGTAGCATGGACCGGCCTGTCTGGTGTCTGCCTTAAGGGGTTTACGGCAGCCTGAGGAGAGTCTCAGCGCCTTTTCTCCCGGGACAGGCTTCATCCTGGGGTGGGGGTGATCAGGAGCCCTAAAGTCTGCTTTTGAAATTAAACATTTGGCTCCGTCTGGGTCGGGGGTGAAGGCCGTGGAGCCTGAAACGCATCCTGTGTCTGGAAGCCCCTCGCTTCCCCGGGGCTGGCAGCTTGAGTGGGGGTCCGCTTTCAGCAGCAACCTTCTCTCTCCAGCCTGCAGGACTGATTCTGCTGATAGCTGTCATCGTGGCAATTTCTGGGAGTCTACAGGGATCAGAGCCTTAACAGGGACAATCTCTGGTTGTAATTAAACCCTCAAGTCAAGTAGTTCACAAGACATGGTGTGTTAGGAGGCATGCCCACGATTTTGATTGTTTCATGTTGGTAACAGGGTAAGGGTTTTGTATCTCATCCCATGAGTGAGTCCACCTGTCACATGTCAGACGGGGGCGGCAGGACTGAGACACCAGCGCGGTGTTTGCACAGACGGAGGTACCACGAGAGGTGGGAGAGCGCAGGATGGCCGGACGCCCCCTGACCTCGGCCTCCGCGGGAGCCTGCGGGGTTGTGAGAGGGGAGGTGCGGCGGGAGCGAGGCTCCTCTTGCTCCCTGTTTCCAGGCTTTGGCATTGAGCCTAATCGCTGTCACTGCGGAGAATGACAGGTTAACTGCTCTGCTGCTCTGCTTTATGAATGAGAAGTTGCTTTAACTGCCAAGTATTCCCTTTTAGTACAGGACTTGGAGTTTTCGAAACCATGAGATAGAAACGGTATATAACGCTTTCTGTATATAACATGGATATATAACGTGGCTTGGCATACACCCCAGGGGAGAATCAACATGGTGGTTGGGGTTTGAAATCAAGAAACCAATGCTGGGTGGCTGTTTCTCAGCCTGAAGGTATCTGGTTTTTAAAATATTGTTAGCTCACATGAAAATTGAAGCCTGCTTTTCAAGTCTAGTAATGACATGGACACATCTGTATCTCAAGGTGGTTGATACCTGTTTACGGTTTGACCCTTGAGGAACACCGTGGGGGTGTTGGGGGTGCCAGCCCTGCACGCAGGTGAACGCCCCTGGGGAACTCACGGCGGCCTCTGTGTCCACAGCTCCTCATGCACAACGCTTCCGTGTCTGTGGTAAATTCTGCGGTGGGGTGTGTGTGTGTAAACCCTACATCTCTAGCCGTTCACCCACGGACACTTAGATGGTTTCCCTGTCTTGGCTATTGTAAGTAATGCTGCTGTAAGCAAAAGAGTGTGTGTATCTTTTTGAATTAGTGTTTTTATTCTCTTTAGATAAATACCTAGAAATGGGAATTGCTGGATCGTATGGTAATTGTATGTTTTAAATTTTTGAAGAGCCTCCGAAATGTATTTCCATAGCAGCTGCACCTACTTATCAAAGTTGTTGATTTTAGAACTTTGATCGAAGGATCCAGTTATAGTGGGCTTTAAAGCCCTCATTAATAATCAGTGTGAGAGTGCCTCTTCTAAGCGTTGAATAGACTCTCGGTTTCAATTCTGAGATGGTGGTTTTGTGTCTTGAAAGATGACACGGCTGTTAATGTCAAGAAGGCAGCAGCTAACTGACTTGATTTGCGTTGCTTCCCCGTGTGCACAGAGGAAGCCTGCCTGTTGCGGGCGTGTTTTGGAAAGGTACAGCGGATCACAAGATTGTTGGAGGGGACAGCCAGGAGGCGAGGACTCTGAAGTTATGAGTAAAAAGTTGAGATACAAGAAGAAGCTTTTGAGATGTGTAGGCATATCAAGGAGTATGAGTTAGTTCTCATCATTTGAGAGCATAGAAGTTACTCTCTTCCCCGGAAACATCAGACTCTTGCTGGGGGTGGTTGAGGGAGCAGCAAAACCATGTGTGATTCTGGGGATGTCCTCCCTAAGGCTGTCCTGTGAGCCAGGGGTGCTTGTTTTATTTTTGCTCTCTCTGAGTTTGTGGAAAATAAGCAGACCCAGTATTGACACTGATATCATATGATCAAGGTCAAAATTTTATATGGTTTCAAGATGAAATTTTTTTCTCCTGAATCTACCATTTCTTTCATTTGTTTTTAATCATAATACTCATTTTGAAGTTTCAAATACAATTAAGGAGAATACAGCTCAGAGGGGAGCCTGGGTTATTGTTTGTTCGTTTGTTTTCAGAGCAGGAGAAGTAGCGGTGGAGTCGGTCAGAAGGAATGACTTCCCTGGTGAGGGGCTGTGGAGGGGGCTGGGTCTCGCTTTTCACAGGAGTGTTACACCTGCCCTCAGACGGGTGTGCGTGGAGGGCGGGCAGCGTGGTGTCAGGATGCACACGCGGTTGCCTGCCCAGCTGCGGTGCTTCACCCCTCGGCATTACAGACACCTGACTGTGTCTGCTCTGCCCCGATCAGAGAGAGAGACCACTTACAGGCATCTGCTTTGGAGCAAACCTGGTTTCTTTCAGGCAGCCCAGAATCACTTTTTCTAAGTGAAGCGTTTCTAGGCACAGGCCATGATTCTCGTCTTAAGCAGTTCACTTTGGTGGTTCTGTGACTTTGCCATACTTCGTGCTTTTCTCCGAGGACACAAAGCCCGGTTGTACAAAGCAGATTTAGACTTTAAAAAAATAATTCTCGGCTCAGAAATAGTCCTGGTGCTGAATGGTGATCCCCTTCAGGCCTTGCGGGGGATTCCCTCTCTCCAGGGCCTCGCGCAGTGAATACTTTGGGCCAAAGAGGGCAGTCTAGCCTAGGGGTCCGCACGCTTGCTGTAAAGAGCCAGATGGGAGGTGTTGTGGGCTTTGGGGCCAGATGGGCTCCGATACAACACTCAGCTCTGCTGTTGAGTGTGAAGGTGGCCACCGGCAGCGGAGATCAGACAGGTAGCTGGGGTCACACCAGGTTCTTCCCTCCTCGCCTTCCCCAGCCCCTTCCCCTCGGGGAGCACAGTCTGCTATCGTGGAACCAGGGCCCTCACCTCTGAGGATCCTGAAAGTACCTCGACCTGCCTCACTTCTCCGCGTGAACAGGGCGTGGCGTGGCATTCCAGTGGCTTATAGTGATTTGAGAAGCCCTGTGTGTGCTCTGTACACAGCGCCTGAGACAGGCCTCTGGGAGCTGTGATGCGGGCCTTTCCCAACCTGCCGCTGAGTTCTTCAGTTTTCTGATGGTGTTTTTTTGTTGTTTTTTTTTCTGATGGTGTTTTGATGAACAAGAGTTCTTTATGTCATGTACTCCAGCTTATCCATTTTTTCTGTTGCTTTCTGTGCTGTTAAATCTGTTCCTCATCTCCAGACCCGTTCCCTTCCGTTGCCTTCTAGAAGCTTTCGTGTTTAGGTCTCTGTGCCTTGGAGGACGTGTAGCTGTCAGGTTCCGTACACCGTCATCCCTGCTGCATAGCTGCCTCTGGCCTACCCCCAGGGGCTGCCTCTGCAGGTCCGTCTCAGGCTGCAGTCTGTCCTCTCGTCCTGCAGCCGGTCCCACGTTGTCGTGAAGCCTCGGCGTCTGGTAGAGGAGGTCCTCCCGCACGTGCTTGTTGAGGAGTGCCCCGTCGCTCTGGCCCTGTCCACGTCCAGGGTAGGGTCAGCTTTTAAGTTTCCACTCGCCAGGAGAACAGAGCCCTCCTGGGGTCTGAACGAGGTTATGGTCACTCGGGTCATTTAGGGAGATTGGCACATTTACAGTTAGCACTTGTGTTTTTTAGTCTTGTGAGTAGAGACCTTACCTGTCTTTCATTAGCTGATTCCGTTGGATTCTTTTCTAATACTATTGGATGTTGTTATAAATGGCATCATTTAAGGTTTTGTTTTCATGTTCTGTTTGTTCTTTGTTCTGATTCAAGGTTTCCTCATTAAGGTTGTTTGCCGTAGAGTTAGGTCGGGCATGTCACTTAGCCGTCGTCATCATAAGGCCGTTACGTGCGATCTGAGGACCTCTGTGCGCACAGCATTTATTATTTACACGTCGGGGGGGTGGGCATCTCTGATCTTGACGGGGCTGCCTCCAGGTCTGTGTTCAGCTGCCTGTCTAAGAGCCACAAGACAGGGACGTGCTGAACATTTCCACGGGACCTCTTCTCTTAGACCCAACTTATTTTTATACAGGAACGTATCAGTGTTGAATTTGACCCTTATTTTTAAAGGTGTAGACCAAGGATAAAAATAGTGATACATGATGCGATGTTCTAACATCACTAATTACTAGGGAAATGCAGATCAGAACCACAGAGAGAGTACCTCATGCCCATTAGAAAGGCTGTTACCAGAAAGGTGAGAAGTAGCGAGTGTTGGGGAGGGGGGAGAAAAGGGAACCCTTCTGCACTTCTGGTGGGAATGTAAATCGGTGCAGCCGCTACAGAGGACAGTGTGCGGGTTGCTCAGAAAACCAAAAACAGAGCTACGATCTGTCTGTTCCACTTCTGGGTATTTACCCAAAGAATGTGAAGGCACTCATTCAGAGACATGCACTGCTGTGTTCACCGCGGCGTTTACAATAGGCAAGGTGTGGAAGCAGCCTAAGTGCCCATCAGCAGATGAATGGACGAAGGAGATGTGAGGCATAAACACACACTCACACACACTCACACACTCACTCACACTCACAAAGCAATACTAAGCCATTAAAAATCTGATCTTGCCGTTTGAGACAGCATGAACTTAGAAGGTATCATGAAGTAGATGAAGAGAGACAAATACTGTATGTCACTCACATGTGATATTTCTGTGCGTGTGTACAAATGAACAGAGAACAGAGTGGTGGTTCCCAGAGAGGAAGGGAGGTGAGGAGGGCACGATGGGCAGACGGGTCAGCGGTGTGGGGCAGACGGACGACAGACGGACGCTGTGGACTCCGCTGGTGAGCACGCTGCAGTGTGCACAGAGTCGAGTGACAATACTCTGCACGTGAAACTTACACCATGTTATAAACCACTGTTGCCTCAATTTAAAAGCTATAGTCACAGTCTTTAAAAACACTCTCTTCTCTCATTCTCGGCTTATACAAGATGGACATGTTTGCTACTGAAACACACTTGAGGTGATGAGAGACAGCACAGTTAGGTCCGAAGGCGGTTTGCAAGGGGCAAACTGCACTGCCGTGTGTGCGGTAAGCGTCGCGTGTTCCCCGCGTGTGTGGGACGCTCGTCAGGGCCTGGGCAGGTGCTTTAGGCCTGTCAGTCACCGGACCCCAGGGCAGCCACGTGGGGTGGCTGCCGGTGAGCGGGGCGGCCAGGGAGGACCCAAGGCTCTGACTTGGGAGCCCAGCCTCAGCCGGAACCGCCCGCGGGCAGCAGCTTGGCCTCTCTTCCTCCGGCTGATCTGGTCTCATCCTCCACAGAGAGACCCCTCCTGCCTCTGTTCCAGCTTCAGGGCTGCGAGAGTCCGCCAGTCCACAGCAGGACGCCCAGAGACGGCAGAGGGTGTGGGCATAGAGGAGTTCAGAACTGGGGCTGAAGTTAGTTAAGAGTTTCGCTCTATTTCCAGCAGAGTGTTTTATCACGAGTTAACATTGCACTGCCTACATCTGTTGAGATTTTTCTTTCCCATTTGTTCCTTTAAATGGGTCAGTTACTCTGGGTTCTGCTCTGTCCTCATCCCCTCCCCCTGAACACCAAGTCAGCCTTGAGTTCCTAGAATTGACTCAGCTTAGCTATGATATTTTATGCTGTTTATACATGGTTGCGTTTGCTTTACTACATAGTATTACATGTAAGATCCTAACTTACTACTGACATTGACCTGTGATGTTCCCCTCTTGGAATAATAATCTGACTGCAAATTTCACTGTTTTTAATCTTACAGTACCTTATATAATTTGAATGTAAACATATGTATTACATCAACAACTACCTTACTGAGCTTCTGTTATTTGAGTAGGTACTTGTTTTGCATTTAGAAAAATGAGACAGATATCACATACCATAAAATGCATGCTTTGAAAGTGTTGTACAATTCAGATTTTATTAAGTACATTCTCATGGTTGTGCAACCACAGCCACCGTTTAGTTCCTCAACATTGTCTTCACTTCAGAAGGAAACTCTGTACCTGTTGGAATCACTCCCTTTTCCACCTTCCTCCCAGCTCCTGGGAACTAATAACTTCCTCTCTGCCTCTGTGGGTTTGCCTGTTCTAGACAGCTCCTGTAAATGAAATCAAACGTGTGGGTTTTCTGCCTGTATTCTTTGACTTGGCGTGTTTCCAGAGTTCACGCGTGTCACAGTGATAAGTGGATGCTTCATTCCTTTTATGGCTGGATCATACTCCGTAGTGTGAATATTCCACATTGCTGATGGCGTCTGGGTCATCCCACGTTTCGCTCCTGTGCTTAACACTGCCGTGAACACGTGTGTCCGTGCCCTTGCGTGGACATGTTTCCAGTGTTTTTGGTTAAATCCCTGGAGTGGGGTCGCTGGGTTGGTTACTGTATTTTTAATACAGACAACATACTTCACCCTTCTCCCAGGAGGTGATTCTTCACACCAGATGTTTTGAACTTTTTTCTGTGTTCCTGTGAGTAAATTTCCTCTTGGTCATCATGAGATAAATCTTGACTAAAAAGAAGCTGAATGCTCAGTGAGCGTCCCAGGTACTTAGAACGGCTTCTCAAAGTCCCCTGTGGGTTGAGCTTTGACCTTGTTCTCATGGTCTGAAGGCTCCCTGAACGTGCAATTAGAGCTTGTCCGGAAGGGCGGGTGAGGAGCCCGAGGTGGCCGTCTCTGGCCCCGGGCCTGCCCTGTGGCCCGTCTGACCCTCCCCTTCGCCCCAAGGGAAGGAGGGGAGCGGTCGCTCCAGCCCAGCAGCGAAGCTCTGAGGACAGGCAGCAAGTCCGCATCACCCGTTTCCTTTTAAAGTAAAACCACACCTTCTCATTTTCTCACAGGACCTCCTAAGTCCAGGGACGCTCGGTGTTTCTCCGGGGAGGCCCAGCCCCACATCCATGCCGGGCGGGTCTGGGGGCCGACGGGGAGCTCGCACATCCACCTCCCCTCCCCTCCGCTTGGATCAGCTCTGTGTCTGAGACTGTGTTAGTCTGTTTAAGGAGGAAAACCCCGTGTGTGGGAACGCTGGGAAAGCCGCCGCCTTGGTGCACTCCGGGGACCCACTGAGCGTGCGGTCTGCTCTTTTGGTGCTCAGTCATGTCCGACTCCCTGTGACCCCGTGGACTTGGCTTCCCTCATGGCTCAGCTGGTAAAGAATCTGCCTGCAATGCAAGAGACCCGGTTCGACTCCTGGGTAGGGAAGATCCCCTGGAGAAGGGCTAGGCTACCCACTCCAGTATTCTTGGGCTTCCCTTGTGGCTCAGCTGGTAAAGAATCCGCCTGCAATGCAGGAGACCTGGGTTAGGAAGAGCCCCTGGAGAAGGGAAAGGCGACCCACCCCAGCCTCCCGGCCTGGAGAATCCGTGGACTGCACAGACCGTGGGGTCTCAGAGTCGGGCTCGGCTGAGCGGCTCTCACTCACTTTCGCTGTGTGCTGCGCGTCTTGTTCTTCTCGTTTGGGAGGCTGAGCGTGTGTGCGTGTGTGTGTGTGTGTGTGTGTGTGTGTTGTCTCTCGATCTTTCAAAGGCCCTCAGGAGTGACTTCTCTTGGGTCTTAGAAGTACCAGGTCGTCGTCTTACGCAGTACGTTTCTCATTTAGGATTGTCCTTCAGTGGGGTTTACAGCCTTGCCCCGGCCTCCAGGAAGCCCAGAGCGATCTGTGTTCTGCTCTTGGGGCCAGGTACAGCACTTCAGCTCCCCGCGGCCCTGTCCCCCCGGCTTCATCTTGTTGAGGGCGAGTTGTGTGGTCAGCAGCTTTGCCTTTGTGGCTTTCCTGATCTCCTGCCCGTCGAGGTCTAGAACACTCCCTGAGCTGCGACCCTCGAGTCGTGGTAGCGTTTGAGAACACAGTTGAAGTTAACGCAGGTGCTTTTCTGATTTAAGCTGTTGCTCATTTAGAGATGAAATGAGGGTTAGGGAGGGAGGCTGCTTTAGGAAGTCAGTTCACACAAAGAACCCAGGAATCGGCCTGCAATGCGGAAGACCTGGGTTCGATCCCTGGGTCAGGAAGATACCCTGGAGAAGGGAAAGTCTACCCACTGCAGTATTCTGGCCTGGAGAATTCCATGAACTGTACAGTCCATGGGGTCACAGAGAGTTGGACACGACTGAGCCACTTCACTTTACATGAAGAAGTTGTGCTGTCCTCTGCTGTCCTCTGACGTGTGAATACGCAAGACCCAGAGTGCGATGGGAGCACGTGGAAAAGACGGAAAGGCCAGATGACAGGTGGTCATCTCTGGTCCCTTGCTGTTGACTTTGCAGATGGAAGGCTGAAGTAGGCCTCGCTGTGAGTATCGGCAAACACCTTGACCTTAGCATTACTACGGGTGATACTGTTTGACCCAAGAAGGGGTTTTCGGAGCCGTGGCCTCGGTGAGGCGCCTGCACCAGCACTAGGAAATCGCAGTTGAGCATTTCAGCCGGAAGCACTGGGTGCAGAGTCCATGCGGACTGAACTGGTTTTATCTGGAGTAGGACTTGCTTGTAGTCTACATGTGTCTGACCATGAGTGTGTCTTCCTTTAATATGTAGAATTTAAAATCACTGGGTAGACACTCTTAAAATTAAACAGGGAAATCAGATTATAATCGATTACTTACTTCTCTTACTGAAACAGCAGTTGCAAAAGCTGGTTCTAAAAGTCAAGGCAAATTTTGTAAAGGAAAGTGTTGAGTGAATTCAGTTCTGTATCAAATAAGGTAGAATCATTTCTGCAAGAAATAAAATTTTTGTAGGTAAGATGAATAGTAAGATTCCTCTGCTGAAGATTCATGCCATGTAGGTAGTTGTTATCCTTCTCATGGTTTTGTTTTTCTGGTGACTCCTTTATTTCAGGACTAAAGAAGAATGTGGGTCTGATCATTTTCTGTTCCATTTTTGAAACTTTAAAGTGACACAGCATAAAGATTTTTGCTCGGTTTTTTTCTCTCCAGCATATGATTTACACTGGAAGCTGTTAATGAGAAACTAGAGTGCATTGCATTTAAAGCATCACCAGTCTTACTGGATTCACCTTAGGAACTTATCCTGATATGTGTATTTAGAATGATAGAATTTATATTGGTAGTAGTTTTTCCTTTTTATTTTACTTTTTCATAAGTAAAACTAAACTAAATAGCTTGAGTTTGCATCTGTAATTAAAATTGACTCCCTGCTTGAAAGTTTTCCATCAGCCTCTTCAGAGAGCACACTTCACTTGTGAGGGTTCCCAGCTCCTCAGGCTGAGCTGCTGCTGCTGCCAGCCGTGGGGTGTGTTACTGCCATTTCTGCTGAACTGAGGAGAAACGATGCTCAGGTTTCCTCTGATCACTGAGGGCTCCCTGCTTCTCTGGATCCAGGAACCCAAGTCCCCTGCGGGATGAGTGCCCTCCGGGGAACTCAGCTGAACCGCTGGGGAGGATCGGAGCCGGCAGCAGGCTCTTCTGCACAAGACAGGCTGCAGAGGACTGACCTTTGTGCCAGGAAACCTCCGAACACAGCACGGACTCTCCGTGTCCCCGGTTGTGACCGGAACTGGTCAGAGACGTCTGCAGAGTTTATGGTGACACTGCTGACCAGAGTGTTTTATTCCAGAGAACAAAAGTCTTCAGGTTCCTTTTACTCTCCTTCTGTCCGAGTGTCATCAGCAGAGTCAGTCTCTGACGGCAAGGCTAGTGCTCAGGCGCAGGCTGGTGAGGCCCAGATCCCACCCTCAGGGAGGCAGGCGGCCTCACGTGAACCTGCAAACTGCAAGGCTGGCTGGGAGAAAGTGAGTCCTGGCCGTAGAGAAACAAATAACGTGTTTTATGAGGATTTTGCCTCTAGATCAAGAGCTCAGAACCGGCGACAGATGCCGGTACAGTCTGTGTTTGATTGTACTAACCCTTCCAGCGTCAGTCTCCTCGCTTCCCTATCCCAGGAAAACCAGAGAAAGTGGAGGTCGTCACAGTCCAGTCCATGACTCGGATCTTCTCCAAGGTCTGGTTATAATTGCTAATTAAACGTAGTAGCTAATTTAGGAAAAGGCTAAACATAACTTAGTAAGATTAAACATGGAATTACTGTATGGTCTATTTTTCTGTCAGCAGATACAGATTTGTATATAATCCATGGAATTACCAGTTCTACTTCTAGGTTAGTATCCAAAGAATTGGAAGGAGGGTCAGGTATTTATCCACTCGTGAATACGAATGTCCGTACGGCATTATTCACAACAGCCAGAAAGTGGAAGCAACCCAGATCGCCACTGGGAAATGAACGTGAAGTCGCTCAGTCGTGTCCCACTCTTTGTGACCCTCTGGACTATAGTCCGCCAGACTTCCCCTCTGTCCATGGGGTTTTCCAGGCAAGAAAGAATACTGTGGCCTGGCAGGCTCCTCCGTCCATGGGATTTTCCAGGCAAGAATACTGGAGTGGGTTGCCATTTTCTTCTCCAGGGGATTTTCCCAACCCAGGAATCAGACTCCCGCATTGCAGGCAGACTCTCCTCTGAGCCACCAGGGAATCCTTGAACAAATAAAATGTGCTGGGTTTTTGTTTTTTTTTTTTTTTTTTTAATATTGGAATGGAGTATTCTGCATCCTTAGGAAAGAATGATGTTCTTACACAAGCTCCAGCATGGATGCACCTCAAAGATATTATGCTAAGTGAAATAGGTCAGACACAGAACAAATACCAAACGATTGCACTTACGTGAGGTGTCTAGAGTCGTCATGTTCGTGGACGCAGGAAGTAGGAGGATGGTTGCCTGGAGAAGGAGGGGTGAGCGTTGAGTGGTCCACAGGCTTGCCGTGGGGAGTGGAGGGTTCCGAGGTGGACGGTGGTGGTGGTCCATCAGTCTGGGCGTACTTAATGCCACCGAACTGTACACTCAAAAGTGATTAAAATGGTAAATGCCGGGTGGTTTTGCCATAATAAAAAATTATGTTCCAAATTATGTTTGTTAATATTTTATTTAGGAACAAAAAAACATAACTGTGTATGTATGAAAGCTAAGCTGAAGCTGTTTCTCTGAGGGCGTAGATAGCCCCTTCCCCATGCCTCGCCTGGCAGCAGGAGCTCCCGGTGACAGACAGCCCCGAGGTTTCCCACAGGACAGGCAGATCCGGGGTGGGGGGCTTGCAGGCACCCTCTGCCCTTCTGGATGGGGACTCCGTGACCTCAGAAGGGTGGATGAACGCTGGACCTTGGTTTTCATCTTGTGAAACCGATTCAGTGAGACACCCGGGACCCCGAGTGCTGACGGGCCGTGTTGTCTGTCATCGCCCTCCGCCTCCCCATCGTGACTTCCTGAGAAGCTCCATTGATTACTGGTGTTTCCCCTCTTGCTTTCTGGGAAGAATGGGGGAAAGTGAGGAGGAGTCGTCACTGATCGGGAGGCTATCTGACGGGAGGTGTGGATGTCTTCCAGACGTGGAGGTGTTTGCGCTCCTCTGTGACATCAGCTGCGAACAGTCTCAGAATTATAACCGTTCGTGCAGATGCAGCTCTGATCCAGAGCGGTGAAGTCGTTGTTTCTTTCGACACCAGACTCCCCACTGGTTCCCCAACCCCGAGACGTGGCTGTCGCCTGTGATTCCCTCGTTGCCTTGGCTGATGGAGAGCAGCACGCGCGCTCGTGTGGACTGTTCTCTGCATCCCTGACGCCCTGACTGACGCTTCAGCATTTCCCGTCTCCCTGCGGTCTTCGGTCCCCGTCCTTCACTGCTCGGTCTGTGTCACCTGGTCTCTCCCTTCTTTTGATCCCCCTGTTTCCCTGTTCCACCACCTGGGCATTAATGACCCTCCTCTGATGGGGGGGAAACATTCCTGCTGACTGGTCTCCGTCCTCTGACTGAGGCTGTTCCCTCTGAGGACCCTGAGAGTCCTGTTAGGACGGAACTTGCGCTGGTCAGGCAGTGGGCGTCAGAGCCATGCACGGGGGTTACTTCCCCGCCAGGGACCCCAGAAACCCCGGGTGGTGGGGAATGGCCCCAGGAGCATGGTTTTTCAAGCTGCACCCTGATGCTGCTGTGAATCAGTTTGAGAATCTGTGGACCGAGGGATGTTGCACTTCTCACATCAAGTGTCACACAACTGTGAACCTCGCAGTTCAAAATCTTTGGTTTAATCAGGCTGATCCTATGTAGGTTTTAGGAAATTTAATTAGCTAACATGTATTTAAAATTGCATAGTCTTCATTAATTGCAGCTGTCGCAAAACAGTATATTTATTTTTTTAAGCCTCCTCATTGCTTTTTCATACTTAACATTCCTAGATTGATTCCCTCCAGAAACAAAACAATGTCAACTGAAGAAATCATAGCTCGTGTTGTTTTTGCTCTCGGTTTTCAGATTTCTTAATTTTGGTACTTGTAGATTTTTAACTAATTCACTTCACTGTTTTCCATTTACCTGCCTTCATATCTCTGGCATTCATGAGCTATTTAGTCATTTCAAGGAATTCTGTGTGTGCTTCATGCACTAGAGCCGCTTTTTTGCACCCTCCATCCTTTGGCATTATTTTACTCTTTAAAGATAACGAGTTAATTGCGTACAGATGCTATGCATGTGGCTCCCCAGTACGAAGTTTCGGAGCCCCCTGGCTCGGGCTCAGTATGGCTGCAGCACATCTCAGGAAGCTGGGATGCAGGTGGTCCTGCCTGGATCCTGGAGCATGTGGTGGTTTCTGATTGATTCCCGAGAGAGACCCAGCTTACAGAAAAACTGGATTATTCACCGGAGGCATTTTTATTTAAGTTGAAGTTTTAAAGTTTCTTGTCTTGCAGGAGAAGCGCTTTGATAAAAGGTTGGAGGCGCACTGTTGTGGCCTTGGGGCTGGACGCAGGCAGTGAGTGTGTGAGTTGACTGCAGTAGAGCTAACGCAGCTAGTTATCCAAACTAGAAGGCAGAGAAGCAGTGAGGCAGACGGAGGCAAAGCTAGAGGAGAAAGACTGGGAGCGGGGCAGATGGGGGGGGTGGGCACCGGACGTGGTGTGAACGTGCGGGGAAGCCGAGACCCCACGGGTCACCAGCCGAGACTCGGGACAGGCGTCCTTCCCTGCCCTACAGCCGCCCGCCTCCCAGGGTGGTACCAGACAGGGGGAGGGAGAGCCTGGGGATGCTGTTGAGGCGGGAGGCCGCGGTGCTGGGCGCTCAGTGCATTCACCTGTGACGTGTGTCCCCAGTGCGCTGGGGGCCCTCCTGCTCCGAGGAGGCAGCTCTTAGGGCCCAGAGCTGGTGAGGGCCTGGGGGGACCGGGGGGGTCACACTGAGTCGGGACCAGCCAGTGCAGCCCAAGCTTCCTCTCGACGGGCGTTGGGTACACAGGCGCTCAGACTGCCCCTGATGTACCAGCCACGCTGCAGCAGACCTTAGAGCAACACCTGCTGCACGTCAGTGTCCCCGTGAAGAGAGCCCAGGGCAGCCTATAAACCTTAAACCCGGAGGCCCCCGTGGGCCAGGGACGTAACGGAAGGAGCTGGAGGAGAGCCGTGTACAGTGGTTGATTAATAAAGGGCTCACTGATTGATGTATTTATATATAAAGAGCTCCTTGCACGTGTTGTGGAAGCAAGGGGTGAGAAGGTTTAAAGCCTGTCTACCTTTCGTTCCATGTTACTTGAAAAGCTTTCTCTCAATGAATTCAGCTTGTAGATTATATAATCTGAATAAAATGATAGGCTTTTATATCATTAAATAGGACTAGGTTTGGTGAGTGTGGATAACGGTATTTTGAAATGTCAGACTCCGTAAAGGAGGGCTGAGGATTCTGTCGGCTCTGTTGCTGGCTCTCTGGCTTTAGACTGCAGAGGGGGTTGGCCACGGCTCTCCGAGATGCCCGGGTCCTCCTCCTCTTCCAGCCTCCCGGGCCGCCTCGCCTCCAGTCTGCGTGCCCGGGTCAGCCTTTGCCTGTAGCGTGGACGCAGCCTCCAGGCCAATGGCTGGTGAGTCGGCGGGCTCGCTGTGTCCGCCTCCTTTGCTCTGGCAAACACGGTCCTCGCTGCCCACTGTCCACTGTCTGAACCGGTTGTGTGGTGGGTTTTCTTCTGTTTTCTGGGTCTCGTGGGCCAGTGAGGAAATCCAGACTGACTCTCTCATGGTTGGAAGCACATTTCATTTTAGAAATATGCTTTTTGAAGCAGTGAATTTTAACAGGTCAGCAGTACTTGTTTGAGGGTATCTCTTTTGCTCTTAGGATGTTTTAAAATAAAACTTTTTTCAGGGCGACACTGAAACGTGGGTTTTCCTGGCTGGATTTCAGGCCAGTGCCCCCTAGGAGAGCAGCTGGTGGTCTCAGACCCGCCCCTTCAGGAGCTCTCGGCTCACAGACAGCTTTGCTCCCGTGTTTCCATCAGTCAGAGCTCGGGTCTGAGTCGGACCACGTGTCCCATGGCTTCTGCGGTGGAAGCAGCTTTGCCCTGGATCTCGGCGTTTGCCTCTTCGCTGAGTCCTGAGCCGTGGCTTCTGCTCTGCAGTGTGGCTTCCCGGTCCCCGCTTGTCTGAGGTTGGGTGGCCCTCCGGCCTTCTCCTCGGAGCAGAGGGGGCTGGGCTGAGGGGTGTCAGGTTCCCTCCCCTCATTTGTTCGGTCAGCAGTGACCACGTGTTCTGAGCTCGATAGAGGGGACCCTGCCCTCAGGAGCTTGGCAGCGTCTAGCCACGATCTGTCAGTAAAAGTCAGATGAGACAGACAGGGCTGGGGTGAGGACAGAAAACCAGAATGGGCCGGCACGTGGGTGGTGCCAGGAGGGGCCGTGGACGTGGGTCCAAGAAGAGGTGGCGTTGCAGTTCCGTTGAGATGAGCAGAAGAAAGCAGCTGTTCAGAGCTCCAGGCCCGGAACATTCCAGGCAGAGGAAAGAGCGAGTCCAGAGGCCTCAGGGGAGCGTGGGCCGGGCACAGACGTCAGGAGGGAGGTGGCCTGTGCGCCCAAGGTCAGTCCGGCCGTGAGCACTTCTCCGCACAAACAGGGCACAGTCAGGAGGCCCCAGGGGCGGGCAGCAGAGGGTCCCTGGGCTGGGGGTGGGGCTCGAGCCCCTGGTGAGATCGCAGGGCCCGTGATGTCCCCAGAGAGCCAGCAGAGTGTCAACAGGGAGATGAAGGCCAGCTGAGCAGGGCTGGTCACACGAGCCAGCAGTCCGTGACTGCACTGCAGAACCGCGGAGAGCTCCGCGGGACCTGCTGCCTCAGGTGCAGAGCTTGCCGCCGAGCTACGGGACGCCAGCTGTCCAGGCTGGCGGACCCGTAGCCTGGAAACCCCGCCTCTGTGGACAGGGGTCTCTGGGGGACACTTGGAGACGTGAGGAGCAGGGCAGGGGCGGCAGGGCCGGCCCCGTGCCAGTTAACCGCCCAGGCCCTGATGGCCTGCTGCTGCCCGCACCCCTGCCCGGGTGAGCTACGGGCGCCGGCCCCGCCGTCCACTCACCTCCCTTCCGTCACCTTGCCCCCAGCACTCATTGTGGCGCGCGCAGGATAGGCTGGAGGTTCAGAGACAGGAAGGGCGCCTGAGGGCTGCCTCAGGAAGACCCAGCCGTGCCCCCTCACTGGGGACCGCTGCTCGAACGCTCTCCCGTTAGAAAGACTCGGGTTCCGAGTCCCTCAGCCGCTGACCCTGCAGGTTCGCCGGCACGTTGGAAGGAACAGCAGGCCCGGGGTATGCGCTGCGGCTCCCGCGGTAGCATCAAAGGGTCGCTGGTGAAAAGCATAACAGACCGTCCGGTCAGGGCACCGCTGAGCAGCCTGCAAAAAGCGCAGGGAGACCGAGCTGATGGGCGACAGCGCCTGAGGTCCCCTCTGCTGAAGGCGAGCGCGGCAGGACGCCGGGTCTCCTCCGTCACTGTGCGCGTCTGTTAACGGCGGAGGGAGGGTGGCGTTTGTGTAGTGTTTGCTGCTGTGTGGAGCCTGTCTCTGAGGAGAATCCAGACCCGGCGACTGGGGCGGTGGTGGGACCCGGGCTGACGGGGGAGGCCTTCTGCCATGCGCTTTTTTATTCTCATACCGTCCGTGTGTTACCGCTCCCAGACTGTCCCCAGAGTGAATCTGTTGTTAACTTCAGAAATCTCCAGTTCCACCGACTGAATGAAAGGGCGGCTGTTTCAGCAGGGAGATGATCTGACTTCTAAACGTCCACCAATCCTCCAGAGGCTCCAGCTTGTCCTCTTTCACGTTACAGGAAATATCTGACTCGTAATTCATCATGTTCTTCTCAGAGGACTTCTCACTCATTGAGTTAGTAAAGCCTCATCCAGTTTTCTTAGGTTTCTTTCCCTTCCCTCCTCCACCCAAAGGCCCTGAACATTTATTACCAGGTTAGATGATATTTAGACAAGTCACACCAATAGGAGGATAACTATTTGCCTTAACATTTGAACTCTTTTTTCAAAAATTACTCCTTTGGCTGCGCCGGGTCTTGGTTGCAGTGGGTGGGATCTTGTTCCCTGACCAGGGATCGAACCCGGGCCCCCTGCATTGGGAGCGAGGAGTCTCAGCGGGACGGACCTTCTGGGTGGCGGGAGGGGGCGCCGTCTCCAGCCGTCTAGGAGGCTCTTTGAAAACATGGCCGAGTCAGGACTGTGGACCGAGGCCCAGACCCCCCGTGGAGGAGCCCTGGGGGCTGCTTCATGCGTCTGTCTGAGGGGACCCTCACCCGGAAGCAGTCTCGGCTCAGTGCCAGGCAGCCGTGGCTCTAGTAATGCTCTGAGTCCGTTTCCTTTTTTCTTTCAACTTCTCGTGCCCAGGATGTGTCCTCTTCACAAGAGCTGTTCTCGTTGAGTTCCGTTCTTCGAAAGTCTCAAGTCCTGCAGCTTCTCTCCAGCTTTTTCCTTCCCATCTTTCTTTGTTAGGAGGGGATGGTGAGGGCAAACTCCTTGGCAGACAGGTGAGGACCGCAGATGCCTTTGAAAGCGGACTCTGCAGAGGCTCTCCTCTCCCACCTTCTTGGATTATCAGCCCTGGGTCTGTCATGGGCGTTTCTCGCCAGTCCAGGGCAGGCTGGTGGTGGGTGCTCACCACTGTGCTCCTGGGCCCCCGCAGGCACCTCCCCGTTCATGGATGCGCTGACGGCCAACGGGACGACCACCCTGCAGACGTCAGTCACGGGCGTGACGGCCGGGAAGAGGAAGTTCATCGACGACAGGCGAGACCAGCCCTTTGACAAGCGGCTGCGCTTCAGCGTGCGGCAGACGGAGAGTGCCTACAGGTACCGGGACATCGTGGTCCGGAAGCAGGACGGCTTCACCCACATCCTGCTGTCCACCAAGTCGTCCGAGAACAACTCGCTGAACCCGGAGGTGAGTGCCGTCTCCGGGCCCACAGCTGAGCCCCTGCTCCCCTGGGCCCTTCTCACCTGCCCGCCCCGGGCCAGGTCCGGCTGTGAGCAGGGAGTTGCAGGGTGCCCTGAGCCCCCACCTCCTGGTCAAGAGCCCGTCGTCCGCCCAGGTGGGGGAGATGGGCCTCCCTGAAATCACGTGTGAGGTGTGTCCTCATGCCTTCCCCTCAGGCTCTCGGTTCAGGCGAGGTTAAGGCCCCCCGGGGTCCAGCCCTCCAAAAGCTCACCTCACCTTCCTTCCCATCAGCCTCCAGCTCCACGTGGAGCGGAGCTTCAGCGGCAGTGATTCCTACACGGTTATTGCTGGTCATTGAGGAGCTTCCACGGGGTGAGGGAAACGGGTGCTCCCAGAGGCTGAGAAGCGTAGTTCTGTGATGTATCTCACATCGGGGCACCTGAGCTATTTCATGCTTAACAACGTAAGCTCCAGCAGTTGCTCGTCTCCCACTTGTGGGTGGCAGGTCAGGCTTTTTCCAGGTGAGAAAACTGAACCACAGAAAGCGAGAGTGTCTGCCCAGTGGTCGGGGCACCAGGCCCGGGCTGGCCCCCGGCACCTCGTTAGAGCGTTGGTATTAAACCTTTTTAAATGGTTTGTACCCACTGAAAACGCCTCCGTGCTGTGCTTGCTCTTACTACCCTTGTGCACCAAACTTGAGGTTTCTGTCCCAAGAATGGGAGCCCGACGTCAAAAACAAAGCAGCACCAAACCAGCAGCTTCTCTGAGCTGGTTGCATGTGCCACCTGCTGTCCAAACTCTAGAAATGCCAAGAGGCTAGAACAGAACTCGCCCGCCAGGAGCCACGAGGACAGCAGTGCTTAGCGGCTCAGAGCCACACGTCTCCCTAGTTACACTCCATTCCTCACGGGCTCTGTGATGACACTCTGTCCCCACCGTACCCCACCCCTGGCTTCAGAAAAGAAGGAAACTGCAAGTCACTCGGCAGACGCGGGCCGCAGGGTCAGGCCGAGAACCCGCTTCCGGTGAGTCGAGCGGGTCGGCGCAGTGAGGAGACGCTCTTGGGTGCCTTTCAGGTGATGAAGGAGCTGCAGAGTGCGCTGAGCACGGCCGCGGCCGACGACAGCAAGCTGGTGCTGCTCAGCGCCGTGGGCAGCGTCTTCTGCTGCGGCCTGGACTTCATCTACTTCATCCGGCGCCTGACGGACGACCGCAAGAGGGAGAGCGCCAGGATGGCCGAGGCCATCAGGTACGCACCACGGTCCACGGGAGGGTCTCCTCCCTGCACCGCCGGACCCTGCTGGGGAGGGTCTCCTGCCCCGAGATGAGTGATGAGACAAGTGAGGGGTCTCCTCCCCAGGAGATGGCAGAGGCAATCAGGTACGCACCCCAGTCCGCCGAGATCACTGGCGTGAGCCGGACCCCATGATGGGTCTCCTCCCCTGAGACCCACTGCTAGCAAGAGTTAATACATCTTCTATTCTGTGGGCCATTTGCCTCAAGCAGGTAACCGATGTCAGTGCTGGCTCGAGCCCAGCGCGTGTTGGAGGGGGTGGGGTCCAGGGTGAGAGCCCAGGGTACCACATGGCTGGACTCGCCACCCTGTGTGTTCACGGCCTGCAGCCCTGGAATACGTATGCCCTCTCCTTCATGTGATAACTTACCATTTGGTCAACTCCAGAATAAATCAACTAAGCTTTATGACACGCTAGTTCTATAACATCACGCAAGAAGGGTCCAACTCAATGGACATGAGTTTGAGTAAACTCCAGGAGTTGGTGATGGACAGGAAGGCCAGGTGTGCTGCAGTCCATGGGGTCACAAAGAGTCAGACACGACGGAGCAACTGAACTGAATGTTCTTTTTAAAATACAAACACTTATGCCTCAGGTGGTGACTTTGCATGTTTTCCGTAAGATCACACTGAATTTCCACCTGATGGTTTGATTTGGGAGCTGGTTTGTCCACCTCAGTTCCGGCCCCCCACCCCACCCCAGGCGGGGTTGCCCTTGACTGGGGCGTAGGCTTGTATTGTTGGGATCAGACAGATCTGCGGAAGAAGCAGCAGCAGCCGTCTCTCGTGCTGAACTCCAGGTGCTTTAAATGCTTGTTTTCTTCGGCAGCCCACTCCTTTCTTAGACCCCAGCACGCCCCACAAAAGCTGGGTTGGTCTTCTAGAGAAATGCCAAATCCTGCTTTAGGAAAACCCACTCAGTTCTTCCCTAAATGATGTGTTTTGTCAGTGTGAAGTTCTGTTAATGCAGGATCCAAAAAACAGTCACACCAGATCTACTTAACCTTTACCTTGGCTCATTTGCACTGAAATTCATGTTTTGTGTGTAAAGTTGGCTTATTCATGCAAAGCTATTACTGTGTATATTTTTTGTTTCTGTGGTGTCCTGTCTCAAATTCCTTAAATCTTTGGGCAGAGAACATCACCGCCATGAGTTTCCAAAAGGAAGGTAGGAAATAGGAAGGTCAGGCATAGACTGTGAGCTTCTCACGTGTCTGTGGGGCTAACTCTGGCTGGGATTGTTGGCGGTAACCAGTTTGCAGATGAACTGTGATAAAAATACTCAGCACATGAGTGATAAAGTTATTAGGGATCGGTTTATAGCATTAGGCTCTTGGAGTCCACGGGACCAGGAGGAGCCGAGGCTTGAGGAAGGAGCAGAGCCCGTGAGGAAACGCGCGCGCCCTGCACGCTGACCTTGCCACGTTCCGGCCCGGCCCAGACCCGCTGGTGCAGGGGAGCTCGGCAAACCGGCTGTCGACAGCTCAGCTCCTGTTTCCCCAAAGCGTTTCTGAGACTGACCGTTCGTAGGTGGTCTTCCACCTTTTTGGTGAGGTCTGTGGGGTGGTAAATATTCTCCAAAAGAATGGATAGAATCTTGACTTTGTTGAATGGTCTTTTTAAGCTTTAAGGGTCTTCCCTGTAGCTGCAGTGCAGGAGACCCAGGCTCAGTCTCTGGGTCGGGAAGATTCTCTGGAGAAGGGAATGGCAATCCACACAGTATTCATGCCTGGAATATCCCATGGACTGAGGAGCCTGGTGTAGGCTACAGTCCATGGGGACGCAAAGAGTTGGACACGACTGAGCGACTTCACTTTGACTTTTTAAGCTAACTTTGTGGCAAATATAATCTCTTTCCTTCCCACTGTTCCCAGCATAGCCTCTCACTCAATTCAGAGGAAACTGAAGTTTAAATTCAGTGTGTTGTATGGGGCACATCTGAATGCTCATGCATTTTGATTTTAAGGTTTAAAATACACTTGCTTTTCGCCCCCCCAAAGCAGCAGACAGATGTTCCCGAGCGTCCAGGGCCCAGAGGTGCCTCCCGCCTCCCACCTCCAGCAGCCGTGGGGCTGAGCCTTCGTGTTTCTACTAAACAGAAAAGCCGTTGTGTGAACTTCTGTCTGGCAGGTTTTGTTTCTCACATGAAAGGGATTTCTCTGTGGACCGTGCTCGCTCTGGCGTCAGAGTCCTCCCCATGTCTTGGTCGAGTCCTCTGAGACGGGACGATGGTGTCCGCTCCAGAGCGAGCTGGCTGATTCCTGCTGCTCCCAGGAGGAGCCCCAGGTTTAGAGCAGGTCATCATTCCAAGCAAACATAAAAATAAAAGTCATCTTAGGGGGAGAAACTCAGCTCCAGACATTTCTCTAAACATACAACATGAGAAGGATTAGTGCTACATGGAGTAATCCATTCCCTTTACCATTTCTCTGTCAGTCACTTCAGTCGCTCAGTCGTGTCCGACTCTTTGTGACCCCATGGACTGGAGCATGCTAGGCTCCTCTGTCCACCACCAGCTCCCAGAGCTTGCTCAAACTCATGTCCATCAAGTTGGTGATGCCATCCAACGATCTCATCCTCTCTCGGCCCCTTCTCCTCCTGCCTTCAATCTTTCCCAGCATCAGGGTCTTTTCAGATGAGTCAGTTCTTCGCATCAGGTGGCCAAAGCATTGGAGCTTTAGCTTCAGCATCAGTCCTTCCAATGAATATTCAGGACTGATTTCCTTTAGGATGGACTGGTTGGATCTCCTTGCAGTCCAAGACTCTACCGTTGCTCTGTAGAATCTCTTTATGGTTACACTGGTTTGATCCCCTCTTTCTTGTGAAGCTCCCATCCCTGTCTGGTTTCCAGCTGTCAGTATTGGAACCGTCTCCACTTTGCCCCCGTTCACAGGGGCAGCTGAATTCGGGGCCACTCGGGGAAAACATCTGCTTTAAGTCAGGGAGACAGTTTGGCAGTTACTTTGTCGACAGTCGTCTGTAACTGAGCATAGATGATGCGTTTCTGTCATGGGTCGTTGATCTGAAATCCTCAGAAGGTGGCAGAACTGAATAGCTTCATGGAGATGGTCTGGGATTATTTCAAGGACCTATTTTAGAGGTTATCTGGCTCTCTTTGTGTCCTTGAAACCCAGGCTGAGGACTGACTGCAGAGGCCTTGGAGAACAGTCCCCCGAGTGAGGCGTGTCGCTGCTGGACTCTGAGGCCCCCTCTCCCCACTGTATATACACACACAGCCGTCTCATCCTGCCCTCCCAGAAATCTGTGGCCCCTCGTGTCTGTGTCTGTGGAAGAGGGGAGACTGTGTGCCAAGTCGTGCCTTTCGGAGCCCGTCTGAACAGATTAAATCGCTGGATCGCAGGGAGCAGCACCCGACTATTAGCCTTTGGTGCTGCAGCTGGGGGCTGTCGGGTTTAGAATCTGGAATTCTGTCCTTCTGATCTCAAGCTCAGACGGCCTTGGAGGGATTATCTTGTATTCATTTTGGGTGTGTATGTCCTTCTCTTCACTGTGTTCAGTCTTGACAAGACACAGCCTCTGAACGTAGTTAGATTCCAGTGTGGGGAGGAGGCTGCACCAGCCGGCCCTAAACTGAAGAGCAGCCCAGCTTTCCAGCCTGATCCTAAAACAGACCCCAGCGGCGTTGTCTGGGCTGTGAGACCCCTTGCCCCCTGTGTGGGGGAACCCAGGCCCCCTGGGAGGCCTGCGTGACGGTTGTCGTGAGTGGCGGGCTTGGGGATGCTCTGTTGGATCTTGGGTCTTACACCAGCCTCTGAGCGTCTCGTCTCTGCGTCTGAGTCACTCCGTCCAGTTCCATGTAAACTCAGGGATACTCGTGTTTCCAGTTTATCAGCGAGATGTCTGAAGGCACAGACCACGTCCAGACCCAGGCGCTGAGGCTCCTGCCCCACCCCAGGCCGTCACTGTGGCCCCGGGTCCAGTTTCATCCGAGAGAGCTGCTGGACTGGTCGTCTGGAGGCCAAGGGAGGGAATTCACCGGGGTCTGTAGGGAGAGCCGCCTCCCCCGCCCCGGGGCACAGGGGTACACGCCAGGGCCCTTTGCAGCCAGGAGGCCATCAGAACAGCCAGTTACAGTCAGGCGCACGACCTTCACATCTTGATGTACTGAATTCCATCGAAGTGGATTTCTTTCTGTTGCTCAAATGTGCAGTGTTTTGAGTAATCGCCCATTTGTTTTCTGTTTTAGAAACTTCGTGAACACCTTCATCCAGTTCAAGAAGCCCATTATCGTGGCCGTGAATGGCCCGGCCATCGGGCTAGGAGCATCCATCCTGCCTTTATGTGATGTGGTCTGGGCCAACGAAAAGGCGTGGTTCCAGACGCCCTATACCACCTTCGGGCAGAGTCCAGATGGCTGTTCCACCGTCATGTTCCCCAAGATTATGGGAGGAGCATCTGTGAGTACCTCTTCTCAACATGTCCTGGGAACCGTCCTCGGCTAACTGTGTACAAGGCGTCGCTCTGTGGGCAGTTCCCATCAAATGCATGCGTCATTCAGCTCTTGTCCTTACGTCGTGAAGTTGTATTCCTCATTCATGAACCCATGGGAAGTTGTCATGTTTTGGCATCATTCCCCAGAGGCCCTCCTTCCACGAGGCGCCTCCATGTCTGCATAATTAATGCGGATCCCCCCCAGGAGTGAATACCTGTCTGTAACCCAAAACAACCAGAGTTCACAGTGGAAAGGGTCTTGAGCTAGTAGCTGCACTTCTGAGGGAACGCCTGACGGAGCAGGGTTGTTCTGCTGCGTGATCCGCCCGCACCAGGAGTTGGGGATGTATCCCAAGATGACATCTGGTGGTCCTCCCTCCTGGAACCAGGGCAGGAGGTGGAGTCAGGGGCGGGGGCCTACAGAAGCAGACACTGGGGCAGAGGTCGGCGGGGGCGGGGCGGGGAGAAGCTGAGCTGGGAGGCAGCCCCGCAAACCGGCCCGCACACCCCCAGGGAGCTCCGGGGCACCCGCGCCCGCCGTGGACCGGAGTGGCTGGCAGCTTTGTGTCTCACTGCTGAGCGCGGCCTCCGGGGTTGCCCTTCGACAGTCCCTGGGGGTCCGGGCGTCTGTCCTGACGGCCTCCAGCAGCTGGGCAGCCAGGTACGGGGCAGCCCCTCTGGGTGCAGAACTCGCCTCCCCTCGCCTGGGAGAGACACCGAGGAGGACTCCACAGGATGCCTGCCTCAGGCAGGAAGCACCGCCAGACGTTAAAATTAGGTGATAAAAGTGGCAGAAAAAGGACGATCCATCTTCCCCCCACCTGGCTGCCCCCCTGCGGGCCTCAGGGCCTGTCCTGGGGACACTGGTTGCTGCCCTTGGCCGGGGGCAGCTTGGTTGGGCAGGGAGGACTGCAGGGTCCCGGGCTTCCCAAGCAGTGGGTGTGTTTCTGAGGCCCGTGGGACCCGCCACGCCCAGAGCTGCGAGGAGAGACATGTCCTTGGGAGGGGCGGTCACACCTGCCCCCATCACCCTCTCAGGGCTACAGGTAGGCCAGCGCCCACAACCCCAGAGGGCTTCTCTGCCCGGTGCCACCCGAGGCCCCGCCCAGGCGTCCAGCTGGCGGCCCCCCTGCGTCCGCCGCTCGCTTGCGTGGTGGGCGCCCCCTGCCGACGCGACCCAGCTCCCTGCCCGTGGAGCTGTATGTCGCTGCAGCTTGATCTAGAGCAGATGGACCTTAGATTTCTTGGTTCATCCGTGTGATTCTGCTCTACATGAGCCTCTCAGATTCTGTAAGACTCCCCGGCAGGTGGGCCACTCCCCACGGTGCTTGCTTCACCCTCGGGCACCGTCTGACCTCGGAGCGGAGAGTTTCCGGGCTGGGTCTCCCCGCAGCTCACATGGCCTCCGCTCTTCTTCCTTCCAGGCGAATGAGATGCTGCTCAGCGGACGGAAGCTAACGGCGCAGGAGGCGTGCGGCAAGGGGCTGGTGTCCCAGGTGTTCTGGCCTGGGACCTTCACCCAGGAAGTCATGGTCCGCATCAAGGAGCTCGCCTCCTGCAACCCCGTCGTACGTCCAGCTCCTCTTCCGCCCTTTCTCTGCAGGGTCACTCGGAGCCAGGCCGAGGCTGGGCCTCCGCACCCAGTGGGAGCCAAGGGAGCGCAGTTAGACAGACTAGTCACTGAAAAACGTCCTGTGGAGGTGTACAAAAAGCATTGTTTTTAAATTCTTCACCGTTTCCAAAGCCTTGCATCTCTCCACGCGTTTTATCCCCGCAGTGAATGTAGGTTTGCATTTAGTAAGTGCTGGATATGTGCTGACAAAAAAGTACATCCAGCAAATGACAGGGTGAAACGTTATTTCCTATCGACTCACTCAGCTCCATATAAGCTGTCCCAGACATGTTAACAACTCATTACAGGGAGTAAGTTGTGGTTTGAGGTCCCCTCGGAAGGCTTTCTCAGCGAGCCTCCCAGGAGTGGGCGTCACCGGTGGGGTTCCTGCAGAGCCAGCGCAGGCCCGAGGCTGGGGAGAGCATGGCTGTCAAGAAATAGCTTAACAGCCCTTTGAAGTCAGGAGTTTGCCCCACGTCCACAGCGAGTGAAGTGCGTGGTACACGCTCGTCAGGCCTGGCACGTATAGGAGAAGGCGTTTGGTCCTCTTGCCAGGTGGCTCCTAGGGTCTGGTATCTGCGTCCAGAAGCGTAGGGGCCGTGAGGCACCAGCGCTTGCGGCCACAGTCCCCGCTCACTCCCTGCTTGTCGTCTGGCGCAGGTGCTCGAGGAATCCAAGGCCCTTGTGCGCTGCAACATGAGGCTGGAGCTGGAGCAGGCCAACGAGCGGGAGTGCGAGGTGCTGAAGAAGATCTGGGGCTCGGCGCAGGGCATGGACTCCATGCTCAAGTACCTGCAGAGGAAGATCGACGAGTTCTGACGGCCGGGCCGCCCGACCTCACCGGGGCCACGCCGCGCCGGACCTCACAGCCCGGGCCAGGCTCTCCCGGAGCTCCCGCTGGGAAGCAGGACTTGAGACAGCCAAGCTATTTATTGCCAAGGAGTTTTTAAGTACTGTAACTTTAAAATAAATAACTACAAAACTCCTTTGTCCAAACGTCATTATTTTATACTTAGTACACACACGAGTGTAAAAGTATAAAGGTGAGCTCTGGGCTGCTCTTTGAGGCTCTAATTTTTGTTATCTTTGGCTAGTACTGTATAAAAATGTGTTTTCTTGGTTTGGGTGTCAGAAAAGTCTGAAATAATGTTTGTTTTTCCTTGTTTTTTCCTTCTAGAAGAAAAGAAAGAGGTGTTAGCCAGCCTCGCCATCCCAGCCCCAAATAGAAATATGGAAAGATCTGAGATGTGCCCTTATCTCTAAGAGGTCCAAAGCCTCAAGAGATAGAAAATTCTAAATCAAATGAAAGACTTATCTTTTAGGATAAGTATTTCTGGTTAAACACCCACTGATGGAAATACCCCCAAAGTAAAATACGCCTAGGATTCATGCTATCAGTTGATTGATCCCGCTTTTTTAAATGTCTGATTCTTACCCAGTTAACAGGAAGAAACCACTCTCTCTAGGGGAAAGCTTGTTTTGCAGTATTAGTGAATCACTGACTAGCTTCAGTACGCTATCTTAAGTTATAAGTTAATCTTAGCAGGTTTATAATTAGTTTTTCTGACCCTTTTGAAAAATAACTACATAAGTGCTTCTTGTTGCTGGGTGAGAACTACTACTTTATATACAGTTTTGGTTTTCTATTTGCAGATATGATCGATGTATTACACCAAAAATAAAAAGTATTTTTATGTTTATAAAGTGTAATTTTTAGGTTCACTTAGAATATATTTTATTTAATAAGTTAAAATTCTTTTGGCACACTATTAAATGCAGAAACTCCTTTTTAAGAGAACTACCTTATTATATCGATGTTTCATGTTCTTGGTCTCTGCTTTCACGTCCACACAATATACCAAGTACAGGATGCTGTCCGAGAGTGCCCTGTGTAAATAGACGTCCGCATTCCTGCCAGGGGTGGGGACGATTCCAGAAGCCTGTCCCCCGGCAGGCTTCTGAGCTTGCAATCATATTGAATGTATGAAGAGTGAAATAAAATCAAAACCTTATTTTTGTACAGTTTTGAAGTTTCTACTTAGAACCGACCACCTCCCGGCCTCGCGGAGAGCTTACAGAGTGTAAATCTGCCTTTACTTGGATTGGTTGGTGCAGTATTTTTGCATCTGTGGGACCTACTTTTTTCGTTCTGTAGTTTGAACTATACATAAACTGTACAATCTGTAAAGTTTTTATAGAATAAATATTCAGCTGTGAAAACTGGTTAAATAAAACTAATATTTCTTAACACATTTAAAATGTTTCTCTTAATTCTTTCTTCACTTCTGAAGTTTCTCCTGTTTACTTTTTGTGTGAGATGACAGGCACGGACAGGCACATCACATTCGTACAGTTGAAAGGTGGACCCACCCACCAAGCGACCTCGGTACCGACACGTATAGTAATAATGAACATCCTCAGGGAGATCAGCCGTCACGTGCATGCCAGAAACGAAAACTGCACCACTACCATCCGTGAAAAAGCCCAGAACCTTCCAGAAAACATCTACAACTACAGGTAAAAAGAACAGTCTGTGTGTGTAGGAGGCACAGTCGCAGCGTCGCCAGGTCCCCGCGCCCCGGTGGGCAGCCCGCACACCGCAGGGCCGTCAGGTCCGCCTGCAGGAACGGGCGGCCCCGCAGGCCGGGTGTCCGTGCAGCAGTCACCGGCCAGGCGCCGGGCTCAGGCCTACCCGCTGATCCTGCAGGGCGGGCGGGGGGCAGCCAGCGCTCACCCTGGGCAGAGCACCGTGGCGGTGGTTTGGACCCTGGTGCCGGCAGTGCGGTTCGGGTCCCCCTCCAGCTCACCGGCCTCAGGACCCAGCCCCTCCCCCACCAGCCTGTGGGCACCAGGACTGAGATGCCACTGGCCACACGCCCCACCCCCCAAGCCAGCACACACACGGAACCCACAGCCGCCCCTGGACAGCGCCCTGCCCGCCCGAGGGCCCAGCACCGGGCCGCGTACACCAGTGCACAGGTGTTCACCCGGGACCCCCGGGGCCCTGCAGCCAGAGGGCCCAAGACCCGTCCCCACCCACCAGAGGCCCAGCCCCCGGGCACAGCAAGCCTGCTTCAGCCTCAGGACCAGCCTCACCCAGCAGCAGGCAGACGCCAGCCCTGGGTACCCATAGCCCTGCAGACTGGCCAGCAGGCCGACAGCTGTCCTGGGACCATCTGGGCCCCGAGTTCTGCCCGCTCACAAATGAAAACAACAAACACAACTATCTGAAAACCTATAGGACACAGCAGGAACAGCTGGGGGAAGTTTATAGCAATACAAGCTTCAGGAACAAAAAAATCCCAACCTAACCTTACACCTACAAGAACTAGAAAAACAACAAAACCTTAACAGAAAGATCAGAGCAAAACAAAAAAGCAGAAAAGACTAATGAAACTAAACTAGTTCTTTGAAAAGACACACAAGGTTCATAAACCTTTAACTAGACTCATTAAGGGAAAAAAAGCCCAAATCAATAAAACCACAAATGAAACAGAGCAAGTTAACTGACGCTGTAGATAAACAAGAGATAAAAGAGTACTACAAACTTTATAACCATATCCTATACCATATAGCTATAGACCAATAAAATGGACAACCTAGAAGAAATTGATAACTTCCAATGTGTAAACTTCCAAGACTGAACCAGGAAAAAAAGAAAAAATGTGAGGAGACCAATTAACAAAGTCCAGGTCTAAATGGGTTCACAGGTCAATTTGCCCAAACATTTAAAGAACAGTTAATATCTGTCCTTCGCCAAACTTTTCCCAAAAAATTGCAGAAGGAACACTTTCGAACTTATGAGTCCAATATCACCCTGATACCAAAACCAAAGATAGCACAGAAAAGAAAATTATCGGCCAGTATCACTGATTAACATAGATGAAAAAAAAAAAAAAAACATAGATGCAAAAATCCTAAATAAAATACTACTACCAAACCAAGTCCAGTAGTAAACTAAAAGAATAATACACCGTGCGTGATCAAATGGGATTTATCTCAAGGATGCAAGCATTTTTCAATATCTGCATTGATATTGCATTTTCAATATCTGCATTTTCAAGATCAGTATTAAGCAGCACATTAACAAACTGAAGAATAAAAACTATGATCATCTCAAGAGGTGTAGAGAAAGCAGCTGACAAAACTCAACATCCACTCCTTGATAAAAACTCCAGAAAGCAGTTATAGAGGGAACATCCCTCAGCATAAAAAAGGCCAAAGGTGACAAGCCCAGAGCTAACATCACACTCAAGGTTAAACAGCTGTAAGCTTTCCTCTAACATCAGGAAGATATTATTATTCAACACAACATTGGAAGTCCTTGACAGACTTAGAAATAGGAGTTTTATGGGGACCTAATTAAACTTAAAAGCTTCCGCACAGCAAAGAAAACCACTGCCAAAAAGACAACCCAAAGGAGTGGGAGAAACTATTTGCAAACGATATGATCAATAAGGGGTTAATATCTAAGCTATATAGAAAGTTCATACAACTCAATATCAAAAATACAACCAACCAGGTTTTTTTAAAAATGTGTGCAGAAGAGCTGAATAGACCCTTTGCCAAAGAAGATACACCGGCACATAGATGTTCAACACTGTTAATCAGAAAATGCAAATCAAAACCACAATGCGGGATCAGTTCACACCCGTCAGAATATGCCTCCTTGGGACTTCCTAGTGGTCCAGTGGCTGAGACTCTGTGCTCCCAATGCAGGGGGCGTGGGTTCGATCCCTGGTCGGGGATCTAGATCCCACATGCGACAGCTAAGAGTTCACAGGCCATAACTAACTAAGTTCACCACCCTTATGGCAGAAAGTAAAGAGGAACTAAAGAACCTCTTGATGAAAGAAGACAGTGAAAAAGTTGGCTTAAATCTCAACATTCAGAAAGCTAAGATCATGCCATCTGGTCCCATCACTTCATGGCAAATAGATGGGGAAACAGTGGATGCCTTTATTTTTCTGGGCTCCAAAATCACTGCAGATGGTGACTGCAGCCATGAAATTAAAAGACGCTTACTCCTTGGAAGAAAAGTTACGACCAACCTAGACAGCATGTTAAAAAGCAGAAACATTACTTTGCCAACAAAGGTCTGTCTAGTCAAGGCTATGGTTTTTCCAGTGGTCATGTATGGATGTGAGAGTTGGACTATAAACCAAGCTGAGTGCTGAAGAATTGATGCTTTTGAACTGTGGTGTTGGAGAAGACTCTTGAGAGTCCCTTGGACTGCAAGGAGATCCAACCAGTCCATCCTAAAGGAGATCAGTCCTGAGTGTTCATTGGAAGGACTGATGCTGAAGCTGAAACTCCAGTACTTTGGCCACCAGATGTGAAGAGCTGACTCATTGGAAAAGACCTGATGCTGGGAAAGATTGAAGGCAGGAAGAGAAGGGGACGACAGAGGATGAGATGGTTGGATGGCATCACTGACTCAATGGACATGAGTTTGAGTAAGCTCCGGGAGTTGGTGATGGACAGGGAGGCCTGGTGTGCTGCAGTCCAGGGGGTCGCAGAGTTGGACCGGACTGAGTGAAGTGAACTGAACTGAATTAAAGAAATAAAAACAGCTTCACTGCTTAGCAACAGGGGAAGGACTGACAACATTTCAAGGACTTCCTCTCTGTCCTCCAGGGAACATTATGACAGCATCTCTGAAGATGCAGAGAAACGATAAACATCTGCTTTGGTGAAAATGATACTGGATGATGTGAACACTGGTTTAAAAGGTACTTTTTGGTGGGAATGAAATCCTGAAGTTTTCTGAGTTAAAAGTAGTCTTTATGAGGCCTTCCCTGCTGGTCCAGCGGTTCAGAATCCACCTTGCAAGACAAGGGATACCGTGCAACCCCTGGTCCAGGAGTTCCCACAGGCCCTGGGGCAACAGCCCGTGCACCCCTACTACTGAGCCGGCGCTCTGAGCCCGGGAGCTGCGGCCGCGGAAGCCAGGTGCCTCAGGCCTGTGCTTCACGAGAGAAGCCCCTGCAATGAGAGGCCATCGGACCACAGTGAAGAACAGCCCTCACTCGCCAATAGCTGGAGAAAGCCCACAGGCAAAGATCTACCACAGCCAAAAAGTGGAATAAAAATAAATCTTAAAAAAAAAAGTTGACTTTATGATCTTAGAGCCATGTTGTGTCCTTGGGTGACAGATTTTTTTTTTTTAAATAAGCGCCTCTACTAAACAAAGGTTAACAAAGGTTAATGAGTTTTAACATTAATTCCTATTTTCCTAAATTTTATGTTGTGTTCTAAAACTGAACTTAAAAGAATTGAAGTCATACAAACTGTATTTTTCAACCACAATGGAATGAAATTAGATATCAATAACAAATATAGAAAATTAAATACATGGACACTAAAGATCACATTCCTACACAAAGAATAAACTTTTACAAGAGAAAGTAGAAAATATTTGGAGATAAATAAAAATGAAAACTATAGTTATATAATAACTAAACACCTCTGTTTAAAAGTAGAAAAGTAAATAGATAAGTCAAAACATTCCACCTTAAGAAATTGGCAAAAAGAAAAACAAACAGCCCAAAGCAAGCAGAAGGAAGGAAATAGAGATTAGAGCAAAAATAAGTCAAATGGAGGATATTAAAACTTCAGAGAAAAATGAAGGAAACCAAATTGTTCTTTGAAAAAATTAGACTGATTAAAGAAAAAGAATACTCAGTTACTAATGTTAGGAGTGAGACAGGAGACAGCAGGACCAGACTTACAGGAATAAAAAGAACCGTAAGGGGATTCTATGAGTAACTCTATATCAACAGATTAGATAAGAAACATGAGGTGAGCTAATTGCAGGAAAGAAACTCCTGAAACTGACTCAGGAAACAGCCAAGCTGAACGCATCTATGAAGGGAGAACGAGTCAGTAATGAAAAATCTCACAAAGAAAAGTCTAGGACCACTGGCTTCACTCATGAAATTCTATCAAATCAGTACCTTCATAGATACTTCCGAGAAATGGATGGAACACTTTCTAACATTCTTTGTGGTCTGTATTCCCTTAATACCAAAAACACAGATATCACAGCAAAAAGGAAACTATAGATCAATATTCCTTATTAATATAAGCATAAAAATTCTCTACAAAATAATCTGGTACCATATAAAAATACACCATGACCAAGTGGGGTTTATGCTATGAATGCAAGGTTAGTTCAGAGTTAGTTCAGAGATGGCTTTGCTAACCAAAACAATCAATGTAATATGCAACATTACACTGTGTATAATACAATATAATACACAATATTGGTAAAATAAGGATAGAACCACATGAGCATCTCAAATGTAGGAAATGCAATTGAAAAACCTAACAGCCATTGTAATGAAAACACCCAACAAACATGGGATAGAAGGGGTTTCTTCAACTTGATAAAGGTCATCTCTGAAAACCCCACAGCTACCATCAGACTGAACAGTGTGAAAGCTTTCACCCTAAAATCAGGAACAAGAGCAAGATGCTTGTTCTTGCCACATCCATTCAACATTGTATTAAAAGTTCTAACCAGGACAATTACATAAGAAAAATAGTATTACTCAGCTAGAAAAAAATAATGAAATCTTGCCATTTGTGACAATATGGATAAACCTCAAGGGCATTGTGCTATGTCAGAGAAAAATACCATATGGTCTCCCTAATAAGTGAAATTCAAAATAAAAACCATGAAGCTCACAGATACAGAAAACAGATTGGTGATCTCGAGAAGGTAGGGGGTTGGGAGGGGTGGTTGAAATGGATGAAAGGGGGTTGAGAAGTATTAACTTCCAGTTACAAAATGAGTAGGTCATGGGAATGTGATGTACAGCAAATGTAGTTAACACTGTATTTATTGTGTGTTTGAAAGTTGCCAAGAGAGTAGAGAAGGTTGCAAGATACAAAATCAAGACACAAAAATCAATTGCATTTCAGTACATTAGCAATAAACAGTCTGGAGATGAGATTAGAAAGCAATTCCATTTATAATAGAATCAAAAAGAATAAAATTACTAGGAATAAAGTAGCCAAAGAACTGCAAGACTTGTGTGCTAGAAACAGAAGACTACTGTAAGAAATTAAAGGCACCTAAGTAAATTAAAAGACATTCATATGGATTGGAAGACTTAATATTGTTAAACTAGCAAAACTAAATTCGTCTACAAACTCAATGAAATCCCTATCAAAATTCCAACTGCTTTTTTTTTTTTTTTTTGCAGAAATAGATAAGCCAGTCCTAAAATTGATATGAAAATGCAAAGGATCCAAGTTAGACAATTCAATCTTGAAAGTGAAGACAAAGTTGGGAGGCTCACACTTTCCAGTTTCAAAACTTACTGCAGGGCTACAGACATCAGGACGGAGGCTCCGATCCCCCTCCGGGGGCTGCCTGCTTGGGAGAGGCTGTGCAAGTCATAGTGAGTTGGAGGTAGATTTTGTGGATGTGCATTTGTCTGCTGTAATTTTTATATATATATTAAACTTACTGCAAGTGTACAGCTCATTCCTGTTGTAAATATCATTGAACCATTTTCCAAGTGTAAAAAAAAAAAAGATAGTGTCATACTGGCATAAAGAAAGACATATGGATCAATGGAACCAAACCAAGAGTACAGAAACAGACCCTTACATCTACAATCCATTGATTTTCAACAACGATGCCAAGGCCATTCAATGGGGAAAGAATAGTCTTTTTAACAAATGATTCTGGGACAACTGGATATTTCATGCAAAGGCAGCAAGTTGAACTCACCATAAACAAAACTCAAAATGAATTAAAAGAACAGAACTAGATTGAAGTCCCGCAGATATCAAACTTTCAGAGGAGACATGACTCATGATCCTAAATGAGGCAGTGATTTTTTAAGATATGACACTAAAAGCACAACCAAAGAAAAAAACAAATTGGACTTCATAAAAAACGTTAAACTCTGTACTTCAAAGAACACTACCAAGAAAGTGGAAAAGTCAGCTCACAGAAAGGAGAAAGTATTCGCAATTTATATATGTGATGAGGGTCAGACTCTTACAATTCAACATCATTTGATGTAAAGAGACATCATCATTTAAAAATAGGCAAAGGCTCTGAACAGGCATTCTCCAACAATATACAAATGGTCAGTAAGTACATGAAAAGATATTCAATATATCATTAATCATTGTTGTCTGGTCGCTAAGCTGTGTCTCTTTTGTGACTCCATGGACTGTAGCCCTGCAGGCTCCTCTGTCTGCGGGATTTCCCAGTCAAGAACACTGGAGTGGGTTGCTGTTTCCTCCCCCAGGGGATCTTCCCAACCCAGAAACTGAACCTGTATCTCCTGCATTAGGCGGATCCTTTACCACCGAGCCACCAGGGAAGGCCCCCTTAATCGTTAGGGAAGTACAATCAAATCCACAAAGACGCCACTTCACAACACAAGAGTGGCTATAATGGGAAAAAGTGGAAAATAACAAATGTTGATGAAAATGTAGAAAAACTGGAAACCTATATTGCTAGTAGGGATATAAACTGGTGCAACCACTGTGGAAAACAGCTTAACAGTTTCGCAAAATGTTAAACACAGAGTTACTATATGATTCTGCAATTCCACCCCTGATTATATGCCCGAGAGAACGGGAGGCTAGTACTCAGGTGTTCGTACACAAACACTCATCACATCATTATTCGTGGTGCTCAAAAATTGTGGAAACAACCCATATGTCCATCAGCGGATGAATGGATAAACAAAATACGGTGTATCCAAGTAATGGAATGTTATTTGGCAATAAAAAGGAATGAAGGACTGATACATCAGCCGCCGCCAAAGCATTACGCTAAGTGGAAGCAGCAGACTCAAAAGGCCACGTGTTAGTATGATTCCACTCAGACGAGAGGCCGGGGTAGACAAGCCCACGGAAACATAAAGGAGACGAGCAGTTGCCAGGGACTGGGGTGGGTGGGCGGTGGGGAGAGAGGAGAAATGCTAGCAAGCATACGGTTTTATTCGGGGGAAATGAAAATGTTCCAAAACTAGTGACTTTTGCACAACCTTGTTGAATATACTAAAAACCATTGAATATTATGCTTTAAAATGGTGAATTTCATGGTCTTTGGATTATTTCCCCATTTTTAAAAAGGAACATATCTTCAAAGTAGGGAAAAGTGGTAACATGCTTAATTGATCCAAAGGAATGAAAATGGCCAAATAATAAACATACTTGATGTGACTTTTATTTCAAAGTATTAATAAATATATTATGTGAAGGCAGACTAAAGGCTTGTGTGAAGAAGTCTAGATGTATGTACTTGCTCTTTACAAATAAGGTCTAAAACTGAAAACTTGACGGTTAGAAAGGTAGAAAATGTGTACTTTGTAAATACTAACTGCACCCCCCCCAAAAAAACAAACCAAAAAGCAAAACTGGTAGCTGAATTAACATCAAAACATGTGTTAAAATAAAAAGCATGTTAGAAAGTGTTTCTTCATAATGAAGTCTAGTGACTTCTAGACTCAGTAGACTTCAGAGTTTTACTAAAAGATGAAAGTTACAAATGTGTGCACCGCCTCACCTATCCTCAGTAAATAAAGGAAAAATGGATGTCACCACTACAGAAAACAGACAAGTGCAAAACCAGTAAGGGAGACTTTGGCCCAAGCTTGCTTGCAGCTGATAGATTCTGACCTTCTCGGGTCATCAGTGGAAATGGGATATTAATGACGTTAACTGGTTTTATTTTTGCAAGTTTCCAAGTGAGTACAGAGACTCCTAAATTTCCTCCCAAGGACCCCACCTCGCACTCTCCAGTAATCCCCTCCCCTTTCGTGGGGACCTGACCGGCAACTTTTTAAACAAACGGAAAATGACAGAAGTGACAGATTGTCATTTCTGAGATCAGACTGAAATAATGAGACTTCTACCTCGAGACACCTGTTCTTCCTGCCTCTTCCTACTCACTCTGGGGAGGCCAGCTGAAGCTCTGGGGCCCTGAGGCCCACCCACCAGCCGAGGAACGGAGGGTCGTTTCCACCACAGTCAGCGAGGACCCGAGGCCGTCAGGTGAGCAGAGCCCCCAGGAGCCAGCTTGGACGGCCTCCCTCCCCAGCTGAGCGGTGAGGAGACCACGCTGGTGAGAGACCCCGGCCAGAGGACCCAAATCAGCAGGCCTGCTGTGTGTCCTGGGAACTAAGAGATCACACACTCTGGTGGTTGATAAATCCCCCCAGAAGATCAGCCTCACAGCTCACTCTGGCCCTTGACAGATCCACCCCTGCACATACAGACGACAGACAGACAGTGACGTGGGCTCTCAGCTGAAGCTTTCATTTAACGTTCTCTTTATTCTCTGCACTTAAGCATCACCTTATAAAGGGACTGGTACATAGATGGTTTTATGCGTAAACAATGGGCTGCAGGGCAAGTCATAATGTTGGGAAAACTCGATTTTTCAGGTAAGAAAACAGACTTAGAAAGGTTACACGTTTTCTCCAAGGTCACCTCCTTGTAAGTTTTGGAACAGGTGTTTGACAGCAACCAAACCACACCATGATGGCAGAAAGTGAAGAGGAACTAAGAGCCTCTCGATGAGGGCAAAAGAGGAGCGTGAAAAGGCTGGCTTAAAACTCAACATTCAAAAAACTAAGATCAGGGCATCCAGTCCCATTACTTCATGGTAAACAGATGGGGAAAAAGTGGAAACTGACAGATTTTACTTTCTTGGGCTCCAGAATCACTGCAGATAGTGACTGCTATCATGAAATTATTTTAACTTTAAACAATTTTTATTACACAAAGGTTGTCACATAATTGGATTTTTCTCTACTCTGTACACAATTGTTCTTACTCTCCACAGAAAGGCTGCTTCTCAACTTCTCATCTGTCCACCATGAAATTAAAAGACGTTTGCTTCTTGGAAGAAAAGTTATGACAAACCTAGACAGTGTATTAAAACACAGAGACATCACTTTGTCCGTATAGTCAAAGCTATAGTTTTTCCAGTAGTCACATGCAGATGTGAGAGTTGGACCATTAACAAGGCTGAATGCTGAAGAATTGATGCTTTTGAACTGTGGTGCTGGAGAAGACTCTTGAGAGTCCCTTGGACTGCAAGAAGATCAAACCTGTCAATCCTAAAGGAAATCAACCCTGAACCCCTGGACCCTGAATTGGAAGGACTGATTTCCAATCTTTGAAGCTCCAATACCTGATGCAAAGAGCCAACTCATTGGAAAAGACCCTGATGCTGGGGAAGATTGAGGGCAGGAGGAGAAGGGGACGACAGAGGAGGAGATGGCATCACCAACTCAATGGACATGAATCTGAGCAAACTCTGGGAGATACTGCAAGAGAGGGAAGCCTGGCGTGCTGCAGTCCACGAGGTCGCAAAGAGTCAGACACCACTTAGTGACTGAACAACAAGTCACACCCAGGATCAGGGACCTGCCCCTCATCGTCCCCAGGGCCCTGCGGACCCCAGGGTCCAGGCGCACGTAACCAGGCAGGGGAGGAGCCAGGACCACCTGGACTTTCACATCCTCCGCTAACGAGCAGCTGAGAACTAACTTGATTTTATCTGGAAACAGATGTGAATGCGACACTGACCGCCTCGTGACTTTTAGAAGCGTTCGTGAACTTGTGATATGTGTACCAACACGTGTACCCTTGCTCTCCACACTTCCGCGGTAGCGCTTGAGTCAATGAAGTCAGTTTTTAGATCTTTTGTTATATAAGCTCTTGCTACTCATGACCTTAAACTTAGGAGTCAAACGCATCTGGAATACGTACTGTTCCTCCTGACTCAGGTTTGGCACCTGACTCCCATTATCTAAATCAGGAACCAGAGAGAGGTGGGTGGTGAGGGAGAGTTACAGACGCACACAAAATACAGACTTTCGGTTTGGCTGACACTATTTCCAGTAGGTATGAGGAACTCCTCAACACTGGCATAAGTGGTTTTAACTTTATGAGAATGTTAACATAACTTTTTATAAAACACACCTGTTGATAGAATGCGCCTTTTGTTCCCATGTCAGGAACCATCAGCCAAGTCCCCAAAGGGGCCCAGCCTGAATATTCAGAGACTGACGCCCTGGGATTTTCCTGGTGCTCCAGTGGCTAAGATCCACGTTCCCAATGCAGGGGGCCCGGGTTTGATCCCCGGTCAGAGAACTAGATCCTACACGTCACAGCGAAGGCAGACGATCCTGCCTGCCACAACGAGGACCCGGCTCAGGCAAATAAATAAAGTTAGAAGCCGACGACCTCTGAGACGTGAGTCTCAGGGAACTGATCCCCCTCGTCTCCGGGAACCCCCCTCCTCGGGCTCTCTGCTGCACCCGCTGGGTGTTTCCTCCTCCCGCCAGGTTCGGTTTTGCCCACCGCCTGGCAACCTGACACGTCGAGGTCTGCAGCGGAGAGAGGGTTTATTCAGGAAGCAGCCGAGCACAGAGGCAAAACCCACCTCAAGCCTGCCTCCCAAGAGGCGAGGGGCTGGAGTGTTCCTGGGATGAAGAATCAAGAAGAGGGTTGGTCAAGGCTCGTGGGGTGAAGGGAAAGGTTGGACAAGGTGCAAACCCATCTCTCTGCACGGGCGCAGCTAGGCTCCAGGCAGCTCAGAAGGGCGGGGAGCGGGCGCTCCCGCAGGCCCAGGTGAGGCCTGGTGGGCCGGTCCAGTCTCAAGCAGCTCAGCTCCAACTATACACAGGTGACTCCAAGACCCTGGAAAACACCTCAGGGCAACATCTTGTTGAGGCTACGTGCCACGTGGAGGTGTGAAAGCCTCGCAGTGACCTTGATTAGCGCCGGCAGGTGGCGTGAATTTGACTCATCACCCGGGGTTTCCCTCCTTTCCTATCCACGCAGCCCTGGAGCCCCTGGTCTATGTAAACAGACTCCTCTGGATCCTCATCTGCTTACACAACAGCATGTTTGATGTGGCTCTGCCCCCAGGACATCACCCCTTCTCCCACGGGAGACCCCCACCTGTGGGATACAGACAGGGCTAGCATGCATGCCCTCCTGGCCCCCACGGCTGTATCCAGGCCCGCCCTCTCCAGTGCAGGAAGGTGTCTGGACGTCGTGAAGCCACAGAAAATGTCCAGCATTTGCTCCATGTCCTGCTTTGGGCAAATGATGATAAAGATAATGTCTGCCCACAAAATAGACAATAACACCTGTGAATGACCTAGTTCATTTCTGACAAAAAAAGCATCGAAAAAGTGGGGCTTAGTTCAGTCACTCAGTCATATCCAATACTTTCAACCCCATGGACTGCAGCATGCCAGGCCTCCCTGTCCATCACCAACGCTCAGACTTTACTCAAACTCATGTCCATTGAGTCAGTGATGCCATCCAA
This sequence comes from Cervus elaphus, assembly GCF_910594005.1. Taxonomy (NCBI): domain Eukaryota; kingdom Metazoa; phylum Chordata; class Mammalia; order Artiodactyla; family Cervidae; genus Cervus; species Cervus elaphus. The sequence continues at coordinate 49,555,446 of NC_057821.1, read as the reverse complement.
CCATCTCATCCTCTGTCGTCCCCTTCTCCTCCTGACTTCAATCTTTCCCAGCATCAGGGTCTTTTCAAATGAGTCAACTCTTCACATCAGGTGGCCAAAGTATTGGAGTTTCAGCTTCAGCATCAGTCCTTCCAATGAATATTCAGGACTGATTTCTTTTGCGATTGAATGGTTGGATCTCCTTGCAGTCCAAGGGACTCTCAAGAGTCTTCTCCAACACCACAGTTCAAAAGCATCAATTCTTCGGCACTCTGCTTTCTTCACAGTCCAACTCTCACATCCATACATGACTACTGGAAAAACCACAGCCTTGACTAGACGGACCTTTGTTGGCAAAGTAATGTCTCTGCTTTTTAATATGCTGTCTAGGTTGGTCATCATAACTTTCCTTCCAAGGAGTAAGCGTCTTTTAATTTCATGGCTGCAGTCACCAAATGCAGTGATTTTGGAGCCTAAGAAAATAAAGCCTCTCACTGTTTCCACTGTTTTCCCATCTATTTGTCATGAAGTGATAGGACCAGATGCCATGATCTTAAGTTTTCTGAATGTTGAGTTTTAAGCCAGCTTTTTCACTGTCTTCTTTCACTTTCATCAAGAGGCTCCTCTTCTTCACTTTCTGCCATGAGGGTGGTGTCATCTGGGCACATACAAATTTTTAAAACTTATCAGGACAGACAGGTAAGGATTTCTTCAGCAGAACACAAAAAAGAATAATCCAGAAGGAAAAGACCAATACAAATTTCTTTCTTCCCCCAGTTTTGTTGAGATATGACTGAGATATAACATTATATAACCTTAAGGTACACAATGCAATAATTTGACATAGTGAATGATCACATTAAGTTAACATCCATCACCACAGTTACACTTTTTTTTTTTTTTCTTGTGATGAGAATTTAGAAAAATCTCTCTTGGGACTTCCCTGGTGATCCAGTGGATGCAGGGAAGGGGGTTCGATCCCTGGTCAGGGAACTAAGATTCCACATGCCTTGCAGCAGCTAGGCCTGTGTGCTGGAACCAGAGTTCAAACGCTGCGACTAAAGATCCCGCCTGATGCGATGAAGATCCAGCCTGCAGCAACTAAGACCTGGGGCAGCCAACTAAATAAACAAACATGAAAAATAATAATAGTTTAAAAAATCTCCTCTCTGAGCAACTTTCCAATACAGCACCAGATGACAAGGTGGTGATAAAAATAAACAGCCTCCGTGTCCTCATCTGTGAACCTGGAGGGGGAAGAGTAGACGCCCCTCACAGGACTCAAGGATGAAGGGAGACCCACCAGCCAGCCAGGTGCCCGGCACCCAGGAGCCGCTCAGCACAGGACTTCGCAGCATCACTGTAACCATGACGACTAGACCGTGGTTCTCATCGGGACCAGAGCGCCTAGAATGTGATGGAGGTGCCCAGACCCAGCATGGGACTTCAAGGACCCCTTTCTGCAGGACATCTTAGAGGAGGAAGGGCTTGAGAGGGTACAACAGAAAAGCGAAGAGCAGTCAAGACAGCCAAGACAGTCCTAGACAATGAGACAGCGGGTGAGATCAGGCAGCCCCCAGGGGCCCAGGAGGAGCGTGGAGCAGAGAAGAGACCTGGGAGGGGTCCTGGAGGGCTTTGGTGCCAAACCAAGGAGCTGGCAAGTCACCCTGGGCAGGGAAACACTGATGGAATTTTTTCAAAATACCTTTGAAGTGAAGTCAACAGGACTCGGTGTCTGGCTGGGGTTGAAGGAGAGACAAGGCTGACGGCTGCCAGGCTTCTGGTTTGCAGAAGAGAGCAGCGGGCTGGGGAGGACCCAGGGGTGGTGGGAGAGCACAGCTGGGGACAGGAGGAGTCTGAGATGCCTTGGAACAACCCGGCAGATGTCCACTCAGCAGCTAGACGCACCATCTAAGACTCAGGGAGACTGCAGAGCTGCGAGCTTGTGGGTGCAGCTAGGGCGGTGACACAGCTCTTGGGGAGCACAGGTCAGGGGAGAGCAGACAGTACCTGGAGGCGGGTGGTGGTGACGCGCACAGCGGTGTGAATGTGCCTCGGGCCACTGGCCTGTGCAGGTGGGAATGGCTAAGATGCAAAGTTTTAAGTTCTATTTTGAAAAGTGAAAGTAAAAGTGTTAGTCCCTCAGTCATGTCTGACTCTGTGACCCCGTGGACTGCAGCCCGCCAGGCTCCTCTGTCCATGGAATTCTCCAGGCAAGGATACTGGAGTGGGTAGCCTTTCCCTTCTCCAGGGGATCTTCCCAACCCGGGGATCGAATCTGGGTCTCCCTCATTGCAGGCAGATTCTTTACTGTCTGAGCCCCCAGGGAAGCCCTGTGTATTTTATGATGCAAACAAATATTTTAAAAAGACTTTTATAGAGTTTGTTTTCCTCCTTGACATGCATATTTGAATACTGGAGACAAAATATCTCTAGCACTCTGGATTAGCAAAATGTGTTTTAAGATGAGCATGGCAGGGACTCGGGGAGCTGCATCTAGGCAGTGAGATAACCTGGCTTTCCCGAAGTGCTCGGGAGGGCTGAGGAGCTTGCAGTTGGTGAAACTCAGTTCAGTTGCCATCTCCTGGGCACCTGTGGTGTGCCAGGGCTGGAAGCGGGGAGGAGGTTGGTGCCATCATTTGCATGTCTCCTCTTTGCTTTTTCTCAGATGGTATCTTGGTCCCTGGAGGGCAGCTGAGCATCAGGGAGGCCCCACTCTGAGGCGCTGCCTGGCTCCCCCACATCCTCACCTCAGAGGTCTGAGAGCCCTTCGGGGCTGAAGCTGAAAGGCACCAACCTACTGCTGATGTCACTGGAATTCCAGGAAACTATGAACGAAAATAGCACTTGCAAAATGGAGTGGCTTGCAAACTGCAGGTTCTTTGCCGGTGGTCTTGGGTTTGGGCAGGAAAAGTCGAAAATCTGCAGCTCAAGGATCCAAAGGGAGCCTTAGAAGGCAACGGGGAAGCCCGAGCGGGACCCCAGCTCTCCTGGCGCCCCCCACCAGCCCCTTCGGCTGGCCCCAAACAGTTCCGGCAGGGCTGAGCAGGTCTGCCTTCAGCCGAACTCTGCCGGTGTCATCCTGGGAGGCCGGCTGCTCTTGGCTCCAGGGAGCCAGGCTTCCTCTCCCTCGGAGTGTCTCAGATGGGCCAGCAGACTGCTGTGAGCGCCAGGTCTGAGATGGAGCAGACTGCAGATGCAAATCAAGTATTTAAATAGATGTTTTCCCTCTTTGGCGAGTCCCATGCATTGTTGCTTCTTTTTTTTTTTTTTCCTTTTTTAAATTCAGACTCCTTTAAATATGTATTTTTTTTTCCCTCCCCAGAGTGCTGGAGGCAGAGGGGGAGCTGCTTGAAAGGCCTTAGGGAAGCAGGGGGGCAGTTCCCCTCCAGTCCCCGTCCCCCACTCAAGTTGAAAGTGCCTTGTGAGGGGCAGCTCCACTCAGGCCCACGCTGGGGCAGGAAGGCCACAGTCAAGCTGGCCCGGCTGGTTCCTCCAGAGGCCTCTGGCCTGGCCTTGCGGACATGCCTCCGCCTGTGTCCTCAGCCCTAACAAGAACCGCGTTAGTTTAAGGCTTACCCATATGATGTCCTTTGATTTTAATCACCTCTTTAAAGGCCTGATCCCCAAATACATTCACCTCCTGAGCGGTGGGGTGGCGGTGGTGGTGGAGGTGATGTGTTAGGACTTCAGCTTGTGAACTTGGGGAGACGTCACTCAGCCCTTAATAACCAACTCCTTCCAGTGACCTCTGCCCCAACACTGACTTCCTTACCATCGACCTTGACTACTTTTACAGGTGGTTTCTAAAAACACTATTAGAAATGCAGACGGGTAAGACCAGACCCACTAGCATAACACATCAGCAGAAAATCCGCCAAAGCCCACAGGAGTTTGCTGCCAGGGGCTCCCTCCTCAACGTAACTGCGAGTCACTTTTAAAAGATCTTCACGCCCCGTGTTCTGTGCTGTTGCTTCCTCAGCCCCCCCGTGTGTGTTTGGCACCCGAGGAGGGGGCGGTTCGAGGGGGGGAAAGGAACGTGGCTTTGGAGCCCAGCAGAGGCTCAAAGGCTGATCTGCAGGTGTGCGAGCTCAGCCAGGTGACGGCACCACCTCACCTGTAGAGATAACACCACCTATCGCCAAGGTTTTAAGTGTGTTAGTAAGCTCTCCCCAGACGACAGCACCTTGGAAGCAGGAAACGTTAAACTAATAAATGAAGAGACCAGTCACCCATCATTTTGAGAGCCTGAACATCATTGTTCAAAATTTCAACACTTACATGCAAAGGGCTGTAAACACAACATGACATGCTAATTGGTGACCTTTGCTATTAGCCTGGAAGGAAAAGAAAGATGCTCTTCAGGCAAAAGAGAAAAAAAAAGAGAGGAAAAATAGTATCCCACCATGCCTACAGTCCCTCTGTTACTGGTGACCCCCATCCCGACCCCAGTGAACCCCAGCTCCCAAGATCCATGCCCTGGTCAAGGGTCCCGCACTGACACAGGGCTTGGCCATGAGACCAGCCTTGGCCGTCGGGCCGTTAGCAAGGATGTGAGAAGTGCAGGTTTCACAAGGCTGTCACAGTGGGGCTTGTCGTCCTGGGGGGAGAGAGACTGTGTGTGGGTGTTTTCACTCAGTCGTGTCCGATTCTTTGCAACCCCCTGGACTGTAGCCCACCAGCATCGTCTGGCCGTGGAAGTTTCCAGGCGAGAATACCGGAGCAGCTTGCCATTTCCTACCCCAGGGGAATCTTCTCGAACCAAAGATTGAACCTCTCGTGCAGTGCCAGGCAGACTCCTCACCACCGAGCCAGCAGGGAAGCCGCACGTTACACTTGACCTTAGCCAAAAGGCCAAGAAGCAGCTGTCTTCTTGGAATGTTCCTTCTTAAAGGCCAGCCGCCATGCTCTGAGGAAGCCAAGCAGACACACAAGAGGTCCGTGTGGGAGAGGACTGAGGCGTCCGGCTGACCCCAGCGGACCCTCTAGCGGACCCCCAAGCCAGTGACCTGAACCGACGGCCAGCCGTGGGGTGACCCTACTGTGGCGTCCACCCATCTCACCCTCAGGAGAACGGAGACCTCCGGCAGGTTTTGGGGGTGATTTGCGACCTTGCAATGGATAACTGAGATCGTTCCTTTTTGTTCTCCCAGTCTCAAATGTGAATAAGGGAATTTGTTTAAAACCTCCAGCTACACAATCAAACGTCACTTGCAATTTTGATTTCACTGCTTGCTTAGCTACTGGCCTCAGGAAGATTACTTAATTTCTCTAGCCTTCCATGCAAAATGTGAGTAACACTTGCTTTAAGAGTCTTTAGTGGGCCAGACACAGAAAACAAACTCATGGTTCCCAAAGGGTAAAGGTTGGGAGGGAGGAAGAAATTAGGAGTTTGGGATTAACAGACACACACTGTTATATATAAAATAACTAACGAAGATCGACTGCATAGCACAGGGAACTATACTCAATTCATAATAACCTACAAGGGAAAAGAATCTGGAAAAAAAGTATGTGTGTATATGTGTATATATATACACACATAAATAACAGACTCACTTTTCTGTACGCCTGAAACTAACATTGAAAATCAACTAGACCTCAATGTAAAAGAAGCCCTTAGCGAGCACTTGGGGACGGAACCTACACAGAATGCTCAGCCTGCCCGAACACAGTGCGCGGTGAATGTCAGCTCTTACTATGAAATCAAGTATACTGGCTGGTACTTTAACTCTGAGAACTTCGGAATGGATTCGAAGTGAAACAGGGGCAGAGCTGACCAACTGAGACACAGAGACAAGTCTGGGAAGCTCGGAGCCATCCCCTGCCCACAGCTGACCCTCAGGAGCGAAGACCGAACCTTGTCAGAGGCTAAAAAACACCAAAAAGCAAAACATGATGAACTCTGGCTGCTTGAGAACTAAGAGCCTGCCCTACATTCTCAAGCCTCCCAACTTTATCTGGGTCCCTTGCCTGAAGACTGTCAGGCCGTTTGGCCTAAAAACCGAGAGACTCAGTAAGATTTACAGGACCGGGGGCCTGAAGGCTGCCAATCGTTATCTGAAACGAGACCCAGCTGTGAGCGCTTCACCAGTAAAAGGAAAGGGTTCCACTTAACATCATTAGTTGAAAGAAATGAAGAAGTCTCCAGAACATGCCTTTTTCTGCCTGTTTGCTCCTTGGAAGGAGCTCCCGGAGCGATAACCGCGATTCCCAGAGCCCAGATATCTCTCCATCTTAGCTGCTCGCCGAGGCCTTCCTGCTGACGGTGCTCAGGTGCTGGGCACGGACTTCAGCAGCTCCTCCAGCTCACAGCCCTAAGGGGGATAAAAAGAGAAAGAATTCAGTCCGACCCCACGCCCAGCCCCCTCTCCCCGTGAGTCCTCCCGTCCTAAACCGAGTCCCTCCACTGCAGTAACTAACGCAGAAGCCGCTGCTCTGCAAACGGGGCCCGGGCCTGTTTAAGGCAACGGTTGTTTCTATAAAGCAGTGCCTTCTCCGGAGAAAAGTGTTCACCCCTGGAGGAAACCCACTCCTATCAAGCTCTTTCCAAAGAGAGCTGCTGTCCTGTCGGGCAGTGGCTTCATATGCTGGTCGGGGGGCCCCGTGGGTGGGGGGCAGGAGAGCAGGCCCGGGAAGGGGTCTGCAGGCCTTCCGTCCCGGGGAAGGCGCGGGCTGACCAGAGACGCCCTCCCGTCAGGCCGCAGCACTTACTTACCGGCTCAGCTTGAGCCGAGAGCGGGTCGAGGCAGGGACAACCGTCTTCCTGAAGCGTCTTTTCCTCAAAAGGAGCCAAGTCACCGACTTCTTCTGTTCTGACAGCCCCCAGGGTTGCCGAGTCCAAGCTCCTACCGCCCGCCGCACCACAGGCTGGTCAGGCAGGAGGGCAGCTGGCGGGGCCGGGAAGGACGAGTCTGCCTGGAACGCCAGCAGGCCGACAGGGTGGGGGGTTCACGCCCCACAGAACCATCTTGCCTGTTAGATTCGGGCTTCTTACTAAGTGGGTGGGAGCAAAGTCGAGCAGTCCTGTTTTCCCTGGGTCCCACTTCCTGGCCCCTGGAAGGGATGGTTAAGCCCCTCCTCCCAGCCACAGGTGGGCCTTGTTAGGATGTTTCCTGGGAGCTAAACAAAGTTACTTAACTGAATACTCACGACCTGGGAGGCAGCGTTCCCAGAGATGGGCCGTTATGTATAATTTAAGCTTATAGGCATCATCCCTTTGGTGATTAACTTGTAGCAAAAACAAAACACAAGGGCGAAAGAAACAGCCAACACAGTCAGATCCGTTCTTCCTCCTGCAGCACCAGGAGCCAGAGTGCAAACCAGGCCTCCACAAGTGTTCCAGCAGACCACAGCAACCATGGGTGTGAGGGCCAACTTCATGTGCCAACCAGGCTGGATCACGGGGTATCCGGATACTTGGCTCAATGTTGTCTCTAGGGCTGTCTGGGAAGGGCTTCCTAGGTGAGCTTAGCATTTGAATCAGCAGACTCAGTAAAGCAGATTAACCTTCTCAGTGCGGGTGCTCTTGAGTTGCTAAGCTGTGTCCAACCCTTTGGTGATTTCACAGACTGCCAGGCTCCTGTGTCCATGGGATTTCCCAGGCAAGAATACAGGAATGGGTTGCCATTTCCACCCCCAGGGGATCTTCCCAACCCAGGGATCAAACCTGCATCTCCTGCATTGATTGGCAGGCAGATTCTTTACCACTGAGCCGCCAGGGAGACTGGAGGGTGTGTGGGCCTCGTCCCGCCCCTGAGGGCCTGAATAGCACAGAAAAGCCAAGGAAGGAGTGGCTGGCACGCCGACTGCTGAGTCGGGGCACAGTCTCTGCCCTCCCCTGGTCCCCGGGTCTTCAGACGTGGAAGGACTGCACCCGTTCTCCCGGGTCTACAGCCTGCGGATGCAGAAGTTGCAGGACTTAGACTCCTAACTGCAGGAGCCAGTTCATCACGAGAAAGCAGATGGTCCCTCCGATGTCTCGACTTAGGATTCTCCAACTGTCCGATGGTGTGAAGGTGAAACACGCTCAGTAGAAACCACACTTTGAGTTTTCATCTTTTCCCGGGCTAGCGGTGTGCATGAAGCAAGGCTGTCTCTCGTGACACGGGGCAGTTCCTGGCCAGCCCCGCCGCCGCGAGGGTGAGCCGCCGTTAAAGAGACAACGGCGCTCTACCCAGCCCCTGTGCTCTCCACTTTCAGTACAGTCTGTAACGGATTTTACGAGGCTGCCAGCACCATTATGTAACAGGCTTTGTGTTAGGTAATTCTGCCTGACCGTGGGCTAATTTGTGTCCTGAGCATGTTTAAGGTAGGCTAGGGTGAGCTGTGATGTGTGTTTGGTGGGTGAGGTGTATTAAATACATCTTCAACTTAAAATAATTTCACATTATAATGGGCTTATCAGGATGTAACTCCATCATAAGTCAAAGAAGATCTGTATTAATAATATTCTTCATGTAGCTGTTCAGTCTAAGTCGTGTCCAACCCTTTGAGACCCCATGGACTGCAACACACCAGGCTTCCATGTCCTTCACTATCTCCCGGAATTTGCTCAAACTCATGCCCACTGAGTCGACGATGCCATCCAAACGTCTCATCCTCTGTTGTCCCCTTCTCCTCCTGCCTGCAATCTTTCCCAGCATCAGGGTCTTTTACAATGAATTGGCTTTTCACATCAAGTGGCCAAAGTACTGAAGTTTTGGCTTTAGCGCCAGTCCTTCCAATGAACACTCAGGACTGATTCCCTTTAGGATTGACTGGTTTGATCTCCTTGCAGCCCCAGGGACTCTCAAGAGTCTTCTCCAGCACCACAATTCAAAATACTCTTCATAGATCAAACTAAATTATTTAGCAGGAAGCCAAGAGAGACCCACCCATTTCTGAAGAAACAACCAGGGATCAGAGATGTTTATTTTCGTCTAATTGAAGAAATGTCTGTCTTGTTTTTCTGTTGCCCGAGGTTGGAGTTTTTTTCTCCTGGTATGTTGTCTCTAAACCCAAAAGTCATTTTCACCACCAAGCTTCCTGGATTCTCCAGAGACACACACACACACACACACACACACACACACTTATGGTATTGTTTTTATTTAGTTCCTAAGGAGACCCAGCCAGTCCATCCTAAAGTAAATCAGTCCTGAACATTGACTGGAAGAACTGATGCTGAAGCTCAAACGCCAATACTTTGGCCACCTGATGAGAAAAACTAACTCATTTGAAAAGACCCTGATGCTGGGAAAGATTGAAGGTGGGAGAAGGGGTTGACAGAGGACGAGATGGCTGGATGGCATCAACGACTCAACGGATAGGAGTTTGAGTAGACTCTGGGAGTTGGTGATGGCCAGAGAGGCCTGGTGTGCTGCAGTCCATGGGGTCACAAAGAGTCAGACACAACTGAACGACTGGACTGAACTGATGTCTGACTCTTTGTGACCCCTATTATATAAATATTGTATACTATTATAATTATATATTATGTATTATATTCATGATGTATAATAGACAAATATTTGTATTATGTAATAAACATACATGACTATGTATTCACATATTTTACTTTGATATCCTTTTGACTGTCTCTGGAGAATCCAGGAGTTTGGTGGTAAAAATGACTCATGGGTTCATAGGGAACACAACAGGAGGGGAAAAAACTTCAACCTCGGGCAACCAAAAAAGATAAACATTTCTTCAATTATAAGAGCTGAAAATAAACATCTCTGATTTCTGGTCACTTCTTCAGAAATGGGTGGGTCACTCTCGGCTTCCTGCTAAATAATTCAGTTTGATTTATGAAGATCCAGATAGCAGTAACTTAGCACCCAAAGAATAAGCCTTTTCCCTCTCATCTGGATTCTCAAGAATACGCTTGCAGTGGTCTTTCTGATCCCCAAGTCCTGGTAAATTACACTGAAAGAATTTGAGCACAATCTTAGCTCAAATAGGGACGTGTATAGCTTGGCTTTTCTGGTTGGTTGCCATGTTACTGATGCCCATGCTTCAAACTTAAGTAGACTGGCTTGGTAATCTCTTTCTTTCCAGAAACCTCCTGACACTAGTTTCTTAAAGATCTATAAGTCTATCGGGATTGGGAATACATGTAAATCCATGGCTGATTCAAAGCATAAAAAAAAAATAAAAATAAAAAAAAATTAAAAAAAAAAAAAAAAAAGATCTATAAGTCTGTTTTCTGATTGACATAAATTCCTCCACTCAGCCTTTTAAAATCCCTTTTATACCAAATATTTAACTTTACATGGAAAACAGTTGAAAATGGTATTAACCAGCAGATACAGTTTGGAAAAACTAGTCAATCACAAATTATTCCAACGAATTAACAGCAATAAATCTTATTTCCAGTGTTAACTACATGCGTGTGCGCTCAGTCGTGTCTGACTGTGACCCCATGGACCATAGTCCACCTGGCTCCTCTGTCCACAGGATTTCCCAGGCAAGAAATTGGAGTGGGTTGCCATTTCCAGCTCCAGGGGATCTCCGGAGTCTCCCATGTTGGCAGGCAGATTCTTTACCACTGCACCATCTGGGAAGCCCCCACCAGTAACTGGCACCTCTTAAACTAAGTTCCTTATTACAAGACTTCCTTTCTGACAGCAGGCTTCCCTATAGATCACAATGGGACTCACTGAAGACCACCACCTCCTGACTTCCTGCTTGGACTGGTGGTGAAGACCACGTTGAGGGAGAAAGATTGGGGTGTTGTACTGTCAAGTTCTAAACCAGCCCTGGAGGCTATTCTAGGTCCTCTGCAATTCTGCAAAAATTTTAAAATCAGCTTGTCAGTTTACACACAGACACGGAGTAGCCTGCTGGGGTTGTACTGAATCTACGGTGAATCTGTATTTTGGAATGACAGCTGAACAATATTGAGTCTTCTGACCATGAACAAGGTATAACATAGCCCTGTTCCCTTAGGTCTTTGATAGTTCTACGTCTAGGGCTTCCCTGGTGACTCAGAGGTGAAGAATCTGCCTGCTAGCGAAGGAGACGTGTGTTCAGTCCCTGGGTCGGGAAGATCCCCTGAAAAGGAAAAGGCTACCCCCTCCAGCATTCTCGTCTGAGGAATCCCATGGACGGAGGAGCCTGGTGGGCTTACAGTCAGTCCATGGGGTTGCAACAACTGGTCTTTCACATTTTTTATTCCAAACTACCTTATTTTTTTATGCTATTTGTAAATGTTTTTCATTTCCCTTTCCAACTGTTCATTGCTAACATATAGAAATATAATTGATCTTTGCTCATTACTTTACATCCTGCAGCCTCGATACACTCACTTATTAGTTCTAATACCTTTTTATAAATTTCATTGAATTTTCTACATAAATGATAATGTCATCTGTGAAAAAGAAAACAATTTTTTTTTCCAATTTGCATGTTCTTAATTCTGTTTCTTGTCTGGCTGCAGTCTAGAATCTCCAATACAATGATTAAAAGACATCCCCAATTTCTCCCTGATATTGGGGAAAGTCCTTTTATTTCTAGTTTGCCAGATTTTTTTTTTTACCAGAAGTAGATTGTGTGAAAGTGAAAAGTGTTAGTCGCTTAGTCATGTCCAACTCTGCGACAGCGGATTTTATCAAATACCTTTCTAGTACTGATTCCAACGATTATGTGAATGTTTAATGAACCCTGCATTCCTGGTATAAACCCCATGACCATGACATATTACATTTTTTTTTATCATATCACAGGTTTTAATTCACTAAACTTTTGCTCCAAGTTTTTGCACCTATGTTCATAAAGAATATTTGTTTTGCAGCTTTTTGCCTGGCCAGGATACGTAGCTAAGTTTGAAACCAGGGTAATGCTGACCCCATAGAATGCGTGGTGGAATTTGTGTAGAACTGGTATTATTTCTTCAAATGTTTGCTGAAACTCACCACTGAAGTCACAGGGGTTATAGAAAGGCTTTGCCTATTTCTTCTTGGGTGAGCTGTGGTAATTTGTGTCTTTCAAGAAATTGATCAGTTTCACCTATGTTCTTAAATTAGTTCAAAGGTGTTCCTAATACTCCCTATTAATTTACTATCTACAGAATCTTCAGTGATGTTGCCTCGCTCACTCCTTATATAGGTACCTGGTTTTTTCTCCTCACTAATCTGGCTGGAGATTTATCAATTTTACTGATTTTCCCAGAGAACAAGCTTCTGCATTAATCTTTCTCTTTCATTTCACTGGTTGCCAGTTTGACCTTTATTATTCCTTTTCTTCTGCTTACTTTGGACTTACTTTACTCTCGTTTCAATGCTTCTTAAAGTGGGAACTGAGGTCACTGATCTGAAACCTCCTTTCCTTTCTAATACAGACATTTAAAGCTACAAGTTACCCTCTAACTACTGCTTTAGCAAGAACCCACAAATTCTAGTTTTTTAAAAATTCATTTCAAATTACATTCTAACTTCTCTTTAGATTTGTTCTTTCCCTTGTGAGTCATTTCACTGCCAGATATTTGGGATATTGAAGGATCTTTCTTTATTGATTTCTAACTTAATTTTATGTGGCCAAATTATTTAGCTTTTGAAAATTCTTAATTATTTTGCAGCTAACCAATATTTTTAAAAAATGGTTCTTGATAGGTATTTTGGAAATTTAAGTAGTTTTCAATGGGTCCTTATCAGTCATATTGCTGGGGGAAAAAGTTCTTTCAACTTCTTTCTTTTTTTAAATATTTTGGCCACTCTGTGTGCACGTGGGACCCGAGTTCCCAGATCAGGGATCAAACCTGCAGGACCTGCATTGGAATCGCGCCGTCCTAGTCATTGGACTGCCAGAGAAATCCCATTTTTAAACAACACCTGAAGTTGAGTTATGATGTCATGTTTATTTCAGGTATAAAGCACAGAGATTCAGTTTTACGTGTGTGTGTGTGTGTGTGGCTCAGATGGTAAAGAATCGGCACAGAGATTCAGTTTTACGTGTGTGTGTGTGTGTGTGTGTCTCTCAGATGGTAAAGAATCTGCCTGCAATAAGGGAGACCTGGGTTTGATCCCTGGGTTGGGAAGTTTTACGTGTGTGTGTGTGTGTGTGTGTGTGTGTGTGTTGGGAAGTTTTACGTGTGTGTGTGTGTGTGTGTGTGTGTGTCTCAGATGGTAAAGAATCTGCCTGCAATAAGGGAGACCTGGGTTTGATCCCTGGGTTGGGAAGATCCCCTGGAGAAGGGACCAGCTACCCACTCCAGTATTCAGGCCTGGAGAATTCCATGGACAGAGGAGCCTGGTGGGCTATAGTCCATGGGGTCGCAAAGAGTTGGACACGACTGAGTGACTAACACTTTCACTTTCTTCACATACATATTATATATATGCTCTTTTCCAGATTCTCTTCCCTTATAAGTTACCCCAGCTTGTTCTTTAACAATGTACAGTATCTCAACTTCCCTCCTGACCCAGAAGCAGGAACCAGCTGGCCTGAGGCCCACTCCTGAACCCACAAGCAGGCTGACTTCAGTGGCTTATGCTCCCTCAGAGGACTGATGAGGGACCCAGGCGAGGTAACACATGAACAGCCCTTAAGGCAGGAACTGGCTCTGCGAAGTGTGATGTAAGGGTTGTCTCTTATCATGATGTGAAAAAGGGACAGTCACAGCGCGCGTCTTACCCAACGGCCCCAAACCCGGGTCCCTGGCCATCCTGGCCCGAGTCCCCAGGAGTCGCCCACCCCACAGGCTCACGCGGACAAGGAGACACCAGCTACGCGCCTCTGCCGGACAGCAAGCCCGGCTGCGGGCAGAGGAGGGCCCGAGTCCAGAGCAGATGCTGGGGGCGCTGATCTGAGCAACGTCATCCAAGTCTGAGTGAACACAGTCCTCACGCCGCCACGAAAGATGACAGACAAACATCAATGAACGTGATTTTAAATTCTGTGCTTATCACGGTGGACAGTCGTCGTTTGCCCCCACAGCCATCTGAAGCCAGTAGTCCCGATTGTTAAAGATCACAAAGTTGTATAAATGTTCTCCTCCTTTCTGAAAACCGTGTTCATTTTCTCTCCAGGAAACAGGGCTGTCTGCAAAGCCTTGAACGGACAGCGTCACCCACGGGGCCAACTTTGGTTCGTCAAAGTAGCGACTGAAAAAGACAGACACTTCTTAACAAACAGGGAGACTCAGGGATGGTCACATTTATCTTCTTGTTTGCTATTCAGGATAAGTGGTATTTCTGATGCTCCTATGAAGCTTCCACCTAAGCTTTTATTCATAAAAATTAGAAGACAAATTCAACTCCCGGTGCTATGCTGTGAGTTCAGTAAAAGCTCATCACTATGCAACACACAGGACAAACCTCACTGGTTCCTACCTTACTGTGGAAGCACATATGATTCAAAGAATAAAAGAAACCTCCACAAACTGTGTTAAGAGCACTTTCCCCCCTTTAAGAGTCCTGCTTTCAGGGGTTCTGTGAACTGAAACACTGCAGAGTATCGGGTTTCTCTTTTAAAATTCATCAAAATTTTGAAACTTCAACCTTCTTACTGAGGAAAATCAAAGCACAAAGCAATAAATGTGAAAAAGGGATGCTGGATTTAAAAAGGAAAAACCTCAACAGTTACAGCTTTGACATTTTCCAAGTGACGACTTCGAAGGTGCCAGGCTCACTCTAGGGTCTTCTCAGTATGGGACCGGGGTGGCCTGACGCGTGTTTACATAACGCCTCCCTGCTTTACACTACACAGCCTGGGGCATGTCACTCGTGTCCGGGGCTCTCGGATGTTAGTGCTAGGCTGGATCTTAGACACGATGTGGATTCAGAGGTGGTCAACTCCTATTCCCACCCATTTCAAAAAGTGAAGCATTTGGCAGAACTCCAACACGTAAAACAGGTCAGAATGTGTTCCGTGGAGCTCCGCTGTCTTCTTAGGTGATCCTGTAACTCTGGCTGCGCTGAAACGGTCCGGGCAAGGCAGGGCAAGAAGAGCAAGCAGTTTGTTCTCAAGAAGCCCAGTTCGCTCTGCTCTCCTTCCGAAAGGACAAGGATGCGGCAACATTGCCAGGGAGAACTCATTACGTCATGTAAGATGATGATGTCACTGCACGGGAACCCACGCAAGAGGGGAAAAAGCACACGTGTGCGGGGGCGCTGTGGGCCCTGCATCCCGAGCGCTGCCCCCAGAACAACACGGAGGTGCAGGCAGCAAGACAGAACGAGCAAAAAGGCACTCTCACCACAGCCGTTCCAACAGGACACATATCCTCTCCGGGAGGATGAACCCCGTGACGGTGCACAAGGACGCCTGGGCCACCACGGTGCTTGGCTGAGGACAGCAGTAGGTTGACACGAAATTATAAGGCTCATTGTTTCTATAAGAAAAAAAAAAAAGAAAACGCCTCTATATCCACCACTTTCGGAGTAGTAAACCCGTTAGAAAGGAGAAGCCAGCCCCTGCCCGCCGGGACCCGGGAGCCCTGGTACGCACAGGTCTGCGTGACTGAAGACGGCGCCCAGCCAGGCGAAGAGCTCGCGGGCACTGCAGGCCGCCTCCGGCTCGCCCCCGAGCCGGCCACTCCGCAGCACCGGGCACCGCAGGTCCCGCCTCGTGCTCAGCGCTATTTTTGGCTGATGCTCCTGAATTCCGTAACCGGAAAAGTATGACATCATCATGGATCCTTCTGCACCTTCAGAGACACCAAATAAGGCTGCTTCAAGAGTGTGAACACGCTCAGCGGGTCCGTGAGCCCACCCCGTTTCTGCCTGAGGGTTTTGGGAAGCAGGGAGGGGTGAAGTCAGACCAGGGGGGCGCTGTACAAAGCTTTATTCAAAGTAAAACCATTTAAGTTGCTTCCAGCTCCTAGAGCCAAAGTTATGTCAACATTCGTCTTCCTGGAAAATCTGAATGCTTTCAGATTCAACCCACACTACTCTCATCATCTGCTTCACTAAGCAACTTTCAAGCTAGTAAGTAAAACCCAAAGCATTGTTTACGTGTCAATAAAATTAGTGAACTCTACACACACAGAGAAAGGAGCGTGTCTGCACACTCTTGAAGAAGGAAACAGAGGAGGAGCTGAGTGGCAGAACCTCAGTCCAGCTTGTCTTCGAAAGCCAGGAAGATCCAGTGGGTCCTGAAGGATCTTCCAGTGGCCTTGGAAGACAGAGACAGCGACCCCCTGGAGCAGCGGGCAGGCTTGCTAACACTCCAGCGTATTACAAAGAATACCTCTGAACCGCTTCCCTCCCTCCAGGGCAGAGATCAGCAGGCTCACTGCCCAGGATGAAAGGTCTGCGCTGCTGAGGCTCCAGGCTGCCCTTGGGTAAGGCTGCCCCCGCCTGCACCAGCGTCCCCGGCCGGAGCGGCCCCCTGCAGGAACCAGGACCTGTGAACTGGTGCCGACGCTGATGCCCTGGCCGCTGCGACTGCTGGGAGTAAGTCGGTCCTCTGCTGCTGACCCGGGCGTCTTGGGTCTCCTGCCAGTGCCCAAGATACGGTGCGGGCTGACTTCGTAGCTTGCAAGCAGGGCCAAAACCTCAGACCTTCCACAGGTCCCAACAAGCCCCTGAAATACCCAGGAGCCTTAGAACACAGAGCTCTCCAGAACCCAAGGCACAGGAGGCCCTCCACAGACCCCAGGCCACTGAGATGCCAGGCTCTCGGCCCCGGGGCCACACCACACACAAGCTGCACCGAGGTGCTGCAGACCCCGGTTCACGCGGGCAGCCCTGCCGGACCCGGGGACATGACCTTCCAGGAAGAGCAGACAGGGGCCTGCTTCCAAAACGGACCCAGGGCTTCCCTCTTCTCCGAGAGAGAACCGCAGCACGGTAACTACAGGATCTGATGCCTTATAACCCTGGTCTGGACCAAAGACAATGCTTCGAAAAGGACTGAAGTACATGGCAGTTGTAAACAGATCAGAATGTATGGTGAACAATGTATTGTTCCAATCACATAGAAGTTACAACAAACTTAATCTGACATTTAATGACATGCCTGATTCTGACCCTGCAATGATGAAGAAGCACTTTGTACATCACTAGAATTGTTATTTTAAAACATTCCGGCCAAGGCTGCCGGAGCTGAGCCGGAGGAAGGAAGGAGAGCAAGGGGAAAGGTCAGCTGCTACGAGACCATCCTCGAGAGCCCTGGATGGACGCGTAACCTGGGGAGACGGAGGCAGACGGCTGGATGATCCTGAACTATGCGGATGCCGGGGGACCGAGCAGCTTCCGTAACAAAGCCTACAGGCTCCCTGCTGTCCCAAAGTAGTGTCCCTACCAAACCTTCGGTTAGGTTGAAATGGCACAAAGTGAAGAAGCAACACCTTAAGACACACCTTGCTGACAGATGCGTGATATACATCAAGATAAAGCACAGATGCCCACAGACCCAGCTGGAGCTCTGACAGCGTGGGGCTAAGATGCTGAGTGCAGTTTTGGGGGAGGGAGCCTGGGGGTGCCCTCTTGCTCCTGGGGTGCCCTCCACCTCCACGGAAGCTGGCTGCAAGACACATGCTAAGCACTACTTTTTTTTTGGTAAAACTTAAGTAACGTAAGGGTTTCCCTGCTGGCTCAGACAGTAAAAAATCTTCAACGAGGGAGGCTTAGGTTCTATCCCTGGGTCAGGAAGATCCCCTGGAGAAGGGAATGGCTACCCACTCCAGTGTTCCGGCCTGGAGAATCCCATGGAAAGAGCAGCCTGGCGGGCTATGGTCTGTGGGTGGCAAGGAGGAGGCAGACACCTATATCCATGTAGGTAAGCAGCATCCCTCACCAGCGGGCTGAATCACCAGGCCATCCTCACTACGCCCCTGCAACTAACAGCGAGATTTCAGCACCACTCTATCGTTATTACACAATTTATTTTTCATACCTGTTTGATGCCATGCCAAAAGGAAATCAAACTTCAACGGCTTCTTTTCTCTGAAGGCCCAAGACACTCTTTTATACTTCTTAGACTCCAGGTTAGAGGATAAATCCATCAGATCAATGGAAACAACTTTAAAAAATGGAGAGGAGTAAATAGTTCATTCATACACACACAGCTTGTGCTGTGCAATACATGCTGGATTACAAACATGAGGAGTTCAGGAAAATTCATGGATGAAAAAAGTCACTTTGTCTTCCTTGCCCTCCCTTTGGTTTACCAAATCAAAACTCTGCTTTTGATGGGCATTTCAGGAATTGAGCTAATTACAACAGGTGTTTAAAATTCACACTTTCCCAGTCAAAGACCACGGGCAGAGATCATCTCTAATCAAGGTGTGCCGGTGGCAGCCACGACCACTGACTTTCAAGCAGACCGTCAGCAGAGCTACACCTCCTCAGGCATGGGTGAATTTCTACCAGGATCGTAACACTTGGGGAAATTAAAGGAAATTCTTTACTAAGACCAAGTTGGAGCAGTTAAAAATCTGTATATGTAGAATGGGTAAACAACAAGGCCTACTGTATAGCACAGGCAACTACAGCCAATATCCTGTGATAAACCATCACGGAAAAGAACACGGAAAGCAACGTGTATACATGTATAACCGAGTTACTCCGCTGTACCGCAGTAATTAACACAACCCTGCATATCAACCACGCCTCAATGCAAGATTTAAAAAAAGGACAAGCTGGGTTCATTACTTTGAACTTGCGACCCAAAACATACGTATCTAACAGACCAGGTCCAAGTCTACGACCTTCATGAGATGCAGTTGCTAAAATCACCTGGCTGCATAGCAGGATCTCGTTCTCTCTGATAAGGAATTTTACAGACAGACAAAGCCACACTGCTTCTACACAAAGAGAAGAGAAGCAGTTCAAAGGTGTAAATCTGAATTGACTGCTACCTTTTGTGAGAAACTGATGGAGAGAGCCCATACTTACTGAATCTCATGGTCTTCCTGCCAGAATACTGAGACGGACGACCCTGAAGTCCAGTTTCTTCATAAGTGTCTTTATCCAGTGATAAAATTAATTTCCCTATAAATCAAATAATAATACCCATAAAGAGACATTAAATATATAACGTGTTCTCATGTTTTCAGTGTTAAAAAATAAAATAAAAATATAACACGTTCTCTAAGAGAAAGCAAGGCAAAGTGAGCAGTTAAATACCAGTGCACATAAAGATCTTTTTATAATACAAGTATATATATTATTTATCCATATATATCTTACTTATAAACAAGAGTATTATTTACAATTACATGTACAAACACATTATTTATTACAGTGAAACTAGAAATTATCTAACTTTTTATTAAAGAAAGAATAAACAAATTATGGTACACTCCTTTGGGATATTTTCAAGACATTAAACATAGTAAATTAAAACTGTATGCACTGATATGGA
Organism: Cervus elaphus; assembly: GCF_910594005.1. Taxonomy (NCBI): domain Eukaryota; kingdom Metazoa; phylum Chordata; class Mammalia; order Artiodactyla; family Cervidae; genus Cervus; species Cervus elaphus. Next base: position 49,536,177 of record NC_057821.1, on the reverse strand, counting down.
AAGATGTCTAGGATATAGAGCTTCGGGAAAAAAGAAAATTGAGAAACAATAGAGTGTGACATAATATATGTCTTTTTTTAAAAAAAAGAACAACCTGTATGTGTGATTTTAAATTCATAGAACGTGTCTAGAAGAATAAACACCTACCTGCTAATAAGAGTGCCTGCTAAGAATGGGAATGAGTTTGGGGGGAGCTGGATGAAAGGGTGGACCGTCACTTTACTCACACCTGTATGATTTGACTTTTTCTTTTTTACAGTATGCATTTCCTTAAGAACAAAGGAAAAATGAGTGTGCTTACCATTTGGCAGCAGGGCAACAGTATTATCCTCATCAATATTTGTGTTGTATGTCAGCGCATAGCATGAACCTGAAAGACAGCCCAGAGGAGAAATAAAGGGAAAAAACAAAACCACACCTGCAAAAAGTCAGTGGATGAGTTTGACATGATAACCATCTTCCGGGTTATGGGTTCCGCTCACTCAGTAACCCTAAACTGGCCATGGTGAAGGTGGAAGACATGCAAGGCCAGGCCCAGCTCATCCACATCCCCACCCAGGTCCTGTCTGTGCAAGCTGACTACCACCGCGCAGCAAGCGCGTGCACCTCTGCGGACGCTGCAGAGAGGCGCAGAGTGGAAGAGCAGGTGAGGCACACCAGCGAGGCCGAAGACTCAAACCTGCCAAGAACTTCTGTGAAGTCAAGAGAGCGGCTCGATCTCCCTGAGCCTCAATCTCCTCACCTGTAAAATGGGGCTGCAGGCCCATTTCACAGTGTTTTGCTGGGGTTACCTCGAGTCACCCATGGAAAAGTGCCTGCCATGCCCAGGGCCTCCATCGTTAGCAATTAGAGCATCGAACTTTTTTTTTTTTTGCTGCACCACATAGTTTGTGTCATCCTAGTTACCCGACCAAGGATTGAATCCAGGCCTTGGGCAGTGAAAGCCTGGAGTCCTAACCACTGGACCGCCAGGGAACTCCTCAGTATCTAATTTCAAAACTGACGAAAGGAATCATGTCGGTGAGACCAAAGACAAGAGGCCAGTGGCTCCTGTGCAGTGATGCCTGCAGTGAGGACGGATCCTTAAAGACACTGGAATGGTTTCAAACGAGTGGCTCCCAGGAAGTAACTGGAACAAGCCAGTCAACCCAGCAGACACAGGTGGACTGAGGGCCGCAGGGTCCAAGCAGAAGACGCGGGGCCCCCGTCAGCACCTGGCCCTGCAGAAGGCAGCGTGGCCGCATCAGGAGACCCCGTGCTGAGACGGCTGTTGTGGGCGCTGCGTGGAGCACAGTGCTCCTTGCAGCCATGCACTGCATCTGAACACAGTGCCGCAAAGCTTCTCCTCTCCACAAGCCGTGTGTGACAACACCCCCAAGGGATGCGTGTGGACCCGTGGAATCAGAAACCCAACCAGAGGGCGCGCGGAGCAGGCTGAGCTGCTGAGGGGCGGAGGGCGGGCTGCACACGCCTGACCTCACAGACGAGCTCCATCGGTCTGATTCGAACAAGGCAGGAGCCCTGGAATTGCGATGTGACCTCCCTGACCTTCCGCATCCCACCACGTTCACAGACACTACATGGTTTTTCTTACCTTTCTTGACAAAAGTATTGATGAATTCGTGTGTGATTAACTCATAAAGAGGTAAATCCTTCACAAAGTAATAGGGTCCGAATTCCATGACCAGATCTTTCAGTTCTTTTGATAGCATCCCACATTCAGGAATCAGAAAGGAAACCTATTGGAATATACAATATAAAAAACTTACTTTTTAAATTAATAACAGAAACATGGTTGACTTACATTATTATACTAGTTCCATGTGTATAGCATGTAATTCAGTATTTTTGCTGATTATACTCCATTATAGGTTTAAACAAGTTTTATTTTCATGCAGATCAACACCCAGGATTTAGTGATGCAACAACATAATTAAGGCTACTAACCATTCCTCCACAGCTCTCAACAAAACTCTGAAATTAATTTACTAATCTCAGGAAAAGAGAAATCCAACAATTCGAGTTTTCCATTTCTGAATTCAAGTGTACAGTATAGGAAAATTGAATGAAAAAAATAATTTTAATGGGAAACTCTTGCTTGAGTTTTATCTTTTGAAAATAAGCAATATATTTGATGTCCTGTTCCTGTCACTACATTAATTAATTTTTAGGGAAACAGAGTACAAATGATGGCTTCCCTGGTGTCTCAGTGGTAAAGAATCTGCCTGCCAATGCAAGAGACGTGGGTTCAATCCTTGGGTCAGGAAGATCCCCTGGAAAAGTAAATGGCAACCCACTCCAGTATTCTTGCCTAGAAAATCCCATGGACAGAAGGAGCCTGATGGGCTATAGTCCATGGGGTCACAGAGTCAGACACGACTTAGGGACTCAACAGCAAGTACAAGTGAATATCCCCAGATCTGTGTATCCTGGTACCAGGCTGGAATCAGAGGAACTGTCCCTTAGGGTGTAAGGAATTTAGGGACACTGGGTGTTCCCACTGTCCTGACAGAAAAGCTCTGCACGTGGGCCGGGGCAGACACTGTGCACCTCCCAGACGTCTGTCTGTGATGAGCTCTCCACCCAGAGCAGAGACGTTCAACCTGACAGGTTTCAAGCGGTGCCCGGCTGCTCCACACCTTGAAAAAGGCCACTCTCCCAAAGCGGGGACACCACTGTCCCCGAGGGACCGGGGTCGCCACTTGTGTCTGAGACACTGGCCAGTGAGGCCTGAGTTGAGATTAGGCTGATCAACTTAAAGTGTGAGAGGCTTCACGGACTTCCATTTTAAGTTCTAGTCTGGAGACCTCCCCACTTGCACGGGTCGGTGAAGCCTTCCCAGCAGACACCGCCCGGGAATCGGGGGTGTCTCCTCCTCTCAGCAGGTCCAGTAACTAACCCCACTGACGTCTCAGCCGCCACAGCCGCGAAAAGGGCCCCGGGGCGGGCGACGCTTCCAGAAAACACCAGCAAACATCGCTGTGTGCAAGGCCACCGAGGCGAATTTCTGCCAAAAGGTGCCCAAATACCGCCCTGGCGCTCTGGCTGGACAAGGCGGAAGGCAGCGGATAGAAGGAAGACCTCAGGGATCAAACCAACGCTCGTAAGCGATTCAGAGGAGCAAGCAGCTCCCGGGCGGGACCGGGCTCGACGCTTCGGAGAAACACGCGAGCGCGTGGCGGGCGCAGGAAGCCAGCGGCGGGGAAGCAGGACGGCCGCCCCGCCCATCCTGGCCCCGCCCCATCTCCCGGCACCGCCCCCAGGACGCAGCCCGCCTGGGGCGGGGCCAACCAGAGAACCCATGAACCCTGCCCCGCCCCCCGACGTCGGGGCACCGCCCCCGCACCGGTGCACCCTGGGGCTTGTGGTCCTGAAGCGAGTCAACACACGAGCCTGGAGCCACGGAGACTACAGCTCCCAGCATGCCGAGCGAGGGCCCCGCCCCTCCGCGCGACGAAGGCGGGCCCCCGGAGCAAAGCCCGGCTCTCCCTCAGCCTCCGGCGCCCGCGGGAGGGAGGGTGCGCGATTCGCGGACCCAGGGCCAGGACTCACCCTGTAATTGTGATAGTGCGTCTCCACGAGATGCCGGTGGCGCGACTTGTCATGGCCGAAGTTGGACTTCTCGCAGACCAGCAGGTGCCGGGGCACCTCTCGCAGCCGGCGCAGCGTGGCCATGCTCTCCCCGCGCAGACCCTGCTGGCTCGGCTGGCCCCGCCCCCTTCCCGCGGGCGTGCGCAGTGAACGCAGGGCGCACGTGCGGAGGCGGCCCGGGTAGGGGCGGGGCTAGCTCCGGGGGCGGGGCTAGGCCCCCGGAACCTCAGCCGAAGCTCTCTGATGAATACTGGAAAGGCGCGCTGCCCGGAGTGAATTCTATGGCCAGACTCCGTCCTCTGGGCCCCAGGTTGCCCTTTTCCAAACTGTCAAGGAGGTTTCTGTTTAATACTTTCAATAGGACTCCTTCGGAACCACTTTTAAGATCCTTTTAAAAATATCCTTTTGGGGAATGCTCTAGCCATCCAGGGGTTTGTATTCGGTGCTTACAGTGCTGGAGCCGGGATTCAATCCCTGGTTGGGGAAATGAAGATCCCACAAGCCGGCGCAACCAAAAAAAAGAAAAAAAAAAAGAAAGAAAAATAGCCTTTTGGAACCGCTTTTAATAATTTGTTGCTATTGGAAGTTATAGTGATAATTCGTTTTTCCATCTAATCTTTCTGACCAATTCCAAGTACTGTCCTACTACACACTTCTCAAACTGGAGTCTACACAGCCCAATTCTATGCAGAGAGGATGCAAAACAACAATATTTGTGGCACAACTTTATGGAGCATCAATTTTACTATAAGATTTGGAAGAACAGAAGTTAAATAATTTAGAAGATGCATGGATGCGTGTGTACTCAGTCGTGTCCAACTCTCTTGTGACCCCATGGACTATATAGCCTGCCAGGCTCCTCTGTCCGTGGGATTTCCCAGTCAAGAATACTGGAGTGGGTAGCCATTGCCTTCTCCAGGGGATCTTCCTGACTCAGAGATCGAAACCACATATCTTGAATTGTAGACGGATTCTTTACCACTAAGCCAATTTAGAAGATGTGTAAGTCTGGGCTTCCCAAGTGGTGCTCGTGGGAAAGAATCCTCCTAGTAATGCAGGAGACACGAGAGACGAGGGTTCTATCCCCTAAAGGAGGAAATGGCAACCCACGCCAGTCACATGTGTAAATCTAATCTAAAACTAAGACAGACTGGACAGTTTTTCATCATTACTCCTGTGCCTCAAATGTCAGATTTTCTCTGCAAATATTCTAAAGGACACCAATTTTCTATTATTTTAAATAGGAAGAATGACAAAGGAATAGCAAGTTGATCAAAAAACTACCGATTTCCTAAATCACAACAAGGCACTTAGATACAACTTAAAAATGCCGTATTAGAATGTGAGATGCTTAAGGCATCGTTTCATGGGCACCACACATATCAGTAGCAGTGGCCGCTCTTAGACCTGCAGTGTCAGAGGTGGACCTCTCCTTGGCTGGTACTCCAAAGCTCTGCAAAGTGACTGTTGCGATTCTGACGGTCTACCAGTAACATGTGAAAGCAACATGAAGCTTTTCTAACAAGCCACTTAGGTTAAAATGTTGTATTAACTTTTGAAGGCTCCCTGTAACTTCTGTATGTGTAAACTTCAGCTTTTCTCTACAATACTTCATCAAATTGGGTCTGTAGCCCCTCCCCAGTGTCTCCAGCCTACAACCACCGCCTTCCTCTCTTTCGACTCACTGCCAGTCCCAGCCTCCCGACTGTCTTGCCCTCCTAGAGTCAGCATCCAGACTGATCTCTTGAATATATGAACAACATGACATGTGTCCAGGGCCCAGCATCTACACCTGTCTGCACCACACACCGATTAACAGTAAAGAGACGCTTCTTTATGACTTGCTGGGTTCTGGGCACATAGTAAATACGTGTGAATGATTCTCCAACCACTTACTGCCCCTGGAGGACAAGGGGCATACTCTATTCACATCTCCAGTTCTCACGCCATTCAAGCACACAGTAGCTGCCCCATAAATACATTTGTTTAACAAATACTTCTTACCCATATTTCCATACCCAGATCCTAACATTCCATCAGGAGTCAAAACATTAACGCCTTGGATAAATGAACTTGCACGTGAATAGAGGACTGGCCCGGGGAGGGGCTGGTCCAGTTTAAGGTGGGTTTGCGGCAAGACAGCAGGTGGTCAGCCCGAAGGCCTCGCTCCCCGTCTGCTCTCCAGCTTGTGAGGAGGGCAGAGGGGCCACCGCCCTCCTGTTGGGCCTGGATCAGGCTCCCCCTGAAGCTGGGGCTCTGGCCCTTGTGGGCTCAGGCCTGGAGGGCACAGCGCCTCGGGCTGAACGGGGCTCCGTCCAGGCTCAGCGATTCCAGCACTCTGGACAGCTCCGTTTCCCTCCAGGTGTCGGGGGTAGAGTCTGGGATCAGGACCCTGTCCCGCGTGTGCAGAGAAGGACTCGGGGGCCTGCAGACAAGCCGACTCACAAGGAGCTCTGAAGAGTGCTGCCCACCATGGCTGGCGGTCTCACCTCTCCCACGACTGGACTGTCGAGAGACACGGGGTCACCAACCAGAGGCCACAACCTGAGCCTGGGAGGCTGCAGAGCCTGAGGTTTAGGGCACAAGCTCACGGGCCGGGGAAGGATGCAGCTGTGGGTGGGAGGGCTGAGGGCGGGGGCTTCACGTGGGCGATGCAGCCCTCCAGCTGGGCTGTCCTGCGGCCCAGGAGCCCAGGTGGTCATCACTTGGTCAGACTCAGGCCATCAGTGAGTCCGGGACTGCACCCACGTGCAGCCCATGCAGAGCACTGACTCAGCCTGCTGGTCCTTGTGGCTGGGGGGTGTCTCCTTTGGTTTCTGTTTGTCTGAGAAAGTATTTGTCCCTTCACTTTTGAAGGATAATTTCACTGGATTCTAAGTTGAAGAGATTTTTCAATTTTGCTTACATGATTTGTGAGACATCAGATTAAATTTTATCCCTGTCCCTCTAGGGGGAAGGTGTTTATTTTCTCTGCTTTCTTCAAGCTTTTCTTTGTCCCTGATTTTTCTGCAGTTAGAATATAATACGTCTTAGTGTAGGGTTTTTTGTTTTTTTTTTGTATTTGCCTGCATAGTGCTCTCTGAGATTCTTGGATCTGTGGTTTGGAGCTTATCATTAATTGGGGGAAATTCTCAGCTATTATTACTTCAAATATTTCTTCCATTCCTTTCTCTTTTCCTTCTGGTAGTGCTATTATTTGTATGTTACACCTTTTGTAGTTGTCTCACAGTTACATTATTTTTTATTTCAGGCATTCCTTTGGACTCTTTCTTGGTTTCCATCTCTGCTTATATTACCCACCTGTTCTCACAAGTGGGCTTCCCTGATAGCTCAGTTGGTGAAGAATCTGCCTGCAATGTAGGAGACCCCGGTTTGATTCCTGGGTCGGGAAGATCCCCTGGAGAAGGGATAGGCTACCCACTGCAGTATTCTTGGGCTTCCCTTGTGGCTTAGCTGGTAAAGAATCCGCCTGGAATGCGGGAGACCTGGGTTCAATCCCTGGGTTGGGAAGATTCCCCTGGAGAAAGGAACAGCTACCCACTCCAGTATTCTGGCCTGCATAGTCCATGGGGTTGCAGAGTCAGTGGCGACTGAGCGAGTTCTCTCAAGTCGTCCACTTTCTCCATTAGGGCCCTTAGCATGTTAATCATAGTTATTTTAATTCCTGGTCCAATAATGCTGCAATTTCCACCATATCTGAGTCTGGTTCTGATGCTTGCTCTGTCTTTTCAAGCTGTGTTTTTTCCCTTTGTAGTACATTTTGTAACTTTTTGTTGCAAGACGGGACACAATGTCCTGGGTATAAGTAAATATGCTTTTAGTGCGAGGCTTGTTTGTATGGCTGGAAGTTAAGCTGTGTTTGCTCTCTGCTGTAGCAGGAGGTGTGGGAGGCTGGAATTCCCCGTGTCCTTGTCTTCCCGTCCCTCATGCTCTCCGGGTTCTGCTAGAGTTTTTCTCTAGATAAGGCTCTCGGTTCTTCCCACTGTCACCTGTGCTTGACGCGGTGCCCTTCGATGTGGTGGTGAAACGTGTTAGATCTCTCAGTGGGGCTGTGCCCGGGTCTGTGAGGTGATCCACCCCACCCCCGTCCCCACTCAGGTGAGACCGGGGGGCCAGGAGGGGCTGCAGCCGGGTACTTGCCCTCCCTCAGGACTGTGCTACTGCTAAGTCACTTCAGTCGTGTCCGACTCTGTGCAACCCCATCCCTGGGATTCTCCAGGCAAGAACACTGGAGCGGGTTGCCATTTCCTTCTCCAATGCATAAAAGTGAAAAGTGAAAGTGAAGTCGCCCAGTCATGTCTGACTCTTCGCGACCCCATGGACTGCAGCCTACCAGGCTCCTCTGTCCATGGGATTTTCAGGCAAGAATACTGGAGTGGGGTGCCATTGCCTTCAGGAATGTGAGGCTCTGCTTATTCCCAAGGAGGCGAGGCTCCGGTGAAAGTTTCCTTGTGGAAGGGCTTTTGTGAAGAACAGAACGCTCTGGGCATATTTCCAAAGACTACTTCTTCCTTCTCCTGTGGAAAGCAGGAGAGGTTTTCTCTGATGTTCATCCTGAACACCTGGGGGCTCCTGAGAGTAGCTCACGGAAGTGTGGGCTCCTTAGATAAGGCTGGTGTGTGCATGCGTGCTGTCATTTCCGACTCTTTGCGACCCCACGGACTGTGCCCGCCAGCCTCCTCTGTCTGTGGGATGTCCCAGGCAAGAATACTGGAGAGGGCTGCCATTTCCTCTTCCAGGGGGTCTTCCTCACCCAGGGATCAAACCTACGTCTCCAGCACTGGCAGGTGGCTTCTTTACCACTAGCGCCACCTGGGGGCCAGGAAGTGAACACAGCTTCTAGGACGTGGGGTTATTATTTTTGAAAAAATACTAAAAAATGAAATAGTTCAGGGAGTTGAAGCTGGGTTTAAAAAAGAGAGAGAGAAGCTGTGAGCTCAGGGCAGAATCAAGACTGGAAACCAGGCCAGTGAAATTCACTCCTGCACCCTTTTCCCTGGGTGTGCCTCACTGCAGGTCCAGACCCAGAACGCCATCTGGGGTTTCGGTCACTGGGTCTTAAACCCTGGGGTCAGGGGTGGGGAAGACGATTCAAAGAGTGAAAAGGATGGACCAGCTCTAAAGTTTTCCTCCAGTTCAGTAACCACCGTCTGTCTGCCTGCCATGTATGCAGAGCCTGGCTATGAATACAAGCTTAGAGAAAAGAGAGAACCCCTATCCCAGTGGGGCACAGAGGCTGGAAACCACTCACCATCAGTGTCAAGTAGAACAGAGGTACAGGTGAGCACAGATACAGGTGAGCGCAGATATAGGTGTGTGCAGGTACAGGTGAGCATAGGTACAGGTGTGTGCAGGTACAGGTGAGCGCAGATACAGGTGAGCGCTGGTACAGGTGAGCACAGATACAGGTGAGCGCAGGTACAGGTGTGTGCAGGTACAGGTGAGCGCTGGTACAGGTGAGCGCAGGTACAGGTGTGCGCAGATACAGGTGTGTGCAGGTACAGGTGAGCGCTGGTACAGGTGAGCACAGATACAGGTGTGTGCAGGTACAGGTGTGTGCAGGTACAGGTGAGCGCTGGTACAGGTGAGCGCGGGTACGGTGAGTGCAGGTACAGGTGAGCATAGGTACAGGTGAGCGCAGATACAGGTGAGCACAGGTACAGGTGAGCACAGATACAGGTGTGTGCAGGTACAGGTGAGCATAGGTACAGGTGAGCGCAGGTACAGGTGAGCGCAGGTACAGGTGTGTGCAGGTACAGGTGAGCATAGGTACAGGTGAGCGCAGGTACAGGTGAGCATAGGTACAGGTGAGCGCAGATACAGGTGAGCGCAGGTACAGGTGAGCGCAGATACAGGTGAGCACAGATACAGGTGAGCGCAGGTACAGGTGAGCGCAGGTACAGGTGTGTGCAGGTACAGGTGAGCGCAGATACAGGTGAGCGCAGGTACAGGTGAGCGCAGGTACAGGTGAGCACAGATACAGGTGAGTGCGGGTACAGGTGAGCGCGGGTACAGGTGAGTGCGGGTACAGGTGAGCGCAGATACAGGTGAGCGCAGATACAGGTGAGCATGGGTACAGGTGAGCATAGGTACAGGTGAGCGCAGATACAGGTGAGCGCTGGTACAGGTGAGCACAGATACAGGTGAGTGCAGGTACAGGTGAGCGCAGGTACAGATGTGTGCAGGTACAGGTGAGCGCAGGTACATGTGAGCACAGGAAGAGAAAGTGCTGAATCCTAACCACTAGACCACCAGGGGACTCCCGAATCATTTTCAATCAGGCTAAACAGCTGAAACAGCCCGCAGGCCTAAGATCAGGAGTTCTAAGCGGGGCAGTCTGGTTCCAGAGGAGCCGGGGTGAAGGCATGTTCCAAAGTCACGGTCCGAAGGCAAGCAGTGCCAGCCAGATCGGCTCGATCTCAAATCAGACCAAAGCGCCAAATGAGTCCTCGCACACTGAACAAGACCTTTACCAGAAAGAGCAAAGCTTTAGCAAACATCCTGGCTAAAACCTGGAGAGCTTTAAAACGCGGAGGAGATGGGCCTCAGGAGAAAGACGCACCTTCAAAATCCAGGGTCCTCGAGAAAAGCCGTGAGTGACGATGAGCTCGGGGTGGAAACTGCACCTGTCTGCTCAGCGGCCGGGGGTCTTCTCTGGACCCCGGATGGGCCACCCAAATGTTGACCAAAAGTGATAAGACTGCCAGGTATTTCCCAGCAAAGACGGGTCTACTCAGCATCGGCAGAAAATTGCAACTGCAGGTTTCAAGCCTGGCGGCCATGCGCAAGCCCCTGCAGGCAGGGAAAGCAGCTTTTGTAGAGGGGAGAGGAAGGTGGGCGGGCTTAGTACACAGAGCCCCAGCTTCTCATTGGCTGGTCCTCACCAGACTGTCCGCGCAGTCCACGTGTCCGCTGTGGCCTTGCAGGGGTGAGGGCTCCCCCTGCTGGCCGGCCGACTCTGTGTAACTGAGGTTTCCGTTCGTGGATAACCCATATATTGTGTTTATCCCCAGGTCAACTGGTGGCCATCAGGGTTGCTTCCACCGCGGGGCTACCATGAACGGTGCTGCTTGGACATTCCCGTGCGGGGTTCTGTGTGGACACGGGTTCCCTTCTCTTGGGTGTCCGGTTATCTCTCAGTAAGACTAGTGAATAAGCTCATACATTTGCAGTTTTTCCTTCATTAGGCTTCATCCTCCCAATCTACTCTTCAACCTAACACTAGAGTCTTGTAATTTACTAAAAAAAAAATTTTGGGGGGGCCACGCTGCAAGGCATGTGGGATTTACTTCCTCAGCCAGAAATTGAACCCAGACCCTGGAATTGGGAGTGAGGAGTCTTAACCCCTGGACCACTAGGGAAGTCCTAGAGTCTTTCAAAAATGTAAATCTTTCAAGTGTGTAAATCAGATCATGCTGAGCCTGTATTTAAAATCTTTCCATAACTTCTCGCTGCTTTGGAAAAAGAAAACCCCAGCAAAAACCTCAATGGGGCCTACCACTCCAACCTCACTGCTCAGGGTAGGCCTGGGTGGTTTTGCGAACACCCCTGGAGATGTTTCCCCACCTTGATTTTAGGTGAATTGAGGCTCGAGGCTCGGGCCCCCAGCATGTGCGGTTGCCATCAGTGCTTCTGTCTCCCGGCCCTCTGCTCTGGAGCTCAGACAGGAGGGGCCAGGCCGCCGCCTCCCCGGGGGGTCCTGCCTGAAAGCCCGGCCTGCTAAGAGCTGAAAGGGGTCTCGGGGAGAGTCCCGTCCGTGATCCCCTGGGAGCGGGGTCTGCTGGGCACGCAGGGCCTGGAGCTGAGTGGACAAGGCTCCGTAGGGTGTGTTTGTGTTAGGGGAAGCACACCAACTGAAACCATCCACTCTGGCCAGACACCAGAGTAATCATTTGTACAAGTTGTTTTACGACAGGAGGTCCTGGTCAGGAACACAGAACTAATAAGCCTCCACCAAATGGAAGAGTTCGGGAAAGGTCAAAAGGAGACTCCACATGTCTGACCACCTCCCAGAATCCTTCTCACTGGCATCTATCTTGGCTGAACAAGGCTTGCACCACCAGGAAGGACTCTGAGTCAGAATGATTGGCTAAAGACCCCCCGGAAACTAATCCCATCACCATAAAACCCAAGACTGTGAGTCACGTGGCAGAGCTGTTCTCCTGGGTCCCCTTCCCCTCCTCTCCACCCCGGTGCCCTTTCCAATAAAATCTCTTGCTTTGTCAGCACATGTGTCTCCTCGGACAATTCATTTCCGAGTGTTAGACAAGAGCCCAGGTTCGGGCCCTGGAAGGGGTCCCCCTTCCTGCAACATTTCTGTTTTCTGAAACAAAAGTATCACCTACCATATCTATCAAGAAATGCCGCAACCATCAGGGGTTTCTGGTCTCCAAGTGTGAATGAGGGCCCCCAAACTGTGATCTGGCGGCTGCTGCCACCCCCCACCCCTCCCACCCCCCCACCCCCACCGCAAGGAGATTGCTGAGGAGCTGGGAGAATGCATGAAGGGGCCGCCGGCCACATCTCCCCATCCTTAAGGTGTTCAGGAAGCAGGATTTGGCCCTAGATAGCTGAGGTGCCTGACGTTCCATGAGCCCAGAGGCTTGCATCGTCCCATACACAGGACACTAAATCCCTTAATTTGATATCTGATCATTGATGTTCAGACTGCCTGCTCCCTTTGTTGCAAACTTGTATATAGCCTGACTCCCCTTCCAACCTCCTCGGAGCAGTTTTCTCAGAGATACTGAGATGCTGTCTCCTGAGCTTGGAGTCCTAAACAGTCCCACCAAATAACTCTCTCCTTTCGGGTTGTGACTATATTTTTTTAGTCAACCAGTTTGAATAAAACCATTGAAAGAAAAACAGAATTTGAGGACAAACTGATTGAATCCAACCCTTTTCATCAGCAGAAGGGGAAACCGAGCCCAAGGCAACCCAACCTCTCGCTGCTCCCAGCGGGAGCCAGGAAGCTGCTCCCACCCACGCGGGGGCCCAGTGCATGGCAGCCTCCCAGGACGGACGCCTTGGGCCAGGCCGGGCAGTCAGCCCAGCAAGGAACTCTGAGGCCGGAGAAAGAAAGATAGTGCTAAGTCGTGTCTGACTCTTGCGACCCATGGGCTGTGGCCCGCCAAGTTCCTCTGTCCATGGGATTCTCCAGGCAAGAGCACTGGAGTGGGTTGCCATATCCTTCTCCAGAGGATCTTCCCGACCCAGGGATCACACCCAAGTCGCCAGCATTGCAGGCAGATTCTTTACCAGCTGAGCTACCCAGGAAGCCCCCAGGAAGCCCCCGGAGGCAGGAGAGGGAGCAGTTAAAAGACAGATGGACAGACGCTCCAGACGCTCCAGAGAAAGTCAGACGCAAGCGTTCCCGCTGAGGTGGAAACAGACCTGGGCTGCCCATCGGGGCCGGGGGGCGGGCCGGGGACGGGGCAGAGGTGCGGGAGAGCACTCTCTCGCCGAGGACTTGCCCCAGGCGCGGGCAGGACGTGCCGCCCCCAGACTGTCAGCACGCAGTGGCCACGTGACCAGGCTGAAGGGAAGCTGGGGGAGGGGTCCCAGGAATGAAGTCGATGGAGAAGCAACAGAGAGGGGACGCCCGAGAGAGTCCAGGGGGGGCTCTGCCGACCCAGCCTGGGAGCAGCAGCTGCTGGGATCCGGCTGGCACTTTTCAAGCCGATTAAGGAGCTGCGTTGCCGCCGGAAGGGAGCCTGCCTGTCTCTGCTGAGTCCGGGCTCAGACGGGAACCTCTGGGGACAGAACTGAAGGCTCTAATCCATGCCCTCAGAGTTAAAAATAAAAAGTAGCAGGCTGCTATGCCTGCGATTTTAGACTTCCGCGGGGTGTGGGTGTGGGGGAGCCGCGCTGTTTCCACCGCAGCACACTTTTCTTTCCCTTTGTGTTGCCTCCGCACGAGGCCCCCTGTCCCGAAGTTATCCATCGGCCGACCCGTCTGCCAGAAGTAAGTGACACTGGGCGTGACATTGCTGCTTTCCGAAACAGAGAAGCCCAGATCCCTCTGGCTGAGAGCCCTGGTTTCTCTTCTTAAGCCTGAAACGGCCTTAAGACAATTACGTCTTAACTGAACACAGTTGAAGGGAGAAAAGGCTATAGGATAAAGCAGAGAACAGAGCCAGGCCACCCCTGCTGGTCACTCTGTGATCCAGAGACCAAACCGCTGTCTGCCAGCTGCTGACGTTCCGCCCAGTTTGTTTGGCATCATGTAGATGTTTGCTCAGAAAACAGAGCCCACTTTCCTTGGAGCCTGAGATCAGACAGGAGGTCAGGAAGGAGATGAAATCTGAGCATTCCACGCCAGCCTTCTCGCCTCCCACAACATGAAAGCCAGGGATGCTTTGTCCGCCTTTCTATACAAACTGGGTAGCAGCCAGTTTGTCACTGGATAGAGTTTATGAAAACACACATCTCAATTCAATGTAGTCCTTATAAACATAGGGTCCCCAGGTGGCCTGGCCTGGCCTCACCTTCTAAGAAGTAAGAGCCTAACGTAAAAGTGCTTAAAACTCAACATCCAGAAAACTAAGATCCTGGCATCTGGCCCCATCACCTCGTGGCAAGAGATGGAGAAAAACGTGAAAACGGACAGGTTTTATTTTCTTGGGCTCCAAAATCAATGCAGATGGTGACTGCAACCATGAAATTAAAAGACGCTTACTCCTTGGAAGAAAAGCTACAACAAAGGTAGACAGAATATTAAAAAGCAGAGATGTCATTTTGCCGACAAAGGTCCGTCTAGTCAAGGCTATGGTTTTTCCAGTAGTCATATATGGATGTGAGAGTTGGACCATAAAGAAGGCTGAGCGCCAAAGAATTGATGCTTTTGAACTGTGGTGTTGATGAAGACTCTTGAGAGTCCGTTGGACTGCAAGGAGATCCAACCAGTCAATCCTAAAGGAAAACAATCCTGAATATTCACTGGAAGTACTTATGCTGAAGCTGAAGCTCCAATACTTTGGCCTTCTGATGTGAAGAACTGACTCATTTGTAAAGACCTTGATGCTGGGAAAGATTGAGGGTGGGAGGAAAAGGGGGCGACAGAAGACAAGGTGGTTGGATGGCATCACTGACTCAATGGACATGAGTTTGAGCAAACTCTGGGAGATACTGAAGGCCAGGAAACCTAGCATGCTGCAATCCATGGGGCTGCAGAGTCAGACACAACTGGGCGACTGAACACCACCACCATAAAACTAGGATTGAAAGCAGTCCAAATTGGGAGAAAAACTTAAAGAGGAAATCTTTTTTTTTCTTAAAACCCAGGAAGACATCTATGAGAAGCTGCGTTTCTTCATTTCTCTGGCCCCGCATCCCCCACAGCCTGTATCACAGCCTGCAGAGGGGAGGTCCCGGTGGCACTGAGTCAGTGATAGTCCTACAGCTAAACCGCAGGCTCCGACACAGGCGCGCACTTCCCTGCTTCAGTAACCGTCCTCCTCCAACGATTTCAGCGGTGAGGAACTGGTGGTCTGTCCACCTCTAGTGTCCATCAGAGGATGCGCAGATAAACTGTGGCATAAACACACATTGGAATATTATGCAGCCTTTAAAAGGAAGGACATTCTGACATGGGCTACAGCGTGGATGAACGTTGAAGATGTTATGCTGAGTGAAATAAGCCCTTCATAGCATGATTCCACTTATATGGAGCACCGAGATTCATCGGATTCATGGATGCAGAAGGTAGAATGGCTGTTGTCAGGGGCTGGGGAGCAGGCGGAAAGAGGAGTGACTGTTTCATGAATGAAGAGTTTCAGTTTGGAAAGATGAAAAGAGTCCAGCTGGTCACGGTTCACAGCACTGTGGGTGTTCTTGATGCCACTGAACTGCACGCTTTAGAGAGGCTAAGATGGCAAGTTCATTCATGTAAGTCTTCTTTTATCATCATTTTTGTAAAGAAAAAAATTTGGACATGTATAAAATGTCCAGTATTGTTGGGCTTCCCTGGTAGCTCAGCTGGTAAAGAATCTGCCTGCAATTCGGGAGACCTGGGTTTGATCCCCATGGAGAAGGGAGAGGCAATACACTCCAGTATTCTGGCCTAGAGAATCCCATGGACTGTATAGTCCATGGGGTCACAAAGAGTTGGACATGACTGAACGCCTTTCACTTTCAATGTTGTAAACCAATGCTATCGCAATACAATTTTTTTAGACAACAACAACAACAACAAAGTAATAAAATTATAAAGGAAAAAATTGGTGGCTGAAAGCCACACTTTATGACCATTTCTCATACCTGTCAAGTTTGGTCAATTTCAGCTCCTATCACACCGCAGCACTCGCCCCCGCCGCTGCCCCCTGAGAGAGGCATTTCCTAGGCAGGTTGATAAGAAGCCTAGGGGTCCCCAAGGAGAGAGGGGTCTGGAATTCTCAAGGAGGAAGAAAGGACAAACTTTTTTTTCCTCTACATTCCTTAGGATTATATAACAATAATGTATCCTGCCTGAGGACAGTCTCTGGATTAAACCTTCTGGCTAATCCTGTTATTTTAAAATGTAAATTATGGGAGTAGGTCTGGTGAGGTCTTTACAATCTCCAGACATTCTTTGGATTCATTGGAGAGCATATAACTCCATTGCTAACACTAGCAGGCAGGGTACTCTGTCTACCCCCTTTTGATGTCTATGTCAGAAGCTTTCTCTATCTCCTTTATACTTTAACAACACTTTATTACACAAAAGTTCTGAGCGATCAAGCCTTGTCTCTGGCCCAGGATTGAATTCTCCTGCGGAGGCCAAGAACCCTGGCGTCTTTGCGTGATTCAGCAACAAGCTTTCACCCTGGGCAGGCAGGCTCCGAGAACAGGCTGCAAGCAGCTCGCAGGAGCCAGGGGAGGCAAGAAGGACCCTGCCCTCCATTAACAGGGCTCTGTGCTCTGTCCACTGGTTCCTACTCTGATCACAAAGGTACAGACCCAGAGAAAGTGAAAGCGAAAGTTGCTCAGTCGTGACTGACTCTTTGCGACCCCAGGGACCATGCAGTCCATGGAATTCGGTTTCTTCCAGCAGAAACAACTTCCAGAAAATTTAAAGAGCTGCTGCCTGGGACTTCCTTGGTGGTCCAGTGGCTGAGACTCAATGCAGGGAGCCAGGGTTTGATCCCTGGTTAGGGAACTAGATTATACTTTGGCCTCCTGATGCAAATAGCTGACTCATTGGAAAAGACCCTGATACTGGGGAAAGAGTGAAGGCAGGAGGAAAAGAGGGTGACAGAGGATGAGATGGTTGGATGGCATCACCACCTCAATGGACAGGAACTTGGGCAAACTCCGGGAGATGGTGAAGGACAGGGAAGCCTGGTGTGCTGCAGTCCACAGGGTCTCGAAGAGTCAGACAAGACTTGGCGACTGAACAACTATAACCAAAGATTAACAACTAAAGAGTTTGTATGCTGCTACTAAAGATCCCAGCCGCCCCAATGAAGATGGAAGATCTTGAGTGTAGCAACTACAAGCCGGTGCAGCCAAATAAATTTTTTAAAAATCTTAAAAAAAAGAACTGGTGCTTGTTTTTAGATTCTGTATTTTTTCCTCCTCTAAGTTTTTTTTTCCCCTTTAGGGAGTCAGACATTAAAGGATTAAAACATTCAAAGAAACCATATATACAAAGCAATCAAAAAGTCACAGCACATACCTTGGCAGGGGTGCAGGCTCAGAAGAGGCCTGAGAAGACCTTAAGTTTACCCCTCTGGTTGACCTCCAGCACAGAGATGCCCTACAAGAATAATTAAAAAGATTTTTTAAAACCATTTTTAAAAATTGAAGTATAGTTGATTTACAATGCTCTGTTAGTTTCGGATGTACAGCGAAATGACTCAGATCTACCTGTTCTTTTTCAGACTCTTTTCCGTTATAGATTATTTCTGTTGAATGTAGTTCCCTGTGGTATTGTTCATCTGTTTGATACACAGTGGCCCCCACACGTGACATCATACACAGGCTGTTTGGAAAATTCAGATTTACTGAGAAATGCAGATCTCTCAAACCTGGCGGTCTGTCATGACCCGCTACCAAAAGTGCCATGCGCTGCACTGCTGACCCCATCAGAGAAGCCTGTCCGTGCTGGGACGCTGTCGGTCCCACAGTAGATGCAGGCATTTCAAATTACCATTTTTCCTTCAAAGTTCAGATTTCAGGAATTGGCAACACATTCTTTCAGTTGCTTCCCTTGAAGTCAGAGATTTGCTTGAGTAATTTTAAAGAAAATGTCTACACCACACCCAAATGTGAATGTCCATGGTTCATTCATCCTTCTTTTAAGTAAAAATGGTGTTTCATGAAAAAAAAAAAAAGGTTCTGACTCAGCTCACAACAATCTCCTGGGTGCCCTTCCCCAGAGCAGTCATCGCATGTCAGGAGTAGAAGGGCTTTATGCGTGTGGCCCATTTTGTCACGTAGGATATTAAGGTCAGGGACTCAGTGTTGAGACTTAATAGAATGTATAATGTTTAATGGTTTATTCAGGATATTCTTAAATGACGTGGGCACAGTTTTACTCACCACTGCTTCTGTGCAGTGCAGATGTCTGCAAAGTGGAAAAGGCAAGTGATGTCTTAATTTTACTCTGAAAATGGTTTTGACATAACATCCCAGGAGCCGAACGCTCAGTGACCCTGCTGTCCAGCGGGCGGTAACTGAGGGCCTGGCACATGCTTTAACCCAAAGGGGCAACTCCAGCGCCCCCAGCCTCCCTGCACCTCCCCATTTATCCTCGTCCCAACGTTGGCACCAAAGAGGTCGGGGGGGGGGAGACCCAGGGCCTCTGCCTGACGCCCTCCTTGTCTTCGTACATTAGGCTCCAATGCAGTTATGACTCCTTTTCGAAAAATCCTTGTTTACTTATTTGGCTGCATGGGGTCTTGGCTGCAGCTCGAGGGATGTAGCTCCCTGACCAGTGTCCAGCATGGGGTCCCTGCACTGGAGCCTGAGATCTCAGCCCCTGGGCCACCAGGGAAGCCCGATGACTCCTCTATGGTCCAGTTTCCCAAGGTCCAGGTCTGCCTCCGAGTTCATGCCCCTGGAGAGTTCGACCGGGCTCTCTGCCTGGAGGGCGGAGGAGGCTGGAGTCCAGCGAGCAGCCTGGAGCCACACTTCTCGGCCCCGTGGGGTCACCCCTGGAAACAGGTCCCACACGAATGGCCTCACATGCTGGAGCTCTCTGCCCAGACCCACAGCTTGCAGCCCTCCGTGGGGACGCAGTCTAAGGACCCTGCCTTTAGTTTACACCCTACACTCAGCCCTGTTCCCCCAGCCCAGCCCTGGGGCCAGGGAGAGTCGGCCTGGACAAGGTCCTGCCCCAGCCTGGACCCCCTCTGGCCTCGCCCTGTTCTGTTTCTGGGCCTTGCCGGGGCTCTGAGTAGCTCAGCTTCCAGGCATCCCTGGGCGGGGGACGCATGGACACCCCGGGTCCGAGCTGTGGCCTCCTCTGGGGACCCTGAGCTGTCTGCCTCCAGCTGTGACCTTCTCCTCTCTCTGTCTCAGTCCGTTGCTGTTATCATTCTTTTCTTTTAAAAAAATGTTTATTTATTGGCTGTGCTGGGTCTTCTATGCTCAGTTCAGTTCAGTTCAGTCGCTCAGTCGTGTCCGACTCTTTGCGACCCCATGGACCGCAGCACACCAGGCCTCCCTGTCCATCACCAACTCCCAGACTTTACTCAAACTCATGTCCATTGAGTCAGTGATGCCATCCAACCATCTCATCCTCTGTCGTCCCCTTCTCCTCCTGCCCTCAATCTTTCCCAGCATCAGGGTCTTTTCCAATGAGCTGGCTCTTCTCATCAGGTGGCCAAAGTATTGGAGTTTCAGCTTCAGCATCAGTTCTTCCAATGAATACTCAGGACTAATTTCCAACACCACAGTTCAAAAGCATCACTGCTTCTATGCTGCAGGGGCTTTTTCTAGGTGTAGCCAGTGGGGGTTACTCTCTAGTTGCGGGGCACAGGCTTCTCCCTCGGTGGCTTCTCTTGCTGCGGAGCACGCGCTCTAGGGCTGGGGGCCTCAGCAGCTGTGGTTCCAGGCTCCAGAGCACAGGCTCAGTGGTTGTGGCTCGCAGGCTTAGTTGCTCCATGGCACGTGGGATCTTCCCAGACCAGGGATCAAACCCGTGTCTCTTACATCGGCAGATGGATTCTTTACTGCCTGAGCCACCAGGGAAGCCCTGTTATTACTCTTGTTTTATCTGTGTTATACTTCGTTTTACAGTTCCGTGTCTCTGCACGATTTGAGTATATCAAATTGCTTTAATGTCTGCTGTCTGTTTTCCTTTTTCTTCTACTTTAACTTCTTTTAGGTTTATTCAAGGTAAAAATTCCTGCTTCCACTGTGTTTTCCTTGACTTTCCATTAACTGTTTTTCATTGGGAAAGTAACAACAGCCCGTGACGGAGGTAGGACCCGACGAGAGGCGAGAGCATCCTTTGTAGCTCAGTTGGTAAAGAATCTGCCTGCAGTGCAGGAGACCCAGGTTCGATCCCTGGGTGGGGAAGATCCCCTGGAGGAGGAAATGGCAGCCCACTCCAGTATCCTTGCCTGCACAATCCCATGGACAGAGGAGTCTGGAGGGCTGCAGTCCACGGGGTCGCAAAGAGTTGGACACGACTGAGCGACTGACACTTCCTTTCACTTCACTTCACTGGCCCCCTAACCCCTGTCTGCCAAGGCACAGGTGTTATTGATCCCTTCCTTCTAGAAATCGTCTGTGCATGTAACAAGCAGACTCCTCCCCTTGCACTGAACCAAGAGAAGCTTGCTATTCTCACAGCTCTGAACCTGCCTGTGTTTCTTCTTAACTCTGGATCTCAGGGATTATTTCATGTGAGTGCGTGCTTAAGAGTTACCTCAACACTTGCGAGGACTGCACCCATGACATAAATTACAAATGGACACAGTGTTTTGAATCTGTTCCGCTTGTATAGGACAGTAAGATGTTTCTGGTGTGTTTTCCTGTTACAAACAGGACTTCAGTGAAATAGGCACAAACGTGTGACAGCATGGCATCAAGCTCCGGGAACAGAGCTCTGAGGTTCTCGGCATGTCTTCTGCATTTACAGGAACGACGCAGACAAAGGAAGTGCTACTGATGATTCGTAGCAAGTGATCTGTGTTGAGGAAGCTTAACTATCAAAATCATGGACTCATATAATTATTAAATATTACGTAGTATGAAGGTTTAAAGTTTGTATGAATTAGTATGTTCATGCTTGGCTATAGGGATGTTGCAGGAATAAATTGACTTTCGCACATTTACCATCTCAGGAGAAGCCTACATAGATCACAGTGTAAGCAGACACTCTAAGCCTCATTTTTCCCTTTGAAAAAGATCCCATGTCCCCATCTTCCACTTTGCTCTAGGCTTGGGCTCCTACCTCCCGACCCTGGGCCTCTGGTCTTCCTCTGTTGACAAGCAGGTGTTTGCCCCTTGGCCGTGTTATCTCTTGGCCCACACGCGGGGGAGGTCCACGCCGGACCCCGGGACGTCCGAGTCTGGAGGGAACGAGGAAAGGTAAACAGTTTCTGCAGCAGAAACAGGAGGCCAGGCCGGCGCCCGGGGTCATAAACTCGGCCCAGCCCGCGCCTCCCAGCCCCTCACCCCTCACCCCACACGAGGCCTGGTTCGCTGTTTACTGTCCTGACTTCACAGGGCAGCGAGCATCGATCCCCGAGGAACGCAAACTTGGGAGTACAACAGTCTGCTCCCGGGAGGAAGACGCACCTCAAACCACCCGTGGTGTCTCCCCAGGTCACGCGCAGCACGTCGTGTGGGCTCCGTTCTCCGGCGCAGCCGCCGTTTCCAGAACTGCGCGTGACGTCTACACCGCCTGTCTCCAGAGTTTGGGCCCCACGTTATACAATCTCATTGGAAACGGGATGTTGGGACTGAGAGTGGGGGGTGGGAGGGTAGGGGAGAGAACTATCAATTAGACACAGTCCCTGCTCTGCAAGCAGAGATGTGCTAATTGGACATAAAACTTGGAAACAAGTCAGAACCAGCCAGGGCAGGACCTGGTAAGAGGCCATCCCAGGGAAGCAGGCAATGATGCTGTGGGTTTGCAGAAGTGAACTCCCAATGCAGGGGGCCCAGGTTAGACCCCCTTGGTCTAACACATGCCACAACGCAAGATCCCATGCACCACAACGGAGACCAGGTGCAGCTAAACAAATGAATAAAAATGCCTTCCTGTTAGGACGCTGGTCTACAAGCGGCAGAAAGCTCCACCACGCTAACTGAACCAGAAGGTTGCATGTCACTCCACGTGGGAGGTGGTCCACAAGCTCCTTGGTTCTCAGTGACAGTGGGGTCATGCCACCCACAGCTGGGGTGTCTGCGAACCGGGGTGCAATTCCTGGGGCTGCTATCAACATTTGGAGGGTGGGCCTCCGGGAAGTGAAAGCCCTTAGCTTGCAGCAGACGGTCGCAACAAAGAACTGTCGCACTCAGAATGCCAGCAGCCTTCACTAGAAACATCCCCTTAGCAGCTGGAGCACATGATGGCCTACAGGGCCCTGCGTTTCCCACGCGCGGGACTGCACCACCGCTGACCGTGGCAAGGTGGCTGGGACATCGGCGTCCATCTCCTCTGGGGAGGAAGGACACTGCCCTGGGATGCTGCCTCTCAGACGTCCACCTCACATCCTACATCGCTCACTCCTGAGCCCGTCTGGACAGGGAGGGGGTTCCTCCTGGATGAGACTGGTGCTGTTCTGGAGGGGAGAGGGATTGGCCTCCCCAGGAGGGTCCGTGTGGAGGAGAGGTGAGACAGGAACACAGGGGCCCGGTGTTGGGCAGCCAGGCCCAGGCCGCTACAGAGGTCAGAGGCTGCCTTAAGGATCCTGGAAGGGGACCCAGCCTGTGGCCACTCTTGCAGGCGCCCCCCTGCCAATGTGGCTGAAACCTTCCTTCCAGCGGCCCTCCTGTTAACCCCACTCCCCTCCCTCACCGAGGCTCCCTGGACACCCTGATGGGGTCGGAGCCACCTTCTTAGCATCTGCCACAGGGGCTGACTCTATATCTTCTCCCTTGACTTTCTGGTTAACTGTGGTCTCCTCCCAATAACAGAGCATCCCACGTTCCCACCAAAGAGTGGGACAGGACAGCTGGACCAGCCCACAGGCCCTGACAGCCAGGCCTCCTTCAGTTCCCCCTTCCTCTTGTCCCACCCTGGGGGGGTGGGTCAGGGGAGGGGGAGGGTGGGGTGGGGAGGTGGGGGAAGGGTTTGGGGTGGGGGGCGGGGCACCTGATGAAGCAGGAGCCCAGGAGGGTCTCCACAGCCTCAAAGTCTCCCAGAAGTCCTATCTGATCTTTAAGATAGTTTGTAGATTTTGTATTTCACTCCCTAGCATGTCAGCGTTTGGGGGTGCTGGTGGTTTAGTTGCTAAGTGTCCGACTCTTGTGATCCATGGACTGTAGCCCACCACGCTCCTCTGTCCATGGGATTCTCCAGGCAAGAATACTGGAGTGGGTTGCCATTTCCTTCTCCAGGGGATCTTCCCGACCCAGGGATCAAACTCAAGTCTCCTGCATTGCAGGCAGATGATTTACCAACTGAGCTATGAGGGAAGCCCTATGTCAGCGTCTAGGTAAATGTGAAAACAATCTTCCCCAAATCTTATCTTTGTACCAACAGGTGTGTCTGGGGCCTCTTTTAAGTCCCTAGTTTGAGAGACAATCAAGGCCTCCACGCTGGCGTGGGAGGCCATGAAGGAGCCTCCGCATGTTCCTGCGAGAAATACTTCGGGGCCCCACCCCGGGCCTACAGCCTGAACCCCTAGGGTGGGGCCCAGTCCTGAGCTGGCACACCCCGGCCAGGTGACAGGGACGCGAGCGATGCTTGAGAAACTCCGACCTACAGGCTGCTAAAGTTAGCCTTAAAAAGGAAACAAAGTGAAACCAACGAGAAGAGGCTCTGGTCTTCTCAGCAGCCCCCCTCCCCGGGTTCGCACCCCTCGGAAGGCCGGGACGCGCGGCGGGCCCCGCTCCAGGCGGCTGGGCAGTGACCCTGGTCCCCCTGCTCCGGGCCGAGTGCGGCGGGCGGGGAGAGGGGCGGGGCGGGACGTGCGCCCGGGCCCCGCGCGAATGGCCTCCGGAGGCGCTCGGAAGCTGCCCCCGCCCGGCCCCCGGCCCCGCGCAGTCTCCCGCCCGGACCGGGTCCGGGTCCACCCGGCGCCCGTGGGGCGATCGCGCCGGGCCGGGCCATCTTCCGAGCGCCTGGAACTTGGGGAGGAAGGAGGAGCCGATCCGCGAGGCCCGCCGCCGCCCAGCTGCCCCGCCCGCTAGTTTTCCGCAGTTTGGCGCCTCCTCGGCGGGTGCGACGGCGCACGGGAGACCGCGCCGCGACCCTCGGGAGGGTGGATCTGTTCGGACCCAAGGGGCCGACCTCGCGGTCAGAAGGACGACCGAGCTGAGCGCGGACTCATTCCGGAGCTCGGGGGACAGGACTGGAGGAGTCCTGGGACCCCGCCCGCCTGGACTCCGCGCCCCCGGGCCCGCCCCCGCCGCGGGCCGGCTCCAGCCCGTGCGGTCGCGCCCGCCCCGCGCCCTCCTCCCACCCCGCCACGGGCAGCGCCCCCGAGCTTCCAGACTGGAACTGCCTTCTCCTCCTGGACCGAGGCGGGCGCTGCGCTCTCTGCACCTCCCCAGGCGTCAAGTGTCCCGAGGACAGGTCCCGGGCCAGGGCGTCATGGAGCCCCGGGGGGTGCGGCTAAGTGCGGAGGTACCGGGATCTGCGCCCCCGGAAAAGCCCCGGGCAGCTGGGGAGCCGCCCGCCGCGGGACGGCCCCGCACGGAGGGCGGCGTGGATGGCGGCTGCGGGGCGGCGGCCCCGGGCCCCGACGCCGAGCGCGGGTCCTCGCAGGAGCCGGCCAGCCCCCGGGAGCAGGAGGCGCGGCTGGAGAGCCGCCGCCGCGCGCGCTCCTTCTCGCTGCCCGCTGACCCGATCCTGCAGGCGGCTCAGTTCCTGCAGCAGCGCCAGCCGCCTGCCCCGGGCGCGGAGGGCGGCGAGGCGGCCGAGGACGCGCCGCTCGGTCCGGGCGACTGCTGCGCCAAGTGCAAGAAGCGGGTGCAGTTCGCGGACGCGCTGGGGCTGAGCCTGGCCCGCGTGAAGCACTTCAGCGAGGCCGAGGAGCCGCAGGTGCCGCCCGCCGTGTTCTCACGCCTGCGCAGCTTCCCGGCGCGCGCCGAGGACCTGGAGCGGCTCCCGGGCCTGCTGGCCGCGGTGGTGGCCGCGCCCCCCCGCGCGCCGCCGCCGCCCCGGCTGCAGCCCCTCTTCGAGCTGCCCGGGCCGAGCGCCGCTGCCGCGCGCCTGCGGAGACAGCGCGTGTGCCTGGAGCGCGTGCAGTGCGCGGCGCCCGGCGGCGCGGAGGTGACCGGCTCGGGCCGGGTGCTGGGCTGCCCCGGGCCGCGCGTCGTGGCCGTGCGCTACACCTTCACCGAGTGGCGCTCCTTCCTGGACGTGCTGGCCGAGCTGCGGCCCGAGCCCGGGAAGCCTCTGCCGCCGGACACGCCGTCGGGGGAGCCCGGGGACGCCGAGGAGCAGGAGGAGCCCGGCGCCGAGCGCTTCCACTTCGCGCTGTCCCTGCCCCCGGGCCTGCTGCCCAAGGAAGGGGAGGACGCGGACGCGCCGGGGCTCGCAGTCCACTTCGCCATCTGCTACCGCTGCGCCCAGGGCGAGTACTGGGATAACAACGCGGGGGCCAACTACACGCTGCGCTCGGGGCGCCCGGCCGACGCGCTCTGAGCCCGCGGGGCCGGGCCGACGGCGCGCGGGGCCCAGGTAGCCGGGCATCGTCGCCCCGGGGAGAGGGAGGACCTCACTGCAAGTTCGTTGGCACCCAGACAGGTCCTGCCAGCAAGCACGGAGCCCGGGCCAAGCGCCCTGCCTTCCCTGCCGCTTTGGCCTTTGGAATTCTCGCCCCGCATCGAATGGGAAGAAATCCTCAAGATTCCGAACAGTGACTTTCTCCACGGGGAAAAAAAAAAAAAAAAAAGACTCCTGAGCGAGGCTGCAAACCCTTGGGATTTGTTTTTAGCTGTGGACGCCCCCTCAGCTCTCATGGAGAGGTGGAAGGATCGTGCCGAGGGCCGGCATGGATAGCGGGTCAGTGGGAGCCTTTGCGTCGCTGCCGTTTCTCTTAATTGAGATCTGCGAAGTATTTGCGCTCGCACACGGATATCCTGTTGAAAATTTAAGGCCACGTGCATGTCTCTTACTTGATATTTAAGCTCTTGGCAGTTTGGGAGGCCTTGGCAGTTGGGCCATCTTCAGTGGATGCTGCTGCACTTTAAAATCATCAAAGCACAGTATTTTCAGATTTCCCTTGTCCCATCTCTCCTCTCTGATTTGGAAAGGGCCTAGATTTTCCACAGTGGGCTAGAGTGTTCTTAAAAATGTTTTGTAGAAGTCGTTCTTTCCCCAGGCAGCACAAGATCCGTGGTGAGTTGAAACACCAGAGTGCTCTTCCGGCCTCGGCTATGAGCTGGTCTCTGGCCTCCAGCCCTTTTGTGCGGGCAAAGCACACGGTCGCTGTTGGACTTCTGGGCCCTCAGCAGTCAGAGAATCTGGACTCTCAGTGGCTGGACTCCATGGCAGGAGATGAGGGAGGGAAAGGGCTTTCTGTGCCTCCTGGAGCCACAGTGGGGGGTGGTGACTTGAGGATGAAGCCTGCCCACCCAGAAGATCCTGCTCTGAACCCACTGGCACCATGCACAGGCTACGACTGTGGCCCCAGTTTGGTTGGCTGATGGCCGTGGATGCCAGGATAAGGTGGCCAGGCACGACCAGGGCTGGTGAGCCTCCTGAGGACTTGACTTCTTCAGACCTCCGTCATCCCTTGGTAACCTGTCTTTCTTTGGCTTTCACGTGTTCGGGCACATGGCTAGTATAGTCAGCTCCATTTTGCAATGCTAATCTTCAGGGAGCGGTGGTTTCAGTGCTGCTCTCTAAGAACCAGGGTAGGCAACCTACAGCCCACGGGCCAGATGCAGCCTGAAGGCATTCATGTAGCTGAGAGCTAAGAATGCCTGTTACGTTTTTAAATAGTTGGAAGAATTCAAAAGAATACTATTTTTGTGACACATAAGAAGTGTACAAAATTCAAATTTCAGGGCCTGTCAG
The DNA here is from genome assembly GCF_910594005.1 of Cervus elaphus. Classification (NCBI taxonomy): domain Eukaryota; kingdom Metazoa; phylum Chordata; class Mammalia; order Artiodactyla; family Cervidae; genus Cervus; species Cervus elaphus. The sequence continues at coordinate 49,509,458 of NC_057821.1, read as the reverse complement.
TACAGGTTTGTAGGAACACAGCCATGCACATTTACGTACATGTTATCCATGATCACTTTCCTGCTACAAGTGCAGAGCTGAGGAGGTGCAGCAGAGACCACATGGCAAACCCTGAAATATTTACTGTCTGGGCCTTTATAAAGTCTGCTCTAGAGAAGTAGTGTTTTTTTTAAACTATATGTTGAGAGTTATACTTAAAGCAGTTAAACTTTTAGTAAAAATTTGTTACTTGACATAAACCTCCTTTGGGTAAAGGTAAAACTGGTTGCATTCCTCTTGGTAATCTTGGTTGATTACAATAAACACTCAGACACCAAATGTACAATTATTCCTTTACTGGGGAGGGGAATCCATCTGCTGCTTCTAAGAAATAGCAGAGGGACTTCCCTGGTGGCCCAGTGGTTAAGAATGTAGGGAATGAGGGTTCGATCCCTGGCTGAGGAACCAAGATCCCCTATGCTGCAGGGAAAAGAAAAAAGAAGAAAAGAAATAATAGAAGGTCAAGACAGCTGCACTGTGGCACCCCTCGGAATTAACATCAAGCTACAAAAAGCTGCCAGATATTTCCATGCCTTAAAATGGGATGTCTCAAGCTATAGAAATATTTAGTTTGAACTCTGGTTTGTAAAATATCCTTTTTGACTATGGCAGTGTTTGCCAAAGGTAACTGATCATGGAAAAAATTTAAATACTGATTTATGAGTAGAAAGCCATCAGAAGTTAATGAATTACAATTTATAGTTGGAGTAAAGCAGACTAAAAAAAAAATGGTCATGTGGATGACCTAATGTGCTCATAAAAAAACTTTTTAATGATAAAGTGGCCCAGACGGAAAGAAACCGCCTGCAATGCAGGAGACCCAGGTTCCACCCCTGCTTGGGAATTTCTTCTGGAGAAAGTGAAAGTCGCTCAGTTGTGTCCGACTCTTTGCGACCCCAAGGACTGTACAGTCCATGGAATTCTCCAGGCTACAATACTGGAGTGGGCAGCCTTTCCCTTCTCCAGGGGAATCTTCCCAACCCAGGGATCAAACCCAGGTCTCCCTCATTGCAGGCAGATTCTTTACCAGCTGAGCCACAAGGGAAGCCCAAGAATACTGGAGTGGGTAGTCTATCCCTTCTCCAGGGGATCTTCCCAACCCAGGAATCGAACTGGGGTCTCCTACGTTGCAGGCGGATTCTTTACCAACTGAGCTATCAGGGAAGCCCTCTCCTTTGGGAACCCACTCCAGTGTTCTTGCCTGGAGAATCCCACGGAGAGCAGAGCCTGGCGGCCTACAGTCTATGGGGCAGCAAAGAGTTGGACACAACTGAGTGACTAACACTTTCACTTTCAAGCAACTATTAGAACTACATAATTTTTATGCTACTAAATACAAATGCAACCAAGCGTTTTTATTCACTGTCTGATATTGGGTCTGGCCCATCACTTCCTTTTTGAAAGTGCGTTTACTGCATAATAATAACACCTAGATAAATACATTTTCTATTTTTCTTATGAATACATTTTAGTTGAAAAGTATTGATAGTGTAAATAGCCTATGATACAGTTTGAAATAATAGTTCATATGGCAGCAATGCATTACTTTGGATTGTTTTAGATTATTAAATTAATTATTAAAATTAAATTAGGAGCACAATATTATGATCAAAATAGAGACCCTCTTGTCCTGTATCTTTTAAAATAGTAACCCATTAAATCTAGAATAAAATACATGAGAAATGAATTTTTAAGAGGCCATGTACAGCAAAAATTTTATTCCTATAAAAACCATTACTGATTTTCAAAATTATATTTTGGAATTCAAACAATTTTAAGATGACTTGTTTCATAATATAAAAACTTCAAACTGTTCTGTTTGGGAACTGTTTGTGCTGAGAGTTATATTTGGTAAAGTATAACTGTTAGGAAAGAAAACCTGGATTTGCTCTCCCGTCAGTCTTGGAGGTTAGCTCTTCTAAGGCTCAGGTTACAAAGACCTGTAAAATACGGTGAACAGCCCAGACTTTCTGCATGTGGTTATAGCCTTTCAAAGCTCTAGAACTGGCAATCTTCTAAATGTCAACCTTACTTTTATAAAGTGCCAACTTTTCACTGTAGATTGATAGCAAACGCTTTGCAAAGAAATGTTAGGACGTTAAAATAGCTCTTTTTTGGTTTGTTTTTGAAAAGTCTCAAAGGAAGGGGCAGTACTGATGGGCGTGAGGAAGTGTTTAAGAGTGTACTTCCCAAATCGAACGAACACACACATTTATCCCCAAAGCTAAACTCTCACAGTGCAGCTGTGACATTTTTGCCGTAATATTTATCACAACCTGTTAAGTGAGGGTCACTCTGCTTGAGAATGTCATAACTTCAACATCTCACCCAGCTCTAGTGATCAAAAACTAGAAGCTGCTCAGCTCAGCCGAGGACCCTGACTTTTACCAGAGGGACTCGAGTTTCTTCGGTTTGGGCAAGGTGGGGCCCACGGGTCAGGGGACGTTGCGTGAAGTGTGTGTCCCAGCCCAGAGCATCAGAGCGGTGCTTGGAAATGCAGCCATCTGTGCGGACAACCCTGATAACCCCCGGGTTTATGAAGCAAGGTGCCCGAGATCTAACTGAGGATCCCAGCCGAGCCCTGGGGACACCAGGCAGCTCTGTGCGGGCGGCAGGACCGCGGCCCGGGAGCCGTCCTGCAGCAGCGGGCGGTGGGCAGTGGTCATCCAGAATCCGGCTGCAGGGCCTGGGGAAGCTTCTCCCGAAACACAGGTGTGCTGTGTGTTCCCACCTGGCCACGGCCCCACCTGCTGTGCCCCTCCTGCCCTGACCGGGGGGAGGCCTTCCCAGGCGATGCTGTGGGTTTGAGCCACGCAGAGCCTGCTGCTCGTTTGATTTTTGGAGGTTTATTTTGGACTCCCGCTGTGTCACTGTAGGAGTTTCCCATCTTTCTGCTCTGGCCCAGCGGCGTTTATGTATTTTAGCATGCTCGGTTTTCTCATCCCCCCACTCAGTCGCTTGTTTCTCAGGAGCGTGTGGCTTGGAGCCATGTAGGGTGTTGTGACCATTGCCGTGTGTACGTTGTCAGGAGTGCAAGGAACAGCCTTTGGGAAGAAACGGGAGGTTTGCTCTTGTGCAACATCACGGTACTGGTGTGCGCCTTTGGCTCTCATCGCGGGACACGGGTTTGTAGGTTAAAAGGGGGCACCGTGCATGCTGTAGCTTGGCAGGCGGCCCTGACAAACAGCGGGCTGTCTGCAGTCCAGCTCTGCCCGGCCAGCCCCCGTGACGCCAGGCCTGGACTGTCTGCCAGCATGGGGGGGGTGGGTTGCTTTGCGCAGTCATAGTGGCAAGGGGCTGAGCGGAAACTGGGCCCAGCCCAGTGGCCCCCCTTTTCCTCCTGCAGGGCCATCCTGGCCTTACTGCCAGCAAGCGGGCCGGTGCCTGAAGCCCCTCCTGGGGAGGCCGGCCCTGCTTCTCCTCGGCATTGGTGATGGATGGACACACTCCACCAGGTGACCTTCTGTGTCTCCATGTCCTCCCTTCTGCTGATGAGTGGACTGTCAGGACGCAGCCCTTCATGGTCCTTTAAGCCTCCCAGGCTGGCGGCTGGACAGCTAAACACTGTAACTTTAGGCTCATTAGGACCGAAAGCCCTTTGAATCTTTTTGATGTAGTATTTGCATCCTGTAGAGTTAGTTCTTTGGCTTCGCCCTCTGTGAACAAACACATTTTTGGTAAAGAAAGAAATGACTCACCTTTGGGTTTTGGGGAGACATCTGAGATGGCAAGGATCAAGGACTCGCTGTGAAGGGGTGATAGTGAGACGTACCTGGTGGATCTAATAGAAGAGCGGAAGTCTGTGAAGTCAGGAGTTCAGAGCCATTTCAACCCAGAAATCCTTCGATACACACACATCTCTGGTAAAGCAAAGATGCTGTAGAGACACTTCCAGACATTTTGGAGAAATCAGACTTGTGTAATTACGCATCCCATTGGTATTATTGGCACTGCTCGGGTTCTCTGAAATCTGTTAACTCAAGTCATTGCCCAAGGAGAACCGGCAGCCTCCCAATGTGTCCAGAAATGGGAAACTCGGTCTGAAACTCCGAACGCAGTCTAGGTTGACAGCAGGTGTTTGGTGAACTGCGCTTGAAACATTTAACCTCCAGGTCGAAGAATTCCCGAGCACGTCCTGCAGAAGGCCTTTCTGTAAACAGCTACACGTGTTCTGTAGAACACCCACTCGAGCATGTGAGAAGGTTACGGTGGTGGGAAATCATGGTCTTTAAAGGGCCCGCCTGGCAGGGCTCGACGGTGTTTGTAGGTACAATGCCTCCCGGGACGGCTCTGGGAGAACTCCTGACATCAGGAGGCTGTTCGGATGCAGCTGAAACGGCGTTTTTTACACCCAAAGTGGGAGAAACAGGTCTCTCGTAGGAAGTTACGTTTTGTCTGATTTTTACATTACATAAAAAGAAATGTGCATTTACATTCAGAACCACTTTAAATGGCTTAGAGAATTCCATTTGTGTGTCCTTTTCAGCCTGGTTAAGGAGAATATGTTCTTTTGGAAAAAAACAAAAACAGCCCTCATTTAGATCTGTGATTCCGCTGCTTATTTTCCCATCCCCAAACGTCTGAACCAGAGGTGCTTCTGTTATGGCATTTGAAGCGCTGCTGTTTGTTTTAAAGTCATTTTTCATGACTTTCTGGGGACTTCCCTGGTGGCCCAGTTGCTCAGACTCTATGTTCCCAATGCAGGGAGCTGGGGTTCAATCCCTGGCCGGGGAACTAGATCTCACGGGCCACGACTGAAGATCCTGAGTCTCTCAGCTAAGACGTGGCCAAATCCAAAAATAAATATCTTAGAAAATTCATTTCAGTTCAGTCACTCAGTCGTGTCTGACTCTTTGCGACCCCATGAATCGCAGCATGCCAAGCCTCCCTGTCCATCACAAACTCCCGGAGTTTACTCAAACTCATGTCCATTAAGTCGGTGATGCCATCCAGCCATTTCATCCTCTGTCGTCCCCTTCTCCTCCTGCCCCCAATCCCTCCCAGCATCACGGTCTTTTTCAGTGAGTCAAATCTTCGCATGAGATTTGGCCAAAGAAGATTAACAACAACGAAAAAATGGAATTTCCGTACTGATGCGACTGCCCTGAAAGACTAGTTTTTCTGGCCAAGGAAACACCTTCAGAATGGGCTGTGAGGTCTTGGCTTCTGAGGCTGGGGGCTGCCCGGCCCTGTGTGACCTGCCAACCTGGAGCCAGGAGCCGGTGCCAGGGAGAGGACGCGTGATGTGGGGCCTGGGCCTCCCCGCCCTGAGACCCCGGCCTGGGCAGGGTGGGCTGCAGGCTGCCATGAAGACCAGGGCAGGGCCCTTGGGGCCCTGACCCGACAGCATGCAGGTGGCTCAGGAGACCCCCAGGGATGAGTTTGTTAAGCCAAGGGTTTCTAAAGCCATCGGCGCCATTCTCTGTAGGACAGACACCCGTGACCCGTTACCTGTACGTGACCGTGGAGGCTGGAGATGGGCCGGCAGCAGGTCCCAGATTCAGCGGAGGGGCTCCCTTGTGTGAGCGATGGTCTGGCTTCAGCCCGGTGTGGCTGAGTCCACGGCCACTGCAATATCACCAAACACCCACATCGTTCCTCCAGGGTCTGGAAATGCAACGCAGCTCACCCCGGGGTGTCTGGAAGCCCTGGGCTCTCAAGGGAGGCTGCTTCGGACAGCTTTGGGTCACACAGGGGTGGGGGCAGGTCTCAGGGCCCAAGACGACCATGACTGGGGTTGGGGGTGGGCGTGGGGGCACATGGAGCCTGCTCTCCGAAGCCAGAACTGTGGGGCCTGAGTGTTCCTTGTCGGCCACCCTCCCAGACAGGATATGTTTGTGTTTATATGTTAATGTTTGTGAGGAATTCTGCACAGTTCCTTCTAATGATGTGAGAGAAAGTAACCTCATTAACCTTCGTTTTGACATTTGCCTGAGAAATATGCCCGGTGGAATGTCTGGCTTGAATAACAGGTTTCTGTCAACGTGATTCTGATACTGTTTACTTAAACTCAGAACTACTGTAGTCTGAACCCAGCCCCTGTGTTTCTCCTCGATTTTTAAAAGGATGATTATATCTTTGTGGTTTGAAAATGTCGTTTCAGTTCTAAGGAATTTGTAGGAAGTCTTCTGTGGGCTGCTCTGCTGTTATGGTGATATTTCTGTATGTGCTACACTTAAAAAAAGTGCTGAACCCAAAGTCCTAATTTGAATAAAGAATGTGAAGTGATTTGGGACCTTGAAAGCCGTCACTGAGTCTGGGAACGTATTCGGGGCTCACCACTGCGGCGGGGGGCTCTGGACTTAGTGGGTCGGGGCCGTGGATGCTGTGGACATCCTGCGATACACACGCGGCCCCCAGCGCAGGGGCCCTGAGACCTCAGCGCGAGGCCAGAGAAACTGAGTCAGTAGTAGCGTCCGAGCATCGATTTCTGGGTTCTGCCAATGAGCCAAGGTTGCAGGAGATCCTGTCGCTGGGGTTAAGTTATGAGAAGTGAACCCGGGAATCCTCTGCTTTTTCTGCAAATACTTGTGAGTTTCAAATCATTTCAGATAAAACGTTAATAACAATGCTAAACTTTTTTTTTTTTTTAAAGAAAGAAAACCTGGTCCTGAGCAGCGTGTGAAGCGTTGCCAGGCGCGGTGCTAGCAGAGAAGCACGCTGGGCTGCCCGCAGGGGCCTGACGTGGGAACGACACACCCGCCCCAAGTGAGCCTGGCCGGCCGTGGACACAGCTCGGCCTCGATGTCCCTGCGCTTCCAAACACGTCCCTTTCCTACAGAGCGTGAGTTTTCACATCTGCCGGGCAGGGGCCTTATTCTTGCCTAACTACATGGTTTCGAGCTTTAAGGGAGGCTCTCTGCGGCGTGCCAAGCACACACTATTTAAAAAGGACTTTTTTTGGCCACTCTGCCTGTGGGATCTTAGTTCCCCGACCAGGGATCGATCCCACGCCCCCTGCAGTGGAAGCGCGGAGTCTAGTCAGTAAGTCAGTCGTGTCTGACTCTTTGCGACCCCATGGACTGTAGCCCCCAGGCTCCTCTGTCCATGGGATTCTCCAGGTAACAACACTGGAGCGGGTTGCCATTTCCTGCTCCAGGGGATCTTCCCAACCGACGCATCGAACCTGGGTCTCTTATGTCTCCTGCGTTGGCAGGTGGGTTCTTTGCCACTGAGCCCCCTGGGAAGCCCAGGAAGCTGCTGAAGAGCCAGGACTTCCTGCTCCGTCTCCGCTCCCACTCACGGGGTGCCTGCCTTCCCGATACGCGCTCCACCTCCCGAGCCGAGTCTTCACCCGCCCTGGGATATTCCAGCCCCAGGATCTCTCTGGGTTCCCTCTGCCCAGCCTGTTCTCTTGCTTGTGCTCCCAGGCCAGCACCGGCTGGTTTTCTGGTTGTCCTCCAGGTGTTTAGCGGGGCTCCCCAGCCATGAAGCCGGACTCTCGGGGGCGTGCCTCCACCCCAAACTGACCCCCTGCCAAGAACACTCAGCTTTCTTTTGAACCGTGTGCCTGCTGCGAAGACGTGCGAGGGGACAGTTACTGCCGGTGAGCAAGAGGCAGACTTCCCCTTTCTTTTCAACTGGGTTTAAACTCTGCTTGAGGAATCGCAGAAGCAGCGGCAGAGGCCAGGGAGAAAAAGTGCTCAGTTTAGAAGCAGCTGGAAACACACTTGTTGGCTGAGACTCTGAACTGCTGGCTGGCGAGGAATCCGGGGGGCCACGGGCCTGCTCCATGAGCTCTCTGTGCATTTGCAGGCGGCCAGCTGGCTTCACTGCCCAGCCCATACCAAATCCACATTCTCGTGGGCCGCGGGCTGGGCCGAGTGGCCCCAAACAGCACCCAAGTTCCACACGAAGCTGGGGACGGATGCTGGCGATTTCTTGCTGATTGTGCCAGAAACTAGCACTCAGGGAATTCCTGGTCCAGCGGCTGGGACTCGGTGTTCTCACTGCCAGGGCGCGGGTTCAGCCCTGGCTGGGGAACTAAGACGCTGCAAGCCACAAGGTGGGGCCAAAGGAAAAGTGAAACGAGACGAGCATGCAGATGGTCTGGAGGATGGTTTCTTTCCTTTTGATTTAACTGGAATTGCAGACTGTTAGACCTGGAAAGATCATTAGGGGTCTGGTCAGCCCTGGGACCCTGCAACATGAGGGTGATGTTCATGAGCTGAAGATTAAATTAGACCCCGGTCTTCAGCTGTCTGCCTCAGTGGCTGGATTTTTTTCCACCATCTGCATTCTTCCCACCACTCCATATTCCTGTCTTCCAATTTTTTTAAAAGAAATTGTTTTATTTATTTTTGCAGTCTGGGTTATTGATACATCGTTTCCCCTCTCTGAACAAGCTTCTGTCTGTAGAGTCCCAAAAGGAAGTGAAAGGCTGTGTTTTTAGAAGTAAAAATCCATGCTAAAATCTGGCAAGTTAATAATCCTAAATATGCTCCGTGGTTGAAGTGTGAGTGGAAGATGAGACTCTCAGCGTTAATATTGGAGTCCTCGATCGTATATCCTACATGGGCTTCATAAATCACACAGGTGCACCTAAATGGAAAGTATTCTTTCTATGGAATAGCAAATTCATTTTTCTAAGACCCTGTACAAATCTAAAAAAAAGAAAGTCACTTGAAACTAACATAACATTTTAAGTCCACTGCACTTCAATAAATAAATTTTTTAAATAAAAAAAATTACTCCTTTAAAAACTTAGAACCAGTTATGTTCTTATTAAACTGTCTCTGTATTCAACACAGATGTCCTCAACCTGAATTTACTAACTAACTGAAGGGAAGTTCTACTGAAATATTTTCACAGTGTTTAACTGACATTTAGGAGGGGCTCCCTGTAACTTTCTGGTTGATGAGAGGAAAAGGTTTCTAACTTCCTAGGAAAGCTCATCACTTTAGAAGGAAAAGGACGCGGGTCGTTCATAGGAAGCCGTTTTCCGGCTGAGCCATGGCCCCGGAAGTCCAGCTCCTCCGGGAGCGGCCGCCTGCACGTGGATGCCTGGCCCGGCCTCGGGTGAGCGCCGGGCCGCTGGGTCAGAGAGGAGTGCAGTTCTGGCCCCACTCGTGTCAACCGTCGCTTGTGGTCTAATTCCAGGACAAGAAGACACCAGCTTTGTCTGCTGTCGGTGATGCTGTCAGCCATCCTCCCAGATTCACCTCCGGGGGGCTCTGCTCTGGGTTCGCTCCTGAGGGTCTTTGGACTTAAAGCTTCGCCCTTGAGCATCTGAGTCAGAGCATCTGTCTCACTCCCCAAGTGGATCTCGACAAGAGAAGCCATTTTCATCAACGTTTCCCTGCAGGACTAATAAGGGCTGCAGGCAGACTGAGAGGGAAGATCCTCTTTGTTCTCAGGGGTGAGGTGAGCCCTGCCCACAGACTCAGGGCAAACGGTCAGAGAAAAAGCCTGCTTTCCTTACCAAAGTCGAGTTTGCTCCAGATCCTCTTGTAACAAAGAGACGCACCCCTGGGATCCGCAGAGCGCACGTCCTCGTGGACTGCTCCCTTGGTCCCTAGGGCTGAGCACCAGCGAGGGACCCACCTTTGTCCGCTGACAAGGGGAGGGAGGGGAGGGGAGGGGAGGGGAGGGGCTCTGGAGGTTTCCTTAATGGAGGGATGTCAGAGCTGACATCCCTTGGCCAACACCCTGGTCCCATGCAGTTGTTTCGGAGCGACCACACCCCTGCCTGGGCAGAGGGGAACGGGCCCGGAGCCACACACCCAGGCTGAGACGCTGCCCCGGGACAGCCACCTGGGGGCGGGGGGAGGTTTGCCTCCCACCACGGTCACCATCTGCTGAGTGATGCTCTCACACCGGGGCCCTGAGACGGACAAGGATCTGGGTTCACAGCGGGAACAGACCCGGGACAGGGCAGGGGCGGGTCTCGGGCACACGCGGGCCAGAGCATCCTGGGGCCGTCAGTTATCACCAGACGCCGTGAACGCACGTTGGGACACTTGAACGCAGTGTCCCAGCCATCCACAGACGAGGCGGGCAGACACGGCCTTCACCGGGGCGTGAGGACGCCCGCGACTGTGAGAATTAAAGTGACGCGGGGAGCGGCGTGTGCAGCGGCCCGTCGGCGACAGTCACCACTACGTTAGGACCTGCGGCTCTTTATACGAGCCTGTTGTAAACCCAAACACGTGAGTAATAAAGTCACTCAGTGCTGCTGATGGAGGGGGGTGATCAGCAAGAAACCACCCGGTGTCAGGGTCCCTCATAAACTTCCCCAGGTTAGTAATTCCTTCTTTTCCTGTTTTGAACTGGTGTGTTTTCAAGGATAAATGCACATGAATATCGTTTCTACCTGTAACATACTCAAAGGGCAGAGTTTCCTGAACTGGCTAAACATTAAAAAGTCCAGGAGAAATTTAAAATTTATAAATCATTGTTGGTGATTTGATCTATGGTTCCTCTGATTTAGAAAAGGCAGAGGAACCAGAGATCAAATTGTCAACATCTCCCGGATTATAGAAAAAGCAAGGGAATTCCAAAAAACCATCTACTTCTGCTTCATTGACTACACCAAAGCCTTTGACTGTGTGGATCACAACAAACTGGAAAATTCTTACAGAGATGGGAATACCAGACTACCTTACCTGTCTCCTGAGAAGCATGTATACAGGACAAGAAGAAACAGAACTGGACATGGAACAACAGACTGGTTCTAAATCAGGAAGCAGTACGTCAAGGCTGTATATTGTCTCCCTGCTTATTTAACTTATGTGCAGAGCCCATCAAGAGAAATGCAGGCTGGATGAGGCACAAGCTGGAATCAAGATTGCCGGGAGAAATATCAATAATCTCAGATATGCAGATAACACCACACTTATGGCAGAAAGCAAAGAGGAACTAAAGAGCCTCTTGATGAAAGTGAAAGAGGAGGGTGAAAAAGTTGGCTTAAAACTCAACATTCAAAAAACTAAGATCATGGCATCCAGCCTCATCACCTCATGGCAAATAGATGGGGAAACAGTGGAAACAGTGACAGACTATTTTCTTGGGCTCCAAAATCACTGCAGATGGTTACTGAAGCCATGAAGTTAAAAGACGATTACTCCTTGGGAGAAAAGCTATGACCAACCTAGACAGCATATTAAAAAGCAGACACATTACTTCGTGGACAAAGGTCAGTCCAGTCAAAGCTATGGTTTTTCCAGTAGTCATGTATGGATGTGAGAGCTGGACCATAAAGAAAGCTGAATGCCAAAGAATTGATGCTTTTGAATTGTGGTGCTGAGAAGACTCTTGAGAGTTTCTTGAACAGCAGGGAGATCAAACCAGTCAGTCCTAAAGGAAATCAACCCTGAATATTCACTGGAAGAACTGATGCTGAAGCTGAAACTCCAATACTTTGGCCACCTGATGAGAAGAACTGACTCATTGGAAAGGACTCTGATGCTGGGAAAGATTGAAGGCAGGAGAAGGGGACGACAGAGGATGAGATGGTTGGATGGCATCACTGACTCAATGGACATGAGTTTGGGTGGACTCCGGGACTTGGTGATGGACAGGGAGCCTGGCGTGCTGCAGTACATAGGGTCGCAGAGAATTGGACACGACTGAGCGACTGAACAACACAACAAATAAATCACTGTACCTTGTCTGTCACTTATCAAAGTCAGAATACGGAGTGCTAAGAAATTTCTTTTTAAAAACTCCCAGTCTCTCCAGGTGGCTCTGACTCAGTGAGTGAGCTTTGGGACACACGTTTCAGCGTACACTGGAGTCCCCTAGGGTGTGTCAGACTGAAGATTCTGATTCAGAACAGGTTGGGGTGGGGCTCGAGATTCTGTGCTTCTAGCAAGCTCCCCAGTGGGGCTGACGTCAGTGATCCTGAGACCACCCTGAGCAGCGGGTTATAGGACCGGTCTCTAGGTGAGCGACCACACCCAGGGAACCTCTCTTGTCACGCTGGGCCCGGGTCTCAGTGGTAGGATGCGCCCTGCTCCCCTTTATCCCTGGATCTCTTCCAATGTGTGGACTTGCCTTTGCAAAGGGGCCACTCAGCTCAGGGCTGGACCCTCCCTGCTGGGCCCCCCACCACCCTCTGCAGGCCCGGCACCAGCAGGAAACAAAATCGCTTTAATCATGAAGACACGTGTGTCTGGTAGAGAAGGCCAGGGAGACGCTTTCATTTATTGTCACGGACTGAGAAACACGTCTGGAAATGCTTTATACAGGTGCTGCGGAGCCACAGAGAGGGGTGGGGTGGACGAGACACCACTGTACACCGCCTTCCCTCGAGGCGCTCCAGCTCTTCATCCTGACGCTTGAACCGAGGACAGCCAGCGACAGCTGACCTCTGTCACTGAGGCTGCAGAAGAGGGGACACTTCGCTCAGTTCATCAGTTCCTGGAGGGCAGGCAGAGTGAGGCTATTTAAAGCTGATGCAGGGGCCCCTTGAGGTCTGCTAGGGGCCCCACGGCAAACAGAACAGATGCTGCCAGTGGTCCACGCTGCTGTTGGAGGCTGGTCCCGGCTCCTAGGCCCGGGGCTTCTCTTGATTCTCAATGACAAGCTTGTCGGTCGAATACATCTGGCCAATGTGGACCTGGAGGCAAAGAGAACACAGAGGTCAGGGACTTGGCTCCGTGAGCTGCGGAAACTCAGAAAGCGCATCCCCAGGGCGCTGGTGCAGACGCGCGTCGTTCTGGAAGCCGTGCTGCGGCCAGAGTGCAGTCACGGCTTTGCTTCCTCTCTGTCTTGGCACCGTACCCCCCCACGCCAGTTCCCCCGCTTTGGGGACAGTGGGAGGTTGCCATTCACGCCTTCTCGCCCCTGGAACAGCCCCAGTGGCGGGCTATCCTGAGCCGGTGAGACCCAGGCTGCCCTGCGCACGGCGACTCCGCACCCACAGGATTTCCGGCCCTCAGGACCGGTTCTTCCGGCAGGATGGAGTTTTACCGTAAGGCGTGAGTGAGCCTCATCCACACCGGGCAAAGCCTGGCTCTGCACGCACCTGTCTCACTCTCCACCTCTGTCCTCTGGCCTCAGCATCCTCACCTGTAAGAGAGCCCTGGCGGTCCCAGCAGATCATCACAGTCCTCTGCTTTGGACCCACAACACCGTTGGTACCTACAGGGTGTGACAGCCCAGGGCCAGTCGCATGGGTGCCGCAGTGCGGGCAGGGTATTGGGTTTCCTGCCACCTCCCGAGGGGCCGGCCCTGCCTCTTAACGTGCCCCCAGCCGGCAGCAGCCAGAGCGATGCTGTGAAGCCTGCTGTCCCCAGTCGGCAGCCCACCTGGGCCACCTTCAAGGGCATGTGTCTCAAAGGCAGGGCAGGTGACCCAGGCATGCTGTGGCCCTGGGTCCTGCAGTCCTATGACCACTGATGAGACGATGAGAGAAGGAAGCAGAGATGATTTAGGGGCATTTGTTGAGGGAAAGCCCCCACGAGCCCTGGAGGAGGTGTGAAGGGCAGCCTAGTCCCAGCCAAGACACAGATGAGTGGCAGGCACCTCCTGTACCAGGACTGTGCTCGGGGAAGACTGAGACTGATCCTGCCCTCAGGAAGCTCAGAGTCTGGGAGGGGAGACACAAGGAGGGAGGTAACTGTAACTTGATGGCTGGAGCATCTGCAGCCATTCTAGCACTAGGAGGTAAGTTTGCTTCATCACACTGAAGATGAGAGGCAGGAAGCAGGAGCCTGGGTTCTTGATGACTGTGGAGCCACCAGCCAGCTTAACTAGCTTATTGCCAACTTTCTTTTACATGAGAGAAAAATCTCTGTATTTTTAAATGTGTTATTTGCATTTCTTGTTATACACAACTAAACCAAATCCTAATTGATATGACTGCATACTGTGAATTTTAATTGATGACTGATAAAAAAAAGGTCACTGCAAAGAAGGTGTGCCTAGGATAAGTGGAAACAATATTACTATCACCTGGGGAAGTGCCATTAACAGACAGTCTGAAAATTTCTGAAGTTTAAACAAAGCCACATGGAGACTTAGAGAGATCTCCTTTTGTCCCACAATACTTGTTTTAGAGTATGTGGCTATTAATATTTTAGCATTTTTTTGGTCTAGTATTTTTATTCACTTATACATTTAAAATGTATGCATATATATTCAAGCAGAATATTTATATTTGGAATCATAACTTTAAAAACTTAACTTTATATCCTTATGTCATGAAGTAGTCTTTGAAAGGATATTTTTAATAATGGACAAAACTGCACTGTGAAGAGGCATAATTTAATCATTCTCATGTGATGAATGTTTGAAGAGTTTTTGCTGAGTCTTGGGGTTACCATTCTCATGTATAAACCTTTTATAGTATCCCTGATTTTTCTTGTAAAAGGTTTCTAGAAGTGGGATTACTGGGTAAATAGATATGAATATTTTTATGGCTCTTGATGGATCTTGCAAAACTACTTTCCAAAAGTGCGCATTTGCTTGACAACTGACCCTCTGGATGGTCTGGAGGTTTGGCAGAACAAACAGGTCTTTCCACCTGGCTCACGGTGGTCAGTGTGTGTGCCCACGGCCCCCTTCCGCAGCCTGGCCCTCCTAACAGATGCCCCGCCAGACAGTTCACGCAGTACTTGCTTCTCAGAGCCAGCATCTACAGGGTTAGGTGCTCTCGCAAGAAATGCAGCCCTGTGAGGTGCCTGGTCCCGCTCAGCGCCATGAAGGGCTCCAGAGAAGAGGGCAGAATCAAGAACCAGGGGACGCTCCAAAGAGTTCAGACTCGAGAACGCTGCTCGGGTGAAGCAGGAGACGTGTTGGCCGGTGCCTACCACACCCCGTATCCTTCGGCCCGGGGACGGGCGCAGAGCTGACCCGGGGGACACCGGAAACAGACTGTCTGCTGGCCAGCGGCCGGAAGTCCCCGGGGTGGGTGGGGAAGCTCTGTGAGGCGAAAGCCACCTGGTGGCAGGTCGGCACCCGCAGCTGCTGGAAGTGCTGCTGGGGGGGGCTTCACCAGGCCCTCTTGGGAGCGGGCAGAACCCAGGATCCCGTCAGTGCGAGAGCTGGCCCCTACCCAGGGTGGTGACCGCAGGAGCCCGGCAAACCGCCGGAGAGAAGCCCGTCAGCGCTCACGCTGCCCCCCCTCGGGCCTGCATGCAGGCCCCAGGCCAGCAGGCCGGCAGCGCGAGCATCGCCACGAGGGGAGGTGACCTGCGGCTGGGGCCAGCGGGCTCCGCGGCGCCTTTATCCCCGCCCGGGGACGCTGTCCGCGTGCGTCCTTGGAAGTCAGGCCGCTCTGCGTTCTGCCATCCTTAGGACCCCTCTTCAGGGTCAGTGTGAGCCGATTTGGGTTACAGAGGTGCTTTAGACAAACATGAAAAGCTCAGAGAAAAAGACCAGTACTGAGTGGGCAACGGCTGCCTTCCGGAGGCCTGCCGCCGGGCCGTGCCCTGCGCCTCACTGGACCTCACTGGACCACAAGGGCTGCACGGGGCGCGCGCGCGCGCTGCTCCGCTTGGTTACGAGTCCCTGACTCTGGGTTTGGGGTGCGGGGCGGCGACACCTGAGACGGCCGCACCAGCACACTCACAACGTCCAGAGCGACGCACACAGCGGATCCGGAGGCGGGGTCACGGCAACCCAGAGCGCGCGGCCCGGTGGAAGGCTCGGGCTGTGAGCGGGCCCACCTCCTGGCAGCCGGCCAGCGTGGGCGTGATGGACCGGGTGTGAGCAGGTGCCCGCAGAGAAAAGGGTGAGCACCCACCCTCTCCACCCCCGCCCCGGGCACTGCCCCCGAGACCCAGCCCCCGGGGCGGTCTCTCCACCCCCCACACCCAGGTGGACGCCACGCCCGGGGGGCGCGGGCCCACCTTGCTTCCCGTGAGAAATGGTGGCGACAGCAGACACAGGAGGAGGAAGCAGCGTGCCCACGCCCCCACAGCGCGCCTCTCACGCTCAGCACCCCGGGTCAGGACACACACGCCCCTCGGCCCCTCTGTCCCCCTCAGCACCCGCCCTGCCGGCACTGCTGTGTGAGACGCCGGGACGTGGGCACCGGCTGTCAGCCATGGCCACACCTTCCCAGGGCCGGGAGCCTCCGGAAACACCCCGGGGTGGATGCACCCTGGCACACCTGATTAACGGGGCTCCCTTCTGTCTCCCCCCACCCCCAAGACAGGCTGAAAAGAACACTGCGGTGGACACTGGGAGACAAACACCCCAAATTCAGAAAAACAAGGTTACAGTGGGAAA
The DNA here is from genome assembly GCF_910594005.1 of Cervus elaphus. Taxonomy (NCBI): domain Eukaryota; kingdom Metazoa; phylum Chordata; class Mammalia; order Artiodactyla; family Cervidae; genus Cervus; species Cervus elaphus. The sequence continues at coordinate 49,493,243 of NC_057821.1, read as the reverse complement.
TTCTGATATTCCTCCAAAACAAAATAGAGCCAGACACTCAAGGACTTGGCCAAAGAAAATCCTAAAAAGCCTTGCATTTCTCAGGTTAATTTACTCTCGATTAGACTTTTGATTTAGTTGCCAGAGAGTTGCCCTTCACTTTATCTTAGAGCATATCCTCAATGTGCAATCATTAAAAATGACATTGCAGAAGACTATTTAATGACCTGGAGAATACAATTTGAGTGAAAAAGAAAAAGCACAATACAAATCACAATTGAGAGGTAACCATCCCATGTCCTGGCTTCACAACTCTGCCCTAAACTCACAGCTTTTTCTTCGTGTAGTCCTGGGTCCCCAGGGGGCAGGCCAGTACTGACCAACAGGTGGGGGATTCCGACATGATTTCACCCCAAGAAGGCTTCTATGACTGTGGCTTTCAGGACACCCCCAGGGTGAGGACAGGGGCATTTCTGCCTCCCCCCCCAGCCCTCCCCCTCCGCCCTCCAACCTCTGATCTGCTTCACCTGCTGAGCAATCCATTGTTAGGAAAGTCATGTTTACTGGGCAGGTACCAGGCTGAGTGGTGTAATTGCTTAGCTTCTTCCTTTTGTTGTTACTGTTCAGTCATTAAGTTATGTCTGACTCTTCGTGACCCCATGGATTGCAATACCACAGGCTTCCCTGTCCCTCACTATCTCCCAGAATTTTTTCAAACTCATGTCCATTGAGTCGGTGATGCCATCCAACCATCTCATCCTCTGTTGTCCCCTTCTCCTCCTGCCTTCAATCTTTCCCAGCATCAGGGTCTTTTCCAATGAGCCAGCTCTTTGCATCAGGTGGCCAAAGTACTGGAGCTTCAGCATCAGTCCTTCCAACGAATATTCAGGATTGATTTCCTTTAGGATTGACGGGTTGGATGTCCTTACAGTCCAAGGGACTCTCAAGAGTCTTCTCCAACACCACAATTCAAAAGCATCAATTCTTTGGCGCTCAGCCTTCTTTACGGTCCAACTCTCACATCCATACATGACCACTGGAAAACCATAGCTTTGGCTAGATGGACCCTTGTTGGCAATGTGATGTCTCTGCTTTTTAACATGCTGTCTAGGGTTTTCATAGCTTTCCTTCCAAGGATAAACCATCTTTTTAATTTGATTAAAAATGTCTTTTTAGTTTCTCCCTTAATTTTTACAAATATCCTATCTCTACATGACACATACATCTTTTGGATAAATAAAAGGAATCAGAAGAATTTAATGACCTGCCTACACTGTCACAACTGGTACACAAATTATGGAGCTGACATAGTCCAACCCAGCCAGGTCTTCTGACTCCAAAACCTATGGCCTTTCCAAATATATATATCCATAACAACACCTCGCTACTTTATCAGAGCTAAGTAAGCCTCTCAAGGGTCAAGGAACAGAGGGAGGGAGAAGACGGCCAGCTCCTGGGTTGGAGATGGGCCTGGAAAGGTGAGAAGGGATCTGGGAAGACCAAACTCCATCATCTTTGTACTCTAGCACACATCCTCTGAAAGTGTTTCTGTCCCCTGTAATTAATACTTTAAGCAGAAGCCCCGTGTTAGTCAAACAGAAGTGCCCATGGCCCCTCAGGCCAGGCTGCAGAGGCTGAGGCAGGTGGAGAGAGCTCTAGCTGTGGGCCTGTGGCAGGAGCTCCCCGCAGCCACAGGCGTTTCCAGGAGGGGGTGGGTGGGGTGTTAGCTGATGAAGCTGAGCAGGGAACCCACAGGCAGCCCTGGGTCCCACGGAGAACTTCGGTTTGTGATGCTCCATGAGGAGCAACAAGACCCCGCCCGTGTTTCTGAGTCTGTTCTGATTTTGCCAGGACAGCACGCTGGCTGAGAGCAGACGGGCCTGCCAAGGCCGCTGCGAGCCCTCTTTGGGGAGGTGAGTCTCACTAGGAAACGGCATTTTCCTTCCTGACCGGGGCAGGGGGCTGGCCCTGCTGAGCGTCCACAGGCCCGAGGGCAGCAGGAACCACCAGGACTGGGGGCGGAAGGAGGAAGCCCCCTCCCGTCCCTGAGGGGTCAGCGGGCAGCACCGCTTGGCCTCCTGGAAAGTGCCCGCCCCGGCCTCGGGCGTGGCTTACGGGTCACACTTGGCACACAGCTGTGGTGAAAGACGCAACATAAATCTCCGCTTGAACCCCTTCAGAGGAGCCAATCCGCTGGCATTAGTGACAGTCACGTGCTGTAACCAACCCTGGACCGCCCAGCCCAGGACCTTGTCAGCCCCCAACCCCGCCCCAAGGAAGCCTCGCACCCCCAGCAGTCACCCCCCTCCCGCCCCAGCCCCATGGATTTACTCGTGTCTCTCCGGGTTTCCTTATCTTGAATTATTTCCTAGAGACGGAACTGTATAGCGTGTGGCTTTGTGCCAGGCTTCTTTCACTGGCGTGATGTTCTCCAAGCATGATCAGGAACTCGCAGATCTCAAGGCTGATTTCTGCTGCATGCACACGTCCTAGTGTGTCCAGCCCTTCTTCAGTTGAAGGACACTTGGGCTGTCTGGACCTCTGGCTGTTGTGAACAGTGCTGCTATGAACATTTCTGCACAAGATTCTGTTTAAATAACTGCTTCAGTTCTTCGGGAGTGGAAGTGCTGGGGATGAGGTGATTTTATGTTTAACTTCATCTAGAAACCACCCAACTATTTCAACACACGCCAGAAATTTTTTAAAGCTTCCCAGGTGAGTCTAGCATCTAGCCAAGCATAAGTACCCAGCTGGTTAAGATCCAACTATCAATTTTTATATACAATAAATGACAAAATAAAGATGCAACCAGCAAAACTCAGACACAAGAACTTCTTCAGCAAACGACAAGGGAAAACAAGAGTGTGTGGGGGACGATATGGTGAACCCACAGATAGGAGACATATTATCCAAAACCTTATTTTCATCCTAGGTCAAACATACAAAGTTAAGAAAATTATATTTGTGAGATAATCTGAAAATTTAAACACTGTATATTTGATGATAGAGAAGAAAGTGGCAACGCAGTGCAGTACTTTTGCCTGGAAAATCCCATGGACAGAGGCGCCTGCTGGGCTACAGTCCATGGGGTCAGAGCTGGACATGGCTGAGCAACTGAACGCACATACTTCATGATATTAAGAAATTATTGTTAGTATGTTCATTATAATAATAGTATTGTAGTTATATTTCACAAAATAATCTATCTTTCCAAGTATGTACTAAAATAGTTTCACATAAAACATACATTTTCTCAAATAACATGGGTGGGCATATGCATAGAATGCCATTGGCCATGAAGATGTAATTACGAGAGGAGGGTGAAGGGTGATGGGTACTCAGAGCTCATTATACTGTTCTTTCTACTTTTGTATTTGTTCATATTTTCCTGTAAGACAAAATTAATAATAAACTGGCATAGGTATCATGAAAATCAGTACGGAGGTTCCAAAAAAATTAAAAATAGAACTACTATCTGATCCAGCATTCCCATTTCTGGGTATATGCCCAAGGGAAATGAAACCAGTCCCTTGAAGAGATTTCTGCATGCCCAGTCAGTGCAGCGTTACTTCTGATAGACAAGATATAGAAGCAACCAGTGTTTGTTCAAAGACCAATGGATAAAAGAGAATGCCGTGTATATGCGCATGCACGGACACACAGAGCAATATTACTCACCTACAGAGAGAAGATCCCTCCATCTGTGAAAACATGAATGGACCCGTAGGACACTGGGCTGGGACAGACACAAAAGACAATATTGCATGATCTCATGTGTATGTAGAAATAAAAAGAAGAAAATCCAAACTCATGGAGTGCTAGGATGAACGGTGTTTACTAGGGTGAATGGGGAGGGGACGTGGATACTGATCGAAAGGTGTGAACTCTGACTGATAAGACGAGACCGGTGTGGAGACCTAAGGGTGTCCATCTAATGGCGGCTCCAGTTCACAAGGGTGTTCTGCATGCTTGCAACCCGCTAAGACCAAATCTCAGTGCTCTCACCACACACACAGAGGGGGCTGTTTGCGGGTAGGGTTTCAATCAGGTTGGCTGTGAAAATCATCTCAGAATGTGTGCGACTATGAAAACATCATGTCATACGCTTAAATATACACAACTTTTATTTGCAAATCAAACTGTAATAAGGAAACAAGAAACAAACAAAAAAACCACAGCCATTGCAAACTAACACTGGCTGCAGATGGAAGCAGAGGTCTGTCTGTTCAGGGACCCTCTTCTCTGCTCCTCACTGCCCTCTCTGAGCTAACTGCCTCCCGGGACTGTGAGCGGCGTGCCCGTCAGCAGAGTGTGCTTTCCGGGCATCGGAATCACCTCCCCAAGCGGGGTCCACTCTCGGTGCCGCGAGTCATGTCTCCTTCAAAGACAAGGACTTTCTTTTAAGTTTTCCTGCTGACTCCATTCAGAAAAGCTTCCCAGCTCTAGAATTTGAAACAAACCCAATACTTTCTTTTTTTACGGTGGTAAAATATGCACAAAATAAATATGCCATTTGAGCCATTTTAAAACGTACAGTTCTGCGGCATTAAATATGTTCCCATTTTTGTGTAGCCATCGCCACCATCCATCTTAACTTCTATCCATCTTAACTTTTTCAAATTCCGTGGTTGCTAGAGATAAAGCCTAAGAATTTAATCCCCGAAGAAGAGTAGTATTAATGTTCACCGAACCCCTACTAGGCTCCAGGCACTTACACTGGGCGCTTAATTCCCAGAACGGGCCCTCCTGCTTTGCTAACACTCCCGGGCAACAGGTGTGAAAGTCTGTGCTACTGCAGGGTGAGAGGACAGAGGTCTGGGCTGGCGGGAGCCGGGGCAAGGCTGCTCTCAATGGTGCAGCTGCCAAGCTGAGAGCTCTGACTCATCGGGCTCCCGGCCCAAGCCCGAAGTCCGGGGAAAAGCAAAGTTCAACCCACCCCGTCAGCACGACCCCATAAACGGGGCTACTGCATCACGGCTACAGCTTCGATCAACAAGACACTTCCAAGTAAGGCTACAGAAACCAAGTTCAACTCACAGCACAGGTCACGCTGTATTTACAGAAACCACAGCCAGTGCTGGGGGCTGAGGAGTTACGTAAAAGTGAGTGTTTGCTTTTAAAACAGTACCTCTTTACCGTTTTTTTTCATACTTTTGATGTAATGATGTTTAACATTACACCTTTTTAAAAAAAAATAAAGTTTAAAATTTGACGAAATTTTAAAAGATGTGGGGGGAGGGGGAATTTATAAGCACATGATACGTATGTCCAAATCACACAAGCTTCAGTCTTGCAGGACGCCTGCCTGCCGTTTCTCAGAGAAGCAAGGCTCCAGGCTGTTCCGGGTATTCAGAGCGCGTGGCCGAGGCCCCTCTTGGACCACGGGCTTGGCAGAGGAGCAGCCCCTGGCGTGTCAACAGGCTCTGCACCCGTGGGCATGCGAGGCCTCCTGCTTCCTTGCTTCTTAGGTTCTTATTCAGTCAGTAAGAGCCTGTTACAATTCTAACATGGTGTACTTAAAAACAGTTTAAATGGTAAGCTTTGTAACATGTATCTTACCAGAGTTTTATTTCTAACTTTCCAGTTTTTGCATCTAGAGTTTTCATGTCTGAAAAATCTATATTTTATATAAAGTAACTGACCATTTTTCACAATTGTGGGATTGAAAACAAGACTGTCCCAGGGCCCAGGTCCTTTGCAGGAACGGGAGAGACGGGGGATGGGGGGGCTGCAACCCAGGGTTCTTGCAGCTCCACATTTTCTATTAAAAGGACGAGTCTCATGTCTGTTCTACCCAAGGCTCCACTCTCCCTTCCGCAGGTTAACGGTTCAAGGGAAACCCCGCCTGCTTTGTAGTTTTTCCCTGCCCATGTGAAACATGGTTTTCCCTCCATGACCTCACCGTTCTTCAAAGAGATGATGTTAACCGACAGCATCTTTCCGAGCTCACAGTCACGCCTGATGTCGAGAGCTGGGGATGCCGCAGCAACTCAGCCTGGAAAGAGGATGCGGTAGCAGTCCTGTGCCTGCCCGCCTCACCGCCGTGCAGCCTGTGGTCCAGCAGCTGCCCGTCTCCCTGCCCCAGCCTGGATCACCGCCCCACTGCCCGTCTCCCTGCCCCAGCCTGGATCACCGTGTGGCTGCCCGTCTCCCTGCCCCAGCCTGGATCACCGAGTTGTTGCCCGTCTCCCTGCCCCAGCCTGGATCACCGCGTGGCTGCCCGTCTCCCTGCCCCAGCCTGGATCACCGCCCCACTGCCCGTCTCCCTGCCCTAGCCTGGATCACCGTGTGGCCCCCATCTCTCTGCCCCAGCCTGGATCACCGTGTGGCCCCCATCTCTCTGCCCCAGCCTGGATCACTGCGTGGCTGCCCGTCTCCCTGCCCCAGCCTGGATCACCGCCCCACTGCCCGTCTCCCTGCCCCAGCCTGGATCACCGCGTGGCTGCCCGTCTCCCTGCCCCAGCCTGGATCACCGTGTGGCCCCCATCTCTCTGCCCCAGCCTGCATCACCGCGTGGCTGCCCGTCTCCCTGCCCCAGCCTGGATCACCGTGTGGCTGCCCGTCTCCCTGCCCCAGCCTGGATCACCGCGCGGCTGCCCGTCTCCCTGCCCCAGCCTGGATCACCGCGCGGCTGCCCGTCTCCCTGCCCCAGCCTGGATCACCGCGCGGCTGGCCGTCTCCCTGCCCCAGCCTGGATCACCGAGTTGTTGCCCGTCTCCCTGCCCCAGCCTGGATCACCGCCCCACTGCCCGTCTCCCTGCCCCAGCCTGGATCATCGCGCGGCTGCCCGTCTCCCTGCCCCAGCCTGGATCACCGCGCGGCTGCCCGTCTCCCTGCCCCAGCCTGGATCACCGCGCGGCTGCCCGTCTCCCTGCCCCAGCCTGGATCACCGCGCGGCTGCCCGTCTCCCTGCCCCAGCCTGGATCACCGAGTTGTTGCCCGTCTCCCTGCCCCAGCCTGGATCACCGAGTTGTTGCCCGTCTCCCTGCCCCAGCCTGGATCACCGCCCCGCTGCCCGTCTCCCTGCCCCAGCCTGGATCACCGCGTGGCTGCCCCGGCAGTCTTAGCCATTCAGCGCTCTGTGAGACTTCGAGGAGCTGAGACGCCCCGTGTGCTGTCTCAGGGCAGGGAGACCTCAGTGGTGCCCCTGCAGGTCAAGAAGGCCCACGGGGAGGCTGAGGCGGCACCTGAGACAGTCGAGCGCTCCGAGGCCCCAGGCTGTGCTGCAGATCTCCCGCAGTGGAGCTGACTGCGGTGCCTCTCAGGACACAGGGCCCATTGTGGACAGCGGTCAGACACTGACCCAGTAGCCTCCTCCTCTGGCTGACACAGGGGGTAAAGTGACCGCTGCGGGGCGAGGGGCCTCCGCCCGGGGTCACAGAGCCCGTGCTGACTTGCGGGCAGGTGTCACTGCTGAGACACTAGCCCTTCCTGCTTCTCGGCTGTAATACGCTGGTGACCGTGACGGGCGGTGAGAGGCAGACCGCTGCGGTCACAGGACCCTGTGCTTCCAGGAATGACTGAGCACGAGGCCTCTGCCCCGTGAAGAGCCAAGCGAGGACACGGTCCTCTCTGCTCTGACCCCACAGAGCTCTGAAGGTGCTGCCGTCCCTCGTGTAACCCTCAACACGTGTCACCCCAGGAAAACCCCGTGCCCCAGGGAGTGAGCGCAGAGGCCCAGGACAGCCAGTGAGACCTGGCAGTGTAATAACACGCTCCAGCAGCAGGTGGCAACAGAGGACTTCGCCAGCGATTGGGCAGCCGGTTCTGAAATGCTGGGAGGCAGCTTTTAACGGCTATTGTTTAAGTGATTTATGTGTTTGCATTCTACTCAACCTTATATATGCATTGCTGAATAAAACATTCACAGTGTATTTTCCACCGGCAGCTGAGCTCCAATTCCAAGCTTCTGAATCCTAATTCCCAAGCCCCTGACTGCAGATTGCTTTCTCCAGAACCATTCCATCCCCAGGAGAAGAAACACTTGGGCGTGGCGGGGGCCGGGGTGGGGTGGAGGGACGTCTGGTGTGACAGCCTCACCGGAGTGGCTGACCAGGTGTGTGCTGCCCCCGCCCCCTCAGGGCCCCCCCGCCCTCCACTGGGTCCCCTGCCTCCTCCATCCCTTGCTGCCTGCTCAGACCGCATGACCCGACATGTGGGGAGGAGAGGGCGGCCTTGGGCCGGCTTGGGCAAGGAGGGCAGAGCGGCTTGTGTGTAAGGCATGTGTCAGGTTTATAAGAAAGAAAAAATTCTCACACACTCACACAGGGTATCAGGTTTCCCCCCGTCCTTCCCAGAGACCCCCTGCCCCAGCCCAGGCATGAGCGGCCTGGCGCGGATGCCCAGGGGAAGAAGCAGCCCTCGTGAGGTGCGCGGCGGGCCGGCCACGGCGGGCAGTGCCATCTGCCGGGCCCAGTGCTGGGCTGGGCTGTCCTGGGCGGGGGTGGTCGCCAGCCCAGCGCATCGCTGGCCTGTGTGGCAGGCCCTTCCCGCCCAGCCTCAAGCTGCCCCGCCCGCCTTTGTCTCTATTTGAATAAAGGAAAGGACATCCACTCGTAATGAGTGGAGACAAGATGACTCTCATTTTCCAGGAGAGGAAAAGGAGGCTTACAGAGATTAGGAGCGGAGCTCAGCCTCCCGCAGCCAGCGTGCGCTTGCCCAGAGCCGCGGGCAGTCTGTCCTGGGCTTTGCGCTGTGATGGCCAGGGCTCGAGCAGGGCCCCCAGAGGAACAGGCTCAGGAGAGCGGTACGACCCTCGTCGCCGCGGGGCTGGGGGCACAGGCGAGGTGGCTGCCGAGGAGGAGAAACAAACCAACACTCCTCCCATCGTGCCTCTTTCTTGGTGCACGCTGGTGGGGAACAGCATCAGACGTCAGGAGGCCCGCAGCCTGTCTGCACCAGACCGGCGCGAGGCCGTGTCCAGGGCTTCGTCACCGAGGCTGCCAAGTCCCTGCTGTGGCCTGGGTTCCCTCCTGGGCCCCCAGAGCCGCGTGCTGGCTCCTTAAACGCCCTCCGGCTTCACCTGCTCCTCCCATTCCGGCCCTCAACCCCCGCCCCCCAGCCAGCCCTCGAAGGCGCTCCAGTGTGGACCAGACCTCGGACCGGGCACGCCGCCGCCCCCGTCAACGCTCGCACACAACCCACGCGCCCGTCACGGCAGCCCGGCCCCGCGTGTGGCACGTCACGTGACGACACACAGTCTCTGTGCGCCTGCGCGCACGCAGGGCTCACACCCCCCCCCCCCCCCCCCCCCCCCGCCCTCTGCGCGCACGCAGGGCTCACCACCCCGCACCCCGCCCTCTGCGCGCACGCAGGGCTCACCACCCCGCACCCCGCCCTCTGCGCGCACGCAGGGCTCACCAGCCCATGCCCACGCCTGCCTCCTGGAGATGAGCAGGGGCTCGCGCCGGGGGAAGGGCCGTCACCGGTCTGCTGCCAGGCCAAAGGGCCCTGCCGTCTGTGAACAGCGTCTGGGAAGGAGCGCGACCGTGCGGTGTGCTGAGGGCCCTTTGCAAGCCCGTCCCTGACCTTGCTGGGAACCAAGACCAGGCCTGTGTGTTTTCTCGCATCTCAGGTCCTCTCCTGAGACAGGCGCCGCCACCCTCGTTCACCCGTGAGGAAAAAGCAGAGCTGTGAGATGCCGTGATTATCTGCGGCCGCCAAGCTGGTAAAGACAGCGAGGAGGAGGTGATCCCTTAGCATGAGCGATGGGTAGCACCTGGAACACGTGGTAAACGCGGGGTCCTGGACGCAGGTACACAACCCCTTGGGCTGAAAGAACGGGAAGACTAATAGGTTGTGGAAAGAAAAAGTGTCACATTCACTGACAGGGGCTTTCCTCGTGGCCCAGTGGTAAGGAATCTGCCTGCAATGCAGGACACACGGGTCCTGGATCGGAGAGATCCCCTGGAGGAGGACATGGCAACCCACTCCAGTGTTCTTGCCTGGAGAATTCCATGGGCAGAGGAGCCTGGCGGGCTACAGTCCACAGGGTCGCAAAGAGTAGGACACGACTGAGTGAGGAAAACAAGAAACTTTATCCAGTGAGGAGACAGATACACATGAACACATGTGCACACACGTGTGTACACACACACACACTCTTTACAGCAAGAAATCAACTCTCCCAACAATAATTATTGAAAATGACAGCCTCTTAGTTGAAATCATTTTCCATTTATATGGAAGATATGTAATAAAACAACTGCTAATTAAATCTATAACTGTAAAGATGACTTTCTCATTTATATTGTATTTGTATTTCCATCTCTAAAATAAGAGTTTTGGATATTTTATTCTGGAGCTTAAGTTTAATTTTTTAAACTTAATCTAGATGTAGATCTAGAATAGATCCTTTAATGAAATTTCATTTATTTGACATGATGCTTATTTGGTACAACAAAACTGTGCTTTAAACTTGAAACTTTGTATTAACTGTTACATTTTTAAGGGTGGCAGGATGACACAATATTTCAGATAAGCCATTTATTCAGTCGCTAAGTTGTGTGCCAACATTATTTTGACCCCTATGTTCTGCAGCCCTCCAGGCTCCTCTGTCCCTGGAATTTTACAGGCAAGAATACTGGAGTGGGCTGCCATTTCCTTCTCCAGGGGATCTTCCTGACCCAGATAAACCACTGGGTGAGTAGTGGTTTGCCAGTTTAGCTTTCTGTTAGATGTACAGTCCTGAGTGCTTCATAACAACTCAGTGAAACTTCATAAATATGCACAATATCAGAGAAACAGGTACAAATGGCTGATATGAAGCAATATTATGGGCATGTGTGTTTAAGCAAGGATAATAAAGTGAGGACCTGAAAGAAACCACACTCACAAAGACACACTTGACCACAAGCTTTCCTACAAGAGGCCCTGCAGTCCAAGACTCGGACGAGGAGCATCTGACCGCCCAGCTCATTAATTCTCCCAGGTCCCGGGGACGCAGACACCAGGGATGGTGTGGGGTTCATTACCGCAGATTCGGAGACGGAGGAGAGGGAGAGACGGTATGCTAAAGCGAGGTCACATAGCTAGTCACAGCAGCTCTCTTGGATGCTGGGTTTCAGAGCCGAAGCTCAAACCACTGCTGATCCTTGCTGCTTTTCTGGATGTTCTCCAAGTGTCCTTCGTCGGGGCAGGGAGGAGAGAACCAGAACTGCAAGGATCACCTCAGCTGCCTGTTCAGTTCTCTCTGGGAACGGCTACCCCAGGGTCAGCAGGCCCACCGAGGGTGTGGGACAAGCAATCTAACACTCTTGGTGTGTCTCATGGGAAAAAAATACAGCGTGAAGGCTTCCACTGCTGTGGAGATCAGGGCATCAGAGGGCTTCCTGGATCTGAGCGCACACCTGGTGAGCGGGCAGAGCTCAGATAAGCTCCCTCCTGCCCCCTAAGCTGTGACTGGGAGAGTGAGACTACGAGATGAGCGAAAATTTGGAGTCAATGTTCCCCTAAAATGAAACATAATCATTTATAAATGTAAAAACCTGATGAATCATATATGTGTGCATATATGTGCGCGCACGCACACACACACACACATGCGCGTGCACGTGAGGTATAGGAGCCATTTCAAGGATAGGTCATCTTACGAGCTCATCACGGTACTAAGTTGGTCGTTCCTGTAAATGATTTCCTACAAGTAAAGCATCCCTCACTTAACAGCATGTCAATAACTCTGGGATACTTGTGAACAAGCCAGCCAGCTTTCATGCACAGAGGCCTCCCCGAGCCCTTGCTGACTCTCAGCCGCTCACCCTTCTCGCGGGCGGGGCAGGACGGCACTGCAAGGCAGGCCTGGGCCACAGCTGTCTGTCCCACTGTGTGCGTGGACACGCCAGCACCTCCGGAGGAGGCTCCTGGCTGTGGGTGATGTCAGCGGCCGTTGGAAAAGCAGGGCTTTGAAATCACAAAAAGTTGTTTCTAAAGGCTGCTCGGTACTCCAGGTGCACAACCTCTGAGCCCTTTATAAAATGGGACACGGACGCTGACCTCTCAGGATGAGTCCCTAGGGCACACCCAGAGACTAGCTAAATACAAGTTTACCTTCCCTTGTCCTTCTTAATTCTGCTTTCACCTTCACTTCCTCTGAGAATTACCTGTGCGCTATTTCCGCCCCCTGGATGGAGGGCTGCTGCAGGAAGGCAGCCTTTGGGTGACGCCCGGCTGGGGTCCCCATGGCGCTGGACCAGCCCGGGACATAGAGGGTGACACACACAGGCTGACTGAGTGAATGACCGTATGACTTTAATACTCTTGCCAGCGCAAATCACTGGATATGAGAATAACTGGACTTTAGAAATAAATCACGAACTCAACCTCACTTTATAGACGAGGCCGCCAAAAGCCAGAGAAAGTGACTGATTTGCCTGAGGTCAACATGCAAGTCCGCAGACCTCAGCTCTGAGTTCCTCCATCCGCCATGTTCCCCCAATGACGTCGCTGGGAGGCAGGAGACGCCAAAAGTGTTTCTTAGGAGGATTTCAACCACCCAAATAACTTATGCTGCTTGGGGAATCATCCACAGGAAATAAAGAACTTGTCATCTGACAACGCATCTGTAGTTAGCATTGCAGCACCTGGCATGACAGACTAAACAAGGGGAGGAGCTGGTTTTTGATAACCCTTCATCCTCTTAATCAATTATATAAAAAAGGACATCCCACTGGATCTTCTTTGGTTAAAAAGAAATACAAAAAGGCACAAAAGGGAAACTCTGATAACTCCAAAGGAGAAAACAGAGAGCTTGCCCCCCAGAAGGAGCATATCCCAGATGAAAACACTTAACTGCAGCAATTAAACCTGAGAACACCCTCTATACGGCCACAGAAAACACTGATTCTAAATCACTGGCTCTTCCTTAAATTCTGCACAGAAGATTACCTGGTAAATGTTATCATAAACGGTGTGCTCAATTTTTGCCGAAGTCATAGAATAATCAGTGGAAAACAATCCTGTAAACGAGATAGTCTAAGTCTTTGAGCCACTAATTTGAATCAGTGTCCGTCTGGAAGTCTTCAATGGCTTCTGCTCAATGTCCACACCCCCATCAAGTAAGTGTCAGAAATCCTGATCACACTCCATACGTTCAGTCTCACAAGTTCGTAAAACATTAGCCTATTAAGTTAACACAGAAGTGCAACTGAGCTGAGTTAGATGGCAGGAGGAATGTCATACAACGCCTGAAGATGGCGGGTAGGTAAGGGAGGATTTTAATATATTCCGACACTCGCCTCCCTAGTCCCCAAGCCCTGGCTGGGATGGGAAGGGAGGTTACAATGTGGGTGACTTAGAGAGAGTTGAGTGGAGGACCCCAGACCACGTGGCACGTACAGGAAACATCGGGAAACAACTCCAGCCCCTCACTCTACAGGCTGAAAAATCTGCTTCACAACTGCAGGAACAACCCGAACTGCATACTGAGTGTGTCTGGCAAGGGGGTCTCACAGCGCAGGTCCTGTCACCCCAGGCCTGGGAACGTTTACAGAGGATGGCTGGCTAAATGGACGGCTGGAAAGAAGAAGAGGGAATCAGAAAGCCTTCTCCTATCAGAATCAGAGGACCCTGCACTGCCTGCCGCTGGACTGATTGCTGATAACACTGGAGAAACATACGGCAGTTTTTGGACTCTGTCTTCACTAGGCTTTTAATGTCTCAGCTACCAGGAACACATACACTGTTAGGTCTGTTTTCTCAAGTAAGCCTCTCCTAGCCATTCCGAGGTTAAAATGATACTGCAGGCATTGTTCAGTCCCTCAGTTGTGTCTTTGACTCTTTGCAACCCTGTGGACTGCAGCAAGCAAGCCTTCCCTGTCCTTCACCAACTCCTGGAGTTTGCTCAAACTCATGTCCATTGAGTTGATGATGCCATCTAACCATCTTATCCTTTGTTGCCCACTTCTCCTCCTGCCCTCAATCTTTCCCAGCATCAGGGTCTTTTCCAATGAGCTGGCTCTTCACATCAGGTGGCCAAAGTACTGGAGCTTCAGCATCAGTCCTTCCAATGAATATTCAGGTTTGACTTCCTTTAAAATTGACTGGTTTGATCTCCACACTGTCTGAGGGACTCTCAAGAGTCTTCTCCCACACTATAGTTTGAAAGCATTAATTTTTGACGCTCAGCCTTTTTTATAGTTCAATTCTCATATCCATACAGGTCTACTGGAAAAACCATAGCTTGGACTATATGGACCTTGTTGGCACAGCGATGTCACTGCTTTTTAACACGCTGTCTAGGTTTGCACGGGGTGCACTGGGAAGACTAGAAGGCACCGTGCAGAGACCCTTGGTTTGGCGCAGCCCTGAGGCTGGCTGTGCTCCAGGCCTCGCACACGCTCCCCGAGGAACAAGCCCCAGTGACCTCTGTGGCTGAAGGACAGGGCTGAGGGCAAGGTCTCAGATGTCTCTGGAAGCAGTCTAGGCAGATCAGACGCTCTCCGCAGGCGACCATACAGGTTTACAACCTCGGTCACTCAACACTGAGCTCTGCAGGACTGCCATCTATCTTGGGCAGTGTCTGCCAAAACAGGAGGTGAAGGCAGACAACGAATAACCTTCTCGTGTCCAAGATACCAGGTGCGCGGCCACCAGCTCTGAAGGGGAAGGCTGTCGTCTCAGGATGAGGCCCCGACCCCGTCTCTGCCGTGGCGGGCAAGGCCCTGGAGGAGTGGGGCGCCGGGGAGGGGCCGGGACCCCAGGCCTCGGCGGAGCAAGAGGCAGATACTCTGCCCATAAGGACGGGATGTCCGAATGGAAAAGATCCGAGCGACTGTTTGAATAGGGACCCTAGTGAGCTCCGGGGCGGAAGAACACACGGCGGGCATCGAGGAGGTGGGAAGGGGCCGGTGGGTGCTCGTGGCCCAGAGGTGTCCTCTCCCCGGGTATCCTCAGAATAAACCCCCACCGCCCCCATCCACTCCACGAAACGGCACCTCATCCCATCTGCTTCCTGCAGACAGGAAGGGCTCCACGCAGGGAGACATCTGGGTCCCCTCGGGAAGAGCACTCACGCCTGCTGAAATAGCCAGCTCAGCGGCAGGGCCCTCCCGCCGCAGGGCGCACCACGGTGCTGTTACAGGCTGTGCCTAACCTCCTGCCCAGCCTGATCCCGCCTTTTCCAGACAAAGAAAAAAAAAGCACCCTTCCAGCATTTTGATTTCCACCTGATGAGTAATGCCAAGTTCACCTTCTAGAGCTCTTCCCTTAAACT
Source organism: Cervus elaphus (assembly GCF_910594005.1). Lineage (NCBI taxonomy): Eukaryota > Metazoa > Chordata > Mammalia > Artiodactyla > Cervidae > Cervus > Cervus elaphus. The sequence continues at coordinate 49,478,056 of NC_057821.1, read as the reverse complement.
CAGATAAACAGCACAGTGCAGAATTGTAGGTTCAGAGGTCTGCATCCCTTACAAAACAGAGAAAGCATGCTTGCGGGCTCTTAAAATCGCATGGATATCCCCTCACTTATAGATAAATATTGAATGAAAGCCTCCAATATGGAAAAGCATCTTCCCATGAATCTTCAAGAATAAACGAGAATGGCAGAAGTTGCCATTTTATTTTATGACTGATAATTTCGCTTTAAAACCAAACATTGAAGGGAATAGGACCTGGGTATCTGCTGAGGACTAAGATGCAGAGCTCTGATAATCGGTGCTTTATTACCAGGCTCAGGCTGCCGCTTCCTTCACTTGCGAAAGTACAGACACAGCAAGAGTTTTTCACACGATTAGACATTCACAGCCAGTTAGCATTATTAAGTGTTCTTGGTGGGAGCTCTGCAAACAGGAAGCAAGTAAATGGTGTCTAGTTTTTTTTTTAAAGAATACTGAGATTTTATATTTACAAGAGTCTGCTTTAACTAAAGAAGAAATCCTGCAAGTTACTGTAAAATAGAAATTAACACAGCTCAATTCCCAGAGGCAGTGTTTAGCAGTGAGATTTGCTTTTCATCTCACCTGGCTTAATCATGAAACCGTGAGGGATAGCTCCTGTTTGCCTCAAGATCAACATATTAATCCATTTAAAGAAATGCCACAGGAGGCTGTTCCCACTTTTCTTCAGGAGACAGACTTTGTTTGTTCTTGTTTAAAACTAAGACCTCTCTCCAACCTAATGGTGCCTGAGCCAGAGTGGGGTCACGGCTGGATTTAAATCAGGTTCATAAGCAAAGCCGGTGGTGAGAGGGGCCCGGCTGGGGGGCCCGCCGCTGCTGTGGCTCCTGGTGGAAAGGGGTGCGGGTCCCTGAAGAGGGGGGCCACCCTGAACCCCAAGTCAGCAGCAACACAGAGCGTGCCCCACTCCTTTATTACTGGGGAAGACTCAGAGAAGGAAGGAAAAGCAGTCCCTACTCCCCCAAAGCTTTTATTTTGTATCTGTTCATCCACCCATCCATCTGTACGTGCACATGTGTGTGTGTGTCTGTGTCTGTATGTGTGTGTGCATGTGTATTTGTCTGTGTCTGTGTGTGCGCATGTGTTTGTGTGTGTGTGTGTGTGTCTCTGTGTGTATGTGTGTGTGTCTGTGTCTGTATGTGTGTGTGCATGTGTATTTGTCTGTGTCTGTGTGTGCGCATGTGTTTGTGTGTGTGTGTGTCTGTGTGTATGTGTGTGTCTCTGTGTGTGTGTGTGTATCTATGTGTGTGTGTGTGTGTGTGTGTCTGTGCTCAGCAGTGTCTCATCTTCTCCCCCCGCACTGAGCAACCTTAAACAGCTTACCAGGCTCAGTCCCTCCCGCTGTGTCCCACTCTGTGTGACCCTGTGGACTGCGGCCCGCCAGGCTCAGCTGTCCACGGGGATTCTCCAGGCAGGAACACTGGATGGGGTTGCCATTTCCTTCTCCAGGGGAGCTTCCCGACTCAGGAGCGGAACGCACGTCTCCTGTGTCTCCTGCACTGCAGGCGGACTCTTCACCCACTGAACCACTAGGCTTCCCTGGCGGCTCAGACAGTAGAGAATCCTCCTGCAATGCAGGAGACTCCAGTTTGATCCCTGGGTCAGGAAGAGCCCCCGGAGAAGGAAATGGCAACCCCATCCAGTATTCTTGCCTGGAGAATCCCCATGGACAGAGGAGCCCGGCGGGCCGCAGACCACGGGGTTGGACTGCACAGAGCCGGACAGGACTCTGAAAGACTTTCACTTTCAAACAGCTCAGTGTAAGTATTAAAATATCCTTAGTGGTCAGCATTTGGAATAACTTTTGAAATCAGTTAAAGCAGTGTAATATAAAATATTAGAATACAGCACATCAATTATTTTTGATTACTGAAGAGGAAAGCAAATAAGATATTAATCACTGAGAAGAGCAGTTACAAAAGCTGCATGAATTATGTAAAAATTTTAGTGATGCATTTCCATTAGAGGATGGTAGTATGCACAGCGGAATTTTAAAAATAAACATCAGAACAGCCACCACCAGCAGTGTGTCACAGGGAGACGCTGAGGGGCTGGGTGCTGTCGCAGCGCTGACCTGCCTGGGTGACGGTCACGACTCCTTCATCTGCGTGATGGGGCCGGGAAGGACAGAGGACAACAGACGGATGTGTGGACTCAGGAGCCGTAACGTAAAACATTTCCAAGCAGAGCACGTGGCATGCCTCCTCACTCCATCTATCCTGCCACGGATGTGTCCTTTATTTCCCTGAAGATGACGCGGGTGGCTGGCAGCGGTAAGCCTGGTGTGTTCGTGTGTGTGCATGTGTGTGCATGTGCAGTAGGGTGAGTTAGAGCTAGGGAGCAGGCGGCAGGGGGCATCTGTTTGCTCACATTTCATGCTAATGGAAAAGATAATTTTTCTTTAGGGTTATAAGTAAGTGTGAAGCCATCTGGTGTCTCCTGCTGTTGCATCCTTTAGATCTTGCCTGTTTACATGCCCGTGGCATCGAAACCCCATTCGCCTAAAGCAGTAAGAGTCAGAGGGCGGTGTGGGTTGCTGGAGCCACACACGGCCCTGGGCTCCACAGGTGAACTACCGTGGGCTGCCGGTACTGAAGAGGCGTCAGAACGTGTGAGTGACACGCACACTCTTATTAAAAGTAGAGAGAATCCCCCTCCCCAAAGGGGAACCCCTCCACGTCAACCTGCCACCTGGAACCACCTTCTGTGAAGTGAATGTTCACATTTTGCATCCGTTTTTAAAAGCTGGTTCCAGTCCTTTAAGTATTCTCTTTTCAGACATTTTCTCCCATTCTGCTCTTTTTTCCTCTTACTGTTGCTCTTGATGCCACAATTTTAGTACAGCCCAATTTTTTTTTTTTCTTTTAACGGCTCACATTTTTTGTGTCCTATTTAAGAAATTGTTGCCTATTTCAAAGGAATGTAGATGTTTTGTTTTCCTCTGTTGAAAATAAGATGACAGGCCCCATATGGAGTTGACTGTACCAGGCCACAGGTCACCAAACTGAGACTTAATCATAGTTTCTACCTCTCCCAGAAATGGAATCTTGAACCAGCCCATCAGGAACCACCTGATCAGCAGTCATTAGCTCATGGGCCGGACAGGCTCGTGGCCCCTAAGGAGAGGGACCCCGCCACCGGCAAACCACGCTTACGCCCCCAGTGCCCACCGTGGCCTGGGCCAGCCCCTCATTCTGCACAGCTCCTTGGAGCTCTTCCTCTGAGTCTCCACGGAATGCTGCCTGATCCATGAGTTGTTCAAAAAAGGCAGTACGGTCTCCAAAATCTACTCAGTTGAACCTTGTTCTTTTTTTTTTTTTTTTTGAACCTTGTTCTTTAATGGCTCTAAAATTTGTTTTATCCTTTCTCACTTACATCTACAATCCACTTTTATGCATGAACGAGGAAGAGGTCAAGACACTTGACCCTCCAAACAGTCATCCGCAGACAGAACACTGCTGACCGAAAAGGCTGGTGCTCTGCATCTCTGCCCAAAGTCCGGAGACTGTCCTCGGTGGGTCTCCGCCTGGACTCTGCTCTGGTCCACTGATCCTTAGCCTAGCCGTGCACCAATGCCAAACCATCTCAACTAACAGAGCTTCAGAAAAGCTTCCACGTGGGCAGTGAAAATACCCTGTTCTTCTTCTTTACCTATGCATTAGCTTTCTCTGGTCTTTTGCATTTCCATGTGAATTTTTAAATGACTATCTCAGTTTCTTCAAAAAAAAAAAGAAAAAATACTGCTAGTTAATATGATTGGGAATGTATCACTTCTATATATGAATTTGAAGAACACCGACAGCTTTATAATATTGGGTATTCCAATTTGTAAACATGAAATGTCCCTCATGGACAAATACACATGAAGGTACTCATCTTCACGAGTCACTAAAGAAATTAAAATTAAAGTTTCTGTAGCCACTAGAATGGTTAAAATGAAAAAAAAAAAAAACAACACAAAAATACCAAGTACTGTGGAGAAAAACCACTGGACTATATATTGCTGACAGATGGGATGCAATTTGATGCATCCACTGTGGACGCTTGACAGTACCTTCTACAGCTGAACACACGCAAACCAATCAGCTGGCAATTCCATTCCCGGAGTGACCATGCGCCTACAGACAAGTGCCTCAAAACAGCCCTGGAAATGGCCCACATGTCCCTCAGCGGTAGAAATGATAAAACACATTTTGTGGTGCCTTCACAAGTGATTAAAAAAAAAAAAATACAGCCTGGAGGAGGAGCCATCCACACCAGAATGCAATAGTATGAACAGATCTCAAACAATATTGGGCAAGACTAGCTAGAGTCCAATACAGAACGTGAAGAAGCAGGGAAGCCACTCCATGTGACGAGGCGGGGTACTGGTGATCCTGGTGGGGCAGGGTGATGGCAGGGGACTCGAAGGGCCTCTGGTAAGATTCCTTTCATTGACCTGGGCTCTGAGTTAAGACGTCTTCAGTAGATAAACCTGGGGCTCCCTAGGAGGCGCAGTGGTCAAAGAGTCCGCCTGCCAGTGCAGGAGAGGCAAGAGACACGGGTTCCATCCCTGGGTCGGGAAGAGCCCCTGGAGGAGGGCACGGCAACCCACTCCAGTGTTCCTGCCTGGAGAGTCCCAGGGACAGAGGAGCCTGGCGGGCTACAGTCCTGGGGCCACAAAGAGTCGGACATGACCGAACACTCACACACAGGGGATGAACACACACCCAGCTGTACGCTCACGATGTGGCGCCGTCTACACACCTACATGTGTGTCTTAACAAAAATCACTCCCTTTTGATTATTTCCCCCTCCCCACTCTCAGAGCAGTTCCGGGAGCCATCTAAGGGAGCTCTTTCTTCTTGACGCTGAGGCTCAGCTGACCCACAGCACCGTGAGTTCCAGGGGTCCTACACAGTGGCTTGCTCCACAGAAGCTTTCACGTGTAGGAATCAGTCTAAATGCAGTACTTTGGGGGCATTTTTATCTCTTTTTTTTTTTTTTTTGGCCGTGTCATGAATCTTGTGGGATCTCAGTTCTCTCATCAGGGACTGAACCCAGGCCACGTCAGCGAAAGCCTGGAATCCTAACCACCAGGCCACCAGGGAACTCCCTGGGCATTGAATCATGCCGAACTCTGTAAGCATCTAGTTAGAAGCACTTTCTTTACCTTTATACTGGATGTAAAAATGGAGAAATAAAAAGTATGAGGCACCCACCACCTCCCGTTCACACAACCACTTACTATTCTGACAATTCCAGTGATTCAGCACTAGACCTTCTAGGACCACAAGTGTACGTCCGTGTTTATCTTATGAAGAGACGATGTCATATCACAAGAATGAACAGCATCGGCAAGGAGCCCGTTAGCTGTCATTCTGCAGACTAGCTGTGCTAACGTCTGGCTGCCCTAACCTGCTTTTCTGTAGTTTTGTGTCAATATTAATCAGTGGATCCAAGTACAGAATCCTGGGACATTCGTTTTTAGGTATGACGTAACAAAATTTCCCCCAAACTGGCAGTGAATGCTAGCTTGGTTCCTTTTAGTCTATTATACCCAGAAAATATGCAACTGTGATTGAGGCTCACATTTCTATAATCCACTAAGTGAAAATTTAAAATGAAACTGAGAATTAAGGAAAAAACTGAAGTTGTTAACAAAGGCAGTGAGCTGAAAGGCTAGATGGACAAGTTTAGTTTTTTTTTAATTATAAGATGATAATACAATTATAATTAAAGTTTCAGTAAAAATAACAAAAATCTTTATATAATGGGAGAAAATAAATTCTCGTATGCTATAATATCAAGTGCTATGAAAGAGCAACCTAAAGAATATTTTGTTTAGCTTTGCTAACATACTGAAAAAAAAAAAACCACACACACAAACAAACAAGGATTTTAAAATAAAACAACACAACCCCATCACCGCACAGAGGTTTGTGACGGTGCTGAAAGCTGTCTGTGGAAAAACTTCTCAAACCACATTCACTGCTTAAAGGCTCCACTAAAAAGCACAGAAGCTACCCAGGTCAATCGTCTGTGTCTCAACCGTGTGGCACTGAGGCAGGAAACGGTTGTTTCAAAAGCCGTGTGGTGGTTTTCTGGGTCAGTTTTCAAGCTGAACGCCTGTTCAGTTTCAGAACAATCGCAGAGTTGCTCATTTCCCTTCAAGGGGTTCTCTCACCTCTGTTGACCTGGGGCGACATAGCAAGTGGGGTTCCCCGCTTGCCCGCTGGGTTCCAGGTTATCCGCCAGGCTGAGGAAGGGAGAGAACAAGTTCTCTTACCCCAGAAACAGCCCGTCAGGATGCACGCCGGCGTCATCTACCCGGCCAGACTGCGGCGCGGGCGAGGCGAGTGCTGCTCTGACCTTCAGAGCTCCCTGAATTTCCTCCTCCCTTGTCCCCCTGCACCCCCACCCCCGCAGACCATCAGCTCGCTGTGCTGGGCGGGTCTGCACCAGGCCTGCAGCAACACACACACACACAGCTGTCGGTGCAAAGCTCGCCTTCACCCTGCGCTCCCCTGCTCCCGTTTATTCCTCTGACGCTGGTAAGGACACCGCCCGGTACTGGCTTGCTCCTCCCTTCCAGCGGGTCTCCCATCCATCCGCACGGTGCTGGGCACGCAGTGGGTCTTACCAGAGTGTTGTTGGTGAGCGTCCTGTATCCCGACTTACACGTACACCTCACCCGCCTTTCTCTGCTATCCTGGAAGATGCCTGTCACACGCGAGCAGTGCCGAGTCAGAGATGTCTTAATGGCCTACTCTTCCCTGAGAGGAAGGGCCTGTTTATTTGGGTTATTAGTTGCTGGGCTTTCATCCAGACATCCATTGCTGGAGAAATACATTGCGTTTTTTATTTTTAGCTATGAATGGAGTGTATAGTTTTTGTTTGCTTTTCAGAAATAGCTGGCCCTCCTGATGAGACACAGCCATGGATAAAAAATAACAGGTGTTAATAATTGCGCCGTGTTCCCATGTCAGAGAGCAAGGCTGTGTCCAGAGAGCAGCGGGCACCCACCACTGGGGGGCACGCCTGGCCAGAGAGGGCTCCCACCGACGGGGGCGGGGCCGTGTGAGCGCTCGGGACGCGGTGGTCACGCCACGCTGCCCTGAGTGTGAAAGCATCCGAGTCTGCGGTGATGCTCAGAAAGCAGGGGGGAGAGGGAGGGCCAGGTCGTCTGGAGATCGCCTGTGCGACCGCTGATGCAGGCGGCCTCGGGCAGGGTCCTCGCCCGCGAGGGCTCAGCCTGGATCAAAGGGGGCTGCAGGACAGGAAGCCACCTCCCTAGGCTCAGATACCACTGCCTCACTACAGGAAGAAGGGTCTCAGACACACGAGCCACAGCCACCCCGAGAGCGAGAGCGGGACACGGTGTGGGCCCCGCCCCGGAGGCGGGGAGGCGAGAAGCAGACGGCCTTCCTGACGGAGATGCGTCCCTGGACCTCAGCAGGAGGACGGAGTTCAGACTGCAGGACACTGTCCAAGATGATCGGCTCGGCCTCACGGAGACCACAGAAAGCTGGGGAGGGGCAGAGGGAGCTAGGGTCCCGGCTGGGCCCTGATCCTGGATCCTGGACGGGAGGGGAGGGAGGGGTGTGGCAGAGCGTGTCTGTGGGAGGACTGTGTCACGCCGGTGGGCACCGTCGCTGCGTCCCCGGTGACCGTCTCAGGTGTGACGCTGGCACTGCCTACAGTGGAGAACGTGCACGTTCTTAGGAAAGCGAAGTCGCTCAGTGCTGTCTGACTCTCTGCTACCCCATGGGCTGGGCCCACCAGGCTCCTCTGTCCATGGGATTCTCCAGGCAAGAATACTGGAGTGGGTTGCCATTCCCTCCTCCAGGGGATCTTCCCGACCCAGGGATCGAACCCGTCTCCTGCACTGCAGGCAGACTCTTTACCATCTGAGCCAGCTGGGAAGCCCAGGTGTTCTTAGGAAAAGCTTAGGGGCAAAGTGTCGTTGTGATTGCACTGTCGAGGGTTTCTACTGCTGGGCTGAAAAGAACGGTGAGAGTGGGCACCCTTATCTTGCTCCTGATCCTAAAGGAAAAGATTTCAAACTTTCTCCACTGAGTGTGACGTTCACAGCGGGCTTATCACATGTGTCTTATCATGTTGAAGTATGGTTCCTTCTATGCCCAATGTGTTAAATTTTTATCATGAACAGATGCTGAGTTTTGTTAAATGCTTTTTCTGAGTCTCTTGACAGATCATAAGAATTTTTTTCTTTCTGTTAATAGTAACGTGAGGTATCACATTGATTGGCTGGTATATGGTGAACCATCCTTGCATCCTTGAAAAGGATTCCACTTGATCACAGTGAATTATCCTTTCAATGTGCTGTTGAATTTGGTTTGCTAGCATTTTAATGAGAATTTTCATATTCACATTCACCGGGGATACTGGTCTGATGAACCAATATCCTCATCTGGCTTTGGTATCAGCGTAACACTGGTCTTGCAAAATGAACTTGGGAGTGTCAGTCTTCTTCAAATTTTGAGAAGAGTTTGAGAAGGACCGGCATTAGTTCTTCTTTTAATGCCCTTCTTTTAAAGGGCAGGGTAAAATTCACCAGAGATGCCATCTGGTCCTGGGCCTGTCTTTGTTGGGATTTTTTGTTTTTTGATAACTAAATATATTTGACTTCTGGATTCAATCTCACATATATCTGCATAAGTAATTAAAGTTATCAGAAATGAGTAAATGTTCACAGTTGCTTGTGAGTCCAACGGATCCCACTTTCATTCTTCATTTATAATCCCACCCTCACTCTGCTGTGTCACCAGGAAGGAGAGGTCCTTTCCTTACGGGACTGTGGGGAGAAATTTACTGAGACGTGATCACCCTCTAGTCCAGGACGCACAAAGTACCACGCCCCTGCGACGGAGCCCACAGACGTCCTGTGAGGACCCCCGCCAGGACCTCTGCCAGCACCGGCAGCTCCAGGTCGCGTACTATAGCGAAGTCACACCTGCCCACTCCCCGAGGGGCTCTGGCGACCCTCCGACTGGGTGAGTGCAGGCCCACCTGGGAGCCACGGGTCAGCCTCCGGTGGAAGAGGTGAAAGGTGAAAGCATGCTACACCCCCACGCGCTCCCATGTTCCGGGAAAGCAGGCTGACACTCGGGCTAGCCCCGTGGGGAGGAGCGGCCTGAAGGGCAGCAAGTTCAGAGCGTGCAGAAAGGAAGCGCCAAGGGCGGGCACGGGCAGATACGCGGAGCCAGAGACCCTCAGAGCAGGGGTCCCAGCCCTGCCCTCCCGCCGGTCCTCTGCTCTGAGGCAGGATCCATTCCGCGGCTCCTCCTGTTTCTCAGTGTGGGGTGCCCCAAGGCAGCCTCGCTCCCCAGGCACCGATCACTCCGGGATGCTGACACCTGGACCCTCAGGGCTGTGCATCCCACTCTGCAGGGCGGGGACCACACCCCGGGGCCACATCTGGCCTAAAAGGCTCCCCATCGTCTCACACATACACCAAGACTGTAGCCCACACACCACAATCACCCTTGTGCTCACAAAGTCCAAACGCTGACGTCTGTATTAATTCTCAAGGACATGCCAAGGCCCGTGAGAGGCTCAAATTACTTATTCATCATTCACAAATTGGTTAGTTATTGATGGTTTTTAAAAAATGGGCTTTTGATGGTCTTCAGAAATAATACTTTGCCCTCTTCCCTGTCTCCCCGGAACGTACCGATCGCACACCGTGCACTGCCTCTGTGAGCTCTGGGCTGCAGCCCCGTTACACCCCCTCCTCGGCGTTAGATCACGCGATCACCTCCCAGGTGACTGGAGCCGCCTGCACGGCAGCTCCTCCACTGTCCATAAATCTGTTTTCTAATTACACGGGAAGACAAGTTTGTCTTTGGCCCTGATTACATTAAAAACACCAGAAGCATCATGTTTTAATGTGCATTACAGACACATGACTCCCCAAGTGAGTCTGACCCATTAATAACACCTCTAACTACTGTCTAATGGTGTGCACAGACATGTAATGGAATATTTTATGGCTGTTTTCAACCATCTGTCCTTTCTTTCAATATGAATTTGCCAGAGACGTAATGAAATTTCTGGTGCTTTGTGCCGCTACACGTTTTTTTTAAAATACGGCACAGCAGTTAGAAGTACCAACACTGCCACATGCTCTTTGTGGAGCTATGCTCTCCTAGGCGTTGCTCAGAGAGCTAGAACCTTCTTCTGCATGAGCCTCTGAGATGCCCCCCGAGCTGGCCCAGGGATCCCCCCTCTGTGGCAGCACCACTGTGTAAGCACCCAAGACGGGGAGGGCTGAGGCATCACAAGTCTGAATCAGTCACAGAACAGGAACCGCCAGCCGCATCATGGACGCTGCACTTGAGAGTTACAAGCGATCTTAATAACTATAACCCTTCCCTTCAATTATATATCATACTTCATTGTTGTTTGGTTCCTAAGTCACGTCCAATTCTGTGACCCCATGGAGTGCCGCACGCCAGGCTTGCTTGTCCTTCACCATCTCCTGGAATTTGTTCAAACTCATGTCCATTCAGCCGGTGATGCCATCCAACCATCTCATCCTCTGTTGCCCCCTTCTCCTCCTGCCTTCAGTCTTTCTCAGCATCAGGGTGTTTTCCAGGGAGTTCGCTCTTCACATCAGGTGGTCAAAGTATTGGAGCTTCAGCTTCAGCCTCAGTCCTGCCAATGAATATTCAGGGTTGATTTCCTTTCGGATGGACTGGTTGGATCTCCTTGTTGTCCAAGGGACTCTCAAGAGTCTTCTCCAGCACCACTATTCAAAAGCACCAATTCTTTGGCACTCAGCCTTTTTTGTGTTCCAACTCTCTCATCTGTACATGACTACTGGAAAACCCATAGCTATTTCAAGCTTTTTTAATTTATAAATTTACTCTTTACTGAGTGCTTACTGTGGGCTAGTCACCGTCTATGGTCAGTTTTTCTGAGTGCAGGGCTCACATTTAAACACATATGCCAAAGGGAAATCCATCTGGTGAAGAGGCAGATCATAAAGCTCTCAAAACCCAGCAGTCTGCTTCCAGAGCTGCTTTTAGCAGGAAGGTGTCCCAGGGGTGGCGGGCAGATCCTGGCAGGCCCAGGTTCCATGAAGTAAGGAGGTCAGCCAACTGATACAGAAACTACAGATGGAAGGACCTGTGCCAAGGTGGGGGCACGTGGGGTTTCCAAAGAGGAAGCTGCGTGACCGCTGCCGGGGTCTGGAAGCGGAGAACTGGGACCCAGGACGCCCGACGGCCCTGCCCCTCAAGAGCTGTATGGTGAGACCCGAGCTTTTCCAGAGAGTCTCTCTGATTTCTATGTTTCTCTCTCTCTCTTTTGTAAAAGGGAGGCTAAAGGAGAAGTAAAGAGTCTGCTACAAGCAGCTGCCTGTGTTTAGACCTCACCATCTTTACGGGGAAGAAGGAAAGCTCTACAGCATATGGAAAACAATCATTAAACTTTTACCACCATCAAGAGTACAACAACCAATCTCACCTGCTCCAAGGGCCCCGGACAGGTTACTAAGAGCAGTGTCCCCTTTACAATTACTGTAGTTAACAGGAGGTGGATATCCGTCTCTCCCATGCCCGGCTCCCCCAGAGGGGATGACTGATAGAACCAGAGAGACTTACCCCGCACAGGCAGCTGCCACAAACCCGTCACAGAAAGGAAAATGAAGGTGGTTCGGTGAGCTTCTCGCTGTGTGACCAGGGCCCCTAGGCCGCTTCTTCTCGGGGGGAGGCGGTCAGCGAGAAACTCAGCCAATGACATGGCGTCAAGGACAGCAGGAAGAGAAACAAACCTTCAGCTTGAGAGTCCTGAAACCTTTTCTTGGTCTCTTTCCCGACACTTTAACTTTTGTCATTACAGTGATAATTAGTCATTATAAGGTCCCAAGTACTAAACTGAAGTATATCCATAAACATACATGTATTTCTCCTGCCCCTATTTCAAACAGATATGCTTAGGACAAGTTTAAATTCTAACAAACACTGAGAAGAGCTGAGAAGATAAAACACAAGCCAACCCTCCCTCTTCAGCTTTACCCAGCGTGGTGTGCTCCTCGGCCAGCAGGGGTCACGGGCACCGCACAATGAGCTCCTGCCTGGGTGCGGCCGGGCACGGCTGACCGAGGCCGGGCGCCGCTGACCGAGGCCGGGAAGGCGGCCTGCTGCTCACTGAGAAGGACCCACACTCTCAGCCGGAGGCTCTGCAGCCACTGTGCCAAGGTCGCAGGATGTGAAGGGGGGCGCTGCAGAACCCAGCGTGACCTCTGTGTGCGGTGTGACCTTGGGCATGCCTTGTCCAGCGAGCTCTGGGCCTTTATGAGGGGTTCACAGCCAGTGTGGACAGGAGCACAAGCCCGGAACCCTGGAGCATCCGGAGGTCAAAATTAGATGCCATGACAGGGTTTGGCCGGCCCGTAGCATGTGTTTAAAACAGGGTGAATCAACACAAAAAACCCCCCAATTTCCCATGAACATGGGAGGATCTGAAAATGCAGACTTCACGGCACCTTAGCTGGAACTAACAGCTGCTCCTCAAAAGGTACCAGCTCCCCAGCCAGCTGAGGAGCCTGCTGCCGGAACGTTGCACCAACGCAGCCTTCTCGTCTCTGCCGGAGCCCGCCAGGTGCAGGTGGCGCTCCAGGCTCCCATTCTGGAGCTGGGCGGTGGGGAGAGTCAGACTACAGTTAGAATACAATTCTTCTGAGGACTCCAGGATTAAGGGCCGTCAGCGAATCAAAGGCCCGGGGTTGTTTTAAAACAAGGCCCCCGATTCTGAGACACTCCTGCCACTGAGAATGGGGCGGGGGCGGGGGCGCTGTCGGGCGGGAGTGTCCCCGTCTCTTGAATCTGAACTTGTGCCGGATGGAGGCTGGTGGAAGCGAGGCTGGGGAACCTGTGAGGCGAGGTCCTCAGAGGCCAGGCCGCTGTGTCCTGTTCTCTGCGGCTCCGAGCACGGCGTAAGAAGTGCAGCCAGGGCTCCCGGCCTCGTGGCGAGCCCGCAGGGAGCTGTTCTGTTTAAGGGCCGTGGCTGCTCCCGGCCGGGAAGAAGCCTCCAGGTGAGTCCACGTCCAGCCGCCTGCGCCATCCAAAGCTGGTTAACCTTCCCACTGGAGATGGCGTCATGGGGCAGACATGTCACCTGCACTACACGCTATCAAATTCCCGAGTCACAAGAGCTGTGAGTACAGTCAGAAAGGTGGCTGTTTTCCAAGTTCTGGTGACGGCCGCAGGTCTCGGGAACGGGGCCTGGGGACCACTCGGAAACTCTCTGCCACGGCTTCCTTTGTGCTATAGGCCTGACTGTCAGCGAGCCTCTGGTGGGTTCTGAGCTGCGTCCCAGACTTTAAATTGAACACTCACCGGTCTGCTGTATGCTGCTCTCTTCTCAGGAACCGATGGGAAGGGGGTTAACCGGGTGGTGTTTGGTCTTCATTCCGAGCAGTGCGGTTTAGAAACCAATCCTGGCTGTTCCATGCTTGAGGGCTGAAGCACCAGAGGAAGCTCGCTTACGTTAAGATCTGACAGATTTTCTCCTGAAAAAGAGGTTTCCATCTTTACGCTGAAAACAAGGATGACGTCAGGTGATTACCTATCTCACAGTGGCTCAAAGGCCTGGTCTGAATACGGATCTCAGATTCCCGAGGGTGGGAGAATGACTTGGCTTGCGTAGGTGCGGGGGCAGAGGGGTGATGCCTGGAACCTCCTCTGTATTTCCCCAGCTGCCCTTCACACAGTCACATCCAAGAGGGCTGTACCCGGGCACCTGCTTCTTTAGCGCCGTAGATGACATACTGCAGCAGCACTCATTTTGTTTAGGGTTATTGGAAAATATCTTAAATATCCCCTACTGTATAAATGCCACAAATGTGTGTAAACCTTGAGAATGGCAACACGAAGGAGAAACGTGGACAAGTGTTAATTCGATAACAACAGGAGGACTACTGAGATCTCCATGCCTTCGTGTGTCGGAGCGCTGTGTGCTTGACAGGTGTGGCCGCTACTGAAATGCCAATTTCAGCAGCATTTTCAGAGGAGTTTAGAAATTTTTCAACTCCATATTTCTCTGCTAGTAATATACCTTTTTATGGCTTTCCTTAAATGGCATAGCTGATGTATTCTTAAAGAGCTGAGAAAGAAATTTTCTTGGTAAAGCATGTTCTTGCTTGGAACTAAATCACCTGACCACAAAACCCGTGTCCTGTCCTCCAAAATGATTCCTTTTAAGTACCAACTGTCTTTTTGTTTGTTTGTTTTTTAAAGCCGTGCTGTGTGGCATGCGAGGTCCCCAAACAGGGATCAAACCCGTGCCCCTGCACTGGCAGCCAGGAGCCTGACCCACTGGACCACCCGGGAAGTCCCCCAACTGCCTCTTGAAAAGAAGGATTCAGGGATACACAAGCTCTCTGGCGCCGACACAATTACCACCCGAGTGAGGGACGCTTGTTAAGTTCACCTCAGGACCCACCCTTCTGTGTAGTCTTGCTGGGGGGGCATGCTGTTTCCGCCCCACTGCTCTGCCTTAAGGGACATTTTATCAAGTCCTTTCTTTACTCACAGCTGTCAAACACATCCTTATGGCACCCAGTTACTTAAGTGACTAACAAAAATATAAAATCCAGCTGGAGCTCTAAGATGCTATAATGTATCTTCTTTGATCAGCCTGTGGGGCTCAAGGCCAGGTCATCACCGGAGAGCAGTTATCTGTTCCCTACTGTCGAAAATATCCCAGGTCAGATGGGGCTTCCCAGGTGCTCAGTGCTGAAGAATGCTCCTGCAATGCAGGAGACTCCGGTCAGATCCCTGGGCTGGAAGATCCCCTGGAGGCGGAAATGGCAACCCACTCCAGTATTCTTGACTGGAGAATCCCATGGATAGAGGAGCCTGATGGACTACAGTCCACGGGGTTGCAAAGTGTCAGACAAGACTGAGCACGCATGCAGGTCAGATGCATTTGTATTTGTGCTGCCGAAGCGAGCACGTGGTCAGATGCATTTGTAAGGAGATGGGAAGTGACTGTCAGGAAATGAAGAGTCCTCACACCTGCCTCAGAACTGTCCTCCGGGGAGAGGAGAATGCATTCTGGGACGAGGTCTCTGTTCAAAACCCTTCTGAGAGCCACTCCTCTCCTGGGCCCCTGCTCGACCACACCCAGCATTGCTGTTCATTGCATAGTTAATGGTTTGTGAGAGCGTCTGTCTTCCGCTAAGACAATCAGCAGCTTGACAGCGAGGACAGGAATCGTCTCATCTCCTGCCCCTGGTGTCCAGCGGGACAGCTGGCAACAGCAGGTGCTCATTGTTTACTGAATGAGTCAGCTCAGGGCTCTTCTGCAAATCGTCCTTGTCGGCAGAGAGCCATCCTCCGAGGGTAGATTTACCTTTTGGAAACAGTTAAGTGATTCAGAGTTAACGGTGAAGGAAGAATCAGAAAGAAGAAGAGACACTACTCAATTTTCTCAGGAGCCTGGGAAACTGGACTTGAACGCAGCTCTGCAGAAGGAAGCTTTCTGGAGCGACAGGCCCCCGGGTGAGTCATTTCAGAGCAACGTTTGGATGGAGAGCTCCGCATGTGGTTCTTGAGGACCACAGTTCAGGATTCCTCCGCGGAACTTCCTCAAAAGGCAGAGCTTCTGACAGCAGGCGTGGCCGGCTCTGAGTGTGCGGCGGAGCTGGGGGCTGGGGGCCTAGCGCCCGTTGCCTGCCTGCCTTGCACTTACATGGCGTCCTGGCTTTAAGAGGCTTTCTGCAGTCACCTTTTCTGACCCAGAGAGAAGAGAAGAAATGAATAAAATGGGTGGGGCTGAAAGAGATTCCTCTGGTGGTACCTCCCTGCTGCAAAGGGTTAAAACAGAATTCCTTTTCCTTAAGGGAGTTGGTTGCTGGCAGCTCACATGTGCTGCGCGGAAGCGGAATAAAGCACGTATTTGCATCTGTGGATACACACACGCATGCGTCCACGGTTATACACTCGTGATTTAAAAATGATACACAGATCTTGATCTTCTTGGGCTTTTTTCTCAGTAAGAATTAAATGCATAATTGAAAATAAAAAGGAGTGAAAAGCCCTTGGTAGCTCAAAGCCAGGGTCTAAGTTGGTTTTTCCTTTATTGTGATAGAACATACGTAAAATTTACCTTTTATACCATTTATTTAGAAGAATTTATTCTATTTTTATAAAACTGTGGTTATACCTAAAATTTATCATTTAAAGTTTCCACCTTTCAGCCACTGCGAAGGACGGTGCTATGAACACGGGCATGAACAGCTCTTCCAGTCTCTGTTCTCAAGTCTTCTGGGCACAGAACCACAAGTGGAATCGCTGGATTGTAGGTATTTCTAGATTTAAATTTTTGGAGGAACAGCCGTGCAAGGTGAATTTTATAACACCGTGCTGCATCGTACTTGCGGCATGCTGCTGGCTCTGGCTCTGCTGACCATTAATTTCTTACTTAGCTTAATCACAGGATATGTGACTACACCAGATGAAGTCTTATCATGCCAGCCACACAGGCTCATTGGTTTCCTTCACTACCAGCCTCATAGCACAGGTTCTTAGGTAGAGAAACACAAGCTAAGTCTCAACAGAAACGACGATTCAGCTACGTAAGCAGAGCTACTTACTGGGTTGAGCTGAGAAGGCCAGGTCTCCCAGCAGCCAGCTACTCGTGGCTCTACGGGCCTGTGGCCCAGGGCCCCGGAAGCTCTGCATCGTGAGGTTTCGGGGCCCGCTCACCCCACTTCTCAGTGGCACCGTGTACCGCGGGGCAGGAGTACACGGAGACAGTCCCGACTTCCTCCCAGAGCTGTACTGCGTCCTGACTGCCCTCTGCCGCTGTCCGGGGGGCCCACTGGGCTTCCCTGTCCCCTCGCTCCTCTGGGGCGTATGCAGGCCTGGCGGCGTCTGCGCTGTCACCCTGGCTCACACACCCCACTCGAACCTGTCTCCCTAACTTCCTCTGCCCTCAGAACTCCTCGGACGTATTCTCAACGCAGCCCCTCATATTCTCTCAAGCTACTGTAACAGAGCCTTCCCAACTTTTCTCAAGCATCACATGACAGTCCTACAATCTGAACTGTGCACAGAGAGATATGCTTTTTAAATTTTTTGAAAGAATTGAGACCACGTAAGACGAATGAATTTGCATGCTAAGAAAAACAGAAGTATAAAAGAAACTGCTGATGTCATTACATTGATGTTCAGTTGCTCGGTCATGTCTGACTCTTTGTGACCCCGTGAACTGCAGCACACCAGGCTTCCCTGTCCTTCACCATCTCCAGGAGTTTACTCAAACTCATGTCCACTGAGTCTGTGATGCCATCCAACCAGCTCATTCTCTGCCACCCCATTCTCCTTTTGACTTCAAATTTCCCAGCATCAGGGTCTTTCCCAATGAGTCAGCTCTTTGCATCAGGTGGCCAAAGTATTGGAAATTTACCTTCAGCATCAGTCCTTCTACTAAATATTCAGGGTTGATTTCCTTTAGGGTTGACTGGTTTGATCTTCTTGCTGTCCAAGGGACTCTCAAGAGTCTCTCAGCACCATAGTTCAAAGGCATCAATTCTTTGGCGTTCAGCCTTTTTTATTGTCCAACTCTCACATCTGTACATGACTTTTGGAAAAACCATAGGTTTCACTATACAGACCTTTATAGACAAAGTAATGTCTCTGCTTTTTAACATGCTATCTAGATGTCATTGTTTTTCTTCCAAGGAGCAAACATTTTTTAATTTCATGGCTGCAGTCACCGTCCACAGTGATTTTGGAGACCAAGAAAATAAAGTTTGTCACTGTTTCCATTGCTTTCCCAACTATTTCCCATGAAGTGATGGTACCAGATGCCCTGATCTTAGTTTTCTGAATGTTGTGTTTTAAGCCAGTTTTTTCACTCTCCTCTTTCACCTTCATCAAGAGGCTCTTTAATTCCTTTTCCCTTTCTGACATAAGGGTGGTGTCATCTGCATATCTGAGGTTACCGATCTTTCTCCCGGAAATCTCGATTCCGGCTCGCTCTTCGTCCAGGCTGGCATTTCGCATGATGTGCTCTGTCGCTGTGCTGTATTCAGTCACTCCGTCGTATCCAGCTCTTTGCGACCCCGTGGACGGTAGCCCACCAGGCTCCTCCGTCCATGGGGATTCTCCAGGCAAGAATACTGGAGTGGGCTGCCATCCTCTCCTCCAGGGGATCTCCCCAACCCAGGGATCGAACAGGTGGATTCGTTACTGTCTGAGTCACCTCTGCATATAAGTTAAATAAGCAAGGTGACAATATACAGCCTTGACATACTCCTTCCCCAATGTCGAACCTGTCTGTTGTTCCATGCCTGGTTCTGTTGCTTCTTGACCTGCATACAGGTTTCCCTGTATGAGACAGGTAAGGTGGTCTGGTATTCCCATCTCTCTAAGAATTTTCCACAGTTTGTTCTGATCCACTCAGTCAAAGGCTTCAGTGTAGTCAATGAAACAGAAGTAGATGTTTTTCTGGAACTCTCTTGCTTTTTCGATGAGCCAATGGATGTTGGGAATTTGATCTCTGGTTCCTCTGCCTTTTCTAAATCCAGCTTGAACATCTGGAAGTTCTCGGTTCACGTGCTGTTGAAGCCTGGCTTGGAGAATTTTGAGCATTACTTTGCTAGCCTGTGAGATGAGTGCAGTTGTGCGGTAGTTTGAGCATTCTTTGGTATTGTCCACATAATTATGCTTTTTTTTTTGAGGACGAATGACAAAGTAGGAAAAAGAACATGTGAGCCTCAGCTCCTTCTCTGCCGCGGAGCTGTCCCACACGTCTCTCAGTCTACCCTCCTCTCCCGCCTCCCCAGCAGCACGTGGGCTCCTTCAGGAAGCGCTTTCCCGGCGGCTCCAGGACCCCGCTCCATTCAGGCTCTCCTCCGTGTCTCCTGCAGTGGCTCCCTCCTCCTCGTCAGCAAACACAACAAAACCCTTGCATCCTCACAGAAACCCCGGAGGGACCCGTCTCCTGCTCCCCAGGCCCCCGAACCGCAGTGCGGCGCCTTCTGCCCTCACCGCCGCCTTCCCCTCCGACTCGGCGCCTCTGCCTCTGGCCCGCGCCGGCCCTCCCCAATGCCCCCTCCCGTGAAGCTGGAGTGGCCTCCCGCCGCCACCTCCTGGAGGCCTCTTGCTGCTCTGAGCGCGGGACACGGGCACCTATCACGCCCAGACTCTCCCCCACGCTTCGCCTGCTCCTCTGAGGCAACACGGCCCAGTCTCAGGGCTTCACCTCTCATCAGACGCCTTCCAAACGCAGGCCTCCCGCCCAAGAGGCCTTGGAGCTCTAGGTCTGCCTTTTCACCTGTTTGCTGGATGAACCTAGACAATACCAAGGTGGCCGGCATCTCCCAGAGGACATTTCTGGCTCCACGTGGATCCTCTTGGTTCCCTGTTGCTAACAGCATTCCCACTGAGCAAAGTGACACACACACTCACTCACACCCACACACTCTCACATATACACACACCCACTCACACACACACACACTCTCCCACTTACACTCTCACACACCCACACTCACATACACTCTCACACACACACTCTCACACTCACCCCCCCCCCCCACACACTCTCACACAGTAGCAATGAAGGAACAAGTGAACTTTACCCACAACAAGGCAGCTCAGATTGGTGACCAGTACCCTGAATGGGCATCAGGGTATTCTTTTTACTATTAAAATTCAGGCATTCTTTTTATTATTAAAACTGAGAAAGGTATTAATTAATGTGACATTCTGAAACCCTAGGATGTTGTATAGAAATAATGAAGATTTGAGTTACACCGAAACTGTTGATGTTTTATAACAGGTTTAGTAACTGTAGTAAGCATAAGAACTGGTTCTGTAAGGACTATTTTCTCTGTTGTGTCTGCTACTTTTTAAGGCGTTTGGAGAATTTAAGAGAAGCCCCTGTAAGAGATTGAAAACTGGTTTTTAATTTGGTTGAGGAAATATAATTTAGCTTTTAATCAATGTGCAAATGTTTAGCAAAAACCCACTTTCAAGTTTCAATTACTAGATGTATAAGATTAATGGAGTGAGGACTGAACTGAGAATAAACCTGGCCGTGGCCGTAAGCCCTGGACACTAGAGGCGCCTCCTTCACGGGCGTGCCTGAGCGTCTCTCTCGCTGCAGGGTGGCTGGGGCCACGCGTCTGTCCAGGACGTCTTGCTCAGAGCTACAAGCCTGAGCATGTGTGTTAGGGATGTGACCCCACTCAGGGATCTCGATTTAGGTTCTTCCGATAGTGCGCAGAGCACACTAACCAGCATGGCCGAGTAACACCTTAAATTATTAGTCAGATCACAGTTTGCCCCACATCGATGGACCATCTATATTCTTTAGTTAAAATCCATCAGTTTTCAAGGAGGCCATAACCCGGCAGTGGGGAATATTCTATGTTACAGAGATTTTTATCATAGGAAGATCTAGTCTGCACATCATGTTTTATTTTTATCATCTAGTATTTGCCACACACAGTTGTAGAAACCATAATGAAAGTGTAAATCTCCGACCTGAGGGGCGAGTGCCTGGGACATGTGTTACTTCAGTCCCGAAGGCTTCTCCTCCCTCCCTTCCTTCCTGGCTCAGTCTACACGTATACTGATTCAGAAGGGCGTCCGCGAACCGGGCCTCTAGCTGGAAATCCAAGGCCTAAGGGCTAATGGCTGCAGCCAGGAGAGCATCCAACATGCTGCTCTGAAGGCCCCCCTTTCCCGGGATGCACAGATGAGGGCTCCCCGAGCGTCCCACCCAGACAGTACCCTCACGGCCGCGGGGCTGGGGGCTGGATGCTCAGCTGTGGGTGGCATGCACCACGCCTGTTCAGCCTTAGTGAAAACAGGCTACACAGGCATGTAAGAAGCAGAACGAATGGCAGCGATTATTATCATTACTATATTTGGAACGATATATAGTAAAGAAAAGCTTCCTATCCGAAGATCAACAGGGACGTCCCGATGGTCCAGTGGTTAAGACTCTACGCTTCCAGTGTAAGGGGCGCAGGTTCAATTCTTGGTTGGGGAACTAAGATCCCACATGGTGCTTGGCGCAGCCAAAAGAATAAAGAAAACAAGGGGTCAATGTGTACCACTATGATGCGGCTGAAAGATCCTGGGTGCTGGAGTGGCCCTGCTCAGCCCGTAGAGTCTTCTGTCCTGAGCTGCGGGCCAGAGCTTGCGTCTCTCTCTTCAGAGCTGCTAAATCATGTGTGTGGTTAGAAGCAGTCATTTCTCATCTTCTGACTGCAAGAGGAGAAATACACAGGAGGCAGGAAAACAAATCTGGAGACTAAGAAAGCCTGGATCCTGTTTAAAGCTCTGCTTGAGTTCTTAAGAATAATAGCCAAAAGCCTTATTTACTTATGTATCAAAAGTGTTAACAGAAGGGACTAAGAGGGTAATCTCATCTATTTTTTTTTTTTGTCCTCAGACTGGCCTGCATTGAAGACAAACGCTTTTTTGTGTATAGCTTTTCTTTTAATTCAAGTACTTTATTTGGCTGCGTGGCATGTGGGATCTTGGCCCCACTGACCAGGGATTGAACCTGTGCCACTGCGTGGGGAGTCAGATGTCTGAACCACTGGACCACCAGGGAAATACCTGCATACACGCTCTTAGATGTCCACACTGTAGGGGCAGCATATTAAAATAAGCAAATTTCAAAGACTAAAGCAGGATGCGAGTGGCTTTTTACCATAAAAGGGTCAAAGTTATAAATGGATAGTCTCTCCTCTTTCCTTTTCTCTTGCAAGGAAAAAAGCTTTATAAAATTCTCCCCCCTTAGAAGCCAATAGATATTAGACAACCTGGTGTTCCTGCTTCTATTAAGAGTTGATTTTACTCTGTGGAGCTGCTGTAAAAACCCTGCAAAAACAAAAAGGACTTGCTCATGTTTTATAAGGATCAACCTTATTACCATTTTAACAAATTAATTTAAGCCATCTGGTGTTTGGAAAATGGGTCTGATTCTATAAAGAAAATAAACAAGGTATAATTAGTTCTTGAGTTCGTGCCCTTAAGGGAAAGGAGACCCTTGGATCACATCCCCTGCATTCCATTCATGCGCGCTCATTTGCCCACCAGCCCCGCTGGGCGTGCGCTGTGGACCAGGCGCTCAAGTTCTCGTGGTAAAGAGACAGCCTCTGCTCCCCGGGGGCTTCCAGAGGGCGGCAGGGAGCTGCCCGAGTGCACAGAACAGCCACAGTCCTGTCCCAGCTCGGCTGGGCCTCAGGGCCCGCCCTCAGGACAGAGCCCGCGCGTGGGATGCGAGCTCCCAGGAGCCCCTGGCTCGCCTCTGACCCCTGCTCCGCACCGGCGCCCGGGCCCTCCGTGGGCAGCACCCGCGTGCTCCTTGGCTGGCGCTCCGGGAGCTTTGTCCCCCGCACCCTGCTCCTGCCACGTCTCCTCATGACAACAGCCCCCCGCCAGCTGCTGGGGGCAGGGTCTGTCTGACCACCTGGAGTTCCTAGGGTCCGTGAGAGCCTGGCATGCGGGGGCTGACTGAGCCGGGTAGCTGGCGTGGTGGAGGGCAAGGGCCCTGGCAGAGAGAATGGCCGCAAAGAGGATTCCCTGAGGACACAGCCTCCCTTCTAGAGAGTACTGGAGACAGACTGACAGACACAGGAAGGGGTGGGTTTTGGCTCAGATTGCTCTGGGTCGAAATAAAAAGTGAATCCAAACACACAACTCCTTTGTCAGAGATGAGCCATACAAAGTCCACAGTCTAACACTCGACACAGAGAGAGCCCTCCGTAAGGAAAACTCTAGTCTAATGTAAATACGCTGCATCCAGTCTCCACCCGTGGAAACCCAAGGTCCAGCAGGAGAGGCAGAGCCTCGAGGAGGCTGGGAGAGACGCAGCAGCTCCCAAGACCCCGGGCTGGAGGGTCAGGGGCGGCTCAGGGCCCACAGACCCCGGGCTGGAGGGTCAGGGGCAGCTCAGGGCCCGCAGACCCCGGGCTGGAGGGTGAGGGGCGGCTCAGGGCCCACAGCAGGCCTCACTGCACTGTCTGTGCGCAGGGGGCTGTGACCACTGAACACACACCTGGGGGTTGTCCTCAGGGGTCAGGGGCGGCGGTGATCCCAGGGAAGAGCAGGGCTGCAGGAGGTAGGAGGGGCAGGGGCTCGGAGGATGAGCGCCCTCGGAGCACGATCACAGGGTCAGACGCACTGAGGCACTAGGATGAGGGCAGGCAGACGGGGGCTCCCGGCAGTGAGGAACCCGGGCCTCTGGAGGAGCTGCTCCAGACAGCTGGGGTCCAGCCTGGGGGCGGGCGGGGCTGTGAGAGCTGCGGGAGGGGGCAGGGAGTCCAGGGCATCCTGGAGGCGGCAGGATGGACTGTCTTGCAAGGGAGGCCTGAAGCAGCAGGCTCCCGGGGAGGACACGAGACCTGAGCCCAAGCAGAACCATAACTGCTTCTTCACCAGGTAAGGGAGGCTCGGAGGGTCTTCTCGCCTGACAAGTTCCACAGACGGACATGTCTACTTCTTTAATAAACAGTACTGGGATAAGGGGTTATCATTTTGGAAAAAGTCCATTTTTAGGCCAAGATAAATTCTCAGTACATCAAAAGTTAAAAATAAAAAAGCATCTATAGAAGCACCAGGAGAAAGTACAAGAGAACTTTTATAATCCTGGGCTGGGAATTCAGCACGATGTAAATGCAGAGGCAATGAAACAGAATGTAGCTACACAGAAATTAAGATCTTCTGTATAAAGAAGTGGTGAACAAAGTAAACAACAAACGACAAATGGGAAACACACATTTGTGACAAACACGAAAATAAACAATAAGACTGATTAATATAGAAGGGATAAACGGTTAACATACATAAAGTATCCTTCACTTGACCCATAACTAAAGAGACACTGTCTTTCACAAATTGGATTGATAAAGATGAAAACACTTGTTGTTCTCAGGGCTGAAGGGTGAGGGTGAGGACAGGCTTCTGGAACGGGGAGCTGCTGGGCAGCGTGCGGATGGGGGTCTATGCTTTTAAGGCTCACTCCTTCGGGCTTTGTCCTAAATAAAGATGTAGGTGCTAGGATGTCTACTCTGGCCCTGCTCATAATGGCAAAA
Organism: Cervus elaphus; assembly: GCF_910594005.1. NCBI lineage: Eukaryota > Metazoa > Chordata > Mammalia > Artiodactyla > Cervidae > Cervus > Cervus elaphus. Next base: position 49,453,947 of record NC_057821.1, on the reverse strand, counting down.
AGCTGAGACCAATGTCATGTAAGCAGTAAGGGGCCAGGTAAATGACAACATGGTCACACTGTGGAACACCATTAGTAGTTAACAAGAGTGCACACACCCACGACACCACCTCGAACGCGCAGGGAATTCTGGAAGGCGGCGCTGGAATGTCACATGGGAAGTGAGAGGTAGAGCCAGGAGAGCAGGAGGAGGAGAGCAACTTCCTTTTTTGCCTGTACGTGTCTCATCTGGACAATGATTACTTTGATTTAAAATATGAAAAGTAGGGGACTTCCCTGGTGGTCCAGTGGCTAAGACTCTGCGTTCCCAATGCAGGGGGACTGGGTTCGATCCCTGGTCAGAGAAGTGGATCCTACATGTCACAACTAAGACATGGCACAGCCAAACACATAAATAAATAAATATTTTTTAAAAAAGAAAAGGAAATTAATATAAATTTCAAGAAAGAAAACAAAACCAAAACCCCCTCCAAGTTATCTAGCCAGTAAGTCACAAGATGCTTCTTGTTCCCCTTTTTTAACACATGGTCATGAAAATCCTATCTACAGTGCTTTAAAGCCAGGCTCTCTCTACCTCCCTGACTTAGGAGGGCAGGGCCACAGTGGGTATGTTAATGAACTGCCCTAAAAGGCAGTTTCCTCATCTCGAAGTATTGGCTGGAAGGCTAACTGAAACGGTGCAGGTAAATCATTTAGCACAGAGCCTGGTACAAAGTGCGTGCTCAAAAAAATGTGATTTATTATCAGTATTAGAACTCTTCCACGTTACAGTTTTCCAGTGCCCTATTACATGTAATTATTACCTGACTCTGGACTTCTAGACTATGTAACATTATTATACTATCTCCATCTCAACAGCCTCCTTTTTACTGCGTCTCAGAGAAACTAAGTAGAGAGCCTAAGATCACAACCTGGGCTTTGAAAGCAGATTGCTGACTTGAACAGGCTCTCCTTCTCAATCACAGCCATGGAGGATCAATGAGCCCCTATATTTCTACGTGAGTTTACGGCGACTGTGAAGCGCTCAGCACTGTGCTCTGATGGTGCCTTGGACAGAGCCAACCAAAGTGCTGCTCGTAACTCGGGTCTGCTGATGATCACATTTCTTAAAAAGATATTACATTTTTCTATGATGGTTGTGGTGACAGCAGAGAGCTCAAAAAGCACAAAAAAGAGAAAAAAAAACACAAAAACAATCCACAGAGGTGGCGACATCACCTAAGAAATCAATATGTGCTTCATTTAATCTATGAATCTAATCACTGTTGTCCCCAGACCGAAGCATTTTCATTAGAGTGCTACTGTGTTCAATAATTCTTTACACAACAGAAGCTGCTCTGACCCAAAGCACGTTTTTCCTGGGCTAGAAAAGCAGACTGATACTGACATCGCTGCGGACTAGACAGAGGCAAAGAGTTGACGTACTCTCCCCGAGGTCCTCAGCGAGTTACGGCAGAACCAGACCTGAGTCCAGGCCCTTGTGCGGTAATCTGCCTCAGATTCCACAGGGAGGGAGCCCACTCTTCCTTGCTTTAATTTCTTCATAGGATTTTTTGCAATCAGTTCTCAGTTTATCTTGGAATTATGAAGCATTATGCGAAGCACATGGAATAAGTATGTTGGAGTTGTAATAAATTCCTGAGTTGATGCAAAATAATTGATTTCCTTGAGTTTTGTTTTGCTTTTTTAAACAGTTTGCCTCAAATTACAAATCCTCAACACTTTTAAATAGCCTTGACATTAAATGCTTTCCTTACATATAGATGAACTTTAGTCCAATGTAACACTAGGAAAAGTTCATTTAGAAAAAAATTCATCTGGTATCTGTAGTAGTGATGCCCCTGTTCTGAACAATCTTAATGAGCAATAATCAGCTGAATATGAAGACTTTGACAGTCTCTGACACTTAAAATTTAATTGAATGCTATTTAATTAAAACTGTCATTCAGTCCCTAAGTCATGTTCGACTCTTTGCAACCCCACTGACTGCAGTATGCCAGGGTCCTCTGTCCTCCACTATTTCCCAGAGTTTGCTTACACTCATGTCCATTGAGTTGGTGAGGCTATCTAATCATCTCACCCTCTGTTGCCCCCTTCTCCTCCTGCCCTCAATCCTTCCCAGCATCAGAGTCTTTTCCAATGAGTCAGCTCTTTGCATCAGCTGGCCAAGTATTGGAACTTCAGCTTCAGCATTGGTCCTTCCAATGAATACTCAGGGTTGATTTCCTTTAGGATGGACTGGTTTGATCTCCTTGCTGTTCAAGGGACTCTTAAGAATTTTTTCCAACACCACAATTTGAAAACATCAATTCTTTGGTGCTCAGTCTTCTTAATGGTCCAACCCTTATATCCGTACATGGCTACTGGAAAAAACAGCTTTGACTATAGACTGTTGTCAGCCAAGTGATGTCTCTGCTTTTTAATATACCACCTAGGTTTGTCATAGCTTTCCTTCTAAGGAATAAGTGTCTTTTAATTTCATGGCTACAGTCACTGACTGAAGTGATTTTGGAGCCCAACAAAATAAAATCTGTCACAATCTCCACTTTTCCCCCTTCTGTTTGCCATGAAGTGAAGGGGCAGGATGCCATGATCATTTTTTTAATGTTGAGTTTCAAGCCAGCCTTTTGACTCTTCCTCTTTCACCTTCATCAAGAGGGTTTTTAGTTTCTCTTTGTTTTCTGCAGAGCCGTACCATCTGCACGTCTGAGGTTGTCGATATTTCTCCCAGCAATCTTGATTCCAGCTTGTGACTCATTCAGCTCAGCGTTCTGCAGGGTGCACTGTCTGCTGTTGTTTAGCTACTAAGTCATGTCTGACTCTGTGTGACCCCGTGGGCTGCAGCCCGCCAGGCTCCTCCGTCCATGGGATTTCCCAGGCAAGAATACTGGAGTGGGTTGCCATTTCCTTCTCTAGGGGATCTTTCCAACCCAGGAATCAAACCCGTGTCTCCTGCATTGGCACAAAGATTCTTTACCACTGAGCCTCCCAGGAAGCCCCTGCATGTAAGTTTAAGCAGGCTGACAACATACAGCCTTCTCGTACTCCCTTCCCAATTTTGAACCAGTCCACTGTTCCATGACTGGTTCTAACTGTTGCTTCTCGACTTGCATACAGGTTTCTAGGAGAGAGGTGGGGTGGTCTGGGACTCCTACCTCATGAAGAATGTCCCATTTCTGTGACCTACACAGTGAAAAGCTTTATCGTAGTTGATGAAGCAGAAGTAGATGTTTTTAAAATCACCCCCCTTCCAGCCAAATATACACATGTAAATACACATGTGCACGTACACATAGCATGATAACCTGACCACTTCTCACGTGACCGAAAACATCAGCTGTCAGAAAACATCATTTTTAAATTAGTCCCCTTCCTCTGACACCTTTGGAAGCATGTTGGGTCAGACTCTTTCCTGGGACATAATTCAGTTTAAAAAAAAAAAAAATTCTCTGTGCGTGTCTCAGCGGCCCAGCAGTGAGTGCCTGGAGCAGACGCAGCAGACAGCGTGAGCTGATGTCTCAGCCGCGGGGCAGGAGGGCAGCTGTGGGTCTCAGTGACCTCAAAATCCCCATCTTCTCCTCAGTAAAAAGAATTTACTGGCAAATATGTTCTATCCCAGCTGAAAGAGAGATTTAAAGACCTGTCTGGGCTGCCGTGCCTGCCGGGGGGTGTTCCTGGGCTGGAGTCCCGGGAGCACATCGCGGGCCCCGTGTCGCGCTGACCTCCGGGGCCCCGTGGAGAAGCCAGCTCAGAGCCGCGGCTTGGTCGGTCAGGGGTCTAATTGCAAATACGTCACATCACACAACCGATGTGCCTCTGAGAAGGGAAAATTCAAGCCCCGGTGCAGCTCTAAACCTGCCGTCACCCCACGGTTGCTCCTGGTTCGCTTCCGGGAGTTCAAACGCGTGAATGACTGATGGGGAGGCAGAGGGCTCCCCGTGTGCCGAGGCAACAGAAGAGCTGCAGGAGCCGATTGTGAACGCGAGACACCCCAACCCTGCCCCTGAAAAACGAACCTCCACGATGAGATCACACACATTTTGATGAACAAATAATCCAAAAACCCCTCGTTGTCTCACAGGTGCTCATCCGGATTAAAGCCGCGCCTGAAACGGCAGACTGAAGGGGCCAGAGGGGCCTCAAAGAGCCGCGTGGGGGGGCGTCCTGCAGAAGCGTCAGGCCGCTCCCCGAAACCCAGAGACCTCCTGCGGAACTCTGTCTGCTTGAGGCGGACACATTTCTGGGGGTGATATCAGATATAAGGCACTATGTTTATATCTTAAAAACACATACACACTTCAACCCAGTAATTTTAATTTTGGAAGTTTGTCTTAAGAAAACAGCCAGGAATGTACGTGAAGGTTTTTATAGCCACAATGTCTCTAACAGGAGAGGGAGGAAAAGGAAACCGAATAATTGTCAACATCCGGGAGATAGAAGAAACACATCATGGTAAGCTCTAACATAAAATATGCTGGGAGTCATAAAAAGAAACCACTAGGCAAGAGAGGCCCGAGGCCCGTGAGATGCTGAGCAGACCTCAGGTGAGGAGGCCGGCAGCCCCGGCGCGGCTGTGACCCCCAGGGAGCGACGAAGGCGAGCCCACGTCACCTCTGCGTTCACGTCTGAGTTCCAGGCAGGTTCAACAGCTGCCGATAGGCAGCTCACGGAAGCCATCTGAGGTCCTTCTGACGTCAGGCCGACCCCCAGGCCTCCAGGAGAAACGGTGGAGCCATGTGACACCCGGGGCGGAACCTGACTCCAAGACAAACCCCCAGAGTGGGTCAGCAGGGAGCCGTCTGAGTCCTGGGCTAAGATCATGCGTTTGCTAAACTGGGAGAATCAAGACAGATGAGTGAGAAACACACCTGACTGTAATTGAAGCTTATGGTCATTAACAAGGGGCCCCAAGTGATTCGGAGCAGCTGAGGAGGTTATAAGAGTCACCCTTTTGCAACCACGAGGTAATAACTGATTCAGGCAAGATGTGTTAATGGGTCTGGAAACCACTGGGCGAAAGGCTGATGGGGAACCGTTTATTTATTAATCACGAAGAGACGTGGGATGTTTGTAATGGAAATCTCGCCTCCACTTTAACAAAGGATCAAACTGAGCACAAAGCAATACCGGTTCCACTGGCATTGTGGGCTACTGACGGCTGGAAAGGGAGAAGCCTTATCACCCACTCAGGGTTCCTGCCGAAGGGTCTGTTCCAAGCGTCATAACAGAGACACACTGACTGATTCAGACTGAGAACAGTCTAGACTAAATATGCCAATATCATGAAAGCTGGGGGAAGAAAAAAGGCAGAGGGTCTCTTCCACATCAAAGGAGACTTAAGAGATGTGACTACATCTCTTAAGTGAATGCACCTCTCGAGGCCTGAATGGGTTCTGGCTCAGAGGCAGTTATGAAAGTGGGGCTGGAGGTGTGAAAACGGACTGTGAGTCAGCCAGCATTCACCGATGCCAGTTCTGAGGTGTGAAAACGGCACCCTGCAACGGCACACATGTCCTTGTCCTAAGGAGATACCGACCGACATCCACAGAGGTAGGGTGACGTCTGCAACCTAATGTCAACATTGGTGAAATGAAGAAAAGGGCAAATATTCACTCTTTTACATAAGCTGCTCAAGTTCAAGTAAAACAATTTCTTAAAGGAGAAAACCATCCAGAGAAGAGTGATTCGCTACTTTTCATTCAGAAAAAATATGCCTGACGGACAAGTGTTAACGTCAGCCCGTGAGCTGCCTCAGCGCCTACCTTGGCAGCTGAGTGGAGCGCGCACTCTGAAGGTGCCGTGAACCTCTTCAAAGTTAAATCTGCAACATCAGCAACGCTGTCAGCAAGTACCACAGGCCTTATGAGACTACAGCAAGGACTTTAACATACAGAAATGTTGAGTCCCACCCCCTTGCCCCAACCCTAATAAACCAAGAAGTCACTTCAGTCAAAACGCAGAGCTCACAGAAGCCTGAGACTTCACAGGCCCTGAGTGGTATGTTCACCTCTCAGACCGTCTCCTTTGTTGAGTGAACAGGAGTTCGCTTCCCACAGGCCTTTCAGTGAACGACATCTAAAGGGCATCACTTCCACCTGAACAGGACGGGTCAGCGGCCGTGGAGGTGGATGGGACAGCTCCAGGGGCCGGGAACAAGGCCCAAGGGCGAGGCCTGGCCTTCAGATATAACGGCCTTGGGTGTTTTGGTGTAGCTTCTGCTGGGAGACCTTACGTTTTTTAAGTTGCTAATATCACCAGCAAGAGACGTTCGTGCACGCAGCCTTAATGCATCTTTGTTTTTAAATTACTGACAGGTGCTCCTGTGCTACCACAGGAGGCATGGTCCATTAACCTTCTCTGGCAGAGGGACGTCAGGAACCCTGTGAAAGCCCTCAGGAGGAGCCCCTGCTCACAAGGACATCAGCCAGGACGTCTTCAAGGGTCTCAAGGCAAGGGCTGGGGGCTCACCTCTCAACGCGGCTTGTTCATGTGCTGAACGGGTGTTTCACTGATTCACACGGTAACTTCCTTTCTCTCTAACACGGAATGTAGGCTTCATGGGGGTAGCGGCAGGGACAGGATCTCTTATTTATTATCATTTATTGCTGTATCCCAGTGTCTGGAACAGTGTCTAGTACATAAAGAGTTGCAGAAATAATGCACAAAGATTGAATGGTTTTTAGAGCACTCTTCTGCACACCTAGTCTGGCTTTACACTGAAACAACAGCAAACCCTATAACACACACCCCACATGCCCAATACCATCAGAAGCACTTTTCTGCATTAACTCAATGAACCCTCAACAGGCTTACTAAGCAGGTATGGCCGTCACTCCCATCGTGACTGAGGACACGGGCACAGATGGCGGCCAAGTGACCTGCCCAAGGGCAGCGGTTGACCCGGGTATTGCTGCGGACGGCGTGGCTACAGGTCACAGTGGTGCCTCCCACCAGGTCAGAGGGCTGGCCTCGCTGTCGGATGCACAGACCCCAGGGCTAACCCTCCCGCAGGTGGACAGACTTCCGGAGCCTCCAAACTCATCTTTTCCCAAGCCAGACATCCCAGAGCCTCCAGCTGCGTAGCAGACGCCGTGGAGCTGGTGCTCTGACACTGGGTCCCCCTCTTTGGGTTTGGTCGAGCTGGTCCCTAAAAGGTCAAGAGTCCAGCCATGGATGCCAACAGCCCTGGGGGTGAGACCCAGCCTTGCAAAGTCACGATTTGACTTGAGCAAGCTTCCTGTTCCGAAAAACGAGCTGATAATAAGTCCTCCTTCCTGGCAATATCCGCCACCGTTTGGTCCAACTCCCTTGGGCAGGGCCCTGGCACACACGTTGCCCTCGGGACTCATCAGCGCTCACAGGCACAGTGACTCTATGCAGCTTTACGGGAGTGCACTGCACTGGCCTGGCAGACAGCCGTCCTGTGTTTGCACTGGAATGGTCTGCCTCTTCAACTGGATTTCACGTGGCGACACTGACTCAATTCTGTCTCCTGCTGCACAGCTCCTCCTTGCTCATAAGAGAAAAAAACCCTCATAGAAACAATTTATAGCACATCAAAATATTGACAGGAGCCTTAAGCCTTAATGTCTGAAGATAGCAGCGAGCATGACTTATCACAGAAGCTTCACTGTTTATAACCCGGCAATTAGGCAGTATTGACAGATGGAAACGCATTATTGATGTCAATTAGAGAAGCGTGAGACTGATGAGGCTCCCAAAGCTCTGACATGGGCAGTTAGAGCAACGCCTGTCAATATACCTCAAAGCCCCGGAGGGCCGGGAATGCGGGCGGCCAGGAAACAGAGGCCCTCCCACACTGGCCGCGAGACCACTTCAACTCAGATGCACTTGGGAGGGTCCGACTGGAAGGACATCGAGGCCGTGCGCACGAATGAGGGCTTGGGCGCCTGCACGGGGGAGGCGCGCGCACGGGGGAGGCGCGCACACGGACAAGGCGCGCACACGGAGGAGGCGCGCACGAATGAAGCCTTGGGCGCGGGCACAGAGGAGGCGCGCACGAATGAAGACTTGGGCGCCTGCACGGGGGAGGCGCGCGCACGGGGGAGGCGCGCACACGGACAAGGCGCGCACACGGAGGAGGCGCGCGCACGGACAAGGCGCGCACATGGTGGGCCCGCAGCCGCGCCGCCTGCACGGCCAGGATCTGACACCAAACCGGGACGCGTCCCCGGGACGCCGGCACTGGGGTGTCTCCCACGGGCGGGGACACCGTGCCGCTGCACTGGCTCTTGCTGGATCGTCTTGTCCCGGCAGAGGGGGTCGCTTCCGTCTCTCTGACAGAGCAACCTGTCAACAGGGGGGTGGCCGGCCACTAGGGAGGGGGGCCCCTGCCAGCGGCCACGTCGCCGCCTAACGGCTCTCTAAACTGCCCAGCAGAGGACAAGCACAGTCGCTGGCCTAGAGGGAAACATGGGCTCCCTTTAAAAAAAGTTTTCAGTAAGAAAAGCACTTAATATTAAGAAAAGCGTGGACAGCTGCACACAGTGCAGGGTACGAACCACTATACGATCATGGCAAGAAAAACACGGACAGCTACAGGGACAGCTGCAAACTTTAAACAACAGCTGAGAGTTACTGAAAACGCGCGTGCTGAGCCTGCTCGGCGGAGACAGAGCGGGATCAGAGCCAGAGACAGGATTTGTGCTCTCTTCCAGTCTCCCCTCCTCACCCCATTCCTTTTGCGAGGCCTGTCGAGTCCAGTAAAGAATGTCTCCCTGGTGATGAAGCATCTGTGGTCTGTCATCTGCGTGAAGGGCGGCTTGTGTCACAGCTCATGGGTCCCCTAAAGCCGCCATGATCCACACCACGTCCCTGCCATTGCTGGGTGTTAAAAGCGTCTGTGAAGTGTAGCCAAGTTTCTCTGGACTTGGCCCCGAGGCCGCAGCTGACAGTGGGAACCACTGTTACATAACTCAGGCAGGCCACCAGCCATGGCCGACGTCAATGCAACTGGCTGCCTGTGACACCTGGCGGCCAAGCTGTTTCAGGTCAATTCAGTAAACACAGAGGGTCAGTGACAAACCTCACCTTGCTCAAAATCCAACATTCACAGGTACGCTTCTGGGATCTAACTATCACTATCAATTATTTTCAGACTCAGAAAACATCAGGCGTGGAAGGGGGCCTTACGCCCCTGCACGCCCACGGGAGGAAACTGGCCTCGACGACCGTCTGCAGTGGGCAGGGTCGGGGCAGGCTGGCCCGTGTGCAGTGACGGGTGGGCACTGAGCTCCGAGTGCGCATCCCCGCCTGTGCAGGAGACCCTGGGACACGCTGGGCTGAGGGAGTGCAGATCCACACCGCGAAGGAAGCTCCACTCCAACCCCAATGAGGCGTGTTACAGAGAGCAGAGTCACAGAAGGAGCTCCTGTGCTGTCAGCGTCTGGGAAAGCAAGGCACCCAATTCCTCGCCTTTTCCAGACGAAGCCCAGTGGCTCGTGGACTTGCTGGTGATGCTGCCTCAGGTTTTGACAGACTAGAAAGGCAATGCCAAAGAATGCTCAAACTACACACAATTGCACTGGTCTCACGCTAGTAGAGTAATGCTCAAAATTCTCAAGCCAGGCTTCAATAGTACCTGAACCGTGAACTTCCAGATGTTCGAGTTGGTTTTAGAAAAGGCAGAGGAACCAGTGATCAAATCGCCAACATTCGTTGGATTATTGAAAAAGCAAGAGAGTTCCAGAAAAACATCTACTTCTGCTTTATTGACTATGCCAAAGCCCTTGACTGTGTGGATCACAATAAACTGGAAAATTCTAAAAGGGAAATACCAGACCACCTGACCTGCCTCTTGAGAAACCTGTGTGCAGGTCAGGAAGCAACAGTTAGAACTGAACATGGAACAACAGACTGGTTCCAAATAGGAAAAGGAGTGTGTCAAGGCTGTATATTGTCACCCTGCTTATTTAACTTACTTGCAGAGTACATCATGAGAAATGCTGGGATGGAAGAAGCACAAGCTGGAATCAAGATTGCCGGGAGAAATATCAGTAACCTCAGATATGCAGATGACACCACCCTTATGGCAGAGAGTGAAGAGGAACTGAAAAGCCTCTTGACGAAAGTGAAAGAGGAGAGTGAAAAAGTTGGCTTAAAGCTCAACATTCAGAAAACTAAGATCATGGCATCTGGTCCCATCACCTCATGGCAAATAGATGGGGAACCAGTGGAAACAGTGACAGACTTTATTTTCTTGGGCTCCAAAATCACTGCAGATGGTGATTGCAGCCATGAAATTAAAAGATGCTTGCTCCTTGGAAGAAAAGTTATGACCAACCTAGACAGCATATTAAAAAGCAGAGACATTACTTTGCCAGCAAAGGTCTAGTCAAAGCTACGGTTTTTTCATTAGTCATGTATGGATGTGAGAGTTGGACTATAAAGAAAGCTGAGTGCCAAAGAATTGATGCTTTTGAACTGTGGTGTTGGAGAAGACTCTTGAGAGGCCCTTGGACAACAAGGAGATCCAACCAGCCCATCCTAAAGGAAATCAGTCCTGAATATTCATTGGAAGGACTGATGCTGAAGCTGAAACTCCCAATACTTTGGCCACCCGATGTGAAGAACTAACTTATTGGAATAAACCCTGATGCTGGGAAAGGCTGAAGGTGGGAGGAGAAGGGGACGAAAGAGGATGAGATGGTTAGATGGCATCACCGACTCAATGGACATGAGTCTGAATAAACTCCGGGAGTTGGTGATGGACAGGAAGGCCTGGCGTACTGCAGTCCATGGAGTCGCAAAGAGTCAGACACAACTGAGCGATTGAACTGAACTGAAGGAGATTCTATGCAACTTCGGGGGGGTAGTTTTTACAGCATTAAGGAAGCGAGATGGGGGGGTGAGAAGAGGAGCACTTGTTAGGCTCTATGGACATGCTTGAAGAAAAAGAATCTATGTAAAAGACTGATTTAAATGCACACCAGCATTATTGAATAAAGCTAAGATTATTACAGGGCCCCACTTCAGAGAATTTTTAGAGCCTTTCAATTATTTATAACTGACCAATCTGTGAAATGACAGCCTTAATTACCAGGTTTGGGGACGAGAAAGCATCTCTGACACATCCCTTGGTTTTGGTATTTCAAATACGCAGCAGGGGCAAGACTAGCCTTCACTTACGAATGGTGTTCCTTGGGCTTCAGAAGACAGAGTGAATGATGATCAAGTCTTAAGAGTGATTAAATACCCTTACGGAGGACAGAGGGGCATTGAAAAGCGTCAGGATCTGAATTCAGGTGCCTTTTGTGCGAAGCCTCTCCTCTTCCCTGTGACTCCTAGCTGTGTCTCTGAGTGAAGCGGCAGACACCTGACTGTGTGTGATCATTGGTGAAACCGCCCTTCACACACATGCAGGTAAAACCCACGAAAGGCAGATACCCAGCGCTGAGAGAGGAGGGCCAGCTCTCACACGCGCGCTGGGCTGGGTCGTCAGCTCGCCGGCGCCCAGAGCACCTGGGACAGAAACCCAGAGTGACACACGCGGGCCCCCTCTGTCCCTTGCTCGGCGAGGGGGCAGCGTGCCCTGTGGGCTTGGTGGGAGCCTGGGCGCGAGCACGGCGCGGAGGGACGACGACCGCGGCAAGGACCGCGGGCGGGAGGCCGGCACGCGGCTCCACGGGAGGCCGGCAGGACTGCCGCTCGGGAACCCGAGAGCAGGAGCGCTCTCACACAAGGTGGGCGACCTCCACCCTGCCCGACGGGGGCTCTGTGCTGCTCTTTCCTTTCTAAGGCAGACAGCTGAGAGAGTTTTCTGAGCAGTGAGCAAGGAGACCAGCCCCGAGGGATAAGCTGTTCACGAGGGGGACTGCTGCCTTCTTGGGGGGTTCTGAGAACCAACAGGAGGAATGCGCACCCGGCTGCCTCCTCCCACCTTCGGGTCTTGCTTACCTTCGGGGGAGGTAAGGCCAGCCCGCATGGCCCCTCTTCTGAGAACTGCCCGAACAGCCGTGGGCTGTCCTCCTCCGAACTCTGTGTCCCCGGGAGAACAATCCAAACACGCCCTATCTGAACCTCCGCATCGAACGTGGGAGGGCAACAGTGTGTGATTTGCCTGGCAGAGTGGGATCAAAGTCCCTGAGACGTCAGCCAGGGAGCAGGGAGGGGTCAATCAAACAGAAAGTAGCATCAACCCTAAGGAGGAGCCTGGGGGAGCACTCCCATCCTTCTCCAGCCTGTGGGTGATCGCCTTACTGCTCTTCACCTGCTGCTGCCATTTTCATTGAAGGAAAACGTTCTCCTCAAAAATATGCTTTGGTACCAGTGACGTGTCTTTACCAGAAAGGAAGGTTAGCAGCTGAGATGCAGGCAACACTAATAAAACAATCCAGCTTTTTTTTTTTTACTTTCTCTGCAGCAGAAAGTTGAGGCTAGGAGAAGGTTTTGGAATTTATGATGGTGCAAATACTTTGCTCGCCTGGAACCGAGACTCCAGAGAGTTAAGGTCCTGGTGGGAAATGGCCAAGGAAAGTTGCGCACACAGTAATTTACCCTGAAATACATCAGCAGCTTCTGCAAATACTCAAGAAGGGGACAGATACTGATGTGAAATGTTGAACCACGGCATTTCAGAACTGGAAGGAGCCTTGGAGCTACAGTGTGATCCTTTAATTTTATAGACGAGAAACTGAAGGCTTGAAGTTCAAGCTCCAAAGGACTTACATTTCCCACCGTCAAATATCAGTCAGTGTCTAAAACACTTCATTTTATTTTTCTCAATTAAGAGAAATTGATGATTGGTTATAAAATTCTTCTTTAGGAGAAGAGAGAATTTTTAAATTCTCTCTTGATTTTTGAAAAAAATCAAGAAGTTACCATCTTGACTAATTTTAAGTGTATATCAACAATTCAATAGTGTTAAGTACATTCACATTGTTATAAAACACATCTCTAGAACTTTTTTACCCTGAAAACCTGAGACTACACCCATTTACACACTAATTCCCCTTTCCGCTCCCCCACCCCTGGCTGCCACCACCACCTTCCCCTCCCTCTGCACCTGACCCCGTGAGGACCCTCACACCAGGGCAATCCGGCAGTGCTGGTCCTTCTGGGAATTTGGGTCACTTCTACCCCTTGAACACTGTGAATGATGTGTAACTCCTTCCGTGTAGTTTAAATGCCCCTAATCTACAGATGACTTTCCTCTCCTCCATCAAAACGACTGCCAAGTAAACTTTAGTGGTTCCCCTGAAACTACCAGAACACTGCGTCAGCTGAAAGTGAGCCAGAGGTCAGGGAAAGTGCACACTGCTTTTCCCACAAGACCTGTGGGTAAAACGCCCAGCTTCTCAGGCCGTCTGCAGGATGACGTCCGGGTTCACAAGCAGGCTGCCACCCCTGACATCAGCCCCCTCCTGGCATCTGCACGGTAGTGCATGGTGCCCGCCCCGAGTCACGTCTGACGGCAGGGTCACAGCTCTGGGTCCCACACAGCCGCTATTTGAACTGCTTCATTAAAGAACACGAACAGCTGACATGGTGTGGAATCTTGTTATCACGAAAAAAATGCTGACAACAATGGTATAACTCCAACATCTTGTTATCCAGAATTAGAAGACACGATATCCAGCTGACCTTCTCAGGGTGTAACTACAGCCTACAGCTAACAATGTACGTCCCCATCTAAATACTTAAGTTACACAAGCCCTGCTGAGCTGGGTAGGTGAATATCGCATCACTGGCGCAGTGGGCAAACGTCCTGTGGAGGTTAAGTCCAGCGCTCATTCACCAGCCTACACGCGTGAGGGGCTGGGAGCCTGTCAGCCCCCTCGGCCCTGAGCCCAGCAGTGCTGCAGGGTCGCCTTCCCAGGGGACCCGCTGAGGAACAGCACACAGCTGGACGTACCCCCAAGCCTGGCACAGACACGTTAGTTTTCAGGTTTGAACAAAAAGGTGCCACACACTTAAAATTCAGCTGGATCCCCCTGAAGCCATCACTGTGACTCGCACGCTCAGGGAGATCTCGTCCGAGTACAGAAACACTGGCGCTGGGCCTGCTCAGCTCGTGAGGCGGGAGGGGCTCCTGCTGCTGCTTCTCCCACCGGCAAGGGCTATCAAGTCAGGGAGGTAACCGTTTCAGAATGCTGGGGAAATGCTTTCTCTGTGATTTCTCACCGTCTCTGTGAGCTACCCAGGCTGGGCACCGCCCTCCCTGCAGGTTACGGAGTATAGCAAACAGCCTTACAAAAGAAGGCTGCTTACAATCCTAAGGGCGTGACATATGCGGACCTCTAAGCTAGTGGTGATGACAGTCTCATAAATGCCTTATACAGAGGGGTCAGAACGAATACTTAGTCAGAACAGCAAAATGGAGAAAAGAACAAGGATGAAAGCAGAGTCTGGTTGACGCTCTTGCTTCTCTGTCTGGCGTGAACCACCCAGATCTGTTATGTCTCGGGCAGAACGTCCTCCATCACTTCTCCACGGCCTGGACTGTGAGAGCCACGTGCCCGGGCCCCATGTTCCGCTGGCTTCCGCGCACCCTCCCAGCACAGCTGGCACCCACGCGAAGGGCCTCTCCCACTTTTCTGACCCCACCTGGGAAGTGGACAGGGAAGCCAGGTTTGGCAGGGGCTTGTCCGGAACCTGCTTTCAGCAGAGGAAGAACTCACATGAGCTGCCAGGCTCAAGCTGTCTTTACGGAACCATTCTATCTGGAAACAGAGTTTATAGAAAAGTGGGCAAATGTCTCTGCTGTTATGGGACACGAGAGGATGCAGGCAGCTGGAGAGAGGGAAGCCTGGTGTTAGGGGGAGAGGTGGTGGAGAGAGGGGAGCCTGGGGTTCGGGGGGAGATGGTGGAGAGGGGAGCCTGGGGTTGGGGGGAGATGGTGGAGAGGGGAGCCTGGGGTTGGGGGGAGGTGGTGGAGAGGGGGGCCTGGTGTTAGGGGGAGAGGTGGTGGAGAGAGGGGAGCCTGGGGTTTGGGGGGAGATGGTGGAGAGGGGAGCCTGGGGTTGGGGGGGAGGTGATGGGGAGAGAGGGGCCCTGGGGTTAAGGGGAGAGGTGGTGGAGAGGGGGGCCTGGGGTTAGTGGGGAGAGGTGGTGGAGAGGGGGGCCTGGGGTTGGAGGGGAGGTGATGGGGAGAGAGGGGCCCTGGGGTTAAGGGGAGAGGTGGTGGAGAGGGGGGCCTAGGATTGGGGGGGAGGTGGTGGAGAGGGGGGCCGTGGGGTTAAGGGGAGAGGTGGTGGAGAGGGGGGCCTAGGGTTGGGGGGGAGGTGGTGGAGAGGGGGGCCTAGGGTTGGGGGGGAGGTGGTGGAGAGGGGGGCCGTGGGGTTAAGGGGAGAGGTGGTGGAGAGGGGGGTCTGGGGTTAGCGGGGGAGGTGGTGGAGAGGGGCCCTAGGGTTGGGGGGGAGGTGGTGGAGAGGGGGGCCGTGGGGTTAAGGGGAGAGGTGGTGGAGAGGGGGGCCTGGGGTTAGCGGGGGAGGTGGTGGGGAGAGAGGGGCCGTGG
The DNA here is from genome assembly GCF_910594005.1 of Cervus elaphus. Classification (NCBI taxonomy): domain Eukaryota; kingdom Metazoa; phylum Chordata; class Mammalia; order Artiodactyla; family Cervidae; genus Cervus; species Cervus elaphus. The sequence goes on along the minus strand of NC_057821.1, from coordinate 49,438,473 downwards.
GGTTAAGGGGGGAAGTGGTGGATAGGGGGGCCTGGGGTTAGGGGGAGAGGTGGTGGAGAGAGATACCTGGGGTTAGCGGGGGAGGTGGTCCACAACAAAGACGGCGTGGCTGGCCAGCTCCCATCCGTGGGCCACAGTTACGGACAGTGAGGAAAGGAGCCCGATGTTCTCGTGCAAGGGGAATGCGCCCTGCACGTGCTTTCCGCGGTGAGAGTCACCCCTCGAGCCGTGGTGAAGGCCGGTGTGAGCTGCTGATGCTGCTGGAATCCCTGGGGTGGCCATGTGAAGACTAAAGGTCTTGGCACATGACAGACAAGGTCTCTGAGGACAGGATGGGCTAGGACGACGCAGTCCTTAAATGCCTGGAGAACAAAACTGGGAGAGGACTTGAAAGTATCTTTATCCTGACATTTCTCCGGACGCAGGAGCTCACGTCCTGAAACTTCGGAGTTTGCCCTCAGGAATGGAGACCTGAGTGCATGTCTGGCCGGGCGCCCCCTGAGACAGGGCAACCAGCCTTCTCGCACCTTGGATTCTCTGTGCCTAGACAACCAGAAGAAATCTTTCCTCGGAGACTTCTGTAAAAACTACAGAATCTCACCGTGTGACGGGGCGTCAACAGCGTCACAGCCGAGACCCTCAGCGAGGACAGGGGGCAGGAGGCGGGGCCACGTCAAGAGGACGCTCTTGAGAGCTGCCTCACCGAGGTGTGTGCCTGGCGGCCGGAAAGGTGGCCGCGGGCTCTCATCCAGGGCAATGCTGCTGAGACGGAGGAGCGGCCCGGGGGACGGTCTCCGAGGGCGAGCGCCCGTGGAGGCAGACGTGACGGGGGGTCACTGCGGCTAAGGGTGACGCCTCAGGTCGCCGGATTCCCTCCCTCCTCCCGCGGACCATCCGCACTATGGGTTCAGGGCAGCACGCTTCCGGCGGCACACACCCTGGACTGAGGGCCACAGACTCAGGCGACAAACGTGGTATATTCATTCAGTCCCCAAACAATGAAGAGCCGCCGCCACAGGGAGCCGGGCTGGACCTCCTGACTGACCAGTGTGCAAGCACTGTGACGTGCTGGCTGTCGGGGGGTGTCGCACGTTATTACCCGCTGACTGACTCTGCGACTCAAGCCATCTGAGTGAAGCCCGGCGTGGCAAGGGGAGCCCAGCTCCGGGAAGGTCTGGGGAGACTGTTCCACGCGAGGCGGACTGGGGCTCCAGGAGGGTCAGGCCGGGGGCAGGGGGCGGTGGCCGGGGCAGCACGGGGTCACCGGGATGCTGCGGACGGGGGAGACGGGCCGGCCCACAGAGCCCCCAGAGGGTTTCGAGCAGGCACGTCACCTGCTCTGACTTTCTTTTAGAAAGCTCAGCCTGCAGCCCATGGGGAGCAGACTGCAGGGGGCAGGGAGGGAGGTGGGCCGCAGCGATCTCATCAGCAGTGTGGAGACTGACCGAGGCCGTTTTATTGACGGCCTCAAGGCCAAGGTCAGCCTGGCCAGCTCAGTGTGAGGCAGCTCTGAGAGTCACGGCCATCTCATAAGGTAGCTGCGGTCAATGTGACGCTGGGATTCAGCACAGTCTTGACGCAACAGGGAGGCCCCCGCTGCTCTGGCGGGTAACACAGAAGCCCTGTGCCCGGAAGTGGGCTGCACGCCCCCGCCCCCCCATCAAGAAAGGCGCGCCTGGCAGGCTGTCCTGGGGAGGGCCGGGCCCGCGGCCCAGGGTTTGAAACTGGTTTGTGCGGAATCACTGGCCATGTCTGGTGAGAGCCAGTCTATCCATTTTTTTTTAAAAATAAAACATTTCAAACTGAGAAGTGACACAATTATATAACAGAAGAAATGGTGGCAAGATTACATACAGGTCCCTTTTCTCAGCAGCTCCTACTCTGAGCAACTTTACAGTAAAACAGAAAACCAGCCTGTTTTGGAGGCGCTTGCCAACCTCTGTGTGGGAAAATGCCAAAAACTGCATCTTCCTGAATTTATGCAAAATAAACATGCAGGCTGCTTGTTTTCCCAAGTCCGGGTATTAACGGGTCCTGTAAAACTCCCCACTGAAGCCTGGTGCAGGCCATCCTTCTAGAGTTTTCAAAAGGGCAACTCACTTCTCTGCCACTATTGGCATCCTTGGAAATCTGCAGACCAGCTTCTTTTACAGACGATCCTATTATCTCTTCATGCCTTTAGTTAAAGATCATTTCTTAGAAATGGCCGAGTTATTCTACTCCTAGATAACTGCAGAACTCAAGAAGAGCTGTCAGAATCTGAAAAGTTATTATAGAAGGGATTGTTCTATGATGCAGGCAACATAACAAGACTATTAACTTTGACATAAGATGAAAACCAACTTTTAATACTGCTTCTTTTATGAATGGTTTCGAGTCAAGCATGAAGAAGGGTCAGAGATATAAATATATATCCCGATACACATGTCACAAGTCACGATATGACATCATGTCAGCCACGCTGGGATCTCCTGACAACGCTGAAGGAGCCCCTCTAACACACTCATGGGTCTTGGGAAAATGTAAGGGTGTCCTTCCGCAGCTAAACAAACTCCCTGCGAGGACGAGTGATAAACAAGGGGAGGCAAAGTGGAGCTTACGGTGTGACCAGCGCTGAATTAGAGAAAAAGAGCGGAAAGGAGGACTTTTCAGAGGGTGAGAAAACCAGCGGGCAGCAGGCCGATCCGCCTTTGGCGCCCTGATTAACTCTCCAGAGACAAGGACACGTCGCCCCACCCGGAGGCCAGGCTGCGGCAGAGGCCCCGTCCACCTCGAGAGAAGAGCAGAGCGAGAGGCCAAGGCGACAGGTGGCTCTTCCGCAAGAGCAAACAAAACCCTCGCCGGGTCCTTGTGGGGTCGGGGCAACGCAGCCACGCTTCACACCTGCAGACACACTGCCATGCGGCGACAAAACTCAGGCTCATCGCCAGCAACGGCGTCCTCAGGAAAAGGGCGGCACGGTCTGGAGTTATGATCTTAAAACACTGGGAAAAGTAGAATATATTTACACTCTTTGACATACGTCCACATATCAATGTGCAATGCATCTAACAAAGAGACGAAATTTTAACAAGGTTTCCCATACTTAAAGCACCATCCTCTAGTAAAGGGTGGGAACCCAGCTTCCCCAGAGGACCTGTGCCCTGGGAATTCGGACAGCTGGCACTTCCTTCTCGCACCCCTTGATTGAGTGACAGGACAGCTCATCTCTGTCCACATGAGCAAGAGGAAGAGAGTCTCGTGATCCTGGGTGTGACTCACAAACACTAAAGCTGTGACATCCAATCACGGGGGACGTGTGAAAGCTTAACGCCCTTGGCCATCTTACCTGCCGACGGATTATGCCCAGGTCTCTTTTGGCTTTATTCACCAGGGCTTGAATTTCTACAGGATCCTTCACATTCTTGTTTTCTCTGAAGGCGTCTCTTATCCTCCTGATGGCATAAGTTCTAAATGAATGCAGGGAAAAAGAGGAAAAGGTTTCAGTGTGTCTGAAACAATGCTTTTAAATGAATTCACAAGAGTTTCCCTAGGAATCAGCTGTCTGCTGGGCCCCTGGGAGCATCCCCTTTGCTCGCTGCTCTGGGCACAGGCCCATCCATTCCTTTCCTGGGAGGACTGAGCAAACAGGCTTAGGGAAGTAATCTGGACAAGTCACATGGGGCTCCAGACAACGCTCCTCAGGTGACGGGCTCCTCAGAGCCGTTCGCGCCTGGCTTCTCTCCATTAACACGGACAACTGACCCTCAACGTGTAGAGACAAGCCAGGACTGAGATGCAGCCAGGTGCCGTACATGTAGGCACGCCGGTGCCGAGACAGTGACGGATGCCGCCCTGGGGTCAGCTCTCCAACCTCGCCCCACCCTCTGTTTCCTCCTCCTGTGGATGGCAACATGCGTGGTTCATCCTGGGATCCCACCGCAGCTGAGAGTGGAGATGACGCCAAGATGCTTTACAGTCCATGAACAGTAAGCGTGGACAAACTGGACTGAGTAGGTAGTTTAAGTGATAGTGGAAGACAATGTCTCAAAACTGGTAACAATATATTGAGAGGGTTCATGGAGACTTAATAACCAGATGACCATGTCAAGATATTTCCTTATAAAACCCTGAACTCCAAGGTCAGAGGAAAAATACCTCCAGAAAGGACAAAAAAAGAACTTTAAGCTGGTAATAATGAATGCAACATAGATAAGTACAACCTCAGATTTCTATTTTCAGAAATTGGCAAAGAAAACAGCTGTTTTCCAGTCATTTGCCAAACTGTATTGAGGGTCCAAAGGGACAGGAAATAACGTCTATGATGTATGGCCCATGGACCAGGCACTGGAGACTGCTCAGAATGGGACATGCATTATCCAATTTAACAAGCACACACTACAACTCAGAGGTAATAATAATAATAAAATGGCCCAGTAAGTGGCAGAACTAGGTTCTGCAAACAGCTGAACAGACTCTGTGATTTTCAACTGTACCTGGTATAAGCCACCCTGCTATTCATTTGCCAAGGCATTAAAAAAAAAAAAACAGAAACTGTCTCTGGCATCACAAAGAGTAGAAAGATCATCTCATCTCCCAACAGTACTTCAAGTATTGCTACAAATAGTTCAAGTGCCAAGCAAGTCTTAGGAAAAGTGGCTGAGAGCACTATGAGGGAGCTATTGACATAAGCAGTAAGTGTAAGTGGGACAACCGAGCTTCACTATTTTGAGGAGGAGGACTCTGACCAGTGAGGAGCATGGGAGTGAGGAGGTAAAGTTACCATCAGAAAAAGCCACTCTGGAGACCAAGGGCTCTCAGACTTGGGGGGAAGCGGTAAGCAAGCCCATGAATGCCGCGCCTGCTGGTTTACTGCTACCGCAAGGGTCAAGTGCATTAGCACGAACAGGGTGTCCCTGGTCCTCGATCCCACCCTGTCGAGCACCACGTCCAGGAGGAACCATCGACTCCAGCCTCAAGAGAAGACCTGGAGTTTCCTGGTGGCTGGCCCGCTATTTCTCTACAGGGGGAGTGTCCTTCTCCAGCCTGATTTCTTGGCTAACTCTTCCATGTCCTTAAAGACCTAACCCAGTTAGGAACAAATAAGACAAAAGATTAACATCCTCAGTGAATCGAGTAGAAGGAGAGAAGGACCACAGTCAATGAGTGAGAGGTGTGCACCAATAATTCACAAGGGAGCCTAGAGTGGATAAACTTAGAGAAGGGTGACATAAATATATGAGGCCTCAGCCTCAGCTATAATCACAGAAGCGTACATTTAAACAGGGCAGAATCTCCTGTCCATCAAATTAGCAGATTTTTTTTTTTTTTAAAGGGCATGTACAGCTTGATGGTGGGATATGAACTATACTTCCTGTGGGGAGAAGGGCATCATAATCTATAATAATGTTCATAATCCTTTATCCACTAATTCTACTCTTAGTGATCCTGTAGAAACAGCCTGTAGAAATAACAAAGTTGTATACAGAAAGATATTCACTACAGAAATGTTTATAAACATTAAAAATAGAAACCACCTTAATTAAATGTTCAACAACAGAGAAGCGGCTACATAAATTATGACACCATGCAGCTTTTAAAAGAGACGCTTTCAAACCCTTAAAGTCACAGGTACCAAAGCCAGAGGTATAGAAGTCTCCCTCCGGCCCCCAACGCTCTGCTCCATTAGATACCAGTTCCTGTGAAGTCTCCTGAAGACACTGGGTTCGTAGTAAACCCTCCATGTGTATATTCCTCTTCACAACAGTGGAGCTCTAAACACACTCTGCACCTTTAATTCCTGAATTAAAATACATCTGAGCAATCACTTCCCATCAGTACAAACGAGCTGACCCACAGCACAGAGACCCACCATTAGTGGGCCCCTCATATCCCTGGTGGCTCAGCTGGTAAAGAATCCGCCTGCAACGCGGGAGACCCGAGTTCGCTCCCCGGGTTGGGAAGATGCCCTGCAGAAGGGAAAGGTTAACCATTCCAGTATTTTGGCCTGGAGAATTCCATGGACTGTATAGTCCATGGAGTTGCCGAGTCGGGACACGACAGAGCGACTTTCACTTACTAACGAATGGGTACTTGGTTTCCAATCTTGCTATTACAATCAAGGTTCTTTCCTGTAGCATCACATGCACGTGTGTATATGTGGTCAACTCACAGATATGGAAGTGGTAAGGCAAAAGCCATGTGTATATGTGGCTTTAATAAAACATCGCCCAAGCTCTCTCTGCAGGGGGACGAGCGCGCGCTCCCACCAGAACTGCGTGTACGCTTGCTTCCAGCACCACTGCCAACGCGTGCGGTCAACTTTCCGATCTGCTCTCTGCCGGCCTGACAGGTGAAAGACCGTCTCTCATCTCACTTTACATTACATTTTCCTTGTTATGAGTGCTGCCAACCAGTTTTTCACAAGCTTAAAGCCATTTGTGTCTCTGTTCATATTCTCTGCCTTTTCTTAACTGAGTGATCTTTCTGATTGATTTGTAAGATGGTGCTGAGGAAGCTACCCCTTTGGGATGAGTCGTGAAGTCCTCCCTGGACTGCCATCTGACTTTACGTTTGTGTGCTCTGTCATGTACAAGTGTTCCGTTCCGTCAAGTGTATCACTTTCTATATTACGACTTCTGGTTAAACATCATAGGTACAAGCCTTCTCTACTGTGAGATCACAACAAATACTCACCCATGTACTCCTGAGAACTTTTTTGGCCTATCTTTTTATGTTTAACTCTTTGATCTTTTTGGAATTAATTTTGGTGGAAGCTGTTGAATATGGAATCTAACTTTACCCTCTGATGTTAAGTTTTCTGAAATGAAAGATATTAAGTCTATACTCAGGATGATCTCATATAAAGAGAGAGCATGCTCCAAATTACTTTTGATTACTGGAGTTTATGCTTTCTAAATGTTTTGAATAATTTTTTTTTTATTTCTGGCTGTGCTGGGTCTTCGCTACTGTGTGAGCCCCTCTCTGGCTGCAGAAACCAGGCTCAGGGCACAGGCTACAGTGGATGCGGCTCCCAGGCTCTGAGCACAGGCTCAGTCACCCTGTGACAGGTGGGATCTCCCCAGGTCAGGGGTGGAGCCCGTGTCTCCTGCTTGGCAGGTAGATTCTTCACCACTAAGCCACCAGGGAAGCCTCGCTCTCTAAATTATTATAGTAATTATTACTAATAATTTGAAGTGCTGGTAATTTGCCATAATAAAGAAAAATCAGAGAAGGTTCAATGTGTGAGAGAAGAAACTGGGAAAGGAAATATATTTAGACAAATACACATAGCCAGGAGACACGTACCACAGGGGATAAAACTAAAGCAGTGCCCTGGGGAAAAGAGGAAGAGAGTGTTTGGTATTAACAGATAACAACAAAAGGTTCTACAAGGTTTTTTTAAGGCAATGCTGGGACAACAAGGCAGATGTGTCCAGCAGGCTACCAGAAACGTGGCTTTGGATCTCCGGTGAGAAGGTCCGAGCTGGTAGTAAACCTGAAAATCCTTGACAAAGAAGAATGAGGCAGGACGGTAGGGGTAGACAAGTCTGCTCTGAGGACAGTTGCAGAACGGGAAGAGAAGCTAGCCTGGGACACAGCCCCGGAGAAATGGTGCCAATATTTAAAAGCAGATGAGGTGCCGGCAGGAAAGATGGGGACAAGGAGGCCCACTTTACAAGCAGGGAGGACACAGGAACGCCACTCGTCCCAGAAAAGGTAAGACGAGGCCTGGGAAGAGCCCCACGGGAGCGAGCAGTTCAGAGGCTGTCGGTAACTTCAGCAAGAACATGAAGGCATGTACCCAATGAGTAGAGTGCAGCACACACAGGAAGAAACGCCCCGGAGCTTTGGAAACACGCTTGTGAGTAATAACTGGGAGAAGGAAAAAAAAATTTGCCATATAATAAGAAAATATTTTTAAAATAATGAAAAAGTCAATGCATACAATCTTTGATATGTAGTCAAAGTCATACTCAGATGAAAATTAATGGCTTACCCAGCTTGATTATTAATAAAGTAAAGCAGAGTTTATTAAATTAGAAATATTTCCTAACACTTTAGAAAGGCAGTAATATCTCATAGGAAAATAAGAGACAAGTTATTTTAAAAATGTTCCAAACTAATGAAAAGTGGGGAAAAAAAAAAAACCCAGTGAAATTAGCTAAGACAATTGAGTTTGTTCTTTTATGTTATGACTTCTGAAGTATATATCAGCAAGCAAAATTATAAGCAAAAAAAGAGTGAGGAGGATTGGATGCTTGAGCAGAGGGGTTTAAAGCAATTATTTCAGAAATGGAGAGCCGGGCAGGCTTCCAGTGTTCGCTGTCCAACGAGAAGGCAGCGGAGCCGGCCACCGCCCAGTGCAGCGGCGCCAGTCTGCCAAAGTGGTGAGGCTTCTCCAGCTGAGTCCAGTTGCCCAGGTGTGGTTATGGAAAAGACAGATGTGTTAGTAAACCCCCGGCTGCAGTCCTGACAGGTGAGTGTAAGAGAAGGGCAAACAGAGAGAAAAACCTTCTAGGGTGCAAAAGAGACGGTGCTGGGAATTCCTTCCCCTGTGGTCACAGACTTTGAGAGTCCACTTCTAAGAACTTGTGCCAACCTCCTACTTGGTCCCCTTTGTGGAAGTCAAACCCTCATCTAAATATCCAATAATAAAACAATCAAGTTATGGTAAATTTATGGCTTATAATAAGCATTAAATATTAAATATGAAAATTATGTACATCCAAGAAAAAGTGTACTCAAAATATTATGACCTAAAAACCATTTTTACATAACTGCAGATTTTAGGTACAGTTCTATGGAGATTTTTTTTAAAGTGACATTCTCTTTTTTAAAAAAAAAAAAGGAACTTCCCTGGTGGTCCAGTGGTTAAGACTCCACACTTTCCATACAGGGTAACTAAGATCCCACAGGCCTCCCAGGGGCATGCCAAAAAGCACCCAGAAAAACACAAAAACAAAACAAACAAAAACCCCTCAATAAACAATGCAAAGAAAGAAAGGCACCTTCGTCCTGCAGCAGATGTCCCCTCAGGCCCTGGAGGAGAAGTTTAGGAGCATTTCTGTCCAGGCTTTCTTTCTGATGCTTAAAAACATTTAGGATCTTTAACCTACAATTCATCAAAATTAAACTTCCAGTTACCACTTGGATCTGTCTTCATTGCCACTGACATTTAGTCGCAAACAAGATTTTTCAGAATGTAAACCCATTTATCAAAGTAAAGGCCACCTCTAAAATGCTGTCCGGCGCCGTGGCAGAGGCGCACCTCCCTGTTTCCGGGTTTTAGGCACGCCCGTGTGGATAGCGCGGTGCCCTGCAAGCTGGACTCGGACAGCTCGGACCCACAGGGCCCTTCTCACCTGATCCTGGACCAAGGGGGTGAGGGACCAACTGTGCTTCACCTGTGGAGTCCTGCAAACACCCCTGTGGGGGGACAACCAAGGCACCACTCAAGCACTAACTGTCCTCACACCTACCAGTCCTCTCCTCATGGAACTGGCCATGCTTCCTTTAAAAGTACCACCATGACATCAATGCGCCAGGGGAAGGGACGGGATTTTCTGCCTTCTTCTCCCATGACGCCCTCATCTACCAGACATGAGCTTGACCTTGTACCAACAAGGCCAACTCAAGCTTTCACTGTGTAGTAAGAGTTAAAAGGTAGAAAAATACAGAATGCAATTTTTAAAATTTTACTTCAAAATTATAGTGTGAACCATGCCAATGTAAGACAGGGCCTTCAAATGATTTAAATTTAAAGAAGAATAACTATCTATGGTAGTATATTCAATTACTTCTGGATTTTCTACTTCATGGGAGAAAATAAAGCACGAACAATAGAAATTCCTCTAGAAAAAAACAGAAATAGAACAATTTGGTCTCAACTCAAGTGTTTTCATTAAAATTTCCTAACAGCGCTGCTAAAATGAGGCCAAATACAGTGACTTTTGTTTGTTATCCGTTTCTCCTGCCATCACTCACCAGCAAGGATAAGCGAGCCAGAAGAGGGGACGGGGACATGGATAAGTCACCGAGCTTGTGCTCAACACGTCATTAAGGATAACCGACAGAGAAGAGAAGTGCAGGCTGGTACTCGCTCCCCCTCTCGAGAGTGTGTGAAGTAGCAGAATACTGGCTGGGTTATTCAGACGGGAAAAAAAAAAACTTAAAAATATTCCAGAGATATAGTAATCATCTGTAAAATCAGAAACCAGGAGGTAAATATGGATGGTTGTGGGACCCAGAATTCATGACTGGAAAGGAAGGTCAATATCGTGGTGAGCATCCAAGAGCATCCTGGCTTTGAAAGCACCTTGAGGGACCAGCTAGGCCTGGGTTCCCTCCATCCCTGAAGAAGGAGTGAGTCCAGCACAGGGAGGCCATGAGCTAACTTTACTTTACCTACAAGGCATGAAAGGACTCTGACCTCTGTATGTAAATTTATGCAAAGAGGCACAAAAATTACATCCCTCCCTGGCTTTACTCACAAAATTCAGAAGCACTTACACCCTTCGGCGAGCTTTAATTTTGCTGTTCACAGAGAAGACGCATCTCTAACATTCTGTCTGGTCTAAAATTCTAAGAATTTAAAGATGCAGTTATCCTCTGTGTCTCCTGGGATGTCACAGGCAGGGTGGGCATGGAAGACCCTCACTGTCACAGGGGGATGGTTATCCTGACCTGAATGCTGTTCCGCCTTGAGATGTTTGCTGGCTTGGCTGTTTATAGTACAAATAACCTGTAACCGACTTCCCTGGTGGCTCAGATGGTAAAGAATCTGCAAGGCAGGAGACCTGCCATTGCATCTTTCTTTCAAGTAGGTCAAAATATTTTCATGCATTACATAATTTATTTCCATGACATCTCTGTGAATCATCTAGTAGGTGTTTGGGTATTTTTGTGTTAAGATTTAATTTTATTTACAAAACTGGAAGACTGAAGAAAACGGAGCAAACACCTGCATTTACAAGTTATTACTATTTATTTCACTACTATTTATATTAATACTGACTGAATAATAGTAGAACGACGCTTGGCATGTACCTACCAAAACAAAAAAGTACATAATTGGTCAAACCCAAAATGCAGCTGAAAAACCAGCCCTGATGATGAACACAAACCCATCTCTCCTCCTTCTGCCCCAGCCGGCCCTGGGAGTGTTCACCTGTTGGGCACACTCCTCCTCTCCCTTTGGGCCACGGTGGGGCTGAAGGATCCTGGCCACAGGCTGTCCCTGTAACCAGCCATGTCACAGTCGCTACTTAGAGCTTCTGGGCCATTCTCAAAGGTGGTGCCTCTTCCTGGCTAAGTAAGAGCATCCTTGGTGAGCAGACATGGAAGTGACCGAGGTGCACAGCAGTGCCGGAGAGCAAAGTGCTGCACGGCTGACAAAACCCTTCACGTTATCTCCCTGGGTTTCTCCCTCAGTATCTGACGTTCTTCTGCTAACTGTGCAGGTCCAAGGTCCAGCTCCCCGCTCTCTGGATGTGCACCATAACTGTGCAGACACCGGGTCTAACTGGTAAAGTCAGAAGGGCTTCCTCCCTACCACTTACATTTCAGCGGCAGTGACCTCAGAACAGAAATCCGCAGCATGCTCTCACTTTGAGGTGCATTAAACTTTTATTACTTGGCTTAAACCCAAGGCCAACTTTTCAATACACTTAAGTGCTCAGAGCAAGGTGGTTTGTGGCCTCATTACTGCCTGTGATTCCTCGACCCAACAGCCCCGTCCAGAACCAACAAGGGCAGATTCTCAGTGGGTATGCAATAGTCATTTTAATGTGGGGCAGACTCACTTAAAGGACTTCCATCTTCTTTATCTACTAAAATATTCAAAGTGTCCACCTTGCATCAAAAGCCACACAAGTGTGGCAGACTGCATTTACCAAAAACCTTACAGGAAGAACTGTCAATGGATGAAGAGAGGGAGAAGCCATGGTTGACACGCGGAGGCACAGCGGGGAGCTCTCCTCACTGCATTCTTCTGCAAAACGGAGGCTTCCTAGAAGCACGGTGGTCTTGTGTATGATCGACAATGCAGGCAGAGAAGGTGACTCGGCAGATCTGGGGAGCGCTCCTGCTGCCTTGGTGCTTTCAGGAGCCTCAGGTGAGTGGAGTCGGAGGTGACACGTGGACCCCCGCCTCCCAGCACGCACTGTGTGTCTGTGGAAGAGCCACACGGAGCGTCCACACGTTAAGGCAGAGAAGAGACCTGGAGACATGAGACAGCAAAGGAAGGCACTGGATTCCTTCACAGTCTCCCTGCTCCACTAACACCGCTACATTGTGGGAAGTGCTGACCCAGACGACACTTCTCCCCGGGCAGCCCCGTCAGGGGTCAGAGGGGTCCCAGGCGCTGTGCTGACGGTTTCCACGGGCAAGTCCTGCTCACTCATCACAGGCTCTTTACAGACCCTCCTCTCACAGCAGCGGACGGACCCAGGACGCCCGATGCACACCGGGCGCTCGCTTGTTCCTCCTCTAACCCCCCAGCAGCTCAGCCTCAGAGGCGCATCAGCTGACCGCAGAGGCGCGAGTTCCAGCAGCTGCAGCGGAGACTGTCAGTACACTCCCCGCCCCTTCTTCCAGAAGGTCCTGACCGTACAGATCCCACAGCCAAGTCCAAGTCAAGTCATGATGACGGGGAGCAGGACGTTCCACCCACAAATACACCACTCTGGCACTGGGTTATCTTGAGCTGAAGGCAACGGAGAAACAGCAGATGTGGGAAGCACTCTGTCCTGTCCATTCTGCCAGAAGCAGGGCATAAGCCTCCCACGAGAAAGGTGTCCTTCTGGTACCAGGAAGGAAAGAACAATTCTTATCAGCAGACATGGGGAGCTGAGGCTGAGATGGGTCTGCACAAACCACACCCAAATAATCCTTGTCTTCTGTCAGCTTCCCTGATGTGTCTCCTAGCTAATTTCCAATAACATCCTGCCCTTAGATGCCCAAATCTTTTGTCTTGTCACCGCTCCACAATTTATGGCCCTTTGTAAAAATAAACCTTAGGTCTAACGGCTTTCCTGGGGTTGTCACTTTTCTATGAGGCGCCCTCCATGTTATATAAGAATATTAACATGAAATAAAATGTGTACATGTTCCCTTGTGTTAGTCTTTTTTGACAGTTTAATTTGCAGGCTCCAGACAAAGAACATAAGACAGTTAGGTCTTCCTCCCCTAAAGCGGTCTGAGCCTTACTGCTCAGGACTGTGGGCAGTGCTGGCTCTGAGATGCTGACCCCAGATGTGGAACCCGGTCTTGGCTGACTGGGAGAATTCTGGGGCCCGCCGTGGGCAGAGCCCTTGCGTGACGGCCCTGCCAGAAGGCTGTCTGATCAGGTCTGCTCTCACTGAGTTATACGCCTGCTGGGGCTTTCCTTCCTTCAGGCTTTCAAGTCTGGTGCTAGAGCGTCAAGTTGCCGCTAAAAGCATGATCACCACGTCAGTGTCTCCCCAGCTCAGAGGCCACCTGCACGGAAGGCCGAGCTTGCTGAGTCTGCGGGGGAAGGACTCACACACAGGGCGGTGGGGCCTCTGGGGAGACCTGTCAAGTCCGTGCACGAGGCGCAGTGAGACCAGGACAGAGGGTCCATGGCTTTTTCTGGCTCCAGTTTGGCTGTAAGGAACTCTTTTCTCATTTAATTTAGCACTCTGCTTCTTAATAAAGAGGAAAAAGGATTTTAAGAGCTGCTTGCATCCATGCAAGTGATCTCTGGTGAACAGACCACCACTTCTAGGGATCAGATGTAGGGGAGGGATAATTATATGGGAAAAACATTTGTATTTATCCTCAAATGTCTGCATGGGCAGACAAAAAGAAATACATGAAAGCACTAAATGAATAACTGTGCTATAGAGTAATATTTATCATTATAATGAATTGGTCATATAAGTAACTTTGAATAAATAAGACCAAATGGAGGCAATATTAAATCTACTCAAAAAATTACCCCAGGAACAAAAGAATAAATATAAGGCTAATAGATATATTAATGACATCCATTGAGGATAACAGCCACGTAGTAAAGAAAGCAAATAATTACTCTGGGAAAAGACAGAGTCAACTAATTGAACGCCAAGGCCTGATTAACTGGCAAAAGAACAACATTAATGTATAAAGGTACATAACTGGAGAAAGAAAAGTGAGGTGAGCACGTATGGAGAGTCGCAGATTAACACCTACGACCGAAGAGATGCTTTAAAACAGTCTGAACCGTGCAGACGCGCTTCTGAGGCGATGGCCCCGCACCAAAGATGCTCGTGGAGAACGTGGTCCTCACTCCTGGGAGGCGCTGCCCATTCCTGAGGCATGACGTTTCGTTTCCAACAACTTCTTCCAGTTACATTCTCCTGACCAACGGTCAGGTCATTCCAACTCAGCGTGTTCAACCAGCCACTGAGTCCGGCTAATTCTCAGTGTATCTCAAGACCATTCTCCCCTCTTCTCTCTCCACGACTGCAGCCAGCCCTCACCATCACTCATGGCGTAACCCATCTTCAACCAGCCTCCGCGTCTTTAGCCTCCTTCTGCTTCGGGTGGCCCAGCTGGAAGGTGTTGTCTGTGGTTCGATCAGACGCCTGCGTGGCTGTCCACTGCCAAGGATGACATCCAGCATCTTGGCGGGGCCCCCGAAGCTCTGTGTCCCTCCCCCTCACCTGCTCCCACCGCCCCCGGGGGGGACACCACACTGCTGGTAGCTCCATGCACTCAACACCAACTGCACCGGCCTGTGGGCCCATCCCCACTGCTTCAGCCTCCCTCCACCAGCAAAGCCCTGCAGAGCCGTGGCAGCCCAGGGCAGCCACCGCTCCTTTCCTAACCTCTGGCCCTCCGGGGCAGGCTGTGCCGCCCCTCCTATCTGCCCCCACAACCTGCTGTTCATTCTCTATCGCAGCACTGCCTCTGCGTCTTCACACAACCCTCACAGAGAATTCCATGGACAGAGGAGCCTGGAGGGCTGCAGTCCATGGGGTCGCAGAGTCAGACACGACTGAGCGACTACGCTTTCTTTTTCTTTCAGTGAGTGCATTACTCTGTGCGCTGAACCACGAGCCCCTCCTGGGAAAAGGCCACACTCTGTTTGTCTCTGCACTTCCGCAGGAGCCCAGGGGCTGGCACACGGTGGGTGCCCAGTCAACGTCTGCTGAGGACTCAAGCCAGCCTCATCAAGGACCAGACGTCACAGTGACGGAGGTCTCCGGATGGCGAGGAAGCACCTGGCGCAGTGTGGCTCAACCGTTCAGCCAAGCTCATTGAGTGACTCCAGCTGCTGCGGATTAAAAGGGTTGGGCGGCTGGTCTACCAGTTTAACAGGGAACTGTGCAGTGACACTGGGGTGGCGTGGCAGCCCACGCCAGCATTCTTGCCTGAGAACCCACGGACAGGAGAGCCTGGCGGGCTGCAGTTCATGGGATCGCATGGAGTCAGACCCGACTGAAGCAACTTAGCACGCACACCTGTAGTCACTGGTTTACTTGTATCTGTCTGCACAGGGGACTCTGGAGCCCAACATTCAGCCAGAAGGTTCTGCAGCCTGTGCCTTTGGAATGATGTGCCAGGGAGTAAATGCACCGAAGGTCACAGAGCTGGGAGCTAGCTGACCTCAAACCTGAACCAAGGTTTCTTGATTCAAAGCCCAGGAGTCTTTCTAAACGAACATCACCTTGCTCGTGGTCCTCATTCAGAACACTGAAAACAATACTTCAAGCAAAAATCAGTTCAGGATTCACCATATTAGGAAAAGAAACACAGGGCTGAGGGAAGAAAACAAGGGGGAAACACTGGCATCAAGTCACATGACTTTCATTTATCGTTTATTCGTCATGAAAGATCATTTCTGTGAGCTGTTTGCTTTTAACCCCAAACTCCCTTAGTTTAAAAACAACAACAAAAAATTACTCTTTCAAATAGAACTGTAATAATCAGTTGCTATGAAGTTAAACAGATAATCAAAATGTCACAGTGATATATTATTGTATCTCAACTTTGGCAATTTTAAATCTGCTTCTTAAAATAAGGGTGGTAGAGATCAGCTGAAGGAACCCCATTCAGGGTATTCCTACTATTAATCCAGACAAAAGCCAGGAGGACACACGTTACTTTAGTTGACTCCTCCTAAATCTAGAAATTTACAGGTTGGTTCATGCAATTTATCTAATTTTATCACTTCATTTGGTTTCTAAAGGTTAGAATTTCCCTAAATTGGCTAGGTACCAGTTAGCTGAGAAAACAAATGCTAAGGCAGATGCAAACATCTACCACCTGATGAAGTGGCATTCAGGCAGCCAGGAAGGGGGCCACAGCGGAGAAGTACTAGGACAAGAAGCATCTCGCACCACAACAAGTAGACACAGCTACTGACGCGAGACCGTGAAATGCAATTCCCTATAACGGCCATTACAGGAATTTCCTAACAGAACGTTCTGTAAGCTCATTTTGCATTAAAAAAAAGCATTACCCTACTGCAAAACAGATTACTTTAAAGAGACCTTCAGGAAGTCCTACAGATTCACAATTGCATTTTGTGGTCTAACTTTGCGTCTCGCTTTGTTGTATTCTCTACCTTTACTTTCCCTTGACCCTGATTCTCTCATTTATTATTTTAAAATAATAACAATTATTTCATGCTATTGCATTTTACGTATTCTTATCAGTTTTTAAAATGGTTTTAGGGGCCGCTGTGCCTATTTGCTCAGTCATGTCCAACTCTTTGTGATCCCATGGACTGTAGCCTGCCAGGCTCCTCTGTTCATGGGGATTCTGCAGGCAAGAACACTGGAGTGGATTGCCATGCCCTCCCAGAGGGGATCTTCCCAACCCAGGGATCTAACCCAGATCTCCCGCATTGCAGGCGGACTCTTTACCAGCTAAGCCACCAGGGATGCCCCTTTGGTTAAGTATAAACAGAGGAAATGCAACTTGGAAACTTATAGATCAGCAACGACATTGATCTAATGATTCTTTTAAACACCTTCCCCCAAATTTGGGCTGAATAACTTAAATGTATTGTTCCCTAAGTTAACTAGACAATTTTTTCTTACTTTTCAAAACCATCATCACCCAACGTGACAGAAGTTAGCAGCCTTAAGAGAAAACACTGGATGGGGGAGGATTCCCAGTGTAATTAATGATAGTGAACAATCCATCTTTCAGAAGTCTACGAAATCGCTTTTCTCTGGCACGAGTAAACTGGCTGGAGCTCTAAGCGGTCTATGGGAGGGAGGGGTCAGCCGACAGCTCCATCCAAGGGCCCAGCGGTACTAACGCAGAACCCAGTGAAGGCTTAACGGGGAAGAAATGAGAAAAGCTTAACGGGGAAGAAATGAGAAAAGTTAACAGCAGTCTTTTTTCTCCTGTATTCCTCCCCCCCGTCTCTGTGTTCTCACACAGTCTGTAACAAAAACAGTTAAAGCTGTTTTCATAGAGACATCTGGCTTGTTCCACATTTTATCACAGGCAAAACTCATTTTTTAATAAGATTATTTTTTCTATAAGATTTTATAAAAAATCTTATACAGTAGAACAGAGTTCTACAGTATCTCTGAATCCTCACAATATAAACAGGCATTTCATGACTTAAAAAGGGGGAAAACTTTGTACCAGGGGGAAAAATCCTAATAATCTTGTCATTGAGAATGCCAGGAAGCAAAATACAACATTTCACCACTTCCCAGCCTGAGAGCCGTCCCAGGTAACATCTGGTCTTTGTGGCTCTAAGCTGAGTTAAGCGATAAAAGGTGAAAAAGAACAAGAGGATGGAATTTCTCACATATCAGCAACTTCTGGTTAAAGGCATGTTTTAGTCTGAGGACAAAGCAAAGATTTTCCTGGTGGGGAGGCTGGAGTTACACTTACTGGAATAAAGAACATATTTAAGGGTTTTAAGTTTCTAAAGGAGAAGAGACGTATAGAGTTAAAACTGGACTGGCAGTTAGGCCAAGAGGGCTGAAATGACGACCACAATGTCGTTTGCACGGTATCTGTGCGGTATTCTAATATCACAAATCCGCAGCATCTGGGCATTACTTCAACTTGCACGTTTCCTCTGTGTTTCCTGAGCTGCCCCGTGTCCATGTGACGTGCCCATCACGAGAATATCCTGTAACAGCAGGGCCGCTCAGAGCTGGTCTTCCGTCTGCCCCAGGCCCCGGTGCAGTCGTGTCCGTGCTCTGGGTTTTCAGGGAACACCCACTCTGTTCTGGGGCGAACGGACGTGTGGCCCTACGTCCTCTAGCAAGGCTGGTCCACTGCAGAAGGGGCAAGTTGCTTGGGGCTGACACCCCACGCTGGATGGTGCTCTTCACCCCAGCCTTCCCCATCAGTCAGTGAGCAGGGACACACGCGGCAGGGAGGCCGCCAGTGCAGAACGAGCCCCAGCAATGAGCGCAGAAACACGGGAGCGGAACCTCTGCCGGGGTCCTGGCTCCTCGACAAGGTCGCGGGTCCAGGCGCTCCGCTCCCACTTCAAAAAGAAACCAGGCTCCTAAACGGGGGTTGTTATCTAGTCCCTTCGCTAGACGGCAAAGACTTCCATAATGCTGCGTTCAGTTGTGCAGCAGTAATTCAGCCATCAGGAAACCAGACAGCCTGTTCAGCTGCTGCAGTGGTAAGAAGACAGTGTGAAAGTGTCTGTGGGTGGAGGTTTCTAAGACTCCTGGAGGCCGCGTCAGAGGCGCCCAGGTAGTAGGGAGTTCATACCGAAGAGCGCGGGTTATGGAAAGGCAGAGACCTGGAACCTCCGGTCCCCATTCTGTCCTGACCAGCTGTGACCTCACCCACTGCTCGCCCTTCCCGGCCTCCCCTTTCTCTCAGACCCCTTTTACTGCTCGCCGGCTAGTTCTCGCAGTTCTTCAGCCGAGCCCACCTGGGACGGAGCCCTGGCTGGGGCTTGCCGCCCCCACCCTCCCTGGTTCCCAGTGCCCCGCGCACGCCGCCTCCCTGCGCCCTGCTGTGCGCACCTGGAGAGCCGGCGCTCCATCCACGGCCCCATCCACGCAGAGGCCGGCTGAGGCTGAGCCAGCAGTCACTCTGGTGCTTTTCTGTCACCTTCTGCTGCAGAGGCTAGATGAGCTGCAACCTAGTTCCCCAGCCCCTGCTCAGCTAGTGTAGGAACATAACCGAGTTCTGGTCAATAAGACAGAACCAGAAGTCTGCTGGAAAGCTTCCGGGGAAAGCTGACCCTTTCCTCACGGAAGGGAAAGGCCATCCATGCTCCGCTGGCACGGTTCCTCTGTCTCGCCTTGAATAAGGACAGATTTGGAGCTTTAATGGCTGTTCGCAACCATCAGGCATAAGCATGAGAGGAAGCCTGAGGCTCAAGACACCTTGACATCACCCAGCTGTGGAATCAGCCTGAGCAGCCTCATGCTCCAGACCTTTTCCATGTGAGAAGGGCAACCCCACTGACGTAAGCACCCTGTCATGGTGTCCTGTTCACTTCAGCTCAGTCGTGTCCGACTCTGCGACCCATGGCCCGCAGCACACCAGGCCTCCCTGTCCAACACCAACTCCCAGAGTTTACTCAAACTCATGTCCATCGAGTCGGTGATGCCATACAGCCGTCTCATCCTCTGTTGTCCCCTTCTCCTCCTGCCCCCAATCCCTCCCAGCAACAAGGTCTTTTCCAATGAGTCAGTTCTTCGCATCAGTTGGCCAAAGTACTGGAGTTTCAGCTTCAGCATCAGTCCTTCCAATGAATATTCAGGACTGATTTCCTTTAGAATGGACTGGTTGGATGTCCTTGCAGTTCAAGGGTCTCTCAAGAGTCTTCTCCAACACCACAGTTCAAAAGTATCAATTCTTCAGCGCTCAGCTTTCTTTATGGTCCAACTCTCATATCATACATGACTACTGGAAAAACCATAGCTTTGACTAGACGGACCTTTGTTGGCAAAGTACTGTCTCTGCTTTTTAATATGCTGTCCAGGTTGGTCATAGCTTTTCTTCCAGGGTGAATGGCTGATAAAAATTACCTCTGAATACAATTTCCCCCTGCTTTTCAACAAGGATTTATAAGCATTGAGTAGGGAGGTATTGTGCTAAGCACTAGGAATGCAGAGATAAGACGGAATTTCTAGATTCAAGGGACAAATGGCAGAGACAAGTAGCGTGGTGCACGTAATTAATGAGAACTTAACACACGAGTACCTTCCCCGTTATCCAGAAACAGGCTGCCCGCATGGCACCAACCGCCTCAGCTGCCCATCCTCTTACATTCCACCTTAAATCCACCTCTGTCTCTGATGGAAAAGGGAGTGTGCTTCCTCCTCGGTGACCCGGCCGCCACCTGTGCCCCCTGTCGGGGTCTGTCACTTGTGTGTGGCCTTTCTTTAGGAGTCCCCACACTCGCATGTCAGCCAGGCTTCCTGGGGTGGGGGTGGTCTACACTCATGCGATGGTTTACTCCCTTCTGGTTCACTTCTCAGCGCCCCACCCTGGGCTGTCCTAACCACTGCATATGCTGCTCTGGGGAGGTCCCCGGAGGTCCCCACGCTGTGGACGCCTCCCTCTTTATCTACTGGACCTTGCACAGCAAGTGGCCTGCCACCCCCAGTCCCTGACTCCGGCGACACTGCTGCCTGCCTGCCTCGGCTTCTCAGACACTACAGTGGTCATTCAAGAGCAGCCCAGGGACTACTGGGGCCTTGGAGACCTTTCAGGAGATCCG
Source organism: Cervus elaphus (assembly GCF_910594005.1). NCBI lineage: Eukaryota > Metazoa > Chordata > Mammalia > Artiodactyla > Cervidae > Cervus > Cervus elaphus. The sequence continues at coordinate 49,417,817 of NC_057821.1, read as the reverse complement.
TCGGGAAAAGGAATTTTTATTGTTTCAAGCAGGTATTTGCCTTTTCCAGCCTGATTCTCTGCTAAGTGGACAGAGGAAGTTCCCAGAGGCTAGGCTATGCGTGACAGTGACAGGTCCAGGCGGAAACACACAGAACCCAGATGTCTTCCACTGAGCCAAACACTAAAGAGACTTGCAAAATAAGTCAAACAGCAAAACTCGAATCACTGTTTTTTTTTTTTTTTTTTTTTTCCGGTGGGGGGAGAAAAATAGCTATTCTTCATAAAGGTGTTATTTATGTTAGTGTGCCATGGGTTTCCCAGGTGGCGCTAGTGGTAAAGAACCCGCCTGCCAGTGCAGGAGACACAAGAGACTTGGGTTCGAATCCTGGGTTGGGAAGATCTCCTGGAGGAGGGGCATGGCAACCCACTCCACTCCAGTACTCTTGCCTGGAGAATCCCATGGACAGAGGAGCGTGGTGGGCTACAGTCCACGGGGTCACAGAGTTGGACACAAATGAAGGGACTTAGCACGCTCAGGTTTATCTGTTTACTTAGAAATGGAGAGGGACTGGCAAACCACTCCAGTATTCTTGCCTCAAGAACCCCATCAACAGTACCCAAAAGTAAGTGCTTTAAGACGTTTCAGTTTTACTTTCTAATATAAATATTGATAACTATGCCCCACATAAGCAAGGCTTTCAAGGCCCTCAGGAACATTTAAGAATGCAAAAGATTCCTGAGACCAGTAAGTTGAGAACCACGTTATGATTTCTCTGCCTCCTTGCAGGGGCTCTTCTTCAGCCAACACCTCAAATTTTTTTTTTTTTTTTTGGAAGTCAGTTTTTTTTTTTTGTTTATTTTTTTATTTTTTTTTTAACACCTCAAATTTTTATGTTCTCTAGAACATCCTAAGCCCACTAACTTTCTCACCATAAACTAAGATTCCTCAATCTTGGCACGACTGACGTTCAGGGCCAGAGAACTCTTTCTGCGGGACCTCTGGCAGCTAACTACCAGAGGCCAGTAGCAACCTTCTGCCCACGCTGTGACACCCAAAAACGTCCCCGGACGTGGCTAAATAAGACTGGCTCTGGCTGAGAACCACTGCTCTGAATACTCCTCCTGGAAATGGTACCAAATATCAAGGTTTTTAATCTCACTTATGATAAGAAATAACTGGACTTATTCGGTGCCTACTCTGTGCCAGGCACAATTCTGAGCCCCTGATACGTATTCATTCACTTAAACCTTGTCTCCTGTGACACAGATAAGTCATCACCTCCACCTTCTAGATTAAGAAACTGAAGAGCAGAGAGGTGCAGTGACTTGCCCAGGGTCACACAGCAAATGTGGTGATGGCAATGCCAGGCCTGGGTGGTCCTCTGAGCTTTAGGCTCCTGTGAATAACTGCCTCTGCTGGGGACTCCCCCACGTGACATTTACTCGAGTCCTGAAGACGAACTCAAAAGTGTCTGGTAGCTCAGCTGGTACCCCCGGTTCAATCCCTGGTTTGGGAAGATGTGCTGGAGAAGGGACAGGCTACCCTCTCCAGTATTCCTGGACTTCCCTGGTGGCTCAGATGGTAAAGAATCTGTCTGCAATGCGGGAGACCTGGGTTTGATCCCTGGGTTAGGAAGATCCCCTGGAGAAGGGAACAGCTACCCACTCTAGTATTCTGGCCTGTAGAATTCCATGGACTATGTCCATAGGGTCGCAAAGATTCGGACACAACTGAGCAACCTTCACATCCACAAGACTAGCTATTTCTGTATTTCTTAAATTAGTTAATGGTACAGCTTTTACCCTGACCCTCTGTGCCTCAGTTTACCTAGTAACCTGGGTGGTATTTCAGACTCTGCTTGGATTCTCTTTATTCCTGAATCCAGTCATTCATTGAGGTCTAACAGTTTTACCTTCTAACTATTAATCAAGCTTTCCCTGTATCTTCCGCTCCTCAGCCCCTCAGAAGGGCCCTGATCTCTCCTCAGCGCCGCTGTAACCGACCCTCCTTTGGGGTCCTTGGGTCCGGCCCTCACAGTCGTCTTCCCCCTGGCGCCAGTGCGGTCTAGCTAAACAGCACGTCTGGCCGGGACACTTTCCAGCGTGAAGCTCTCCACTGGCTGCCCGGTAGCTGAGAATGAAGTCCGGGTTCCTCAGCACAGCCCTTGCGTGGCCCTTTCAGACCCCTGTGCCGTCTCTGTCACCCCAGAAGCTCACTTAACTCTCCACCTGAGCGCACCAGGCTGCTTCGCGCCTGTGACCCTGAGCTGTCCTCTGGGAAGCGCTCTGACCCATCACCCTGTGGGGGCCTGCCCCGGCGCTCACCAGTTAGTGAGAGGGATTCTACACTGCGTCCTACAAAGACCCGGCAAAGAGCCGCCGACGGTGGGTGCCTTGCTGAGCCCCACGTGCTCACTTTGCTATCTCCAGGGGCTGCGGTACTGGGCAAAGCAGCCTGGGGAGTGCCTGGAAGCCCTGAAGTCAAAGACAGTAGCAACAGGACGTGTGTGGACCTGTGGGGAATGCAGAGTGAAGAGAACAGGGAAAACCTGCCCAGGGTTACACTGGCTGAAGCTCAAAGGAAGCAGGGGACTCGACACGGAAGTGATTACAGGGCATGGCAGAGAGAGAGTACAGGGGAGAGGCGATCCTTGAAATCCACAAGACACAGCCTTAATCTCAGTACAAAACAAGGACACATTCTATGACCCATTTATTATCTTAGGACATAACGGTGGGGATCTCAGGGTGTAGGTACGTGACTGCAGGAAGCAGTGTAAAGTGATTACCAGATTCCTCTGGACAATACATTTACATGTGGATAATAAGCTCAGCTCACAAGGATTACTCAAAGTATACTGTGAACCAATATTCTGTAAGTACGGTTACCATGTAATTTCCACTTTCTGCCTACAGAGTACAGCGGCTGAGTGAATTTCCTGCAGTTGTTGTTTATTTTAAGTAAGTTACAAATTCTTCTCCCTGACTGTGGTGAAAAAGGTTCAACTTATTTACAAGCCTATTTTGTTGGCTCCTTCAACAGACTTGGTTAAGTTCTTGGTACTAAGCATGGGTTAAATAACTTTTCGTTTAAAATTCTAACAGTATATCTACTGTTTATGAACCTTAGCTTCCAAAGCCAAAGTCATTAAATGAAACAATGCACTCTCAGAAATGCTTTTTTTTTTAAATTAACTACCTGACCAGTTGGACATGACCTCATTGGTATGATCTAGATGTTCTCAAATGTGTAAGATGAGTACCTTTTCTAGGCAGGTGTCTAGAAATTAGGAAGTCACTGCTTCGGAGGTTTAGTGTCTGTCTGGTAACCAAGCTGCACTGGGTCTACCCCTCAGCATCCAACAGCTCATCCACCCAGCGTGGGGCACCTACTCAACCAGGCCTGCTCCAGGCACCCCAGACTCTCCTGCAAGGAAACCCAGTCCTCCGGCTGCTCAGTCATGCAAGGTGAGGCCAGGGGTGAAGAGTGGAGCAGGTCTTATACAATTCTTGCTTTGGGAATATGGCTGAAGCTCAGAGGACCAAATAGCTCAGTTCAGTTCAGTCGCTCAGTCGAGTCCGACTCTTTGCGACCCCATGAATCGCAGCACGCCAGGCCTCCCTGTCCATCACCAACTCCCGGAGTTTACTCAAACTTATGCCCGTCGAGTCAGTAAGATACCAAATCCGCAAAGATGCAGAGAGAAAATCTATAAGGTACATACATTCGTGGTGAGTCAAGTTATAAGGAAACAGTAAAAGAAAGCAGATGCTCTGAAGTAGATGAGACGTAGAAAGAGATAAAGGAACTCAAGAGCAGACAGGAGAATGGGGCAGGCGTGCAAAGGCTGTGCGCTCCATTGAGAATGGATTAAGAGCTTAGCCTCTCATTCCCCTGCTGCTGAGATCCTGAAAACTGGATCCCCGTCTGGGTGAACATTTCGGCTCCTGGAAGCCGGGCCCATCGTTCTCGGTTTACCATTACCTGTGTCCTGCTCACAAACCCCGTCCCACGGCCAAGGACAACAGCAGAACGCACCGTGGCGAGCAAAGGGGCTAATGAAGACACCTCGGAGGTGAAGGGAACAGCTAGAGAAGGCCCTCGTTTGTGGGCCGTGGCTACTGCGGGGCACCTCTGCGGGCCAGACTTCCGATACTACGAGGCGTTCTCACGGGTGCACCAAGCTGGCAGGAACCCCTGCACCTCGGCGTCCGCCCTGCAAGCAGAGAGCGCCCCGCCGGGAGGTCCGCGAGCAGAAGGCCCGACTCCGGGGAAGGGACGAGCCTCTCCCGCCCCCGAGGGCGGGCCCCCGCTCACCGGTAATTGTAGGCGCCGAAGCGCTTGCTCTCCCGCAACATCGCGCGGTACAGGTCCAGCACCTGCGCGCGGCTGGACGCCGCCATCTTGACCGCAGCGTGCAGGGGGTCCTCTCCGCCGAGGCCCCGAGTTTAAACTCGACCCGCGAAACCGCCGCAGCCGCGGGAAGCGCGGGCGGGACGTGGCCGCGGCGCTGCGCGCCGGGCGCGGCCCACACCCCGCCTCACGGGCGCTCGGGCTCAGGCGCGCCCCGGCTGAGGGGAGGCTCTGGCCGCGCGCCCCGGCTGAGGGGTCTCCGCTTCAGGGGGGCTCGGGCCGCGCGCCGCGGCGCAGGCGAGCTTCGGACAGCTAAGGGGGCGGTGACTGCGGGGCGTTCCCGGCGGCCGCCCCCGCCCCGGGGTCCCGCGCGAGGCAGCCGCCCTCGGAGCGCGCGGATCGGCCAAGGGCCGGACGGCGGGCCGCGGGACGCGCTTCCTCGCGGCGGAGAGCAGGGGTCGGCGGGCGGCCGAGGCGCTCCGCGTCGCCAGGTTACCGAGCGCCCGCCCCGTCCCCGCCGCTCCGCCCAGGCTGTCCTCGGCGCCGCCTGAGCCGCCGTGCGGGCTGCTCGGGGAGCTGACTCCGCCGGCGCCTGGGTCGGGGGCTGGGGGCGGGACCTGGCCGCGCGGGGACGGGCCGCCGCGGGTGTGCGGGGCCGCGGGGCCACCGCCCGGGGCTCCTCGGCGCTCCGGCTCCGTTGAGGGCGCCCGCCCGGGGGCCTCCGGCGCGAGGCCCGCTTCCTGGGCAAGATGGCGGCGCCCGTGCGTCTGTGAGCGCCGCGCTGAGGAGCCCCGAGAGGCCCCGAGCCCTCCACCCCCGGCGGTCTCCCGTCTCCCGGAAGCGGCGGGTGAGTGCGCGCGGGGCGCGGCGGGCGGTCAGCTTTCCGTGCGCCCGCGGATCGCTGTGGTCTGATGGAGAAGCGGCACCGGGCGGCCTGGGCTGGAGCCGGGGGGCTTGGGGTGTTAAGGACTCTGTTGGGGTCGTGTCTGCCCCCCAGGCAAGAAGCGGAGCAAGTCTCCTCCTGAAACTCTTCCCAGCTAAGTCCTCTCCTTTCTCTGAAGACGCCAACTTTCCTGACTCCCCTTGTTATCCGGGTGGATGCGGTTTGCTCTGATCCTGGAACGTAGAGCCCGGCGCGGGGAAGCCTCCCCTGGTTCTACTTTGAGTGTTTGCAGAGCGCTCCTCTCGGTTTTGGAATCTTTGTGTCTGTTGCCAGCATTGGGGACAGCCACAGTTCTCTCCTCCAACACGGTGCGAGGGGTAACTTACACGAGAGAGACAAGTCTCCGTTCACACCTCTCCCCCACCACGCTGTTTACGACTGTGTTTCCTTTATTTCATTTTGAAGTCACTCTGAGTCAGTTTCAAAGCAGCCTCCTGTTTTCAGGAACTTTAAGGGCAGACACTTTGGGGTACTTATAACCTAGGGTCCTTGCATATCTACATATACTTGTATTTGTTATGCTACCTGTTATAATGGCGTTTTTCAAAAGGCACGGAAGAGAAAACACTTTTATTAAAATCCTCTCAACGCTTCCCATTTGATTTTTGTTATGCCTCCTATGTCTCTGAGTCTCAAGATAAAGCTTTTTACAGAGTAGCCAAACTCCTGTTATTCCTGCAGGGTGATCAGTCATTGGGCATGTCTTGCTTTGGGTTAATTGAAAGCAGTTGTGATATTTTGCGTGTATCCTTTCAGTTCAGTTGCTCAGTCGTGTTGGACTCTTAGCCACCCCGTGGACTGCAGCGCACCAGGCTTCCCTGTCCATCACCAACTCCCAGAGCCTGCTCAGACTCCTTTGGCATTACTCAAATGATTCAAGACCAAGGGACTCATACATTATTATACAAGAAGATCTGGAGCTGTTTTCCTTACTGTGATAACACAGTTGAGTGCTGATGGTATAAATTAGGAGCGAGGCGCCTGGGAAAAGTACATGTTAGTGCAAGGTACAGAAAGAGAAAGCTATCAGAGGTAGAAGAAAAAACATGAACGTTATTTGGGCTTGTTTAAAAAGAGTGGGGATTGCGTTATCTTACTGTATTTTGCTTTCATGTAGAAAATGAAGTTGGAATAATTATTACGATATACACTTATTTGTCTCATTATCAAGCAAGTTAATCACTACCATATACAATTAACATATCTAACTGACTTTAACTGTTGTTAAAACTTTCCAAGTAAAGTCTTCGGAAAGTCAAAGAAAACTTTTCCAAATAAATATATAAAGTTTAGTTTGTTTGGGCAGTCTCGTCACCTATTCGGAGAAGGCAATGGCACCCAACTCAAGTACTCTTGCCTGGAAAATCCCATCGACGGAGGAGCCTTCTGGGCTGCAGTCCATGGGGTAGCTCAGAGTCAGACAGGACTGAGTGACTTCACTTTCACTTTCATGCACTGGAGAAGGAAATGGCAACCCACTCTGTGTGTTCTTGCCTGGAGAATCCCAGGGACGGTGGAGCCTGGTGGGCTTCCGTCTATGGGGTCGCACAGAGTCGGACACGACTGAGTGACTTAGCAGCAGCAGCAGTCACCTATTAGTACAAGGAGTTAACTGAGTTTAGGGAAGTGAGACCCCCCCAGTTGTTTCACAAAAAATCCAAGAGAGTGGCTGGAGGTACTTTTTAGTTACAGCAAGCGTCTTTTTTTTTTTTTTTTTTTGCCAGAAAGGTATTGGATCAGAAGCAAGAAAGGTGCAGTGAAACTTGCTGAAGTTAAGGACTACCAATTCCCAGATGCTTTAAATGTCTGTTCTTAAAGTCAGATGATTTCCCAAATCACCTGTCCAGGGTGTAAAGGGTGCTGGCAGTACTGAAGCGAAAATTTGTTTTTCTGTAATGACAGATTATCAGAAAGCCCATGTTTAGAAGTGAACGTGTTTAAGATTTGAAAGATGTTTTTGGACTTTTAAAAATGACATCTTTATATTTTGTAATTTATTCATAACTTGGAAGAGCACTGGTGTTTTCCCTGTGTGTAGCATTATTTAAATTTTTTTCAATAAAATCCCAATATCACATTGTCAGTTTTCACCCTTACTTTAAGGATTGTCCTTGTGCCCAGCCCACTGTGGATTACCCCACAGAATAAGGAAGCTGAGCAGAGTAGGTAACTTGTGTGGTATCTTATATCTTGCTCTGTACTAGAAGCCTAACTCTTTAAAAAGACTTTCTCTAAAGTTATACTTTATGTGTAATTACCTTCAAGGAAAGAGCCATCGATTTTTGACCCGTTTTCAACAGTAATAGTATGATCTCTAGATGGGTACAGTAATGACCATAACCCTGGGAGGTCAGAGGTTAGCCAGACTCTGCCGCAGGTGTGTGATCTGTGATCTGATCACCTTTTCCTGCTTGAGTCCTCTCTCCAGTCCAAACCGTAAGGGAGGTGAGCTGTGCTCTCCCTGCCTCTAGGGACAGTGCCAAGGCCAAGAACATCTTCTCATGAGTTTGTACCTTAAGCTGAACGGTTGTGAAACTGCACCTCACGTTGGGGCTCTAACCCACGGACTTTTAATTGTAATCACTCACCTGGTGTCTGGACTTAGGTTCTTTGTGTCTCAGTGCAAAAGGAATTCAGGGAGAGGCAAAGTGACAGGCAAGCAGTAGATTTATTAATACAGGTTTCTCCTGAGAGTTGCAAGGGGCCGGGCGAGGTGTCTCTGCCCTGAGGGTTGAGTGGGCTGCATTTTTATAATCCAAGGACAGTCGGGGAGGGGAGAAGACTGCGTTTTGACTTCCTCCTTCACGTTGGGCTGGAGCATGTCTGACTCTATGAGGTCTTACTAGGAAGGTCATAGCATTTATTCAAATCAGCAGAAGGGTGGTAACATTTTTCCTTTCACTTAATGACCTGGGGTATATGTCACGCGCTGTAGTTAAGCAAGCCTGCTTTGTTCTCAGTGTTATGATAGGCTTTCTTGCGCCATCAGCTTAAGTGGTCTCCCGAAGTTCCCTCGATTTCCCTCTCTATAATCCCCTATTGGGACTTCTGCAGCTCCCTGTCAGCGGTAGTCCCCCACCCCATTCCCCATCGCCCCCCAGCTCCAATAATATGTTGAGATCCTCACCCCCATATGCTGTGTTAGGAGGTGGGCCTTGGGGAGGTGATTAGGTCAGAGAGCAGAGCCCCCAGGATGAGAGGAGTGTCCTTATAAAAGGGAGCATGGGGAGCCCTCACCCCGTCCGCTCTGTGGGGACTCAGTCTGTGATCCCGGGAGTGTGCTGTTATCTGGCACCAGATCTGCGGGCAGCTCGATCTTGGGCTTCCAGCCTCCAGAACTAAGCAGTGAATGTTTGTAGCTTGTGAACCACCAGGTCCGCGGTGTCTCCGCGAGAGCAGGTTGAGCTGAGACGCTCTGTTTTGGGGTTGTGGTATCGCTGCTATTAGTGAACTAGGTCTGGCAGGTACATGGGTTTTAGTGGGTTTTTTGTTTGTTTTGTTTTTTGTTTCACATAACATTGTAACATCGGAATCTTATGCTTTCTGAAAAATAATGGAAAATGAAGTGTTTTTTTAACCAAGTTTTATCCAAAATGTTAATGGCATACTTTGTTTGAAAGAAGCCTAATTTTAACTACTGACATATGTTTGGGTAGAAATGTCCCTTCCGGTGGGTGTTAGGGCATGTGTAGACAAACAGTACCTTCCTTAACACTGTCTCCATAACTGTTCAACTTCACTGGGGGTTTCTGTTTAGTTCTGTTATTGGCCTTTTCTTCATTAAGACAGAAAAATCAAAACCTGACGTGATAAGCGTAATGTCCACATTTGACTCTTACTGTGGTGTGAGAATCCAGCCTTTCCCCGCCCCGAGTCTCAGCGTTGCAGCTCATCCCAGCAGTGGAGGTTCTGTTTTTCTGTCCCCAACGTGACTGGGGGTGGGAAGGGGCTTCCTGGTGGGTGGCTCTGGCTGGACCAGGGGAGGCCAGACGCTGCTCTCTGGATGCCACGGATGCCCTGGAGGGCTCTGTAGAGGCCCCAGGCGAGCGTCCTGCAGGCCCCAGGGAGCCCCTGTGACGATGCCTGGACCATGAGAGGCGCGGCCACTTGGTTGCGAAGCAAGAGAAGAAAGTGAAGCCGGGAGAAGGACGCGGTGTGTAATGGGGCCACTGAGTTGTGGGCAGAGACGTTCAAGGGCCTGAGAGGGTGTGTGCAGCCCCCAGCAGTGTGCTGTCTGCGGGGCAGTGACCGGGCGGAGGTGCCCGCCGCCTGGGAAAGGTCACCCACCCAGTGAGGGTCATCCTGGCACCTGGGTCTCCCAGCTCAAGGTCAGGGTGAGGGGTCAGCCCCCGGCGGGACCTCTGACAGCTCTGCCACGTGGAAGCTGCTCAGCCTGAGATGGAGATGTCTCCAGTGCCCCTGTGGACACCGCCCGTTACGGTGCAGGGTCACTCAGGAACCTCACTTAGCCCCCTTCCCTCTGCTAAGAAGTAACAGAGTTCATTGCTTTTCCTGTGCCTGCCCACTCAGAAGTCTGTCCTTCCAGAATTGAATGGCAGAAAGGCAGGTGGTTTAGAGGAAGAGGAGCGACTGAGGATTATACATGGATTGCTGTCTAACTCCCCCCGGGATAGATTTGGGTGTCAGTTCCCTGCTTGCTGTTCCACATCTGATGAGACCGCTGCAGAAGTCACGGAAATCAGTTGCTGGAATGTGCAGACCCCTTCCCACATGAGCACGTGGGTTCTTCAGCCCCTCTCTTTGGAAACTGTCCTCTTAAATGGCTTATCTTTCTAATCTTGGCTTGAAGGTGACTTCTTCAGCCAGCCCTCCCTGGCTGCTCACCTATAACTGAAAATCGTGTCTCCATTTGTATCTTGGGGTTTCTCTCATCTCCTACTTAAATTGTTAGTTTTACTCACTGCCGGGCTGGACAACTGGCAGCGCCTGTCACGTAGACGGAGGTGAGCAGGCGTGTGTGAGCTGAGCGGACGGAAGCTGCTGTGGCTGCTTCCGGAGGAGGCCCTTGGCGCCCAGCGCAGCTCTTGTCCAGTAGATGTTCGGGGAAGATGGAAGATGGGAGTGTTTCTATCTGCCTTGTCTGCTGTGGCAGCCGCCACCCACGTGTGGCTCGTGAGCGCTGGAAATGTGACTCGTGCAACTAAGGAGCTGAATTTTTAACTTTAATTTTACATGAAAGTGTTGGTTACTCAGTCTAAGTTGCGTCCGACTGTTTGTGACCCCATGGACTGTAGCCCGCCAGCCTCCTCTGTCCGTGGGATTTCCCAGGTGAGAATACTGGAGGGGGTTGCCATTGCCTTCTCCAGGGGATCTTCCCGACCTAGGGATTGAACCCGGGTCTCCTGCACTGCAGGGGGATTCTTTACCGTTTGAGCCCCCAGGGAAGCCCTGGTGTTTGCGTAGCTGTATGTAGATTAGCTGCTACTGTACTGGACACCACAGTCTAGAGGATGTGATTTTATTAGCTTCTTAACCTTGAAAAACATTGCCATTGACTACAAACCCATTGAGCACGGGTAATCTCCACGGCCTTTGAAAAGGCCTGCTCGGGGCTGTGCTGTGTGCAGCTCACTTTACAGCCTGACGGGGGTGTTCTGTGGTCTGCTCGAGAAGCAGAAGATCCTCTGTCCTCAGTGGCCTTCCATGATTTAGGATTATCGTTGCACTTGCCGTCCATTCTTTATTATTTGTTTAATTTTTAGTATTTTAATGGCATTTTATCCATAGCCCAGAGCGCTTCTGGGCTTTAGTTTGTGGGAGGATCCTTCAGGAACAAGGGCTGAGTTCTTTGCATTCCAGCCTTGAGCTGGTGCTCACGTAAGAATTGTTTTCTGACTACATGGCGTGCACCTGACCTTGAAGGCCGAAAGCTTTTTAAGTGAAGAGTGGGATTAAAAAGAAGAAGGAAGGAAAAAAAAAAAAGAAGGAGAATTAGCAGATTAAATTTGATATGTTAGTACTTTCCAAGTGACTGTAGGGTTAAAGAATTATCAAGATAAACTTTAATAATTACTGTATTAGAGCCACAAGATTTACACTTAGTCTGTATTGATTTATTTGTCTATATTACACTTTTGTCTGTATTGTCTATGTTGATACTTTGTCTATATTGTCTTAGGACTTGATATGAGAAATAAAAAGAATTGGTAGTTGCATCTTTTAGTTATTAAAAATAAAATGTCTAAAATTCATGTTTCACGATGGATTTAAAAAGTTGTGTTTATACATACTGACACAGTAACGTTTACCGTCTTAGCCATCTTAAAGTCTGTAGTTCAGTAACATTAGTGCATTTACCATCCCCCCATCCTGTTGCTAGAACTTTTTCATCTTCCCAGACCCTGTTGAACCCTGACTCCCCACTCTCCTCTCCCTCTGGCCTCTGGGAACAACTGTTTTACATTTATCTCTATGAATTTGATGAGTTTTAAAATTCTTTTCCATAACTTATTGTCCAAACTAATATGTAATACTAATATCTATGTGTCTCCAGGAATCACCTCGTTGAAGATGACCTTGGCCTACCTAATGCATAATTGTCTTACATTGGGAAATGGCAGACACTTCTCATTAAGGACCCGAAATTATCCGCTTCAGTCCCTGCTCCCAGCCATCACTAACCTTATGTGCTCACCTCGAGAAAGATCATCTCGCTCATTTAAGAAAACAGTAACTCTAGAAAATGACTTTTTAGTGACAGGTGGTAAGATGGACTTCCTTGTATATGTGTTGTCATGTGCTTGGGATTCCAAACTTTTTACTAGTCTCCACTGAGAAAGGCAAAAGAACCGCAAACAGTATTTTTAATATCTCCTACCTTAGTATAATGCTAAGAATTTGCCTACAATGCAGGAGACCTGGGTTCAATCTCTGGGTTGGGAAGATCCCCTGGAGGAGGGAATGGCAACCCACTCCAGTATTCTTGCCTGGAGAATCCCATGGACAGAGGAGCCTGGTGGGCTACAGTCCATGGGGTTGCAAAGAGTCGGACACAACTGAGCTACTGACGCCCCTTAGTATAACATCACTGTGACCACTGGACGCACCTGAATTACCGGGGTCAGGATGGTGTTTTTGTCCTCTTGTGAGCACTAGGGATCTGGGGAATTTGAAGGGAAGCATGTCCCTCACCAGATACTTTTTAGTCGCTCGGTGTGGTCTGAGTCTTTGTGACCCTATAGACCATAACCTACCAGGCTCCTCTGCCCATGGGATTCTCCAGCAAGAACACTGGAGTGGGCTGCCATTCCCTCCTCCAGGGGATCTTCCCGACCCAGGGATGGAACCCACGTCTCACGTCTCCTGCATTGGCAGGTGGGTTCTTTACCACTAGCACCACCTGGAATGCCCAAACCTGGGCACAGTACATACGGTGAATCAGAGGAGGTGACTGTTCTAAGCGAAAGGCACTGAAGGCTACTTAATTACGCTGGGAAGATACTGAGGGTTATGTCACTTGCGAGGGTGGGGAGGAGGGCTGGGTGGCAGCGGCGTTGTAGAGACAGTTCCGAGGCCCTGCCGATGGACTGAAGGGGCGGCGGAGGGTCCGGAGTGGCCTCAGGTCCCCAGGTTGTAACGCACATGGTGTAAAATCAGAGGCACAGGCTCCCGCACTGAGCAGCAGGCCTTCCTGTCCGAGTCCCTCGGTTCCGGCCGCGTCTGCACTTCCTTATACACACGTGTTAACACACGAAGTCTGTGTATCTTCCTGTTGAAAAATGGTAGTTACCCTGCACAGCCAGTGAACACCTCTTCGTTTTTATCATTTAGTAATATATCTTGGAGATACCCTATGTCAGTGCAGGTAGAGCTGGCTTGTTCTTAATTTACTTAGCTAGTCCTCAGTTAGGGCTTCCCCGATAGCTCAGTTGGTGAAGAATGCGCCTGCAATGCAGAAGACCCCCGTTTGATTCCTGGGTCAGGAAGATCCACTGGAGAAGGGAAAGGCTCCCCACTCCAGTATTCTGGCCTGGAGAATTCCATGGACTGGATGGTCCACGGGCTCACAAAGAGTCGGACACGACTGAGTGACTAAACACGCAGGCGCACAGCCCCAGTTGATGGAAACGTATTTCTCGTCTTTGGCCCTTAAGATGGTTTAGTGAATGTGCTTGTTCATGCATCATGTTGTACCCGTGCAGGAAGTGAATCTTTAATTTACTGCAAGTGGGATTGTTGAATTAAATATGTGCCTTTTAAATGTTAATATGTTGTCAAACTTTCTTCCATAAACGTTTCACCGCCAATGCCTGTTTCTTAGACCCTTGTAATATGATATTGACATGATCTTCCCCAATGTGTAGATTTTTAAAAATCTAATTGTCATTTTAGTTTGCATTTCTTTGAGTTTGAACATCGTTCTATAACTTTCAGAGGTATTTCTGATTCCTTTCGGGGGAACTTTGTGTCACTCTCTGATTGCCATTTCTCTATTTGGAAGTTGGACTTTTTGGACACTTATAGGGGTTTCTCAAATCATGATCCCAGAGTTTTGGTGGATATATTGGGATCTTATTAAGGCAGTCGTCATCTGTTCATACTTTAAGAGTTTGTCTTCACGAAGAGGCAGTGCTGTATTTCGGCATGTGCCTTCAGAGCACCTGGGGGCCGGTCATTTGACTCTTCTCCGTTGAGCGCGGGGTCAGCGAGGGGGCTGGGTCTCTCACCCTGATTCTGAGCGCGGCAGCCGCCCACCGCCCCCCGTGGCCTTGGTGCAGTGCTCCCTCAGGGCTTGCTGTTTGTGTACCTTTTATGTGGGGTTGTTGCACATCGTTTCAGGTGCATGTCTCACTCATCACTGAAACAGCTTCTGGACGATGGAGAACTGCCTAGTGATTAAGTTGCCCGCCCCCTCATTAGGCCTCTGCAGCTTAGCTGGTGTTTCACCCGCGACCAGCGTGGGCAGCTGCCCCCTTGAAGTGCTGCTCTCCTGTCTTAGCTTCGGTGATGCTCAGAGCTGAGCGCTCCTCACTCCGCAGGTGGCCTCTCCACGCCCCGCTCCCGCGGGCCACCTCCCTTGACCTGCTCCTTCACCGTGTGACTGTCACCGATGTGAACATCACTGAACGCGTCCACCTGCTTGTCCCACCAGCCCCTCCAATGGCGGGTCTAAAATAATCGCCTTCTTCACCCCGCCCCAAGCCAGCTTCTCCACTCCACGTGCCCACTTCTGTCTGCGGTCACCCCTCAGGTGCGTCACGGGTGTGCCCCTGCTGTGTGCCACCTGGGGAGCCTGGTGGCCTGGAGGGAGGGTGGGGACAAGGAGGGCAGGCGGCAGACGCGGACGCCTCTTCACAGCCCTACGGTGGACGCCAGTGCAGCTCAGACTCAGCGTGTGCTCGGAGGGGAGGGGGGGTTTGGAAGGATTATTAGTCGGTTACAATGTCTCTGCAGAAAGAAAAGTTACTTAAAAGCAAAAATGAGCTGTTGAAGTTTGTAATGAAGAGACCGGATTTCACTGCATAAAGACTTGGATGATTTATAAGTCTTTAAACCCCAGTGGAGGAAAAGTTATTACTTAATAATATCTTAGACATTCACTCTTACTTAAAGAATCTCGGTAGAAGACAAATTAGAAACTTCAGGTGCTGTTTTTGGCTCTGCCGGAAGGTTGGGGCAAATTATATTCCTGTCATGGGCAATTTGGAGCTTGAGGACAACAGCACAGTTAGAACATGAACTTTTAGAGCCAGCTTTGACCACAGCAGAGAGACTGTGAAGGCTGAAGGTCAAGAGTATGATTGATTGGGTGATTAGAATTCCTTTTAAAACAAATTAGAGGTGGCAGGTTTGCCACTGGCAAAAAGTACTGCAAGGAAATGAATCTCATCAGCATATAAAACTTCTTGGATCATCAAAAAAGGATTTAATGTTTAAAATATAAGTACACACACAGACACGACCTGCATAGGAATCCCTGTTCGTGCTGTTTTGCTGTGTTATGTCTAGCCTGGTTTTTCTGTTAAATAATATACAGGCACTCGATTGGGCATGTTTTTAACTTGGAATTTAGTGGCTCTTAAGCTAAATGTTGGGGCTTCCTAGGTGGCGCAGTGGCAAGGACCACGCCTGCCAATGCAGGAGATGTAAGAGATGTGGGTTTGATCCCTGGGTTTGGAAGATCCCCTGGAGGGGGAAATGGCTACCCACTCCAGTATTCGTGCCTGGAGACTCCCATGGACAGAGCAGCCTGGAAGGCTACAGGCCATGGGGCTGCAAAGAGTCGGGCATGACCAAGAATCCGAGCACTAACGAACCTCAAGAGGTTCCTGTCACTGAAGCCCAACCGTGAACATTAAGTGTGTTTGTCAGCTCAGTTTATCCACTTTCTGGATTTGTCTTTATATTTGGGGTCTTCAGAGAAAGGTGTGTGTGTAAGGGGGGTGTGTGGTGTCTGTCTCCCGGAGAGAAGGGTGAGGCGGTGGTCACTGGAGGAGTAAGATTTCTCGGGAGGGTCTTCAGAGAAAGGTGTATGTGTAAGGGGGGTGTGTGGTGTCTGTCTCTCGGAGAGAAGGGTGAGGCGGTGGTCACTGGAGGAGTTAGATTTCTCGGGAGGGTCTTCAGAGAAAGGTGTGTGTGTAAGGGGGGTGTGTGGTGTCTGTTCTCCCGGAGAGAAGGGTGAGGCGGTGGTCACTGGAGAAGTTAGATTTCTCGGGAGGTTCTTCAGAGAAAGGTGTGTGTGTGAGGAGGGTGTGTGGTGTCTGTTCTCTCGGAGAGAAGGGTGAGGCGGTGGTCACTGGAGAAGTTAGATTTCTCGGGAGGGTCTTCAGAGAAAGGTGTGTGTGTAAGGGGTGTGTGTGGTGTCTGTTCTCCCGGAGAGAAGGGTGAGGCGGTGGTCACTGGAGAAGTTAGATTTCTCGGGAGGGTCTTCAGAGAAAGGTGTGCATGTAAGGGGGGTGTGTGGTGTCTGTCTCCCGGAGAGAAGGGTGAGGCGGTGGTCACTGGAGGAGTAAGATTTCTCGGGAGGGTCTTCAGAGAAAGGTGTGTGTGTAAGGGGTGTGTGTGGTGTCTGTTCTCCCGGAGAGAAGGGTGAGGCGGTGGTCACTGGAGGAGTTAGATTTCCCGGGAGGGTCTTCAGAGAAAGGTGTGCGTGTAAGGGGGGTGTGTGGTGTCTGTCTCCCGGAGAGAAGGGTGAGGCGGTGGTCACTGGAGGAGTGAGATTTCCCGGGAGGGTCTCACATGTCAGACACCAAGCTGTCCACTTCCATGTTTGCTACATCCTCACAGTCACCCTGGCCTGGTAAGGGTTGCAGATATTTGCAGTTTCAAAGACAAAGAAGGAAAGCAGGTGAGAAGATACCTAAAAAGAACTAAGAGTAAAGTAGCAATGATGACAATAAAGATTGTTAGAAATGAACGTTGCTTCAATGTAACCATCCTGGTGTTTTTATTCTAGCCTTTTGGGGGAGCATTTTGAGTCTTAGGTAGTCAAAGAGGTTAAAGTTGGCTATTAAGAGGGATACACAGGGGCTAGTTAAGTCTCTACTTTTGTATATGCTTGAAAGTTTTCAAAATGAAGTGACTTTTAAATGATGAAGCAAAGTAAAATAGTCTTGATTATAATTAAAGGAGAAAGAATTTTTATGAATTTCAGGGTGACTTTTTTTCTCCTTTCTTCTTCACTATCAGACCTGTGTGATAGCATTAGCCTGTGAACCTATTTTTGAGGCAAAATTGTTCACAAACAATTTAGGAAATAGACAAAATCATTTTCTTTTTTTTAATGTGATCTCTCAGTTCTGTGTGTGAGGACTGCAGAAATCAGGTGGTTTCTTCATCTTCATCCGATGGCAGTGGGTTTGTCCCAACACCAGAGCATCTGCCCTGGAAGGCAGCCCAGGGCTGGAGCTGTCTCACTGCACAAGATGTACAGCTCTGGGGACAGGGGGAGTCAGAGGCTAGTCACTGAGCATCTGTTTCTGCAGAACACGAAGTGGGGCCTGAGGGGGTGCTCCAGAGACCGGAACGGAAGAGAGCAGCTCGCATTCATGGAGGACTGCCCTGTGCCCGTGGTCTCTCAACACTTCCTGGATGGCCAGTCCTCACAGCAGATCCATGAGTTAGGGGCGAGTCTATCTCGTTTCCTTTCTTTTTTATTATGATAAAATGTATAAGACAAAAATTACTGTCTTAAACATTTTTAAATGTGCAGTTCAGTGGCACTAAGGACATTCACATGTTTGGGTAAACCTTCACCACCATCCAACTCAGAACTTCTTCATTTCCCCAAACTGAACCTCTCAGCTGAGATCAGTTCAGTCGCTCAGTCGTGTCCGACTTTTTGTGATCCCGTGGGCTGCAGAATGCGAGGCTTCCCTGTTCATCACCAACTCCGAAGCTTGCTCAAACTCATGTCCATCAAGTCGGTGATGCCATCCAACCATCTCATCCTCTGTCACCCCCTTCTCCTCCTGCCCCCAGTCTTTCCCAGCATCAGGGTCGTCTTCAGTGAGTCAGTTCTTCGCGTCAGGTGGCCAAAGTATTGGAGTTTTAGCTTCAGCATTAGTCCTTCCAATGAATATTCAGGACTGATTTCTTTTGCGATTGAATGGTTGGATCTCCTTGCAGTCCAAGGGACTCTCAAGAGTCTTCTCCAACTCAGTTTTCTTTATAGTCCAACTCTAACATCCATGCATGACCACTGGAAAAACCACAGCCTTGACTAGACGGACCTTTGCCAGCAAAGTAATGTCTCTGCTTTTTAATATGCTGTCTAGGTTGGTCATAGCTATTCTTCCAAGGAGTAAACGTCTTTTAATTTCATAACTGCAGTCACCATCTGCAGTGATTTTTGAGCCCAAGAAAATAGTCAGTCACTGTTTCCTTTGTTTCCCCATCTATTTGCCATGAAGTGCTGCAAACAGATGCTATGATCTTCATTTTTTGAATGTTGAGTTTTAAGCCAGCTTTTTCCCTCTCCTCTTTCACTTTCATCAAGAGGCTCTTTAGTTCCTCTTCGCTTTTTGCCATAAGGGTGGTGTCATCTGCATATCTGAGGTTATTGATATTTCTCCTGGCAATCTTGATTCCAGCTTGTGCTTCATCCAGCCCGGCATTTCGCATGATGTACTCTGCATATAAGTTAAATAATGCTGAGAGTATACAGCCTTGACGTACTCCTTTTCCAATTTGGAACCAGTCCTTCGTTCCACGTCTGGTTCTAACTGTTGCTTCCTGACCTGCATGCAGATTGCTCAGGAGGCAGGTCAGGTGGTCTGGTGTTCCCATCCCTTTAAGAATTTCCCACAGTTTGTTGTGATCCGCACAGTCAAAGCTTTTAGCACAGTCAATGAAGTAGCAGTAGACGTTTTTGTGGAACTCTCTTGCTTTTTCTGTGATCCAACAGATGTTGGTGGTTTCATCTCTGGTTCCTCTGTGTTTTCTAAATCCAGCTTGAGCATCTTGACGTTCTCAGTTCTACTGTTGAAGCCTTGCTTGAAGAATTTTGAGCATTACTTTGCTAGCATGTGAGATTAGTACGATTGTGCGGTAGTTTGAACAGGTTGGCAATGCCTTCCTTTGGGATTGGAACGAAGACTGACCTTTTCCAGTCCTGTGGCCACTGTTGAGTTTTCCAGATTTGCTGGCATATTATGTGCGGTACTAACCTCCGTCCTCACTGAACTCCTAACTCCCCAACCCTCCTCCGGAGCCCCTAGCAACCACCATTCTCTCTGTTTCTGTACGTACTCATATACCTGAAATCAAACAGCGTTTTGTCTTTTCATAACTGGCTTATTTCACTTGGCATAGTTATCTTCAAGGCTCGTCCACATCAGAGCGTATCAGAGTTCCCTTCCTTTTTAAGGGTGAGCAATTCTTCACCTTGGGTGTGCACCACATTTTATCCACGGCTGTGTTGACGGGCACTTGGGCCGCGTTCCCGTTCTGGCTGTTATGAATATACTGCTGTGACCACGGGTGTGCAGATATCTGTCCCTCTGTCTGCTCACAGCTCTTGGGGGCCTAGTCCCAGACGTGGCGCTGCTGGACCCTGTGGTGATTCTGTGTTTGATGTTTTTAGGGACCACCAGATTGTTTCTGCAGCGGCGGCGCCGTCGTGTGTTCCCGCCCGCTCTGCGCGAGCGTGCTGGTTTCTCCAGGTTGGAGGTAGGTCCGTGTCCTGTTTCAGCGTCACAGCGGGGGGGCGGGGGCGGGGAGGCTGCGTGTGCTCACACCGCGTGCAGACCTAGTCCGAGCCCGGTCTGCCTCTCCAAACGCTGACGCAAACGCAGAGGAGGTGCAGAGGCTCGGAGACGCGGTTCAGGGCACTGCACGGTTCAAACCCAGGCCGTCTGCTTCACAGCTCATGTTGTTAAACATCTTAGCTTTAATATCTCTATATGTTTTTTTCCCTGCCTTTCTAAATTTATGCTGTAAAATGTTCTCTTATTTGAACTATCTTTCAGGATGTATGCAATATGTTTGATTTTATTTAAATTCTTGGGTCAAATTTTGCCTGTAAATGCTTTGAATAAATGCAAATTGATCCTGCGGAAGTTTTGTATATATCTCTGCTCTGCCTACCCCTGCCAGAAGTTTGCTTTCCAGTAAAACTAAATAAAACTATCTAAGCTGAATTTAAAAGGGGGGAGGGGGTTTTGAACAGATCAGTGGTAAACACTGAGGACTTTAAAAAAAACTCAGATAAAGTGAATTTTCCGTCTTTATCGGTATAGGAGCAGCAGCTTGGAAGTGTGTCCGTTTCTTTGATCCTTGTGTGTGATTTGCTGAGAGCTTCTGCATCGTCCCTCACAGACGCGGTCGTGCGGGGCCTGGTGGCGTCCTGAAACAAGCTCGTTCCCTGGGGGACGCTGGCTCAGCAGGGGCCGAGGGTCAGCTCCCGGCTCGGCCTGGGTGCACAGCGCCCCACGGTGCTGCCAGGGAGGTGCCCCCTGCAAACGCAGGCCGAGGGTTTCTTCACCCTGCTCCTCCGGGCAGGCCCTCTGGGTGGGTGACCTCTCCTGTGCTGCGTTTTAATGGTGTATGTGTGGCGGGGAGCTGTGTGTGCGTGGCCCCGAGCCCCTCCCAGGCCGGGGTGAGTGGCTGGTCCGCCATCGTAGCTGGTGGAGGTGTAGACAGAGGGCCCACAGTCACGCTCAAGCTGACCCTGCTCTGGATGGTGTCTGCGGAATCGTCCTGAATCCGGCGGCTCCCAGCCGTGGCCTGCACCGCAGTCCACCTCCAGGGATCCTCCGGTCACTGGCCTGGCCTGCGCCCTGGTCGTGGGGGTTTTTAAAGAGCGTCACAGATGGTTCCAAATGGTACGGCCCAGGTATGCAGCTGTTGCTCTCATTTCTCTTGAGCACCTCATGCTTTGGGTTCTAATTAAGATTTTTCTCATCACAAAAGCTCCACAACTGTCTTCCTCCAGTGCCCTTATTAGCAGGGCTCCCTCTCTCCCACGGGCCTCTCTCCTGTGTTGGAAGGTGGTGTTCACGTCCGCACTGAAGCCGTCTCTCTGCTCGTGACTGGGCGCTGGTGGCTGGAGGTGCTCGTCTCGCTCCCTCTGCGGAAACTTGAGTTGGGGAACGCAGAGGCAGGGCAGGGATGTGCTGGCCCAGATTTCTCTGTCAGCTCCGGGTCACTCTGCATCCGAGGGCAGTTTCATCCCCTAAGCTGAAGGCTCTGGTGGGTTTCGCAGACGCCCGTGTGGCCGCACCCGCGGTGTCCCGTTCTCTGCCTGAGCAGCGGTGACAGGTGGTTTCTCCTCCCCCTCCCACTTTTATGATGATGCATTTCTGGGCGCAGTCATTCCTCTTTGCTCCAGATGTGAAAATCTGAGCTTACTTCCTTTCAATAAATGATGGAAAAACCCGGGGGACCCCCTGTAAATCTGGTAAACAGATAACTAGGCTGGCAGCGCATGTGGCTGCCTGGGGAGTCCTTGGCCTCGTGATGCTCGTAATCAGGGGATTGACTGGGCTTAGCAGATGGGCGCCGCTCGTGTTTTCCTCGTCGCTGACAGGTGCGTGAGGGCTGTGGGGGGCTCTGCCCCCGGGACACCGAGCGCCCCACCCCCTTCCCCGCGGAAGGTGGCAGCCGGGCTTGCTGACCTGGGCTTGTCCCCTTGTCGTCGCGATCAAGGCCTGCGTTCGTTTTTAAAATGATTATCTTTGAACAATGGAAGCATCAGAGATGGATCACTGAAAGCCAAGGAATAGAACAGGAGAGCCCCCCCACCCCGGCTTTGCTGTCCTAAAGCCGTGATTATAGGTTGTTAACATTATCGTTTTTTCTCCAGTGATTTTTACATGGTTGTACCTGTTGCTTCACATCTGCCTTTCTTCTTACTGCTGTGCAGTCTTCGTCATTACCGTTGTGATGGTTGCATGATATTCTGTTGCGATTCCATACCACCGAGTCTTGGCTCTGCTGTTGACAAGTGCCTTGCTCCCAGCTTCTCGTGGCTGTTAATAACACCACAAGGTACATCTTTGTGCTTGTAGCTATTTCCATATTTTCAATTAGTTTCTTATGATAGAGTCCCTAGTGGTATTACTAGGTCAGAGAATAGGAACAGTTTTATGGCTTCTGAAACATTCTGCCAGATTGCTTTCCAGAGGAGTGGAACCAACTCACAGTGCCATCACAGCGTCGTTCGTTTCCCAGATGGCCAGCCAGGATTAGGAGGCAGCCTCTCACAGCAGGGGAGGAGGGGTGTGGGTGTATGTGTGTGCACATTGGTGCGCGTGTGTGCATGGGCTGTGTGTGTGTGTGTAAAACTTCTGGGTTTGTGTGTGCACTGATTTAAGCCTCAGTGCCATGATGTATTGTTCTTAGTAGGAATATGCTCGGTGTCCATTCCCACCTAAGTCGTGTAGTTCACAGTTTAATACAGAGCGTGGTAGACGTGGAGTGGGGCTTCCCAGGTGGCTCAGTGGCAAAGAATCTGCCTGCAATGCAGGAGTTGCAGGAGACTCGGGTTCAATCCCTGGGTCAGAAAGATCCCCTGGAGGAGGGCACGGCAGCTCACTCCAGTATTCTTGCCTGGAGAATCCCTCGGACAGAGGAGCCTGGTGGGCTACAGTCCACGGGGTCGCAAAGAGTCAGACACTCCAGAAGCAACTTAGCATATGTGCACACACAAGACTTGGAGTTAAGCAACTATATATACATTTTCTATTTCCCTGGAATTTGAAATTTTTAAAAACTTGGCAAAGGTGAATTGGCAAGCACATTTAGCCATTGTGATGAGGTTCTGATTAGCCCCCTGCTTTTCAGGAATGTCTGACGGTTTGGAGGTAAAGGTGGATTTTGAGGGGTTCAGGAAATAGGAGGGGAGGGCCTGGGAGAACCCGAGCATGTGCTCAGGAGGAAAGCTAGCCTGGCTGCGGACTTCACTGCTGAACATTCTTAAGGATGCTTCAGTGGAGGGCTGAATTGAGGATTTTGGAGTTCTGTCTAGGCTTTGTGGGAAAGGTACTGTGATTCATTAGCAGTTTGTTCTAGGTCTTTGTCATTGTAATTTTCTTCAATTCTTTATATTTTCCATTGGATCCTAAGCATTTAGTGCCTTTAGCTAGAGGCTGGACCTTTTGAAGCCGGTTGTCTTTCTGTCCCTTCCCTGAAGGGCTGTGTATCATGTGTGCAGGTGGTGGTTTTGTGCCTTCTGGTTGAATGGTGAGTGACTGAGTGAACGAAGGCGTGAGGGACATTAGTGCTCCA
This sequence comes from Cervus elaphus, assembly GCF_910594005.1. Classification (NCBI taxonomy): domain Eukaryota; kingdom Metazoa; phylum Chordata; class Mammalia; order Artiodactyla; family Cervidae; genus Cervus; species Cervus elaphus. The sequence goes on along the minus strand of NC_057821.1, from coordinate 49,394,851 downwards.
TCTTCGTGGTTCCGGGAGGTGTTCGGAAGCCCGGCAGGCAGGTGACGGGTCCGACGTGCAGAACCTGCAGCGCGTGCTGTCTGGGGTACAGGAACATGTATTCTGAGCTGAGAAATCTAGGAGAGGTAATGCTGGAAAAGACCGTAGACGTGTGTACGTACGCCTCCAAGGCGCCTGACAGGAACTCCCCGTTAGACGGGTGGGGAAGCCGAGCCGGTGAGGCCGCGTGTCCTCCCCCGGGGCATCCCGGGTGGGCGGCACCTGGGAGCTCAGAGCTGCCTCTCCCGGCTCCCTGTGCAGCGTCCTTCACTGTGTGGTCTCAGGGGAACTTGCGGTGCTTGTTTTGCCACCCCCACCCCCACCATGCCCTCACCTGATGTGTGCTTGGGGTGCTCTTCGGTATACACCCACATTTCCCCTCCCTTCTGGCTGTGCAGATATGTGTGTGAAGCTTGTGACCTTGATGCAGCAGTCAGACTGGGCTCCAGAGCGGTACAGGCCGAGAGATGTGTCCTGAGAGCCGAGAGAGAGCACGGGATCAAAACTCAGTTCGGGACCAAATTAGAACTTCGTGCTGTCTCTGAGTTTGATCCGTGTTAGTTGCGGTACATGATTTGAGTGTGCATTTGCCACAGCTGCGATCCTTGCGAAAGTCTCATCACGGTCCACATGCGCCGAGCAGAGACTGAAGGTCGTCAGGGAGCAGCGACCCCGGCGGCTAAGAGCAGAAGCCCCGTGGGGGGTGCTCCGCTTCCCTCCCCCAAGCCCCGCTCCCTCTCCAGCCCCCACCCCGTCACTGGCATGCTGGGGCTCAGGAGAGGAAGCGCCCGAGGTGGATGTCAGCTGGGACTCGAGGACACAACGCAGGGGCGCGTCAGCCGCGGGCTCCCGCAGCCGCCCCGCGGGGTCCGCCCGGGACTCGAGCTAGGCCCCCCGCCGGGGCCCCAGGCCCGCAGCTCGGTCACCTGGGCAGCTCGGAGCGGTCCTCGCTCCTGGGTACTTGGGTTTGGGATTGGTGGGTGTTTACGTTTCAAGAGAGCTTTTCCCGAGTTCCTGTAACTGTGGGGCGCTGGGTGTGACAGCTCGGCGGCGCTGGCTCCGTGTGTGCACCCCTTCCTTCCTGGGGGACACGGGTCCTCCAGGCAGGCCCCCCGTGGCCCCGCGCTCAGCGGGTTTGTCTCCACAGCCCTGGAGACCAGCGCGGCCTGCCTTCCGTGCAGGAGCCGCTGACCTGGGTGCTCAGCCCAGAGCCGTCAGGACAGGGTGACCGGCCTGCCCGGGGCGTTCGCTGTGATGTGCTGAGGTCAGCACCTTTTTACTCTGTTCTCAACACGGTTAAAGTTGTTTCCGTGAGAGGAGCTCGAAGCTTCTTCTCAAAAATGCAGACAATAAGGAGAGAAAACTTAATCAAGTTCCTTCCACCTGAATGCCAGCCGCTCATAATATTAAAAAGTTTTCTTTCATTCCTTTCTGCTGTGTAATTTTTATGTGGTTCTTATCAGACTGTTTATGAAAGTTTTACCTTTTTCTTTTCTGTATCGCATATGATTTTTCTTGTTACTGTATAATTTCCTTTACCAAAATTTAATCTTTCACTGATCAGCCTACATTGAAATGTATGCTTGTTCTGTCATCATGGGGACCAGAAGCTCGTCCTTCTCCCACAGTGAAATAATGCTGGCTGCCCCCGAGTGTTACTGTCTTTAACACAGCAGGGTTTTCTGTATATGAGACTACAGCGCTTTCTTTCCCTTTTAACTTCTGTGTATTAAAACATGTGCACATGTATGCAACCCTGATAAATGTTACTAAGGGAAAAAATAATTTATACAGTGTTTTCTTTATGTGTAGGTTGTTGTGTTAAACTCAGATCCACTTATTTCTATGCCGTCCTCTTTAGATTTGGGAAACTCTTTAAGATTGAGACTTTCTCAACTTTTGACCTTGGTGGCTTAGTCAGCTGAGGAGAGGACCATGAGCCTCTTTTTCAGGCTGGGCGCGGAGGGTGAGTAAGAACCTAGAGTCTGTAGGTGATGAGTACACGGGGCTCGTGGTGGGGTCCAGCTGGCAGGAATGGGAGACCAGAGGCCTCCGCAGACCACGTGCTCCCGTAACGTGATGCAGTTTCAGTCCAGGTTGATGTGACCTCTTCAATGTGGCTTCCTGCAGTTTACCCACTGTGGATTTGTTTGGGGGCGCAAGTTAGTAGAAATAACTTTGCTTGCATCATTGGCTCTAGTGAATGTTTTTGGGTTTTATGCATTACACATACATATTCATCCACAAACCAAATTTAGGTGTGTAAAGCTCTTTGACTTCTTTCTTTTTTTTTTTGCTCTTTGACTTCTAATGAACACTTACACGTGTACAGAGTCTAAAGCCTGTAGGTAATTTAGAAACAAGCAGACGACTTGGGACCATCTTCTGGAAGCAGTTCAGGTTATGAGTGACACTGCAGTCCTTCCAAAGGTGCCTTTTGAATGAAAACAGGGCAGTCTCACTCATAGTATCCGTTTGCCCAGAAGTTACAGTATTACAGTGCCAAGAGCCTGTCTTCTGGGCTTTGCTTACTATTAATCTGTAATAAGTCTCGTGGCTTTTCTTTGTGGAGTGTGTGTGTGTGTTTTAGGTGAGTTTTCTGTCCATTCTCCCTCACACGTAGCAGCCCTGGGAGGCAGCAGGCGGGAGATGTCTTTATCACCTGAGGACTTAACTGTTTGACGTCTGAGGACACTGTTGCCCGCTTAGAAACGACGTCAGCAGTGGTGCAGAACATTGGAGTGACCCAGCAGGGAGAACCAAGGGAAATCAGAACTGAAAGACTGGGCCCACGCCTGCAGCCGCTGGGGATGTGCTCACTGAGGAGGGTTTTGAAGAGTTGGGTTGTTCCCAGGATGGGTTCAGAAGGGAGGGGCTCCCTCTTCTTGCCCCCTGTTCTGGGCCGTCACTTCCTAAAGGGCCGGCGCTCAAGATTTTCAAGAGCACGGTGCCCGCTGTTGATGTATCACTTTTAAAGGGGTCCAGCCTGGACTCCAGAAAGGAGATCAGACCAGTCAGTCCTAAAGGAAATCACCTGTATGTTCATCAGAAGGACTGATGCTGAAGCTCCGATACCTTGGCTACCTGATGCGAAGAGACTCACTGGAAAAGACCCTGATGCTGGGAAAGATTGAGGGCAGGAGCCGAAGGGGACGACGGAGGGGGAGGTGGTTGGAGGGCATCACCCATGCAATGGGCTTGCGTTTGAACAAACTCCGGGAGATAGTGAAGGGAAGGAGATGGCATGCTGCAGCCCATGGGGTCACAAAGAGTCAGACGTGACTTAGCGACTGAACAATGGCAGGCCTGGACGTGAATAAGAAATGGGCGCCCAGTGTGTTGCAAGTGCTGTGAGTGCTGGAGGCCGGTGTTGGGCGGTGAGATCGGTGTCCCTGTTGGCCCTACTCCCGTGGCCTTGGGGTCAGTGGGGAAACTGAGGCTCAAGAGCAAACCCAGCACCGGGCCTCCTGTGGTGTAACGGGGGAGATGCACGTTGCCAGAGAGCTTGAAGCATGGCCTCTAACCCCGATCTGAGGCTTCTGGGGTTGGGGTCGGGCGTGTGAGGGTATGTGTGAGTGTGTGTTGGGAGGGTGGGGAGTGTGAGGGTGTGCGTGAGTGTGTGTTGGGAGGGTGGGGAGTGTGAGGGTGTGCGTGAGTGTGTGTTGGGAGGTGGTGGTGCCTGCCGACTGACTGTCACCCTCAGGCTTGTGACTCTTTGGGTGTGGGGTATGCTGGGGCATTGGGAGTTGTCAAGCTTCTCAGGTCTCAATGTGCAGCAAAATTTGGGCTCTCCAAGCCTTACGTGGCATATGGGTTTTATCCACAGAATGTGTTTGGTATTAAGGAGCCACTGAAGGACAACCTAGACAGCATATTAAAAAGCAGAGACATTACTTCGCCAATGAAAGTCCGTCTCGTCAAGACTGTGGTTTTTCCAGTGGTCATGTATGGATGTGAGAGTTGGACTATAAAGAAAGCTGAGCACCGAAGAATTGATGCTTTTGAACTGTGGTGTTGGAGAAGACTCTTGAGAGTCCCTTGGACTGCAAGGAGATCCAACCAGTCCATCCTAAAGGAGATCACTCCTGGGTGTTCATTGGAAGGACTGATGCTGAAGCTGAAGCTTCAATGCTTTGGCCACCTGATGCAAAGAGCTGACTCATTTGGAAAGACCCTGATGCTGAGAAAGATTGAGGGTGGGAGGAGAAGGGGCTGACAGAGGATGAGATGGTTGGATGGCATCACCAACTCAATGGACATGGGTTTGCGTGGACTTCGGGAGTTGGTGATGGACAGGGAGGCCTGGCGTGCTGTGGTCCATGGGCTCTCGAAGAGTCAGACACGACTGAGCAACTGAACTGAACTGAAGGACTTTAACCAGTAAAGTGGTTAAAGCTGGTTCACATGGCTTGGATTTCAAGAATAATCTTTTGGGATAAGGAACAGCCCACCTGGCTATTATTTAATAGCTTAAATATTAAATTAATTAGCTTGAAACAGCTAATACTGTTTTAAGGATCTCGGGCCAACGTTATTAAGGATTAAGACCCTTCACTGCCGCAGAACGTCTGATACTGTCACCTTTACTGAGGTGCCACCTGACCTTTGCCCTTTGCTGTGACTTTTGTGTAAAGCTGTCCCATGTCTTTCCTTGCACGCAGAGTCTGCAGAGCTGCTTGGTGGTCTAACCCTGTGTGTGACATCTTGGTCTGGGGCCATAAATACGGTTCTAAAGTCATAAATTATCTGTAATGAAATTCACTATAGATTTACCTAGGTAAACGAATGAATTTTGAAGCCAAAGTCATAGAGGGAAGTCCACTAGAGTGAGGAAAGGGAACAGAGAAGCCACATCTGAAAAATACTAAGACCTGCACGTGAAGAATCTGCAGTGAAGTGATACCTCTCCCCCACCTCTCAAAGGGAGAGTGACAGAACCAGCAAGACAGCATACTTCCCAAAGCATCAAGATATGTTGACGTTAATACAATAGTAGGGATTTTGAAATGGAGTTGTTATTTTGAAATGAATTTGTTTGCTTGATTTCTGAGGAGGAGGCTGGTTTTTAAAGAATTGGGGAACAGGGGGCAGCAGAATCCCCGGCCCTGTTGTGATGGGCTGGTTGTATATATACGTTCAGAGGCGAGTGACCACGATAAACTGCCAGACAGGAGCCTGCTTCACGTAAAGGAGGTCGCTTTCCTCCTGCCGCCTCGTGTGGCGTCAGCAGTGGGTCGCGTGGGACAGAAGGCAGAGTGTGCTGCTGAGGCCCAGTCTGTTGTCCAGTGAGGCATCCTTACAGGAAGCTTCACTGGCCGCCCTAACTGACTGACGGAGCCATGTCTTTGTTGGCTGACACCTGCTTTTAGACGTTATCTGTAGAGAAAAGATCCCTGTAAGGGAAGCAGCCAGAGAGATGTCGGAGGTCAGACGTGCTGCTCCCAGGCTCGTCGAGGGCGAGGGCCTCAATGGATCAGCTGCTTCTCTGAAGCCGGGTCTGTGCTGAGAGTGGTTTTCCTGTAAGTAAATAGTACGTCCAGATAACAGGTCGTAAACAACAGACTGGAAACATGCATAGATTCTTGAAGGTTTGAACATTGTAAACAAGACTGTAAAACCACCAGAACAACACGGTAACAGACCACAAAGATTGACGGGGCGACACGTGAAGAGCTTGGGTGGCCACAGTCCTGTCCTCACAGTAAGAAAGCAAGCTCAACACTCTGACAGTCAGCACCTTTGATTTTTCTCCTCCTCTACTATTTTTTTTCTTTTTCTTATTTAAATTTTTTTCCTTTTTTCTTCATTCTTTTACTTGTAAATGAAGAGTCCACAGAGCTTCTCCAGCCTCCAGGGCCTGAGGCCTTGAATCACCCCAGGATCCTGAAGCTGTTTGACGTGACTGGCACCCGGGAGACACTCCCTCTGGTCATGGGGCGATGCTCGCCTCCCTGCTGGACCATGGCCGCTGGAGGAGGAGGTGGCCTGGGCAGATCCCGCCAGGTGGTGTCCGCTGGGCAGGCCTGGTGTGCGGCCACCAGGGGGCGGCGTCCTCGGGGCCTGAAGCCCGGCCTCCTGCTTTTAGACGGCTGAGCAGCTAGGACGCTGACGGTGGCCTCAGCAGCGTGTCCACCCTCGTCAGCGGGCCGAGCACCTCCCTCTCTCCTTCCTTCTGGGTGTGTTCTGTTCCGTAACAGACAAAACCACGTTGTCACTTCTCCTCTTGATGCTCTGTTAATTTTACAGTATTTCTAATTGCCGATGACAATGACTATTCCCAATAGGATCAGAGACCCAAGACTTACGTTATGGGAAAGGATCTTAGCAATTCCCCTTGTTTACACACTCACAGAGGTTACGTTATTTGCCCAAGGCCACAGCTCGTTGGTCAGAGGACTGAGATTCAAAGGGCTGCATGAGCAGATACTGAGCGGAATGTCCGACTTTTTTTCCTTTGTGTTCATAGAGAGTGGAAACCTGCCTGATCACGTCCTGACCCTGAACCTGGGTGAGAGGCATGTTAGAGGAAGTCATGAGGGACCCCGAGGAGGGACTGGAACCTTACATGGAGGCACCCCCCTCCTCAACCACAAGGACCGGCAGACTGAGTCAGTGCTCTGCATGGGCTGCACGTGGGCGCAGTCCCGGACTCACTGATGGCCTGAGCCTGACCAAGTGATGACCACCTGGGCTCCTGGGCCGCAGGACAGCCCAGCTGGAGGGCTGCGTCGCCCATGTGAAGCCCCCGCCCTCAGCCCTCCCACCCACAGCTGCTTCCTTCCCTGGCCCATGAGCTTGTGCCCTAAACCTCGGGCTCTGCAGCCTCCCAGGCTCAGGTTGTGGCCTCTGGTTGGTGACCCCGTGTCTCTCGACAGTCCAGTCGTGGGAGAGGTGAGACCGCCAGCCATGGTGGGCAGCACTCTTCAGAGCTCCTTGTGAGTCGGCTTGTCTGCAGGCCCCCGAGTCCTTCTCTGCACACGCGGGACAGGGTCCTGATCCCAGACTCTACCCCCGACACCTGGAGGGAAACGGAGCTGTCCAGAGTGCTGGAATCGCTGAGCCTGGACGGAGCCCCGTTCAGCCCGAGGCGCTGTGCCCTCAGGCCTGAGCCCACAAGGGCCAGAGCCCCAGCTTCAGGGGGAGCCTGATCCAGGCCCAACAGGAGGGCGGTGGCCCCTCTGCCCTCCTCACAAGCTGGAGAGCAGACGGGGAGCGAGGCCTTCGGGCTGACCACCTGCTGTCTTGCCGCAAACCCACCTTAAACTGGACCAGGCCCTCCCCGGGCCAGTCCTCTATTCACGTGCAAGTTCATTTATCCAAGGCGTTAATGTTTTGACTCCTGATGGAATGTTAGGATCTGGGTATGGAAATACGGAAATAAGTATTTGTTAAACAACCGTATTTATGGGGCAGCTACCGTGTGCTTGAATGGTGCAAGAGCTGGAGACGTGAATAGAGTATCCCCCTTGTCCTCCAGGGGCAGTAAGTGGCTGGAGAGTCATTCACACGTATTTACTATGTGCCCAGAACCCAGCAAGTCATAAAGAAGCGTCTCTTTACTGTTAATCGGTGTGTGGTGCAGACAGGTGTAGATGCTGGGCCCTGAACTCAGCCTGGGGAGCGGGGAGGTTGGAGGGCGGAGAAGGGTGAGGGTTGAGTGGGCCAGTGGGTAGAGGGGAAGGGAGGGAAGCAGGGGCAGAGACCCTCAGCACCCTGTCCTGACGGAGCAGAGAGCTCAGATCCCTGAGCATGGTGGAACCTGCCCCGTGTCCACTGGAAAAGCAGAGTGGCCGGGGGAAGCTCTAGGGCAGCGGAGGCAGATGGCTCATCCCGCCTGCCTTCCTGGGCCGCCCAGAAGGTAGACTCGAGCGGGGAAGGTTCCAGATGCACGAACTCCGTGCTGTCCAGGTGTTCTGTAGGACTCAAGGCGCTTGGGTGTTGGTAGATAGGTCCCAGGGTCCAGCTGGTGCAGAAAATGCCTGAGATTAGAGTCCACTCTGTCCCTTGGTCTCTGCCTGTCCCAGCACATGCCGATTCACCAAACGCTTGCTTTTCTAGCTCCATGTCCACTGCTGTTCTCCCCTTTGACATCCTGAACCACTGTCCCTGACATCCTTTGTCTTTAGCTCAAAGTGGCACTTCAAGGGAGGGCTTTAGCCATTTTGTTCAGTTGCTCAGTTTTCCTGGGTCTCTCGCATGTCCCATGGTGTCAAACTTTTGATTCTTTTTTTTTTTTCCTTATTAATCTGTTTCATGTCAGTTTAAATCTTAGACCAGCCAGAAGAATCTAGAAGAGTAGAGGAAATTCACATCATAAGATGTGAAAATTCTGGAACTTTTCCTCCAATCTGTAATATTATCCCTCTGAAGAAAGTTTTGTGTGTGTGTGTGCGTGTGTGTTTTCCCTTTTAACTTCTATTATTTTAAAGCCCCACTGGGTCGTTGAAGCTGATATAGTTCTGGTGGACAGGACGGTGTTGCCCTCAGCCTATCTTTCATACCATCTTGGAATTGCCCTGCTCTGCCCAGGAGAGATACCAAGGTTTAGCCTTACAAAGATGGAGCTGCTTTTCCATTTTGATTTCAGAGATGCTCAGGAGACTTCCTCCTGCTTCCCTTATGCTCCAGATTATACAGGTAGCAGGTTACACTTACAAGTCATATACTTTTTACTATGAGCTTCTGCTATGAATATTTAGGTGGAAAGCTGCTCTCATCCGGAACCCTTCTGCGGCTCTCTGGGAGGATAGCGCAGCATGACCAGTTTGGTGATGGGCTCATTACTGCTGAGCCTTAGGGAGGAGCTGGCGGGAAGCTGACCTCACTGAGGACTTTCCCCACCTGCCCCCAGTCCTGCAGCGACAGCAGCTCCTGCTCGTCAGGGCTGTGAATTTATTCAGAAAAGAGGGAGGGTAACACATACACACTTTACCTGCTTGAAACTGATTGGCAATTTACCTCTGGGATTTAGTCTCTCTACCAATTAATTTATAGTCTGTTCCGCCCTTCTCTTCCCTTACCCGTCAGTCACCACTCTTTTCAGGGATAATTGCGAGGAGGAAGAGACTATGGTTTTCCATCAGTGTGTTTGTCACAGTTCTACTCTGCTGTTACACGAAAAGGTGGGCCCACCCGCCTCTCAACCACCTTTTCTTCCCTCTCTCAGTTCTTGTTCTGTTTCTTGTTTTTTGAACATGTTAGTGAAAGGACATTTGTATAATTGTGGTGGAATGAATTTCCATTTGCCAGTGTATGAAGAGCACACGTTCTGGGAGCCTGGCTGACTGTGTACAGAGAATGTTGGAGAAAGCGTGGCTGTTGGCTCTGACACTCGGATGAAGTGAAGGCTGGAATCCAGCCTTCCCCCTGCCTTTCTGGGCTTGGCTGGCGGCCCCGGACTGCTGGAAGATGTGTGCTGAGGCTTCAGGCTCAGTGGAAGGAGCGTCGATGGGCTCTCCACCTGGAACCCATCGGGCGTTCCCGTGTTCCCTCCCTGCCTCCTTGGGCCGCCCTGTTGAGAGACAAGCCGTCCTGCCGCAGGAAGGCGTGTCAGCATCGCTGCAAACACCTCGGTCAGGCGCAGAGCTCGGGAACTGGAGCATTTATCAAAACGGCTTCCACCTCTCATGATATCCACTGTTAGTTTTGTTAACAAAGAATGTTTCTATGTGGCTTGGCTGCTCCATAGATTTGTAACATATCAAGTCCTTTGGGACACCTCATCCCCCCGAAAGCTGGCAGCTCTGGGGGTGTTTTAAATTTTCCCCTCTGTCACAGGGGAGAGGAACTGATGACATACGGCGGGCCAGAGCCCCTAAAACAAATCTATTTCCACCTTTTATAGCAAAGCTAGGGGAGTTGCCGGAGTGATGCGTTGTTAATTTTGCTTCCTGATGCTGAGTGTACCTGATGGGTCTGCCATCCAGCAGCAGGCGGGGGCTCGCAGGGACTGGTGTGAGCCCAGCTGCTCTTCCTTCCCCCTGGGCAGGGGCCAAGATGAGCAGTGTCTACCCAGCAAACACGAGGATCACTTTGTTGCTGAAGATCGGGGGCCACAGGCGTTTCTGGCGTTTATCGTGGGACACACTACTGTCCTACAGCTCAGGCAACAGATTCTAAAAGAGGCCGTGTCAGGCAGAACTATTTGCACACATTTTCAGGTTAGAAGTTAAAAAAAAAAAAAAAGTCCAGTTATTTACGAAGGTGCCTATCACGGTTTATGCTCTTTGATAAAATATTCCAAATAATCCACAATATTTTTCTTATTAAACACTATGAGAAAGATGAAAGGCAGGTGACCAGGTGTTTCTAATATATGCAGTATATATGTTGGATGAATTCACTGTAACAGTCATCACTGTTGTGGTAAAATGTCAAGAATTGCCAATTCAAGGGAAGAAGTCTGAAGTTTAATAAAAAAAATGTGAAGACGTTATAAACATCACTAGTAATCAGTGAAATGAAGATAAAAGCATGCATTTCTAAGCCTCAGATTGGCAGAGATGAGAAAACAACACTCCGTGTCAGGGAGGGACTGGAAATGTGACTTCTCAGGTACACTTGCTGAGTATTGGCTGCTTACCAGTATATTAGGACGACTCAGAAGATGCGTGTGCTTTTTTGACGTGACAGTTACCTTCATCCGTGATTGCTCAGTGCGGCTCCATTTATTTCGTGTGACTGTCAATGGGGCGCTTCGCGGGCTCGGTGCCCCTGAGATGTGACTCACTGCACGGAGGGCTTGCACTTAGTCCCAGGGAAAGCCTGAGTTGCTGCGCTGGTGACTGGAAAAATGTTTATCCTGGACAGAACGAACACAGACTCGCGAGCAGGGGTCTCGACGTGTTGTCCAAAGGAACACTTTTTCATTTCCTTCCATGAGTCATGAACATCTGCATGGGGCCATCCTGGCCAGCCAACTCACACACAAGCTGGTAGAAGTTAACTTTCATAATCTGAGGTCGACCAGCTAGTGCAGTTGTGTTTAAGTTTCTGTAGGATACTGATTTCTGAAATCAGTCACGTACCCCACCTTACTCAGTTTTTCCCAGCAGTGATGTTTCAAAATTGTGACCACCTGGAAGAACTCGCCCGTGTCTCTTAATTGGCTGTAATTGCTGTCCTGCCATGGTCGATGTGCCTGTGAGCTTCTTTCGGTCATAACATTTTTGATACCAAATGCATTTTTTTTTTTCCTTTCTAATTTTCCAGATACCAGCTGGGTGTCCTACAATTAAATTCTGTCCTGACTACCCAACGTTAGCTCAAACCCTGTGGGTAAAGGGCTCAGTCCCGCCGGACTCTCCCCTCCTTTATACGCTACTTACCATCTGGGTCTCCATCTACACCTTTCACCACCCAGGTGGAAATCTTTGGTTTCCACAGTGCCCTCCTCAGGTTCAACAATTTGCTAGATTGGCTCACAGAACACAGAAAGTGCTTTACTTAGGGGTTTACGGGTTTATGATGAAAGACGTAATTCAGGAAGAGCCAAGTGGAAGAGCTACGTGGGAGGATGTGTGGGTCGGGGGCCACGTGGGGGCGCGGGGCCCCTCCACCCTCCCAGCACGGCGGTGTGCTCACCACCTGAACACTCTCTGAACCCCATTGCTTAGGGATTTCTATGGAGGTTTTATCATATGTCGGCCTGATTACAACAAGTACAAGGATATTGTGGATTAGAAGAAAATCAGAAACATGTGGCATCAAAGAAATTTTATGTTCATTAACAGACCTCTTTGGACTATGCCTCCAGGCTCCCCCAGAGATATCTTCATTCATTAACTCCGACGGGATCGTTAGATTTGAGAAGTTAGAACATGTGAGCATGTGAACATATGTACTTTGTAACTTCTAAAAGACTGTACAAATGTATTACTAGGTCAGTACTGTTGATTGATCATCTTATTAAAGATTGCCAAATATTTTGGGTTCCATCATTTATTAGGAACTCTGAAGTTTTCAGGTAGCCTTTGGATGAAAGATTTAGTTTTTTCTCTTGTATTGTTTGGTTGAATTAATCATGGCGGTCTGCATTTTAATGTCTCCTTTTTCAAAGTGTGTTTATTAGACTGCTGAAGTGCTTTTCAGGTGCTTTGTACGTAGATACTCAGAATGAGAGGTTAACCGGAGCCATGTTTCCCATCTTCTGGGAGCATTTAAACGTCTCTGCTTTCCCCATGTCCAGCCCACCATGCTTTACCTGCTCTACCCCTTAGGATTGGCCCGTAACAGGTGGTTCGTGGTTTAGTCGCTGTCATGCCTGACTCTCTGCGACCCCATGGACTGTAGCCCACCAGGCTCCTCTGTCCATGGGATTGCCCAGTCAAGAATACTGGAGTGGGTTGCCATTTCCTCCTTCAGGGAATCTTCCCGGCCCAGGGATCAAACCCGCGGCTCTTGCATCTCCCCGCGTTGGCAGGCGAATTCTTTACCACTAACACCACCTGGAAAGTCCATGTACCATAGGGTTCCAGGCCAATTTCAGAGAAGACTGGCTGCTTCTCAGGGCCTGGTACTACCCCACTATATATTGTGTTGGCCAAAAAGTTTGTTCAAGTTTTTCTGTAAGATGTTGCGGGTTTCACATCTTACGGAAAAACCAGGATGAATTTTTGGGCCAGCCAGTAGTTCCTGGTCTTAAAGGGGACGTTGCTCTGAACCCGTTGTCCGCTCTTCCTCTGTAACTAGTGTCAGGATGTCTGGGTGGGTCAGTGAAAATCACGTTCATCAGCACTTATGTGCCAGCTCTTCCGCAGTGATCTTACGTTATTTCTAGTTTTCACAGAAACTGTGAAATGGGTATTCCTCACCCCCATTTTTCAGAGAAGAAATTAAAGTCCTGAGAGGTAGCATGACTTCCAGGTTAGGTTTGGGAAGTTCAGGAGCCGGAAATCAAGCCCAGGGCTGCTTTGCTCCGGTGACCGAGGGACCCTGGGCACTCAGGGTGCCGTGAGCCCTGGGCGGGGTCTGGGAAGGCACAGAAAACTCTGCACCACCACCCCCCCAACCCCCGAGGAGGGTGCTGCCTGTTCCTCATCAGGATGCCGAGGGGGTTCCAGAAGGACTTAATTAAAAGCTCTGCATAAATGCATGACTTTATATTAGGTTGGTAGAGGTTTCCTGCCAATACATGAAGTGCTGAGAATCAATAGGAAGAAGTTTACAGTTACAAAGTAGAAACGAGCGGAGCATGAAAGGCTAATTGGGACGTGTGGAATGTTAGGAAGCGTGCAGATTTATGTTTGTGAGTTTGGAAGACGCTCCCCTAGCAGTTTCTGGCGGGTTTTCATAACTGATGGACCGAAAGTAGCTGGGCTCCTCAGATGAGCCCAGCAGGGCTTCGTTTAAACACATGCTCTCCCAGAGCGCCCTCCTCTCCTTGCAGCTGACGGGCACGCACCTGTGTTCCACTGGGTGTAAGATGCTTTAGGGTCGGAGAGGAAGTGAAGACAACAAGGGCGCTGTCACGTGATTTCAACACGGTTTATCCGCGTCCTGCCCCGAGATGGTGCCTGAGCCCCTAGCGTGACTGGCAGGGGCGTCAATGCCCCCGGGGAAAGGGGATCCCCGTTGTTACAAGGGAGAAAGACCACAGTGGTTCAGCGCTGACAGCAGATCTAGACTCTTGCTTTCATTCAGCAAAGTGACTAGTTCTGAGTTGACTCGGCTCTCACGATTATAGGCCAAATGAAGAATTCTGTACTAACATTGAGTTTCTGATATGATTTTTAAAATTTAATTCAAAACACCTTTTTTTTTTTGGTATCAATAACTTCTAAAAATGTACCGTTTTACTTTTTTAATTGTCTAGGCATTTTCTTTCACCAAATACTTTTTTATGCTGTTTTGATGGAATTCTGTCAGTGAAATGAAAGGAAACTAAACCATGTGCCTGTGAAGAAGCAAGATTTAAGTGATGCTATATATTTTTTTATTTTAGGTTACACCACACTGCACGCGGGATCTTAGCTCCCCGACCAGGGATCAAACCCACAACCTCTGTAATGGAAACTCAGAATCTGAACCGCTGGAACCACCAGGCAGTCCCAAGGCTAGATACTTTGATTTTACTTAAATAGGCGGGAAAGGAGAAGAAAGCAATTGGTGTGTAGAACTCACGCGCTGTCTGCCAGGCACCCTCCTAGATTCCATGTGTTTACATATATATATATATGTTTGTATGTCTATATACTGTTATCTCACTTTGTCTGCATAGTATTTATAACCGTTTTGCAGATGACAAAGCTGTGGTTTAAAGAGATCAAATGCAAAAAAGAAAAAGATCAAATGACTTGCTAGTTAAGATGGGTTTAGAATATGAACCCAGGACTTTTTCTTTCAAAGCTCTTGTTTCTGTTGGTGTCTGTCTTGCAAAGACTAAGCTGCAGTTATCAGAAGGTTACAGAACACGACGTGGGGAAGCTGTAGCGTTGCTCTCGATCTAGTTACCTTGAGCAGCACGATCTTGTTAAGTAGGTGTTTCACGAGGATCCGAGGGTGAGTCTACAGGATGTGTGAGGGGAGTCGGGCCTCCCTAGGCGTTGAGCCTTTTTCCAAGGATCTCATCGTCTAGAGAAGACTGCATTGCTGGTCTCTGCTTATAATTGATTTTTAGAAATTCTTATTCGCAGCTGTCACTTGTGAAGCTGTGCTGTTTGGCTACTGTTTTTCTTCACGTGGGGGCTTTCCTGGTGGTTCAGATGGTAGAAAAAATACTCCTGCAACCTGGGAGACCGGGGTTTGATCCCTGGGTGGGGAAGATGCCCTGGAGAAGGGAATGGCAACCCACTCCAGTGTCCTTGCCTGGAGAATCCCACGGACAGAGGAGCCTGGTGGGCTGCAGTCCGTGGGGTCACTTGCTGACTTGGCCACTTAGTATCTTGAGCTGTGCCTCGCGAGCCGTCAGACCAGCAGCATAGCACCTACGCGTCTGGTGTGACTTTGAGCTCGGCCTGTGCTCATCCGGTCTGCACCCTCTGCGGTGCCTTCCCTGGTCCTTTGAGGCTCTTCAGACTTAAGGTGTCCATCACTGACCGTGCCCTCGGGGCCTCGCCTCTTCCGTGGACGCACGCCCCTCATTCTCTGGGTTGGCCCCTCCTCCTGCACCTCTGCGGGACTCTGGCCGTCCTCTCGTCAACGATGCACTCCCTTGTCAGCATGTTTCTCTGTGTAACTCAATACCGAGGTGCTCCAGCTTCATATATTTTAAGGTCTTTGATGTCGGGGATGATGATTTGAACAACAGTATTTTACACAAAGTGGGAGTTAAAAAGAAACCCCTTTACAAATGATTCAGTGTGACCTCACTTCAGTAAACTCGCTGGCAGCATAGGGATTGGTCAGGGACCGTGTCACGAGGGGCACAGGGGTCTGGCACTTGCACATCACTTGTGGGGCTGCCAGCCAGGGCGCTCCCGCTGGGAGACCCGATCGGCCCTCTCTGTTCAAGACGTGTAAACCGTTTGACCTTGCAGTCAAGCTTTTAGGAGTTTGTCCTAAAAATGCTGTTATGTATATGCAACCACATGTGTACAAGGGCATTCTTTATAGATTTACTTATTTTAGCAAAATATTGGAAAAAGTTAAATGTTCAATAGGGAAATGGCTAATTATACTGTGAGACACTCGTATGATGAAAGACTACACCGGGTAAAAGAGTGAAATAGATCCACAATCACCTTCCCTGGGAATCTTCACTGACAAGAATAAGGTGCAGAACAGATGCTAACATTTGTGTAAAGTTAAGTCTGCAGGGGGGCATGTGTGTGAGTGTGGGTGCATACAGCTCTACAGTGTGGAAACTTGCTTATAGGGAGGTCGGGGAGGCAGTGGAATTTACTCTTCACTGCTTACCCTTTCATAACATTTCAATATTATTATTATAATTTTTCCATGAAAAATATTAGATTAATTTTTTAAAAGTCTGATAGTACAGACTTATTCCCAAGTCTATTGACTTAAGAACAGTAGGTGAGATAATGTGTGTAAAGAGCTTAGCATAGTTCCGGATCTAACAGCGTGTCTTCAGTAAATGAAGCTGAGTGGGGGCCGTGGTGGAGACGGTGGAATTGGGTGAGGACGCCAGAACTTTACACTAGGAAGTCCTGGTGGTGAAGAACAGTGGATGTCCCATCCCCCTGCTCAGCCTCACCTGGGGATCTGGGTCCTCACAAAGAGATGGTCGGAAGTATGAAATAGTTCATAGTTCTGGTGCTTTGGTTTAAAAGATAAAGTTAAGAAGTAATATTTTCCCTTGTTCTTGTCTGCATTTTCATGTTTATTTTTTTTAACATAAAGTAATCGTGAATCACTTAATAGCAGGGAAAACAATTAAAAGCTGTATGTGTCTCCCCAGGGAAAAAGCAATTACTGAGTCAAACTTCGTAGCCTTGACAGATGAGCCGTGCTCCCTTGTGGTGTGGATCCTCGCCCACCACCATCGAGCTCCCGGGGTGTCCAAGCCTGGTTTCGAGGCGCAGGCTTTCTGACTCTAAGGTTAGGGTCTGATGCTTCCATCTGAGGATGTCCATCACAGGTTCGTGCTTTCCGTGAAGCTGCTGGGATGGGACCCGGCTTCTCAGGCACGTGACCGTCTGCTGGGGCCTCTGACCTGTGAGAGCCCTGGTCCCCAGCGTGAGTGACTGTCACATGTGCTTGTCAGGAATTCCTGCTTGCAGTTCTGCGTCCTCACCTCGGGTGACTGTCAGTGACTCGCACGCTTGCGGCTTCCTTGTCCACTTCAGTTCTGCTCCACCCTACCCTCTGTGACAACCAAGGCCTAAGAGAGGGACAGGTTTTCTCTGGGAAACCCTGCTGAGGGGAGGTGGGGACGACACGGAGAAGAGATCCCCGGTGACCCGTGGGCGACTATGGTGGTGCTTTGTCCATGGTCCATGGACAGAGCATGGTGCATGTTGGTCCACGTTTCTTCTTCTGAGTTTTGTGGCTTTGTGGTTTGGTGGGCTGTGCTCATAAGACCATTAAGAGATGTGTTTTTAATCTTTGTGTCTTGCAGTTAGGTAATGATGTTAGTTTTTTTTTTACCAATATTAAAAAAAATCCATAAATGATTTAATTAAATGCACAGATGTCATTCAGATAGAAACGATTTCAAATGTTGCTTCTTTTGAACAGATATTCTTAGCTGAAAATTAACGTGTTTTTGACCAATTAGAAATTGCAAATAAATCATTTTTCTATAATATTTCAGCAGTGCTGTTAGGCGACATACAGTTGCATTAGGTGATTCGGTGTGTAGAGGCATCATGAATTAGTTTTTCACTCTTGCCATCAGAGATTTAAGTTTATGGAGAAATTGTGTGGTCATTCATCAAAGAAAATATATATAACAAAATAGAAAGTTAAAAAAACTTAACATTTGGTGTATAAACACAGGGGCTTTCCAAATAGCTCAGTGGTAAAGAACTAGCCTGCCAGTGCAGGAGATGTAAGTGATGTGGGATCGATCCCTGGGTGGGGAAGATCCCCTGGAGGAGGAAATGACAACCCACTCCAATATTCTTGCCTGGAGAATCTCATGGACAGAGGAGTCTGACAGTCTGCAGTCCAAAAGAGTCTGACTCGACTTAACAGGAAAAATTACAGAGGCATAGATGTAATCGAACCATTCACTTTCACCCTTTTCCCCTGTATCATTTTATTTTTATTGCCGAGTAAAAATTGGCACTTACCATCCAGTTCTGTAGGAATGCAGTCACTGGCCTCGGTAGCCGCTAACCTTCAACAGCCCCTGAAAGAAGTGCAGGGTGACGATCAGGAATGAGGCATTCTGTGCTCCGGGAAAAACTGGAAGAACAGGCCTTCAGATAGTTAGATATTTTCAGGAGAAGATTGTATGAGCCCAGTTCTTGCAACTCTATATCTAGAAAAGCACTAAAATCCCGACTGCAGACACCTGTCCCTCATGACTAGCAGAGTGTGCGTGCATGCTAAGTCACATCAGTCGTGTCCCACTCTTTGTGACCCAGTGGGCTGTAGCCCACCAGACTCCTTTGTCCATAGAATTTCCCAGGCAAGAATACTGGAGTGGATTGCTCTGCCCCTTCCCTTCAGGGGATCTTCCAACCCAGGGATTGAACCTTCATTTCTTACATCTCCTGCTTTGGCAGGCAGGTTCTTTACCACTAGCGCCACCTGGGAAGCCCCGTGACTAGCAGTAATGTTCTGCAAAAATATGCTTCATTGCATGTACCCCCCTTTACCAGAATTACGTACATACTGACTGCCCTCCCCCATCTCTTTGGAGCAGCTTCTCAGATCTGTCGTGAGAGGCTGTCTCCTGGGCTCATTTTGCCCCAAATAAAAACGCATGACTCTCAGGTGCATTTTTTCAATTGACATTATTTATCAGATACTATTTCCTTTGAGATTAAAACAACCCAAAAGATAAGGTAGTTCTTAGTAAGAAGGCTCATAGTGGAGGAAAAAATATCTTAGTTCTAAATATTATATATCATTCTAGAGTTATAAAATAAGACGGGCTTTTTCTCTGAAAGAACAAAGATCTGGCATTTGATGGTTTTTAAAAGTCAGAGAGACTTTATTTCATTCCTGTGTAACTGGAAGCTGGGAGCCTTCAAAGTGTTTCTAAAACCAAAGATATTTCTTCACATGTATGGCATCTCATAAATCTGTGGGCAAGTAAACTGTTTCAAAAGCCCAGATTTGTTTTTGAAATAAAATATATGCTCGTGTTTCCCAGATCTGTATTTAAAATGATGCGCAGAGCTATTTATGTGGTGTCAGACTCGAAAAGACCGTCAGCATTTCAAAGAGCTCAAGTAAACAGTGGCTGACTCTGTCACTCCATGCAGAAATGTTTCCCAACTGTTTTTTAACCTTTCAAATTTTTTGATATTTGTAAACATCCAAAGATGGCTCAGTGGGTCAAGAATCCACCTACAATGCAGGAGACACAGGACACTCGGGTTCGATTCCTGGATCAGGAAGTTCCCCCGGAGAACTTGGCAACCTGGCAACCTGCTCTGTATTCTTGCCTGAAAAATCCCATGGACAGAGGAGCCTGGCGGGCTGTGGTCCCTGGGGTCACAGAGAGTTGGACACTAGTGAGTAAGCGCACACACACATACACAAAGTCTTACATTTTCATGGGTCAAATATATGTATCATTTGTTTCTTTTATTTACTTGTTGTTAAACATTCATTCCTAACCCCAGATCAGTTGAAGAGTTACTCATATTTCTTCTGTTTTCTTAAAAAAAAAAAACTTTTAAAACATTATAGAACTTTCGTCTTATTTTGTCATGTCAGATGAAGTGAAGATCAGATCATTTTTCTCCCAAATACTTAGTTTCTTAACACTGTTTCTTATATGAGCCATTTCTATCTTGATTAATGAGAACATATATTAAGTTTTTAGATATCTCCAAATGTATTTGTCAGTTCTTGCACCAGTTTTTATTATTATTGTTTTCCTATTAGTTTTTCAAAAAATTACTAGCTTCTGTCACTTGTTTTAATTTTTCAAATGAACATGGGGATTATTTTTTTTTAATTTTTTAGTGTACTTTATTTTATTTTTATATTTTCTTGGTCATGCTGTGTGGCATGTGGGGTCTTAGTTCCCCGACCAAGGATCAAACCCTCACCCCTTGAATTGGAAGGTTGGAGTCTAAACCACTGGACCGGGGAAGTCCTGGGGATCATTTTTAAAGTTGGAGAGTTGGACCATAAAGAAAGCTGAGCACCGAAGAACTGATCCTCTCGAACTGTGGTGCTAGAGAAGACTCTTGAGAGTTCCTTGGCCAGCAAGGAGATCTAACCAGTCAACCCTAAAGGAAACCAACCCTGAATATTCACTGGAAGGAATGATGCTGAAGCTCCAATACTTTGGCCTCCTGATGTGAACGACAACGGGCTTTGGGTTCGATCTGGGCTCTGGCTCTCACCAGGACCCCTGTTTTGTGTGTGTTTGTACAGCCCTCATTTTCCTTTTCTATAAAATATCAATCTTGAATTCTGCTGGTGACTAGATGAGGTGGTATCTGTGAAGGGCTCAGTGACTCAAGAAATACTAGTCATAGTAGTGTCATGATTACTCTTTTCATCTGTTCTTCCACCAGGCCTTTTGCAAGAGGTATTAGTAAAGCAATGAGCAACTTTTAGACATTCTTCTCTTTGATCTGTTGTAAAGGTGGAAAATCTATAAGGCAAATTGCTATTTTGATATTTTAAAGATAGCAGAAAAGCTGTGGTTTTTCCAGTAGTCATGTATGGATGTGAGAGTTGGATCATAAAGAAGGCTGAGTGCTGAAGAATTGATGCTTTAGAATTGTGCTGGAGAAGACCTCTGAGAGTCCCTTGGACTGCAAGGAGATCCAACCAGTCCATCCTAAAGGAGATCAGCTCTGAATACTCATTGGAAGGACTGATGCTAAAGCTGAAGCTCCAGTACTTTGGCCACCTGATGTGAAGAGCTGACTCACTGGAAAAGACCCTGATGCTGGGAAAGATTGAAGGCAGGAGGAGACGGGGACGACAGAGGATGAGATGGCTAGATGACATCACTGACTCGATGGACATGAGTTTGAGTAAACTCTGGGAGTTGGTGATGGACAGGAAGGCCTGGCGTGCTGCAGTCCATGGGGTCGCAAAGAGTCAGACATGACTTAGCACCTGAACAATAGCAAAGAAAGACCCAGGACTGCCGAGGTTGCAAAACTGCTAATTTACACGAGTATGTTCATCAGGGGCGGTGTCAATTAAACAAATGTAATCTGTTAAGTGAGGGGGCACCTTGACCTCTCCACTGCAAGGTCAGCGTGGGGTTCCTTTCAGTTGCAGCGTGCCTGCAGCGCCTCAGACACACTGGCGCAGACAGGCCCATGTGTTCTGTGTTCAGAACAGGTGATGGGGAAGCGGAGAGGAGAGGAATTCAGCATCATGCTTGAATTTTGTGTTTGAGACAGGCAGACAGTTAAATGCCTAAAGCAGCACAGGAGAGCTGCTTGAACTTTAAGAATGTTCCTTCTCCTCCCGTCTCCTGCTTCACCCTGAGATTTTCACATTTATATTAATTATCTTCACAGCTCGTATTAGGTTATACAATAGAATCTGAATTTCAAATAAATGTCACAATCGGAAAATAGGCCTATTACCCTTCACAGGCAGCCAGGGAAGAAAACGCGCTTCTGTTCCTGGAGCGTGTGGTCCTGTGAAGCACAGACCTTATTTTTCAAATACCTTGTCACCAAAACAACCAGGAAATCTCATTAAAGAGTCTCCAGGGTGCTGGGACCATGGCGGGACGTGGCCACGTGGAAGAGTGAGCCGTGGCCCCGAGGCCGGGCCCGCCTCCCGCTGGCCCCGGCATGAGCTGGGAGTCTCCTCCCGCTGGACCCAGGCCTCTCGTCTGGAGAGGGAGCACGTGTAACCAGCCGGTCTTCAGGGTCCTTTCTGGTGTCCACTTCTCTGAGCGGGCACAGGAGGCACCGCTCTGCGTGTTTTTCTGAGCCATTCCCAAGAAAAGGGAATAGGGCTTTGTTCCTCAGTCAGGCTCACGGTGCTCATGTAGGGAAAACTCGTCACCACCCCAGCGATGCTTTTCTGTTCATGTGTGTGTGTTTTGCATCATTGTGAAACAGAGGAGGACCCCATGGTCCTTTTCCCCCCAGGTCCTCAGCCTGCTTTTTGTCTGTGGACAAGCTTTAGGCAAAGAATAAGAGACATGAGATAATGCAGAAGCAAAGGAAAACAGTCAAAGGAGACCAAATAATAATAGTTTAGTCATCGAGCAGTGTCAAGGAGCTTGAGTTCCTCTTCCTGGGCTATAGATAACATCCTGATCCATACCCTGGGAGCTGTCCTGTGGATACTGAAACCCCCACCAGGTGGAAGGAGTCAGCTACATGCTGACCAGCCTGTAGCTAAGACATAAGCTGCCACAATCCTGAAAATTGGCCTCAGGGACACAAACTGGCCCTGTATTTTCCCAAGGAGCAGAGGTTCAGTGTCCACTGATTCCGTGCACTCAGAGATGTTCTGGATCAGAACTGCTGTGAGTAACGGGAATTGACTGTATTCTTTTCATTGTTTTCACGATTCAGATATCTTGCAATTTGAGTTAAATGCTTTCATGTACTAGCTAATCCTTAAAACTTACAGAAAAATGCAGAACTGTGTTTCCAGGGGGTTTAGCAGAGAGCCCAGGATGATCAGGACTGGTTGGGGCTGCTCAGGGCGGACGGAAGCTGAGATGTGGACCTCAGTTTCACTCTCCATCTCGATGCAGTGTTCAGGCATGATCTAGCAGGTGTGGGAATTAGAATTAAGGAGTGCTGCATGATTTGCGTCCTTATGAACGACTTGCTGAGAAGCCTCAGTGCTGTGCTTTGGCTATTTTCATGAGGCCTGCTGTAGGGAGAGGAGGAAGCATTTGCGGTATCACTGTGAGTTAACGGATGGTGTCTCTTCTCAGTGAAACAGCAATTCGGAAATACCTAACATGGGCATTCCCAGTGGGGGTTACTCCTTTGACTTGGGAAGAGGTTCTTTTTAAAGGACAGAAAGAAACATCATCCTGTTCCTCCAGGAGCTTAAAAATCCAAGAGATGGGCCAGCTTCCTGATGGGTGGGCGCAGTGAGGGTTTCGTGGGCTTCTCAGGAAGAAAGAAGGGATGGGTCAGTTCTGTGTGGGCAGAGTATGAAGGATAAGACCTGGTGTCACAGAGGTGGAGCATCTCTGGAGTTATGGACCATGTCAACAGGAAACTGTTTTGGTTTGAAAAGAAAACTCATAAGGAACTCACCAGGACTGTGTCTATTGCAAAAAGTGAGGTTGGCTGGCATTTATCAGGAGAGGACGAGCAATGGGAACGTCAGGGACAGCCTGGGACCAGGCAGGAGTCAGGTCAGCCTGGCCCTGAATGTGGTGCTCCTTCCAGTCAGGAGGACCGCACTGGCCAGCCCAGCAGTGGCTGGCTGTCATGGTGCTGCCAAGAGGATCGATAGAAAGAGAGGAAGAAAGAAAAGGCTTCAGAGAAGAGGCGACACTGAGTCACCATTTGTAGGTAGAGAAATGTTTCCGGCTGTTGGTGTCTACCTGATAATTGCAGTGCTATCAGCTATACTTCAGGAAAATATAAAAAAGTAAATCCAGCGGGGGAGAGAGAAGGTGGGATTATTTGAGAGATTAGCAGCATTGAAACATAAGCGTTACCATGTGTAAAGTAGACGGCCAGTGGGAATTCGCTGCGTGACACAGGAGCCCAAAGTTGGTGCTCTGTGACAGCCTCGAGGGGCAGGCTGGGCAGGGAGGTGGGAGGGAGGTTCCGGAGGGAGGGGACATGTGTCCACCTACGGCTGGTTCATGTTGACGTCTGGCAGAAACCAACACAAGGTTGTAGCATAATTATCCTCCAATTAAAAGCAAAATTAAAAAAATAAACACAGAAGCAGACCAAAAAAAGTAATTATGGAGCTAAGAACTGGCAAAGACTCTTTGCTCCACTCTAGCCAAGACTCCAGGATTTTGTATGCAGCGACTTTGTTTGGAGGATCTTAGATGAAATCAGTTTATTTAGAATATTTAGGAGAGAAGGATTTTGAACCTGGAGGCCATGTCTTCTGTGTAACAGTATTATTTCTAATTACCTAAAATAGTTTTTAATATGCAGTTTAGTGAGTTGATTTAAAACAAGTGTTAATTTTACTTGCCATAGCCATTCGGCTTGCTAATTATTTCTGGGTGAACCGTTAGTCTTTTTCATTAGCAGAGTATTTTTTGTTTTAAGGCCGTTCTGTACATGAAGGGTTATCGCGTTTTATTTGAACGCTGCGTTTAGTGGGTAATGAGTTATGCTGTCACTCTCTAAATGTGTATCATGTGGGACTACTGTAAACACCTTTCATTAAAGACAAAAATAAATGATGGCTAGTTGATTGGCCGAAGTTGAGATTAACTAGCAGTTTTGATGTTTCATTCGACTGTGATAAGACTCTGAAGAGCATTAAGGATGAATTTGGTATATTTGTTTTACAGTGTGTGTTATTTTTTATATGCATTGTGAAGAATTTTTTTCCCCTGGCATATTTAAGAAACTATTCATACTAATGGGTACTAGTAACATGAACTTAATTTTAACTGATATTTTTCTCAAGTGAAAATTTGTGAAAGAGTGGTTGGGAATTCAACTGCCATTCCAAACATGGTGACATCTTTAGATACTTATTAACCAGGGTTTAAATTAATTTTGCAGGGTCTTTTGTCTGCAGTCATTCCCTCATGTATTCGTTTAATTACAGATTTTCACCTTTTGACTTGTGACAGTAAAACTGATTTCTCTTGGAACTGAGTCCAGTGATTTGTGTGTGTGTGTTTTAAAAAAAAAAAAAACATTAAAAAGTTGTGTTTTTCCATTTGTCTGTGTCCATCACAAGCTACTTTTCTCTTGAGGACTCCTCTCTTCTTGAATAATTAAGAAGTTTCCAGCATGGCAGAACACTTTCCAATCTCTCATTCTTGAAAACACGGCATTTATGTGCTAAGAATGGTATTGCTAGTCATTTCTCCGCTGAATTACAGTGATGAAAAGACATCTCTTCTGAATGGGAACGCGGCCTTGTGTACTCAGATAACCGTTGTGTTTAGAACTGCCCTCGTTGCTCCTTTTTTTCTCCCCTTAGACTTAGTTTTAATAAAAGACATTATCTACACACAAGGTGCCGATTTCATTCTTGGTGTCGGGGGGTGGGGGGCTCTCTGATCTGCGTGCCTGGGCGCTGCCTCTCCTCGGGCCTGCCCTCTGAGCGAGCTGCCAAGCTCTTTGTAATTGTCTTGACAAGTGTGCGCTCCTTTATGGAGCAGCTGGGCCTCTGCCAGCCCGCGGAAGCCAGGCGCCCCAGGCGGCAGAGTCCAGTGCCAGGTTCTTGCTGGTGGCTTTAAGCCATACCTTAAATATGTTGCTGAAACCAATGGTGGATAGATAGTTATTTGAGGTAAGGATGCATTCATTTATTCTGGCGAGGAAGAGCATTTGTGAATGGTAAAGGGTGGCGGGCGTTTGCGAGCTGCAGACCCCCCTGTGTGCTGAAGCCTTCTCTTTCTGCCTTGGGGGCTTCCCTTGTGCCGCTTACATGCTCCAGAATCCATCAGAAAAACACATCTTGATGGTGCATCTTTAGAGGAAAGAGTTTATATACTTCATGCTGTCCGGTGTTAAAGGGCCTGAAGTAGAAAAGCAAGGTTGTTGCACCAGTGCCCACGATCACATCTAGGAATTGGGCACACCAGATCTGGGGGAAAATAGTCATTGTGTCCAAACGGACAGAGCCCAAGGAAGGAGTCCGGGATGCTCTTACTGCAACTGTGTTCAGACGTTCAGACGTTCTCCTGGGCGTTTCATGCTACTGCAGGTTAATGATATCCAAACGCAGTGTCCACCTGACCCTATATTGGTTATTTGCTAGAGGGAGAGATGTCCATGTCCACAGACAGTTACTTACCAGTAGGTTGATTTGGCATGAAAAGTGTGACTCTTTCTATTTCTGTTGGCTTCAACCAAGCCAGCAGGAGATAAGTTTTCCTGCTGCCCAGTGAATTCCAGAATCTGTACAAACAGTATCTTCTCGTCTTTCTGCATATCTAGGCTGGACTCTCTGTGATTTTATTCTTTGTGTGTTGCATAAAACCCCTCCCCGAATAGCCCCCGTTATTCTCCAGGTAGAGCTTTCCTGGTAACGTGTGGCCTTGTCCCCGGGGACAGACTTCATTTGCTCGTGGCCTTTCTCTTCTGTTTTCCTCTCCCAGGGACGGAACTCTGCCTGGTTCCTGGCGACCCTTTGGTAAGATCTTTGCCCTATTTGAAAAGTTTCAGCTGTGTTCTTGGCTTCTTTAACTCCATCAGTTTGGGTCATATGAACATTCTGTAACCCAATCTTGTATGTTTCTCTAAAATGTATAAGTATGTTGATACAGATTTTCCTGAATTCAGAACTAGCTTCTACTAACATTATAGTAGTTGTTCCGTCGCTCACTCGTGTCTGACTCTTTGCAGCCCCATGGATTGTAGCCCGTCAGGCTTCCCTGTCCTTCATTATCTCCTGGAGCTTGCTCAAACTCATGTCCATTGAGGCGGTGATGCCATCCAACCATCTCATCCTCTGTCACTCCCTTCTCCTCCTGCCTTCAATCTTTCCCAGCATCAGGGTCTTTTCCAGTGAGTTGGTTCTTTGCATCAAGTGGCCAAAGTATTGGAGCTTCAGCTTCAGCATCAGTCCTTCCAATGAATATTCAGGGTTGATTTCCTTTAGGATGGACTGGTTTGATCTCCTTGAAGTCCAAGGGACTCTCAAGAGTCTTCTCCAGCACCACAATTCAAAAGCATCAATTATACTAACATAACATGATGTGTTTTATTTCTCTACACTATTTTATTACAGTTCCTTTCTGAGTAACATCACCTGTGAGATAAGAGAGGTGAAAACACTTTAAATGAACCCATTTACTTTTTGCCGTGTAATTAAAATTCCAATGAGCCTGTTAATATGTCGATATTAATATATCAAAATTAAAGAAAATGCTATTTCTGGAAGTACTCAAAGGTCATTCCCTAACACATAGGTGCCTAAGAAAGTGAAACATGTTATTTGTTCTCCGAAGGAAGGCAAGGGGAGGCTAGAAAGGTGGTTGGGTCCCTCCAAAGCCGTATGTGAATTTTCTGCCCAGCCATGAGGGTTTTTTTTTTTTTTTTTTGCCATGAGGGTTTTTAAAAGGAAAAACTGAAGAAGTCATCTCAGCTAATCACTCAGATGTGGGGGTTAGGCTGGTGTGCCAGCCTGTGGACTTCTTGTGATTTTTTCTTTAGATGTTAGCTTATTCTCATAGTTTGTTCGAGCGATTACTGAAGGGGATGCTAGGGAAGCAATCTGGTCACCTGTTAATGACTTAGTCTTCATTTCTTTTCCTCTGATCTATGGAAAGAACAAATAGGCATTGTGTGGTTCAGAGATCTGAAAGGTGTGCTTGGGCTGGAGATGAATAGAACATGCGGGTGTCTGATTTCAGGTTAGTGACAAGACCAACAGGGGCCCCCTCTTGCGAGCTCTTTCCTGCCAAAAGTTGCTCACAGCCTTACTTTTCAGCTTCTTGTGAAAAGTAGTATTTTTGAAATTTGCCTACTCAACATTGTGACATCTATAATGGAGCCTGGTGACCATGGGGTTTTATGTCCCCCGAGGAACGAGTGTGCGGTCCTTACACAATAGAATGAAACTGATTACACAGTAGAATTAACAGATTCTTCACGTCCTAAAACCTGAAAGAGCTCAGCCTTGAAACCGCTATTTCTGCAGCTGCTAGTGCTGGAACCGAGGCCGATAAATCAGCACCACGCAATGCTTGTCACTGACTCTGGACCACAGTGAGGTTTGACCGTGAACCTGGAGGCGAGACATCGGAGGGTTTCACGTCACTAATGGAGAGGTTATGCCACATTGCTCTTCTTCTGCCAGAAGCAGATCCGCCAGCGCAGTAAATAAGTTGGATGAATGTGGAATATGATAATGTGGCTCTGTCACCCGTTCTTAACTTCAGCACGTCCCAGGTTGCTCCAGCTGCAGACACACGCATGGAAATCATTTGGGGAAAATCCAGAATTCATCCCGTGTTCTCTGTCTCAGTGGGTGACTGTTTTTTTTAACAGTCTGTTTCTTTTTTTAACCTTTCATGGGCCATTTTTAACCTTTAGTTTAACTTATCTTGTGTCCTATGTACCAGAAATGAATTAAGTACATTATGAACAAGATCTTTTCCTAGGAGATAGGTACTGTTTTCTATGAGAAGCCTGAGGGCCCAACGCAGTCAGAGGCTGTGTGCAGTGATAGCACCTTCCCCAGAAGGCTCCTGAGCGTAGTGACAGCACACGCCTTTGGAGGGAAGAGGCTTTCTTGTGTCTCCCAAGGGTGCTGAGCCGGGTCACTGACAGCCCACCAGCGTGACTGAGTGCTGAGATGTAGAAGGCGGCTCGGGCATATTTAAAATTTATATCTGCGGCGGTGACAAGCCACTGAGTACGGTGGAGGGGAAGACAGATTTCCACTGAAGCTCAGCCAAAAACACTTTCCCCCACAACTCTGACAAAACAGTGCCATAAATGAATAAATCTGGGTTCCGTGAAAACTTCCCACGTGACGGCTGTCTCAGACACCAGGGCCATGCCCAGGCATCTAGTAAGCCACCTCACAGGTGCACGGGCATTTAATTCGGAGCTGGGTGTTCTCAGCTCTGTAATCCAGGTGGGCTGTGATGCCGGGGTGCACCCCTGGCGTGCCTTGGATGGTCACTTGGAGCAATGCTGTTCCCTTTTAATGCATTTATTATCATGAAGTTATGTGCTTTCTTGGTAGTATCTAGAGCCTAGAAATCAAATCACCGACCTGTGGGCTTGATAGTAACTCAGTGGTAACAATGCCAAGTTTTAGAAGATGGGTTTGGCTGATTTAAGTTCACGGCAATTGTCTTTACCATTGTAGAAATTTGACATCTAAAGCTTTTCATGCCGGAGATCCCCGAGTCCGTTTAAACCTGCTCGTGGGCCCGCGAGAGCGTCCAGACATCTCTGGTGTCGTCTCAACGCCCCCAGCACCTTAGGGTTTGGGCCTCTCCTGCGGCTCTTTGTCACCTCATTTTTGATGCACACAGCCTGTGCGTGGTGACTGCCGTGTGACCTCCAGCTGTGAAGTCTGGTCCTCTTGTTGAATCCTGGGCGTTAGGAGAAAGGTCTGGCCACTCTCTGTGTCCCGGCTGCTCCGCATCTCTCCCCGGGCGAGGGCAGCCCTGCCCCTGGTTTCCCGTGGTGTGCACTGGGAACCTGCTCTTTTACCAAACAGACGTGTCATTGATGGGATCCTGCAAGGGTATTAAGTGGAAGTGACATGACCAGATGTGAGGATAGGAAAGATTTGCATCTATAAAAATAGTTCCAGCTGTCCACCGGTGTGGGCTATCACTCTGTGTAATATTTCCTTCAGTTTTCACTTCTATTTTTTAAAAAAAATTACATAAAAATAACCATTACCTAAATTGGTGTATTTTATTTGAAACATCCAAAAAAAAAGTGTTGTTCATGTCATCTTACAATATAGTGAACTAATCCGGAAGTCACATTTTGGCAGAAGTGAGCAGAACTTGGTGATTATGAGGATGGAATGGGGGGATGGCAGTTCAGACTTTCTCCCTCCATCCTTCAGGGCCTGTTGGATGCAGTCATGGGCTTCCTTTAAGGAATGAGACCCTGAATAGAGTCAGAATAAAAGGAGGTTGTCACATCCATAGGTTTGTTCCATGTGAGGGATCCAGGACATGACATGACATGAATAAAGGACATTTGCTTCAGTTTCATTGTCTCAAGTGTCCAGGGAAGGACAACTGGAGACTGGGGATCCAAACATGATGTTTATGATTCTCTTGATGTGGGGGGGGTGGGAGACCGACTCTCCACGGGTGAGAGGTGACTCTGCTGTGTGTGTGTCCTCTTTCCAGAACCCGTGAAGGAAGCTGTCGCCATGGTCTGCTGGGCTCTCAGGAGAGTCACCCGGGTGCGTCCCCACCTGGCCCGGAAGGCCAGCGGCGTCTACCCGGGCTCTGAGCATCAGCCGTTGGGCCCGAGGCCGGCCGCCCCGGGAGCCGCGGGCAGCACGGTGGAGCTGCTGGGCAAGTCCTACCCCCGGGACGACTACAGCAACCTGACCCGCAAGGTCCTGTCCAAGGTGGGCCGGAACCTGCACAACCAGCCGCAGCACCCGCTCTGGCTGCTCAAGGAGCGGGTGAAGCAGCACTTCTACGCGCGGTATGCGGGCCGCGCCGGGGCCCCGCTCTTCTCCGTGTACGACGACCTCTCCCCGGTGGTCACCACCTGGCAGAACTTCGACAGCCTGCTCATCCCGGCCGACCACCCCAGCCGGAAGAAGGGCGACAACTACTACCTGAACGCCACGCACATGCTGCGCGCGCACACGTCGGCGCACCAGTGGGACCTGCTGCGCGCGGGGCTGGACGCCTTCCTGGTGGTGGGCGACGTGTACCGGCGCGACCAGATCGACGCCCAGCACTACCCCGTGTTCCACCAGCTGGAGGCCGTGCGCCTCTTCTCTCGCCACCAGGTGAGCCGGCCCCCGCGGGGTGGGGTGGGGGGCGGGGGGACCCGCGCGGTCTCAGGGAGGGCTGCCGCGGTTTCCCGGCTGATCCCAGCAGAGCTGCGCGGGGCCCTGGAGCTGCGGTCTCAGGGAGGGCTGCCGCGGTTTCCCGGCTGATCCCAGCAGAGCTGCGCGGGGCCCTGGAGCTGCGGTCTCAGGGAGGGCTGCCGCGGTTTCCCGGCTGATCCCAGCAGAGCTGCGCGGGGCCCTGGAGCTTCCTTGGCGTCTGTGCGTCATCCGTCCTTGACGGCGTCCTTGGTGCAGGCGGGGCCCAGGACGTCCTGGCCAGCGTGCTGTGTTAGTGAGGCAGGAACTGGCTGGCCTTTACCGCCCCTTGTCGGACTTTTGCCTTCCGGTCCTCACGTGCCTGTCTCTGTGTTTCTCCTGATGAGTGGGTGGTCAGTGACTCACACTTACCCTCCATCGCAGAGGGCTGGAGATGCAGGGCTGAGACCTGTGGTTAGGTCGCTCCAGTCCTCAGCGAGCAGAGGTTAATTACCCGGACGTGGTGTTGGGCACCGGTGAATTTCCTAGTAGCCCAGGGCACGGGCTCTCGCGGCTGAGACTAAGGTGCCTGCTTGCCCCAAGCTTTTTCCTCTGGGTCCCCTGCTGAACACTTGTGGCTGGTGTACGTGCTTTTCCCTGTGAGAGGGCGTCACTGTTCTATTCCCAAAGTATGTGTTTGGGTTCAGAGAGCCTTTTTGATTGGGAAATCTGATATTCTGGTCATTCTCAAAAGCACCCAACTCCTTGCATCTGGTAGCTGACATCCTAACATGTTGTGTGAATCTTTCTTTTTTTTTTTTTTCTTGGCAATTTTCGAAAATTCCTGAAAGCTTGAGTCTGTTTCCTAAAAGAGTGCAATGTCACTTGTCTTTCATTAACATATTTTTAAACCATCTCTTTTTTTATGTAAGAAACAAATGGAATTAATGAGGCACCGGAAATATCTTACATTACTCCCTTAGTGCTTCTTACAAACGTGTTCACTGAAACGGGAGGAATAATTATCAACAAAAGTCCCTCCCACAAAACATCAGGTCAGCATGTTGTTGGAGTGAGCAGGAACGGTGTCGGCTCTTGGGTTGTTGAATGAGCAGAAACAGTGTTGGCTCGTTGAGTTGTTGGATATGAGCAGGAATGGTGTCGGCTCCTTAGGCTGATAAGTAATCATCGCTTGTTGTGTTAAATGAGTCCCGTTGTAGGAGACCACTGCCTCAGGGTGCTCAACTCTTCCTGAGAATCTGTGAAAATGCAGAAATAGGTATTGGCTTTGCACAAAAGTCCACCTATGCTTCATCCCAGAACTGCTGAGATGAGCACTTTTCTACCTGGGAAAGCTGACTATTTTCTACGTTAAGGGTAGTAACTATTATAAGGATGCAGATTTGTTAGGAAACACAAAGGTCAGAGTCTGGGGAGTATGACCGAGTGATGGAATGTCACCTGCAGTTAATGAGCCAGCAGAGGTGTGACGTCAGGGAGCCGGTGTCCAGGTCACGACAGTGGCAGGCGCTCAGCCCAGTTCATCACGTTACAAAAATGAGAGAGGCCAGTGCCCACTGGTTGGTGAGGCTGCAAGCTGTGGAGACGGCAGGGGAGGCTGTGAGACGCACACTGGTGTTTTAGTGGAGGGAGAACCCCGGCTCCCTGAGAAGGTGGGAAACGGGCGGAGAGGGGATTAACCTCGCCTTGTTTCACACTTCTGCGGGGTCCAGGCCAGGTTTGTGGGGGGCAGGCATGGCTTGTCTTCGGATGATGTGACTGTATGTTCTGCCTTGTAGTCAGAAAGACTACACGCACACATGTACACATATGTATCAATACAGTAAGGTAGTTCCACACGCCTTGTTTCATTTGCTGCTCATCATAAAACCCTGTGAAGCAGATTACTTCCACTGCAGCCATGGAAGTCTGAAGCCCCAGCAGGTTTAGTAACTCACCCAGGGTCGCCCCGCCAGCTGGTGGCAGAGTAAACCCTGAGCGTCAACCGTTCTGCCGCATCCGGTTGCTTTTCACGGAGGACTTGCTCACGACCCAGCCAGGGCTTTAGTTCCAGGAACAGTGTCATGGAGAGAGGACTGGTGTTTTGTGGGTTCCTGGCCTCGGCTGGTACCAAGTCTGATCTAACCTTAACATCAAAAAGAGTTTTTTTCCTTCTTTCACTTTATTACTCTCTGAATAGGGGTTTTCTTTTTCCCATCATTGTAATCACGCTACACATGTAATTTAAAAAATTGTATTGTCATTCTGTAAAGTTTTCCTGTTATTTCATGATCTTGGCAATCGTTATTTTATTCACTGTGTAGTGTATTTCAGGAAGAAGAAAGGTGAATCGACAGATGTGGGGTAAAGGAAACAAGAATAAGCATAGAAATGGATATACGTTATGTATCTATTAGTTGTGAATAAAACCCTTTTGTGTTTCAGAAAAGGTGAAATGTATCAGTATTCACAAATTTAAATGTGTTAACTTTACTGATTTAAAGACATCCATTATCAGATTTTTTTTCAAATTTTCAATTGAAAATTGAAATTTTCAATTTCAACATTTTTCAATCAGAGAATCCCGAAACGAAATCACCAGAGGTTGAAAGTAAAGGGCAAGAGAAAGGTATATGAAGCATACACTTAAAGCTGGTAAAGCAGTTTTTAGTATTAGATAAAATAGAATATGTGGAAAAAATAGTAACTATGAATAAAGAGGGATAATACATGGACCAAGATGCTTTATGACTTAGGAATTTTAATGTGCCTGACGTCATAGCTGTAATACAGAAACCAAAACCGAAGAAATCCAAGTTTGAAAAGTTCATGATGATAGTAGGTTTTAAATGACTTCAATCAAAGATTGATGAATTAAACAGACAAAATGAGTAAAGAGCAGCAAATCTGAAAAGTATGACTAGCATGCTTGATTTGTTTGTTTTTAAAATTCTGTAACTATGTATGTGTGTTTTTGTTTGTACAGACAGACACATACACACATAAATTCTATACCCAAGTGTTAGAGGTATATAGTCACATGGAAAAACTTAAAATAAGTTGTCCATGTACTAGTTGACAGTTGAAGTTGTAAATAAATGTCAGAGATGCAATAACATTATTAGAACTATACCTGGCTGCAATGTCGTTGATGTGGAAAGCAGTAAGAAAAGAATAATAAAGCTTTCCCTGTCCCTAGCTATCTAAAAATTCACAGCTGTAGATTCACGGGTTAAAGAGAAATATTGGAGTTACCAAAAGTCACTGATCACTAACTAGCAATGAAAGCACTGCCTTCAGACTGCTCAGGCGTGGTGGGGGCAGTCACTTGGTGATTCTGGTGGTGGCCCTGCTCACCGCGGCCGCCAGACCACAGGAGGAGCAGCAGCCAGACATGCGTGTCTCCTGTCGAGAGAACACAAGGCCGCCTGTGAAGAGTCCTGTCAGAAAAACTGGACCTGTATCGGCTCAACTTGCTGGATCTAACACATTTATAGAAATACAGAGGACAGAGAAACACATTAAACTATATCAGTTCAGTTCAGTCGCTCAGTCATGTCTGACTGTTCGCAATCCCATGAACCACAGCACGCCAGGCCTCCCTGTCCATCACCAATTCCCGGAGTCCATCCTAATCCATGTCCATTGAGTCGGTGATGCCATCCAACCATCTCATCCTCTGTCGTCCCCTTCTCCTCCTGCCCTCAATCTTTCCCAGCATCAGGGTCTTTTCAAATGAGTCAGCTCTTGGCATCAGGTGGCCAGAGTATTGGAGTTTCAGCTTCAGCATCAGTCCTTCCAATGAAACCCAGGACTGATCTCCTTTACGATGGACTGGTTGGATCTCCTTGCAGTCTAAGAGACTCTCAAGAGTCTTCTCCAACTACTCATCATGTGGATGCAACAAACAAAATCCAGCCTGGGGAAATTCTATAGCGATGCTACTCAAGGTGAGATCTGCCTAATGAAATCAAGTACAAGCATCACAGTGAGTGATGAGAAATGACGAGGCGGTCACATTCAAGGCTGTTGTCCGAGGACGTCCGTGGGTCTGCACGCAGTCTGGTCCAGGACTTCCTCGCTGCTCTTGGTGAGCTGTGCGTGCAGTCTGGGGGGTTGGTTTTGCACAGCACCTGTGTATAAGTTCCAGACTGATTAGAGGCCTAGAACTGTCTCTGCCACAGACAGTTTGAGAAGCACTGCTCTTCAGGATAAATGATTCTGTTTCTTCAAAGAAAAGCAAGGAAAAAACAATAGCTGGTGCCTATAGGTTAAAAAAAAGAAAAACAGATCTCAATCAATCACAACGCACAGATTCTGTCAAGGGAAAGCATCTTTCAAGAGAAAAAAAGATGTGAGACTGTTGGAAACTTGAACACTAACTGAACATTTGAGTTTCAGGAGTTCTTTATTTTTAGTTTTTGACATCTGACAGTGATATATTTTTATACAGTCATTCTCTCTCAGAGATACATATTGAAATACTGTGAACCAAATGATGGATTTTCTTCAAAATAATGGGGGTTGGGCATTTGAGGATGAATGTAAGAGGATGGGTCATGAATTGTCAATGACTGAAGCCAGGTGTTGGATACATGATGAATCATTATCCTGTCTATTTTTGCATACATTTAAAATTTTCTGAATAAAAGTTTAAAGAAAAAGACTGAAGGAAAACACTTCAGGGATCAGTCAGGGATCAGTCAGTCTGTCGATCAAAAAAATTTTTTTTTCTGAACATGAACTGGGATCCAATGCTGTGAGAGGGTGTCAGAGAGAGAGACGGTATCAAACGGTCACGAGAAGGTTCCTGGTTTCATGGGAAAGATAGCAATTAAGATTAAAAAGTAGCAGGAGGCAAGAAATATCACACTTTGGGGCATGAGCATAGATTATATTCAGTAGAAAACTGAAGTAGATTAAAGCTAGAATTAATAGCCTTTCATCCATCATTCTCAGATGATCTTCCTGTGGTGTTTTTCAGTCGTTAAGTTGTGTTCAACTCTTTGTGACCCCATGGACACAGCCTGGCAGGTTCCCCTGTCCTTCTGGAGTTTGCTCTGATTCATGACCATTGAGTCAGTGATGCCATCCAACCATCTCATCCTCTGCCACCTCCTTCTCTTTTTGCTTTCAATCTTTCCCAGCATCAGGGTCTTTTCCAATGAGTCAGCTCTTCACATCAGGTGCCCAAAATATTGGAACTTCATCTTCATATCAGTCCTTCCAATGCATATTCAGAGTTGATTTCCTTTAGGATTGACTGATTTGATCTCCTTGCAGTCCAAGGTTTCTCAAGAATCTTCTCCAATACCATCTTCTCCAATACCACATTTCAAAAGCATCAATTCTTTGGTGCTCAGCCTTCTTTATGGTTCAACTCTCACATCCATACGTGACTACTGGAAAAACCATAGCTTTGACTAGATGGACCTTTGTCAGCAAAGTAATGTCATGTCTCTACTGTTAAATGTGCTATCTAGGTTTGTCATAGCTTTTCTTCCAAGTAGCACGCATCTTTTAATTTCATGACTACAGTCATCATCCACAGTAATTTTGGAGCCCAAGAAAATAAAATTTGTCACTGTTTACACTGTTTCCCCATCTATTTACCATGAGATGATGAGACCAGATGCCATTATCTTCGTTTTTTGAATGTTGAGTTTTAAGTCATCTTTTTCACTCTCCTCTTTCACCCTCATGAAGAGCCTCTTTAGTTCTTCTTCACTGTCTGTCCTTAGAGTGGTATCCTCTTCATATCTGAGGTTGTTGATATTTCTCTTGGCAATCTTGATTCCAGCTTGTGCTTCATCCAGTCTGGCATTTTGCATGATATACGCTGCATATAAGTTAAATAAGCAGGATAACAGTATACAGCCTTGACGTACTCCTTTCCCAATTTAGAACCAGTCCATTGTTTCATGTCTGGTTATAACTGTTGCTTCTTGACCTGCATACAGATTTCTCAGGAGGCAGGTAAGGTGATCTGGTATTCCCATCTCTTTAATAAGAGTTATCCACAATTTATTGTGATACACACAATTAAAGGCTTTAGCATAGTCAGTGAAACAAAAGTAGATGTTTTCTGGAATTCCCTTGCTTTCTCTGTGATCCAATGAATGTTGGCAATTTGATCTCTAGTTCTTCTGCCTTTTCTAAACTCAGCTTGTATATCTGGAAGTTCTCAGTTTATGTACTGCTGAAGCCTAGCTTGAGGAAATTTGAGCATAACCTTGCTAGCAGGTGAAATAAGTGCAATTATCCAGTAGTTTGAACATTCTTTGGCCTTCCCCTTCTTTGGGATTGGAATGAAAACTGATCTTATCCAGTTTTGTGGCCACTGCTGAGTTTCTCAAATTTGCTGACATATTGAGTGCAGCACTTTGACAGCATCATCTTTCAGGACTTTGAATAGCTCAGTGAGAATTTCATCACCTCCACTATCAAAAACAAGACCTGGAGCTGACTGTGGCTCAGATCATGAGCTCCTTATTGTAAAATGCAGGCTTAAATTGAAGAATGTAGGGAAAAACCACTAGGCCATTCAGGTATGACCTAAATCAAATCCCTTATGATTTATATAGTGGAGGTGACAAATAGATTTGAGGGATTAGATCTGGTAGACAGAGTGCCTGAAGAACTATGATGGAGGTTCATAACATTGTACAGGAGGCAGTGACCAAAACCGTCCTCAAGAAAACGAAGTGCATGAAAGCAAAGTGGTTGTCTGAGGAGGCCTTACAAATAGCTGAGGAAAGAAGAGAAGCAAAAGGCAAGGGAGAAAGGGGAAAATGTACCTGAATGCAGAGTTCCAGAGAAGAACAAGGAGAGAGAAGCAGGTCTTTTTACATGAACAATGCAAGAAAATAGAGGAAAACAATAAATGGGAAAGACTAGAGATCTCTTCAAGAAAATTGGAGATTTATCAAGGGAACATTTCATGCAAGGATGGGCCATGATAAAGGACAGAAACAGTAAGGACCTCACAGAAGCAGAAGATGAACAAGAGCTGGTGAGAATACAGAGAACATTACAAGAGAACGTCTTAATGGCCGGATGGTCACAGTGGTGTGGTCACCCACCTAGAGCCGGAAATCCTGGGTGGAGTGTGACGTCAAGTGGGCCTTAGGAAGCATCGCTACAAACAGAGCTGGCAGAGGTGACCTTATTGGGAGGTTTCATAAAATTTGGAAGTCTTGTAGTCTTTCTCAAAAAATAGAAGGTCATTTCATATTAGACTTGTTAGTAACAAATTAGGTATAAAAGACAATATTAGAGGTTTCATCTTTATGAACATAGATTCTTCTCATTTTTGATGAACAGGTAAAAAATTATTAAGTGAAATGTTTGCAGACTTACATCAGTGGCATATTGTGTCCTTCCACGTGATTCCTGTAGGTGTACTACATTATACTGTACTAACTGATGTGAGTTAATGTGGTATAATTATTAAAGAAAAGCATGTGATCACCTTAATAGACATAGGGAAGCAAGCTGATGGCATTTAATGTTTTAGGACGTTAAAAAAGCATTTGACGGCATTAATATCTTATGATAAAAACTTTTAGCAAGCTAGGAACAGAAGGGAACTTCCGTAACATGATAAATGGTATTTGTCAAGCACTCTCAGCATACATCGTAATTAGTGGTGAATCATTATAAACACTTCTATCAAATTAGCAACGGTTCAGGGTTATTTGCCATCACTGTGTAGGAGGTACTGTTTCACTCACTGTTCATCATTGTGTGGGAGGTCCTAGCTTATGCGGTAAACCGGAAAGAGAAAAGCAAGTCTAAGCTTTGGGAAACATGAGCTAAAGCTGCTTTATTTGTAGATGGCATGATGGGCTACCCAGGAAGCTGACTAGAATGTCCAGATCCATTATTAGCACTAATTAGACCATTCAGCAAAGCTGTGGGTACAAAGACAGTACCTACAAGAATCTGTTTCTTATCTATAGGTTATAACCAGTTAGAAAATATAATGAATAAAAGATTTCATTCATAACATTGCCTACAACTTTGAAGCATCTGGATATCATTGTTGCAGAAGATGTTCACGGTACTTGTAGATAACATTATCAGATATGATTCAAAGACATAGAGGAAGAGACAGAGGACTGGTATCCCGTGTTCGTAGATTCATGAAGATGGTAGCTGTCTCAAAACTGATCTATAAATTCATCGTAAATCTAACAAAAGCATATTTTGGAGAAGCTGAAGAACCATTTTTCCTATTTACAGGAGGAGCAAGTTTACAAATAGCCAGGAGACACGTAAGCGCACCAGTGTAAGGATCTGTGCCTTGCCAAGCGCCCAGACTCACCGTGCTCTGGTCATTAGGATGGTTTTGTGTTGGCACAAGTGTGGTCAGATAGAGAACTCTCAAAGACCTCTCCTCCTCTTTGGGAATTTGTTTTCACTATAAAGTGGAACCGATTTTAAATAAGTGGGGAGATGGTGGATTCCACAGGCATTGCTCTTACTTGTCCATAGAGAAAAAAAACACTCTCTCTCCACCTCTCAACAAATGCAGAATTCAACTCTAAATGGTTTCACAATCCATCTGTGAATAGAAAGTCTTCCAGACTTAAGAGGAAAACACAGGACACTGTTATGACTTTGGCGTAGATCACAGCCTCTTAAACTGAGATTTCCTAAACAAGAGGAATCCTTAATGGAAAAAATGTTTTAAGTTGACTCTTAAGGTAAAACTTACATCTAATAAAATAATTCTTAAACGAAGTTAAAATTCAAGCAGTGGGCTGGGTGGGGAATCTGCTTTACATGTAACTAACAGAGGATTTGTGTTGATCAGACATAAAGGCCTCAGTGTGACACAATCCAGTAGGGGGAATCTGAAATACCGAGAGCTGGCGGACATGTGAGGCAGTGAAAGGTTCTGAGGGTGTCTAAAACCCATGCCTGGAGTCCAGCTCCCAAGCCTATAGTTTAGACACCTCATGAGGGCTTACATCAGCAGGGAGATGAGGCTGTTCATAGCACTGTGGATCTGGTATGGCATTCGTATGTCTGTGAGAATAAGTAAGTCACAACCAAATACATCAAGATGAATGAATATAGAAAGTAGCATTAGGCAAAGAGAGTTATCAAAGCTTAGATATTCTGATTGCATTTGTGTAACACTTAAGACATGGGCAGAACTAACCTGCTATATTATTTAGGGGTTCATGCACATGTGGAAAAGTTCTGGAAAGCAAAGAAATAACTTAAACATTAAGTTTGGTCGTTACTTGCACAAGGAGTGGGAGGGGATTGTGATCAGCAAGGGGCTGCAAAGTTTTTGGTATAATACTGTCCTCTTTTCTGAAAATGGGTGTGAGTGGTGAGCACAGGCTATATGCTCTTATTATTATTTAGACTGATGTACACTTTTTATGCGCTTCCCCGGTGGCTCAGCATTTAAGAATCTGCCTGCATTGCAGGAGATGCTGGTTCGATCCCTGGGTCAGGGAGATCCCTTGGAGGAGGGCATGGCAACCCACTCCAGCATTCTTGCCTGGAGAATCCCATGGATAGAGGAGCCTGGCGGGCTACAGTGCATGGGGCCACAAACAGTCGGACATGACTTAGTGGTTAAGCACAGAGGAACCGTGAATCTTATCCCCTTCTGTGTGGAGGGCATGCAGTTGCCATCACTTTGTAGAGTTATTTGGTAGTTTTTCTTTTTTTCTTTTTCATTGTGTTCTCTATGATCTGGCATTTTTCTTTCAAGTGTTAAAAAAAAAAAAAGGACAATGGGCTATAATTGTACATTGAGTACTTTACAGCAATTAACATAAATAAGCTAGAAGTACCTATGTCAGCTTAGATGAGGCTTTAGTAAAATGTTGAGAGAAACAAATAAATTATGAGTGATACTAAACTAGGACATCTTTTTAATAGATCTTTCAAAATATGCCCAACAATGCCCAGCAGTGCTCTGTGTGGCTTAGTCCATGCCGTCCGTCTGTCTGTCTGTCTGTCTACTTGTGTTTCACTTGCTTCTGAGCCCTTCCTCTCTCTCTCTCTCTCCACACACGCACACCTCAATCACAGTGTTTTGGTTCCATAACTATGTAGGTAGGTGTGAAAAAAGTACACGGGAAGGATAAGCACCCACATCGAGATGGTGATCTCCCGTGAGGTGTAGACAGGGCGAGTGCTGGTGGCAGGTGCCGTCATCGCTCGCAGATGCGTCGAGATGTCACGAATTTCTGGAGTGTGCAGAAGGGTGCATGAGACCAGCAAGGTTGAGAGCCACTGTTCTATAGCTTCGAAACCAAGGTTTTTCAAAACTTTTATTGAGATGTCTCTTTTGTAAAAAATAGCAGATTCCCTGTGTTTGCCAGACCCACCAGAGGGAGCCCACATGATCCCTGTATCTCTTTAATCTGATTTAAATATACTAATTCAGAGGAACGTGCCCGGACCAGCACTCAAGGAAGCTCCTCTTCCCGCTGGTCTCTGGAGATGCCTGTGCTGTCTCACAGGGAGCGCCCTGTGCGGGGGGCCAGCGAGTGCTCGGGGCAGGGGGCAGTGGGGGGCAGACGTTCAGGGGTTTACCCTGCGCTCTTGGCTGCAGAGGCTTGGTTCCCTCCGGGTCTCTGCCCGCTTTGATGACTTCCCTGGGTCAGTGTTATCCAGGGTCTTTCTATTCCATACACTCCTGACAGCCGTGGATGGTTCATGAGAGCCTGCCTTCCTGCCCAGTTCTGTCTTCATTCTTGTCAAAGAAATTCTAAATACTACTTCCCTCCCTCCCTCTCTCCCTTCCTCCCTCCCTCTCTCCCTCCCTCTCTGCCTCCTTCCCTCCCTCCCTCTCTCCCTCCTCCCTCCCTCTCTCCCTCCTCCCCTCCCTCCCTCCCTCCCTCTCTCCCTTCCTCTTACTTCCTTTTCATTCTCAGAATGTGTATATTTTTCTTGCCTTTGTTTTCTTGGCTTGTAGTTCTCAAACCTGAGTGTATTAACAGTCCTGGTTCATGACCAAGTTTTTGTTGATATCGCAGGTAAATGTAAAATTTAAGAGCAAAGTAGCAAGTCTTATAGAGGTATGTTTATTCACTTTAAAGGACTCTCCCTGTCCTAAAGTGATTTTCTTGTTACTTTCCTGACTGTCAACATGTTCTTTCTTTTATGAAGTGATGGTCATAGTATTCAAAAATTTTGCCTGTTTTGGCAAAATAAGTTGTTGCCAACCTTTTCTTAGTGCCTTGACTTTTTTGAAGTTTTTGCTGGTCTATGGAATACAAAACTTCAAGTCTTAATAACTGAAGGTGTTGTTATAGAGAAGTTGTAAATACTTTATAATTAATATGTAATCATGAATATTCACATAGAAACCAAGGGGTATGTTTTCATAGAAGACATGAACAAAGATATACAGAGAAGTAAGCTTTTGATATAATTTTGACCACCATTATTGCTGTATACTACTTCATTACTAGCTCTCTGTCAAACTCAGATCCCATCCCAGCCCCCCTTTTATTTTTTTAAAGCTTTTTTTTTTTTTTTGCCATGCCATGCATCATGTGGGATCTCAGTTCCCTGGCCAGGGATCGAGCCTGTGCCCCCTGCATTGGAGGCGAGGAGTCTTAGCCCCTGGACCACCAGGGAAGACCCCACCTCCCTTTGTAAAGTAACCCCTGTGGCTCTCATTTCCACAGTGGGAGGGCAGGTCGGGGCCCCTCCATAGCCACGCACTTGTCTGCAATGGCTTGATCCCGGTGGAGTGGACAGCCTTCATTTAGTGTCCATCGTGGTCCACCCTTGTTAGAAAACCGCTCTCATTCATCATCAGAAAATGCCCTTTTCCTCGCTTTGAAGCTCTCCCCCACCTTACAGATGGTTCATTAGAACCCTACTGTTCCTGGGCGGCTTTGCCGGGCTCCCCCGCCGTCAGCCTCACTGTGAACCAAGGGCGGCCTCTTTATTCTTGCCCTGTCCCCCGAATCACTGTGCTGTCTTTCAGTGAATGACAGGTTTTCTCCTCCACCATGCGGTTATTGGGTTTCCTTAATAGCCTCATGCGGAGGGGCTTTATTGAAGGAGTTTTCATTTGGCCTTGATAGATTATAGTCACCATGTTCCCCTAATCTCTTCTTGA
The DNA here is from genome assembly GCF_910594005.1 of Cervus elaphus. Taxonomy (NCBI): domain Eukaryota; kingdom Metazoa; phylum Chordata; class Mammalia; order Artiodactyla; family Cervidae; genus Cervus; species Cervus elaphus. The sequence goes on along the minus strand of NC_057821.1, from coordinate 49,352,547 downwards.
AAATCTTTTAGAGGAAGGACTCCCCCTGTCAGAGACACTTAAGCTGAAATGGCTTTTCTTTTTTTAAAATTCTTTTTCTCTACCCAAATATTTACTTAGATGTCTCTTGACAGTGAAGCAGAAGGCAGCTGGTCACAGTCAGGACCCACCACACATTGAACTCGGATAACAGTTGGTTACTGGGGGACGGACTGGGGCTTGGAGACCATTTAAAGCAAGCCAAGTCTCTGTTTTCTGTGGCACTGAGCCCGTCAGAGAATTAGTTCTTGCTTTCCGGGTGACGCTAGTGGTAAAGAACCCGCCTGCCAGTGCAGGAAACATAAAAGATCCAGGTTCAATCCCTGGATTGGGAAGACCCCTGGAGGAGGACATGGCAACCTACTCCATTATTCTTGCCTGGAGAATCCCATGGACAGAGGAGCCTGGTGGGCTGCAGTCCATGGGGTCGCACAGAGTTGGACACGACTGGAGCGACTTAGCACACACGCATGACAAGGTAGGAATGACGACCTCTTAGCCTGAGGTCCCAGCACTGACCCCTGGCTACTGCTTTTGACCGCGGGGAGCTCTCAGCACTTACTGCCCGGGGCTGAGGGTTGCTGCACGTCTGGTTTCCCCACTGGCCACTCAGCGCCTTGAAGCTTGCTCCTTCTTCCTTGCACCTCGTCCTGTCTCTCGCCCAGGGTTCTGCGCCGAGGAGCCGTCAGTGGATGAGGCACTCAGATGCGCCCTCGTTCTCCAGACGTCCGCCCTGTCAAGGATGGCGGCGCACAGTGTCAAGAACACGGTGGGCCATCGTCCACTTTTCACTCCCAGAGCTGTTTCTCCTGCCCCAGGCTTCCCACGGAGGGCAGGGCTGGACTGCAAGGCAGAGGCCGGCTGTGACTTGATCATGGAAAACTTAACATACAGAATTATGAAGTGTAACACAGGGAACTGGGTGGTGAGGGCTGGCAAGTAAGAAGAGAACGCCGGACAACATGGAAGTAATGGATCCAGGAGCAGCGGCCGCCCCCAGTCTGGGGCTGGGCCCCCAGAGGAGACCCCATCCCCTGCCACCACCCACCCCCGGCCCCAGCTATGGCTCCCTGGATGGTGTAGTGGTTTCATGCTGATGGAATTGCTGGCTGTCTACACTCTGGAAGTGACTGGATATCTGCTTTCTGGGGTGCCAGGGGAAGCTGTTTTGGGGAAGGTGTCTTGCAGGAAGCCCTGTGCTGTGACACTGCCTAAGAGGGGTGCTGGGGGAGACAGTTGGGGGCCTGAGGAGCGGGGTGGGGCTGCTTGCACGGCAGGGCAAGCGAGGCCCAAGGTTCCAGCACGAAGCCCCTCGCAACATCCCAGTGACCTCTACTGACTGAGCTTAACACCGTGCCAGCTGGTAAAGGACAAACGCTTCAAGAGCCCAGCTCAGTTTTCACGGAGCAGTCAATGGTGGACTGACTTCTTGAGAGGCAGTGAATTGATAACTGGCAGGGTCAGCCTGCTCCCTCTCCTGAGTGTCTAGAAGGCTTCAGGGAGGCAGGCTGTTATTCACCCAATACAGGAGTGGCTGGGGCAAGTCACATTTAAGGAGGCAAAACCATTTGTCCTTGATGCTAGCTCAGGATTTCTGAGTATAATTTCAGTAGTGGAGAAGTCCTCCAGTTCCTGGCCCTTAGTACATGAAATGTATGAAGGACGGAGGGTGGTTTGAAGGGTCAAAGCTCATGTACCTGCACCAACACAGCATCCAGAGCGAATCAGATGAGGTCTTCTGTCTCATTCCTCCAGGGTCTCAGGACAATCATTGCCATGTCTGTTCCCCTCTTGCCGATGGAGACCGGGAGGGGCCTCACTCAGTTTTACTGAATCTGCATAATTACAGTAACAGTATTTTTTGTACTAGCTCAAGTGTTGTGCGGAAAAAGCAGAAATATTTCCACAGTGATATCATGCTCTTTCACAGTAGACTTCACACCTCGCTAGAAACCACATTTCTTGGCCTGCCACACATTCCTGAGAGCTATTGTGTGGCTGGTGGTGGAATTTCATGTTCTCAGCTCGGTGGGTGCAGGTGGCTGGGGACAGGAGGGGGTTCTTTGCTGGCCTCCGGGGGGCCAGCAGCCCCTGGCACTCACGCCCCATCAGACTGCACAGCCAGATGCCCGCGATGCCCTTGGAAAGGTGAAGGGTGACACCTGCTATTTAGCTAGTAGCGTGCCTTTTCCTGGGTACTTTAAATATCCTCTCTCTGAGGCTTTGCCCTGGAATCTGTTTTCTAGTGTCATGCTCTTGACTCAGCCTGGAGTAGGTCTCAGTGAAGTCATAAACTTGTCCATATGAATGGGTTTGGAAGATAAAATAGAGTTTTCTTCAACTAGATATGTCATCTAAACACTGCTGTTTTTCACCATGTTGTTCAGACGCTAAGTTCTGTCCAACTCTTTGTGACCCCTTGGACTGCAGCATGCCAGGCTCCCCTGTCCTCCACTATAACCTGGAGTTCCCTCAAATTTGTGTCCATTGAGTTGGTGATGCTATCTAACCATCTCATCCTCTTCTCATCAGGCAGCCCAAATGTTGGAGCTTTGGCTTCAGCATCCGTCATTCCAATGAATATTCAGGGTTTTCAGCTTTATTGAAACTTTCTACAATGTTGTATTTGATTGATAGCATTTCATCAGAGAAGGGTTTTCTGACCTCCTTTTTTTTTTACCATTTGAGACTGTGATGAGAGATCTGGACAACCTCCACAAACATACATGTACTTTGTATATAGTCTAAGGGGTATTGTAGGCCTCTGGATTGGATGGTGAAATTAGAAGTCAGTGTCCAAGGAGCCATTTCAGTTTCCATGTTCCAGCCTAAGTCTGTAGCAAGTTAGAAAAAACCTGTTTTCTATTCTCGTAATAATACTTCCCACTTCTGCTGTTTCTGTAATATTTCTCTTGGACCATGTTGCTGGGCTGCGACTGTGTTTGGTGGTGGATTTCATGGACAGACTAGTTAGAGTTAACTTAGCCGTAGGCGGCAGAGAATGCACCTAACTTGGGAATGACCAGGTGTTAGCTGGAGGGTTGATTTGAGGGTCGAGTTGAAGTCAGGCGTTAAGGGTCAGAGGCTGCCTAGGACTGGAGGGTAGGATGAGTATATTTGGGGGACGCCAAAGGGACAATTTCTGTGCAAATCCGAGAGCCTCTGTCGTGGGGCAGGGAACATTCCAGATCCAGAAAATGGAAGTACTATGTTTAGAAAGCTGGTGAGGCCCTGGTGATTGGACTCAGGTACAGAGTTGAGAGTATGGATCTTGTAGGAAGCAGGTCTTACTGCTCATCCGAGAAAAGCTGACTCCTGGAGGCCTATTACATGTTGGGGTTCAGTCATTTGTCATACATGTTAAAGTTCATGACTCAGGCTTAAAACAGGGAAGGGTTATATCAGACAAATGGAACATGGAACAAACAACTCTCATAAAAGGATCTTGAGTGAGAGATGGATTTTCAGAGGGAATTTGGGTTTCTACCTCCAGGGTGATCTCAGTATTTTTAGGACATGGACTCTTAGACGAGGTGAAAGACTCCTCAGTCGAGTTGGCCCAACTCTTTCACCTTTTCAGTGCAGAGAGAACCCTATGGTAGCGATGATGTCTCACTCTGGGGGAATTTGGCATTGCGTCCATGTAGAATATGTATCCATCGAGTTGAAGTAGTGGTGTAAATTATTCTTATTTGAACTACAGTGTCTTAAATATAATTTTAACATCTAATTGTTAATGTTGACTCCATTATGTGTTAATGTAGGCCATGGTCTTTATTAAATAACCGGCAATAAATTCATCCATAAAATAACAATACAGCCAATAATGATTTTTTGTTGAAAGGTTCTACCAGCACTCGGAATCCACAACCAACCACAACACCACTGAAGATGCAGGGGTAGTTTCCTTCTTGTACATTGTGTGATTTCTGCTTTTCAAATGTGTTCCAGGGCTTTCAGGTGTTGCCTATTTGCATAAATACAATTTTGCAGAGGAGCAGAACCAATAGGGTGTGTGTGTGTGTGTGTGTGTATGTAGAGAGAGATGACGTGAGATGATTAATTATAAGGAAGTGGCTCACTTGATCTTGGAGGCAGAGAAGTCCAGGCCAAGGAGAACCAACGGGAAAGCTTCAGTCTGAATCCAAGCCTGAAGGCAGGAGGAGACCAGTGTCCCAGCTCTGAGATAGGCAGGCAGAGGGAAAAAATTCTTTCTTAGCCTTTATTCTATTCAGGTCTTCAGCAGACGGTATGAAGCCCACTCACACGGGGAGGGCCGTCTGCTGTGTTCCGTCAGCTGATTCAGATGTTAATCTTATCTAGAAACAGGCTCATGGAAACACCCAGAAATAATGTTTAACCAAATACCTGGTGACCCTGTGGCCCAGATAAGTGGACACAGAATGAACCGTCATGTTCCTGGTCGGCCTGACTCTGTAGTGGATGCCGAGCACCTCTGGGAAATCCTGATAACTCCTCAGCTGTGTTCTATGGATGCCACATTTCCGAAACTCCTCGTACATTTAGTCAATTGCTAGAAAATACATGAAAGTGTGCTTATACACGAGAGTGTCAGAAGTGTGCAATCACGCACTTTCCCCCTTCAGGGCTGAGGCGAGGACCTGTGCTTGTGGATCGCGTCTCTCGGAGCCCATCTGTGGGCCTCGGCATCAGGCACGGGAAGTGTTTCTGGGAGCAGTGCCTGTCACCCGAAATGACACCAGTGTAGGGGAGCCCAGTCCTGACCCTGCACCTCGCTGTCTGTGGTCTGAGACAGCTCTTGGGCCACTCTGAGCCTCAGTTTCCTTCACTGTCCTTTGTGGACACGGGACTGCTCCTGAGTGTGCTTGGAGCGCCTGAGTCCACCGTGCTCAGCAGATGTCTGCCCCCCAACCCCCATATTTGTCTTAAACATAGATGCTGCTTAAGTGTTCCTCTGCCTGTGTATCGTCAGCATGAATCAGTAAGCTCGTGGGACCTACTTTTTAGGTCTGATGTACTTTCTTTTTTTAAGCCACTGCCATCTTTGCTGTGGACTTGTTAGTCATGTCTTATGTCACCTTCCTTGAGGGGAGGCGGTAGAATTTAGAGGAGCCTGGCTTGGTCCTGTTACGTTTCACCTGCTGCTGACATCAGGAACGAGCTGTCTGGCCTCCTGAGGAGGAAAACCCAGTCTCCTTCCCTGCGTTATCTGTCACATGGCTGGGGAAGACATGATGGGAGAGCGTGATTTTTGTCGGCCCCTGGATGGGTGAAGTTTTCTCCTCTGTTAGATGATGGTTGTCATGAGAATTGGTTCATGCCGGGACAGGGTGTTTTTTTTGTTGTTATCATTGTTGTTTTCTGCCTCAACGCATCCAGACATCTAAGCTCTCGTTTAGTTTGTAGGTGACTTCCCTCCTTTGACGTCTCGAAGTCCCTGATGTGTTCTCTGTATAGCCCAGAGCTTGGAGAATATTAATGTACGGAAGTCTTCCTAAGGAAATGGCACCCCACTCCAGCGTTCTGGCCTGGAAAATCCATGGACAGAGGAGCCTGGCGGACTCCAGTCCACGGGTCGCCTGGAGTCGGACACGACCGAGCACACACACGCTTCTCCCACTGGAGCCCCTAGGAGCGCCGGGAGAGAAAAGCGCGGACAGACACCCTCCTCGAGACCTGTCCGAGCCCACCGTCCTTTGATGATGAACCCCAGGGGGCAGGGCCGCTCGCTGCGGGCGCTCACCACGTTTCTGCAGAGCCAGCCTCCCACGTGCCAGGGGCATGCCTCCAGGGAGGCGAACGCCGCGCCGTCCGCAGGCTCTTCTGAGGCTGGCGTATGGGGCACACGCGTCCGCCAGGAGCCGAACCGCCTCTTGGATGGGTTCAGCCTAAATCGTCGCTCATGGAGGCTGGAGTGAGGGGCGGTTTGGAAAGACCGCGTCGTCCAGGGCGGACCTGAGTTTGCGCGTGGAGGTCTAGGGTGGGGGCTCCTAGAAAGCTTGGGCGGAAACCACCTGGAGCTTTGGCTTCTCATCCTCGTGGCGCCCGGCAGCCAGTGCTGGGTTAGGCTGCCTGGCGGAAGTAGCTTCTCCACCTCCATGGTGTTTTTGTAGCCTGCTTCGCCACAGACGTTGACGGTTCCGCGTCTGTTCCCGTTACCGCCCGGGCACCAGCCTGGCGGCCTGGAGAGGGCGCCAGGCAGCTGGGGAAGGTGCTGCGTGCCCTCCGCGGGGGCCCCGCCTCGCCGCGTCCCCTCCCCCGCGCTGTTCCAAACCTTGGTTAATCGGCATGTGGTGTGTCGCCAGAAATCCGGGGGATGACAAACCCGATTCAATATCAATTAGCTAGAGCAGGAACAGACTTCCCACAGACACCCCAGGACGGAGCTCTACTTGACGGGGCTCTTTTACTCACGAGTTTCCCAAATAATGAAGATCTCGCTCAGGGCCCAGTTGTTTAAAGAAATTAAAAACTGTGGAAATTAGCAGCCGAAATCCACTTGGATGAGCCTGCTATCCCTTTAATACGTCTGTCTGTTCATCTCACTAAGACATCCCAATCCTCCCTCTACAGTGATTTGAATACTTAATATTTGCTGAGATGCTTAAGTTGGATTTGAATAGCGTAATTGAATTTTTCCTGCTGCATTCAGGGGACAGGAAGGCTTGGGAGTCCCTATGGCAAGATATGTGAACGTGCTTATTTTTAGAAGTGATTCTTACTTATTCCTCCATCCGTGAGCCAAGAATTAATAAGCAGTGGGGCTGCCAGGTAGAGGAGACTGTATTCATCAGAATCCCGGCTTTATCTGTCACTCTCCAGGTGAATGGCCTGTGCCTGGGACTCAGCTGGCCTGGTCCGTGTTGGGTTTGGGTTGAGCTGAACTGGTCATAGATGAGATGCCATGTGAAGCCCCTCCTAAACAGGATTGTTGTAAGGTCCTGGCCTTCCTGGACAGCTTAGCGAGAGAGGCAGGTAAATTGGATGGTCCACACCGTCCAGTCAGCACTGGGAGAGAGACATGGTCATGGCGCAGAAGGAAACCTGTATCCCTGGAGTAGTCATAGAAGGCTTACATAGCATCTTAGAAAGGAGCTTGAAACTCTCCAGGAGGGGTGGGCGCGGAGCTCCAGGGAGCGCCAGCAATAGACAGGAAGGTGGGCGGACCTGGCTGTGATGAGTCCTGGAGCAGGTGGGGAGGGGAGGGGAGGGGAGGGGAGGGGTGGGGTGGGGTGGGGTGGGAGGGAGGTTCAAGAGTGAGGGGATATATGCATACCTATGGCTGATTCATGTTGATGTATGGCAGAAAGCAACACAATATTGTAAAGCAATTATCCTCCAATTAAAAATAAATTAAAAAAAAAAAGAAGCCAATGCGAAAAAAAAAGATGTCATCGGTTTAGTGGTTTAGAAAAATCTGCCAAATAGCTGGTGGAAATGGAGCAGGGTAGGGCAAGACTGGTCTTGAGGAGACTAGGTTATTTATAATCATCTAAGAACCAAGGTGGCTCAAAGCCCCCAAAACAGCGGGGACAGCAGATCGGAAAGGGGAGACTCGAGGGGCAGTGCGGGATTTACTGGGTTTGGTGGCTGCATGCGGGGAAGTGAAGGAAAAGGAAAAACAGCTGAAAAGGATGCCTGGGCTGCCGTCCTGGGACCACTCCCAGGGTCAGGAGTGTTTGGGGTGGGGTCCGGAGAGCCAGTGGACTTGGGGCATGTTTGGGCGGAGGTTCTGCCGGTGCGCGTGTCCAGCGGGCTGGCGTGGGGGGGTGGAGACGCAGACGCAGGCTCCATCGCACGTGGTGGCTTGGCTGCGCCCATCTCAGGCAGAGTCTGCAGGGCAAGACGGGTGCAAGCTGAGAAGGAGGCCTGCGGAGTAGAAATACTTAACGACGGGGAGGAAGGAGAGGAAGCCGTGAAGAGAACCACGGAAGCGCTGCCAGTCTGACTGCGATGAGAAGGGCGGGCGCGGCAGGAGACGGGATGGAGGGCGTCTTGTTGGTCTTGCAGGCCGTTGTGTGAAGAGGATGGACCACGCGTACTGAGCAGAGAGAGCCAGGCAGAGGTCAAAGGTCCCAGAGACGGGGTGGGGGGGTTTCCAGGTGAGAGCCATGAGGACGGTGTCACTGTGGGGCATTAGTGACACCTGCAGCCATCAGGAGAGGCTGTGCGTTTCATTTTCTCAGTTTTTAATTGAAGGTGGGCCTGAAGAGCCAGATTCTTTCCTCTCTGTGGCGTGGGGCCAGCCCCCAGCCTGTTTCCTGGGCTCAGGCACCGCAGCAGGAGAGGTGGGGTGGTCTCCTAGGCACCACGGTCAAGCTGAGATGCAGTGAGCGTGTGCTCTTGGGCATCCCACGTGCCTAGCGCATTCTCCTTGGGTTTCCTTGAGGGCCCTTGAGTGTTAAGAGCCCCCCGCCACACGGGGACTCCTTGAATTCGGGTGTTATTTTGGTTATTCTATGCTCTGTCATCCTTAAGAGTTTTGTACAACGAGCAACATGACTCACCCACGTCTCTTCCTCCTGGAGGTTTCTCCTGACCACCTCTGGGTTTGAGCAGCGCCTCTTCGTCTTTCCCACCTTCATGAGGATTATTGCTTTGTCTAAGCTCTCAAAGCTTTTCTTTTCCTCGTTTCTCCTGCCTTTTCGCCTTTGCTTCTTGTCCTTCCTTGGATGAGGAGGGCAGGCTGAGATACCCCTTGTCAAGCACTGGTGTTGTGATAGGAGCCACAGGGTCACCAGCCTCCCTGTGCCTGGCGGTGCCCTCGACCTCCACGTGGCCTCCACCGCCCGGCGCCTCCCTGTTACGGGGGCAGCATCGTCGTAGCTCACACGAGGTTCCAGAGCGGGCCTCCTCAAATAACCCGGCACACTGAAGCACGTGTGCATTGGAAGATACACAAAAAACAAAGTTTTAATTTTCATTCTTTGAAGGACTGATTGGCCCTTGTGCAACAATAATGGTTTACTTGGGATAAACCGTCACTGTTTCATGGAAGGTGCCCACCGCCGCATCACCGTGTCAAGCCACCACTGCGCCTCTCTGCTCAAGCCTTCTGTCCACTCCTTCATCCCATCTGTCTGACCATAGGCCCTCTGACCACCAAGCCAAGCTGATGGTCATGTGTATGCTGTCAGAGAAATAAGAGGAGCCTGGAAGATGGGATCAGGGGCCAGAGTTGGGTTTCAGTTCACGCTTCATCACTTGCTGTGTACCAATGGCCGGTTAACTTCTCAAAGTCTTAAGTTTCTTATATGAGAAATGGGGGAAAGAACAGGATTGTGAGAATTAAATGAACCCCTCAAGTGAAAAGGTAAGCCTGCAGTAAGGTAGCAAATTAGTAAACGAGCAATAAGTGTTAGCCAATAGCAGTCCACGCCGCAGCAGCAAAGTCACTTATAGGGTCCTTGCATCTGCCCAGGAATTCAGAGAAGCAGGGCGGGGATGGGGGGATGTTTGCATTAATATGTAAGGTGGACTGTATGGATTAAACCTGTGATCAATGCATAATTTTAAACAGTTGAATAGAAAAATGGCTGCCTTGGGAACCACGGAGCAGCCCTAAATAGCTGCCTGGAATTTTGTTGTCATTCAAGCCCATTTATCCTTGGCTGCCCATCGGATTTTGCATAGATGTATGTTATTCTTCTGACCATTTGCCTTTTTATTTGTGTTTTAAATGTATGTTTAAAATCTGGGCCGTTTTGCAAAATCCTTTTGGCTTTCTAAATTTCAAATATAATTGGCTTTTGCAATCCATTTTTATTCTTAAGCCTGATTAGAATTAATTTTTTGCACCTATTCTTTTCTCATTTGTGAACTACCTGCCCTGGCTTCTGTAAGCAGTTCTAGTAGCGGTGGAATTTGTATTCTGGGTCACTGAGGCTTCTGCAAGGACACTTAAAAAAATGTCAGAGAAATAGAAGAAATCCTAGTGGAAAAACAAATGGCACAGCCTATTGTGTGCAGCTAATGGAAATCTAATTTAGTTTTATTGCCAGTGGATGTCTCTCAAACGGAACGCTAAGTGAAAGGCAGCCACTTCAAGGCCCCTGGAATCAAGGGTGAGACGAGTGGCTTAGTCCCTGCGTGGTGGTCGCTCGGCTACGTGACCTCAGCCTCCCTGGGTCTTCACCTCTCCAGAGTCCGTCTCCTTATCTGAGACTGGCTTGGCTGCTGTCTCATGCACCTTCCAGCTCCAGTGTTACATTTCCTCTAGAAACAAGAGCTGACTTGTTTACATGTTTGTTTGTTTGTTTTCTCCTGTGCTGTATTATGCTGATGGTATCATGAATCACTGCTTTTCCTTCTTGCAGAATTTTCCAAACTTTAGTCTTTATTGTATGTTAATGAGTATTTTCTTTGTTCTACCTATATATTGCAGACACTGTAGATATTAGTTTTTAAAAAGTAGTAAAATATTAATGTGATTCCAAAAGTCAGAACTGTATGAACAATCTTACTTAAAAAAGGGTCCCTCCTGTCTCTGCCCGCTTCCCACCACCTCCTCTTCACTCCACCGTGTTTCCCAGTTCTTTTCATTCTGCAGCCTGTTCCGTTCCGCTTTCTAGTAGGCAGTCAGTCTCATTTCTATTTCCTCATTCCTATGTTGTTTATTTTTGTTTTATGCGAATGAACAGGTTCATTATATAGATATTATATATATTCACTTATATAGAATACATTTATTTAAATATATTTTGGCCACACCAAGTGGCTTGTGGGATCTGAGTTCCCCAATCAGGGATCAAACCCGGACCCTCAGCAGTGAAAGCACAGAGTCCTAACAACTGGACTGCCAGGGAATTCTCAGATTCATGTATATTGTATTATTTTCTCTTCTTTCTTGCATGAAAAGTACCATAGTAAGATTGCTTTTTTCACATAGTGGGGCTTGAGAATCATTACATATCATTTCAGAGTGGTCATCCTCATATTTTAATTAATATTATGTCTCTTAAGTACTCCACTGTATGGATCAGTCAGTTCAGTGGAACAGTCATTTCAGCCGCTTGGTCGTGTCCGACTCTTTGTGACCCCATGGACTGCAGTGTGCCAGGCCTCCCTGTCCATCATCAACTCCCAGTTGCTCAAACTCACGTCCGTCGAGTAGGTGATGCCATCAAACCATCTCATCCTCTGTCGTCCCCTTCTCCTCCTGCCCTCAATCTTTCCCATCATCAGGGTCTTTTCCAATGAGTCAGTTCTTCCATAAGCTGGCCAAAGTACTGGAGTCCTGTATGAATAGACCATAGTTTATTTAACCTCTCTCTCTTTTTTTTGTGTGGGCCTTTGTTTTCCAGTACTTGGCAAATTTAAATAATGCTATAGTGAAAACCTGGTTATGTATATATTAATTCTGGAGGTGTATTCAGGGTAAATAGCCAGAAGTAGAAGAGCTAGGTCAGGAGATGACTGCAAATGTAGTTTTGTTGGACATTACCAAATTTACCTCCAGAATGGTCCCACCAGTTTTCACTTCCATCAGCAGTGTGTGAGTTCATCTTTTCCCAAGCCTCACCAAAAGACTGTTGTCTTGCTTTTTAATTTCCACCAATGCAATAGTTGAAAAACAATGTGTCATTGTTGTTTTATTTTGCATTCCTCTGTCTGAACATTTTTCTATGAAGTTTTCGGCCATTAAACCAATGAGTTTATTCCACTGGCACTCTGTCTTCTTCCACTTTTGAGTTACACTATTTCTATTTTGTCGTGACATATAGAAAAAAGAGTCATTAATAAGAAATCCCCTATGCTCTCGTATGTTTAAAGCTTTTACTGTGGATTTAGTACTGAAAGCCCAGCGTTGCTGAATATAAAATTCTTGGTCCATGTATTTTTGTTGTTGTTGTTGTTGAGTTGTTTGAATATGTGGCTTCACTGTACCTTGTTTGTATGCTGTTTTGGAAGTTTGATGCTAAGCCAGTGGCTTTGCCTTTCTAAGATGTTTGATCTTTTTGCCTGGAGACCTTGAGGATTTTTTCATCATTGAGGGCTAATACTTCTGCTAGGATATGTCTTTTATGTGGTTCTTCAGGTACCATTTTACCTGGTTCACAGTTATTCTGCTCCACTGTTTTGTCTTTCCTCTTTCACCGACTCCAGTTATATAAATATTATTTCTCCTTTGCCTGTCTTCCATTTCTGCTACCCTCTCTCTGATTCTTCTTTATTTCTTTGTCATTTTCTTGGCTATTTCCTTGTTTTTCTTCAGGTCTTCTCACTAAGTCTTCATTGAATCCATTATTCCTTGTGTCTTGTAAGTTAGAGTTTAGTTCTGAAATGATTTTTTTCCCTTCTTTTTCTTTCTTGATTTCACAATTCTCTGTTTTTTGTTCATGTTTGTTCTAAACATCAAGCAATTATTTATATCACCAAATGCTCGTTTGAGCACATATAGTTTCATTTTCAAGTATCATCTTATACTTTTCTTCTGCTTCTTGGTTTTCTTTTTTTGGGGTAGAGAGCCATCAGTTGAGCTGTTTTGAATGGTTTTTAAATTTTTTAATTCCTTTGTGGTGATTTTCTGTAGTTCTGTAGAATTAATTCTGTTCCTTTTTGTGGGTTTTTGGTTGTATAGACGGCTTTGCAGCTCTCTGGTGCCCTCTTCTGTGAGTGTAGCAAAGTGCAGAATCTTTAGTGGAATTTTTTTTAGAGGGAGGTTTTGTGAAGCCCTAGACTTTCTCTTTTGTTTCTTTTACGCCTCCCTACCTAATGGCCAAAAAAATATCTTTTACTTTCTTTTGCCCCTTTCTCTTCCATTGTAGCCATGCCTCTGGAAAGCCGTAGTTTCAAACTGAGCAAACATTTGACTCCCTTTTCTGTGGGGTCTGATCAGATCCACCAGGACGCTCTCAGGATTTGAACACTCGCTCCTTCTGGTGCTGGCTTTAGGTCACCTGGTTCCTCACTAGTTCCCGTCTTCTCTCCCCCTCCTCACCTTGTGCTCACTTACCTCCGTCTTGAGTCAGTCTCCCTACCAGGCGAAGACCTGTGTTGTTGTTAAGATGGGAGCGCCTTCTTTAGTGGTTAAGCAGCTTCGGACTGATGACGGCTGTGACTAGTGGTTGGTGATTGTGAAGCCAATGTATTTAGTCACTGCAAGGTACCTGGGATTCTGTGCTTCTGCATTATTTTATTTAATTATCATAAAGTCTCTTTTCATCCCCACTTTTTCAACTGTTACCTGAAGCTTAGCTCCTGTATCACTTTTTGGAGTTTGAAAGTCTCTCAGTCGTGTCCAACTCTTTGCGACCCCATGGACTATACATGTCCATAGAATTCTCCAGGCCAGAATACTGGAGTGGGTAGCCATTCCCTTCTCCAGGGGATCTTTCCAACCCAGGGATTTGAACCCAGGTCTCCCATGTTGCAGGCAATTCTTTACCAGCTGAGCTACCAGCAAACCTAAATTTTTTGTGGCTTATTGGACAGTAAATGGGAGAAACATGTTTCCAGCCTTGTCCTGGCCTTTGGGGTCACAGGGCAACAAGTCCAGGGTGCATCCAGCCTCAGAGGGCTTCACAGGACTTCATGCCTAGGCTGTCCTTTCTCACCTGGTCTCAGGTCATGTTGTGAGGGTGGTGAAAACCTGGTTCACTGGTATTTCCAGTAGCACAGAGGGTCATGTGTCTTGTAAGGAAATGGCATGTGAGTAAGTTGGTGCAAAAGGAAAAGAGGCGATCAGCGTGATCAGAATGGTGTCTTTAATTTCCTAAAGACTGTCCATTACATGTGGCACAGGGCCTTGTTCAACGCTGATACCAAATGAATGTCAATTTCAGTATGTTCACTGATGACTTACTGAGTTTCATTTCCACATTGTGGTTTTTGATGTAGACTGGTGAAGATACTGTTTTTATTTATTTGCATTATTCCTCTTGGTTTACAGTTATTTGCTGGCATAAAAGATGGAGAGAACCTGCAGCTTTTTGAACAGAGTTCCCGCTCTGCCCATAAACAAGAGACACATACGCTGGAAGCCACGAAGCTCGTCGAGTTTGACCTTAAGCAAACACTTACCCAGCTTATGACACATATCTTTGGAGATGGTAGGTACTAAATGCCTTTGTCTTTGGGGGCTTAAATATTCAGCAGTTAGCATCTTCCTGAAATCATTAAGCCTACTTGTGTCTAGAGTTTTTGGTCTAAGTTGTAGTTAATGGTTTCGGTCCTTAGTGAGATAGAGCTTATGGGTTTCTTGGTTCATTCCATGTGAGGAGCAGGAGGATATGAAAATGGAATTAGCTGGAGAAAGAAAAATGATTACAGCTTTTGATAAGAATGGTAATGAATTGAGATCAGTCTCACCAATGGAGAGGAAGTGAACAGGCTGATTAATGTCGGAATATTAATATATTATCATTGGTCAGCCTTGATCGATGGGGCAGGATTCTTAAGTGTGTGAGCGAGCCCAGAGGAAGATTTTACATTCTGACGTACTGATTACCAGTGTCAGCAGCACAATACCAACAGTTTTCTGGAGGGAGAACAGTGTTTTTAAGATGTGGATTCTCACTTTAATCACTTGCCCTTCATTCTTTCTCTAAGAAATTTTAGTTTCCCTTTCCCCTCCAACTCTTTTCTGATTTACTTGAGATGGTATTTTTGCTTGTTTGTATAGAGATGTAAAGAAGAGGGGAGATTTTTCCTTAATTGCGACCTACTTTTTAGAAAAGATTCTATTTGTTAATAAATTCATGGTCGTCTGTGCCGGGCCTTTGTTGCTGCGTGGGCTTCCTCGGGTTGCGGTGAGCGCCGGCTCCTCTCTGTTGCCGGGACTTCTCCTGTGTGGGGCCCAGGCTCTCGGGCTCAGGGGCTCAGTAGTTGCAGCTCACGGGCTCAGTTGCTCCCATGGCAGGAGGCATCTTCCCAGATCAGGGATCAAACCCATGTGTCCTACAGAGGCAGGCGGATTCCTTACCGCTGAGCCACCAGGGAAACCCCCTGTGATCTACATTTTAAAAATGTTTAGAAAACAGAAGCCCTGCATGGTTAGGATCCTCTCTTATTCTCATACTCTTGTGAGTTTTTAAAAGAACAAGTTCTTTATCGAAGTGTGATTGACAAAAAGTAAACTATGTATATCTAGAGTGTATAATTAGCTAAGTGTATATACAATAAACAACATATTTACACAGTCTGATAAGTCTCAATGTTTGTGTACACCCGTGAAACCACTGGTAGCATCCAGCTAACCAGTGGGTCCCTCCCCGCATGTCTCCTCCGGCACCGGTAGGCCCTCCTTCTTGCATGTCCTGTGTCTCCTCCCCCGGCAGCCAGGGATCTTTCTGTCCCTGCCGTTCGCTCCTTCCGGATTTATATAGATGAATCCTGTGATGTGTGTTCTCCCCACCCCTCCTGCTGGCATATTCCACTTAGTACGATCATTTGCAGATTGATCCGTGTTGTAGCGTCATGTCAGTAGTTCATTCCTTTTTTCTTGATGAGCGGTGTTCCATTCTGTAGTTTATCTGTTCATCCATTGAGAGACATTTGGGTTGTCTCCAGTTTTTTGCGGTTACAGGTAAATCTCTGCATATTCGTGTACACGTCTTTGTCTGGACCAATGCCTTCATTTCTTTTCGTTAAGTACCCAGGAGTACAATGGCTGCATCTTTTGGCAGCTGAATTTTAACTTTCTAAGAAGCCGCTAAACTGTCCTGTAGTATATGAAAACTCCTTGTGCTCTGAGGTGGCCAGGGGTTTAAATTTTAGCCATTCCAATAGGACAGTAGTGATTTGTCAAATAAACATTTGGCTATATAAATAACTCTTCCAAATAAACAAGGAAAAATCAACCTGTGAGAGAAATGGGTGATCATGAAGGCAACAGATGATGTGGTTATTAATAGAATGACTCTTGAATGTGTGAAGAGATGCTCACTCTGATTAGTAACCAGGAGAAGCAAATGAAAACTACCTGAACTATCCTTTGTCATTCTTCATATGTGAAAAAACTGAAAAATCCAACAGTTGTATGTATTGACATAGATATAAAGAAATAATATATAGTACACAGTCTTGGCCTTATTCAGGTATCTGCAATACTGTCTCCCTGGGGAACTTGACCACTCACTCACTACTCTTACGTGCCTCGTTTTTCCTACCTCTAGATTTCCCTACTTCTGTGTGAACTCAAATATGTGTTTAAAAAGATTCTTATTATGATTTATTAAACCTCTGCTTCCCTGTTATTCCAAGGTTTCTTCGAATATCTTGACTGTTCGTGTACTATTTAAGAACCCACTAATAACCCCATATATTGTTTATATACATATATATATATTTAAAAGTACATCAATTTCATGCTAGTGTGTTTTTCTAGGAGGCAGAGAGCGGTATTACGGAGAAGGTCCAAATCAGGCTTTCAATTGTGTTCATGGGGTTCTACTAAAACAAAAAAGATATGAAGTTAAATATGACAAAATGTGATGATTTGATAAAATTAAATAGTGAGTGTGTAGATGTTTGCTGTTTTCTATTTCTGTCTCTTTGTTTGGACTATTTCGTGTTAAAATGGTATAATGTAACTGTGAGGCAGGTTTCAGAAAGAGATTGCTGATGCAAAAATCTTATTATAGCCAGCTTCTCTTTACTTTCATGATATAAGATAGGAATTGTGATATTTTTAGCAGTAATATAATCCAGTTAACACTGGAATGCTATAGGGAGATGGATTGTGCTATTCAGGGCATTTTCGAGGCAAGTAATGGTAAAAGAATTCTAACATCTCCTTGGATACAAGAAGATACAACCAGTCCATCCTAAAGGAAATTGGCCCTGAATTGCAAGGACTGATGTGAAGCTGAAGCTCCAATACTTTGGTCAGCTGATGCGAAGAACTGACTCACTGGAAAAGACCCTGATTCTGGGAAGGATTGAAGGCGGGAGGAGAAGGGAACAACAGGATGAGATGGTTGGATGGCATCACCGACTCAATGGACATGAGTTTGAGCAAGCTCCGGGAGGTGGTGAAGGACGGGGAAGCCTGGCGTGCTGCATGCAGTGCATGGAGTTGCAGAGTCAGACATGACTGAGCAACTGAACAGTATCGGTTCTAACATTTTAGGGAGACAGCAGTCTGTGTCAAGTCACTTTATAAAGAAACTCAGGATCATCTCAGTTTTTCTGTTGTCACCCTGTGAAGAAAATTGGTTTTAAGCCCTCCTTATTTATGTCTTGCTACACATTTCTATCATCGGATGACCCCCCATTTGTGAGATTTATTGTTGCTGTTTAGTTGCTAAGTTGTGTCTAACTCTTTGCGACCCCTTGGACTGTAGTCCGCCAAGCTCCTCTGTCCATGGGATTTCCCAGCAAAAATATGGGAGTAGGTTGCCATTTCCTTCTCCAGGGGATCTTCCCAGCCCAACCCAGGGACTGGACCTGTGTCTCTGGACTCAGCAGGTGGATTCGGGTTCTCGACCGCTGAGCCACCAAGGAAACCCCTTGTGAGGTGTAGAAGCTGCCCTGCGGTTACACGGGTGACCGAGTGGTTCTGAGTTGGCGGGTAGCTTCCTCTCTCTAACAGCTGGTGTTTGTGTTTCTCATTCTTCTTTATTATTTTTCATTCCTTTGCCCCCCTCCACTTGCTTACTGTCCCGGCCCCTCCACGTGGAAAATTCTCACTTATCCTCTGATGTCACCAGCAGTGAAGTCCTCCTTGGTGTCCTCCAGCCAGGAACCCTGCTGGAGTCTGTGCTGAACTCTGGGGAGCCGCCTCTTCTGCGCTCCTCTGAACCCCCTCGGGTGGGTTTCACTTTGCTGCGAGCGTCGCAGTATTGGGTACATGAGACAGTCCCAGTCTTCGAGCAGCTGAGAGTGTGACATCCTCTCCCGGGGAGGCCCGAGTGTCAAGGGAGCGCACAGGAAAGGTGGCTCCTCTGGATCCGGCCGGGAGAGCTCCCAGTGGGGGTCTGAGCTGCCTTACTCACTGAGAGCGGGCATCGAGCTGGACCATGTGAAGGACTGAAAAGAAGAAAAGTCTCATGGCCGGCTGGAGATGGCCGCATGGAACCAGAAAAATTACATTTAAGTTCTCTTTCCTCCAATTGCTCCGAAATCTTGGTCATTTAGTGCTTTAGGTCCTAGTATTTTTAAAGCTCAAGATAATAAATAGTACAGTTTCCCATGAGAATAAAGTGAGATAACATATGTGAACAGTGCCCTTTAAGAAGATATTAAATGCATGTGTAAATATGAAAAGAAATAAGGAAGGTCAGGCAAATGAAGGCAATCAAAATGGGGCCATACAATCAAAGAACAATAGTTACGTTGACTCGTCTTTGTTTTGCCTAGTAAGATGAGATGTGACTTTATGCCAGACAACAGCACAGCAGTTCAGACTGGCATTGATGGTGCCCTAAAAGTCCTTCTGGGCTCCAGCAAGTCATTAAACAGGCATACACACTGCTAGACCATGTATATGTTATAAAGATGTTCCCAGGGGTCCTGAGGACCCTAACCCTACGTTCCTCTGAACAATAGTCTTGAACTTTCCTTTGTCTCATTATTCTTTACATTTATATGTGAATAGCTTTCAAAACTGAGCATTGAGGTGAAAGTGTCCAGGTAGTTGTTTTCCTTATAAAAGACCATTCCCGCAGTATATGAGTTTTCTCACACACCTCTCATGCCCATGGCCAAGAATTAAGAATCTCAAGTTTTGAAACAGCAATGAAGTTGTAGCATCTCTATTTCAGGAAAACGTTTGCTTTATTTTTAAAATGCTACCAGCTTAGACTTTTAGGTTTTAGATTTCAGGACAGATTAGAGTTACTATTTCATAGATCTTCAAACTTACGTTTTTGTTCATGAGACCAGAGCCAACAGAATAGTGGAGTGGCAGTAAAGTATCCACCTGCCCAGAGAGTATATCTTGTTCCCGGCACTAAAGTCGGTCTGTGAAAGAGCCTTTTCTTTTTCTTTTCTTCCAGCCATGCGATCATCCTTAACCCCATTCACACAGTCGCTAAACACCCCAAAAATCCTCCTGCATGCCTCATCCGCCCAGCCTCGCCCAGCCCCGTGCACCTTTGCGGGGTATCGCTGACGGGGTGTTGGGGCGTTTGTATCATCCGCTAATGTGTTGCTTGGGGGAGGGGAGGTGCCCCCGCCAGGCTCACGCTGTGAACTTGAAGGGTGAGGGGCCGTGTTACAGGCGGCGGGCTGTGTGCCCTCACGGCGCTCAGGTGGGTGAATGTTCACAGCGCCCTGGGACCTGGCTGAAGGCACGTGCCACGCTCTGACTTCACGCGTTTCAGAAGGGGGTCAATGAGTTGTTTTATTTGGGGTAGGGGTGCTAGTTGCTGAGAAACGTTTCAGTAAGCCTTCTGGGTACAAGCCGTCTGGACGACTTTTAGAGCAGTGGTCACCAGTCTTTTTGGTACCGGGGATGGGTTTTGTGGAAGACAGTTTTCCCACAGACTGGGCAGAGGCGGGGGTTGGTTTGGGGATGATTCAAGTGCATCACATCTATTGCACACTTTATTTCTAATCTAATGCCACCACTCATCTGACGGGAGGTACCGATCCTCACCTGGAGGTTGGGGACCCCTGGTTTAGAGTAACAATAGCCGTAGTAGTGACGATGACAGGAAGCGATGGTAGGCAACAGCGTCAGTTGCTGCATTAAGCTCTCACAAGGACTTCCTCTGTTCTGACCTGCATCTGTTACATAGGTGTGACTGTGATCTAGTTTTCAGGTTCAGGAACCCGGACACGGAGCATTGGAGTACCAAGTAACCACATGGCTCCAGAGTAACCTGAGGCCTTGTTTGAGCCTCCTTGGGCTTTCCTGGCGGCTCAGACAGTCAAGAATCTGCTTGCAATGCAGGAGGTCCAAGCTTGATCCCTGGGTTGAGGGGATCCCCCGGAGAAGGGAATAGCTACCCACTCCAGTATTCTTGCCTGGAGAATCCCACAGACAGAGGAGCCTGGTGGGCTACAGTCCATGGGGTCGCAAAGAGTTGGACACGACTGAGTGATTGACACTTTCACTTTGAGTCCCCTGATTTTGACTTCCGAGCCTGTGTTAGATGTTAGCTCTTTTGAAAGGAGAGAAAGAAGTCATTTCAATAATATTTCTGACACTGATGTTTCTAAAAGCCATGATGTTAAAAAAAAAAAGGGGGGGCCGCCTCCTGCGTGTTGCCCCCGACTCTGTGCCTCTGACTCCCCTGTGGCCGCTCCGGATAAAGCCCTGCCCGTGACAGCGTATTCAGGTCCATTTCAGGTACCAACGGTCACCGAGGAGCCTCGGATTCAGCCCTTTAATCAGCTGATGACCAGGAACCGCGTGGGCAGGCCTCAGAGTTATTCAGCAGCTCTTTTTTTATTTGTTTCTATGGCCCGAGTTTTTTACTCTTTTAAATTATTAGTGTTGTATTCCTTTGTTCTTGAAAAGCAAAATTAAAAATTACAACACACTATTTCCTTGTGGCAATTTGTTGTTATTACAGCTGCTTTAGTTTCAGGGTTGTTTTTTTTTCCCCCTACTTGCCAAAGCAGTTGATTATTTTCTGCTAACATTTCAATTGCACCAGCATCCTAAGGCTGTTATAAGAGAGGTTATCCGTTTAGAATTTGAAAGAGAGAAAATAACCTGTAGACAGCTTTTATGCTCATGGAATTCACTGACATTTTTTAACATTGCTAAATTGTTTCCCTCCGTCTTGTACCGTCTGTAGCAGATGGTTTCTTTAAGAGCAGCTCAGGTCAGGTGAAGGATTCCTCACATTTCGGTCTCACTTTTTGTCCTTCAGGGCGTCCAGCCCGTCTCCCTGCTGAAGGCTGACATTTCCCTATAGGAAGCACGGGCCTCCGGGCACGGTTTAGATGAACGCCTCTGAAGGAGAGATGGACTCTGATCCCCTGCTGCTGGCTAGATGCGTTGCTGTGGGCGAGTCATGTGTCTGTTTCTGAGCCGAGCAGGCTTGGCGTTGTCCGTGAGACGCGCTCCCCACTGCCCGTCCTGGGACCCAGCTGTGGGCGAGTCGTGTCTGTCTCAGAGCAGCTGCGGAGGTGGGCAGGCTCCTCGCCCACGGGCACGCTCTTCCCAGGGCCGTCGGCAACCAAAGGCTAGCTGTGGCCGGAACTTGACGGCCCAGCCTTTTGGCCCCCACCCCCCACCCCGTCCCCTCCCCTGCCTCCCCCACCTCGCCCCACCCTTCTGCTTCCCCGCCCCGCTCCCCAGTTCTCAGGGGCTGCACGCCGGCCCCAGGCCCCGAGCCCTCCAGACCTTCAGTCCAGCAGAGGTTTGGGGGCCGTCAGATGCACTCACAGCCCTGATGGGGACGCGGCCGGTCTCGCCCCCGGGGCTCGGCTTGCTGCAAGCTCCTCAGAGCCGCAGCCCCAGGCTCTGCTGGGTGGCGGTTTCAGTCCCCCTCTCACGCCAGCAGGGAGCCCCTGCCGTGCCAGCGTCTGACCGCAGGCCTCTGGCCTCGCTGGGATCCCAAGCCAGCAGCGCGTGTTCCTGCAGGTGGCGAGCTGGCGTCTCTCCCGGATTGCGGAGCCCGAGCCCAGCAGCGCGGAGCTTTGCCCCCTCTGCCCCCTTGCTTTTCGGGCCTGTTTCTGGCCGGGGGAAGTATTCCTCTTGTCTTTGATCACAGCCTGGCCTTTGCGGTTTTCTCTATCATGCCTGTCGTGGTGCGTCGGGAGCAGGGGGCCGGCAGTGCGCTCTTGGCTGGGGGCGCTTGGCTTGGAAGCCGAGGGGGGTCCGTCTCCACGGTCTGCCCAGGGGAGGGCAGCGGAGGGCTGTGCACCCCCCGTCTGGAGCAGAATTCTCATCTCGGCGTTTTCTGATTGTAAACGTCGAGGTGTGTAAGCCGGCCCGGCTCCTGCATCTGTGGGAGCAGGGGTGATGAATGTGCTGTGTTCATGGCTGCCTGTCCTCAGCGTAAAGGCTGAATTGAAGGAGGCCTGTGAACCATCTCGTGTAGCACCACAGTAAATAAGCAATGGACGTCAATGACCTCAGCGTGCCCTTTAGGAATGTTTCTTTTTCTTCATATTTTTATGAAAACCCGAGAGAGAGTTTAGATCACGGTCTGGTTTGCAATGACATGCCTGTCGAAAATCACCCATTGAGTATTTGTTTTTTACGCACTTACCCTAATAAATTGTTACCGGAACTCTGCGAGATGAATGTTGTTCTTATTTTGACCAATACCGAGGCAGGGAGAACTTAGGGAACTTGCCTGAGGCCCCTCGGCTTGCGGTGGTGGAGCTGGATTCGGTCACGCGTTTGTGGTCGCTCTCTCTGCGCACGGGGGACCCACCCACGTCTCTGGGGCCAGGCATGGAGGGTGGGGCGTGGGCCTCCGTGCCTCTGTGTAAGAGAAGCGTGGTGTGGGATCACGTGTGGTGTTTCTGTGTAAGAAAGGAGGGAAATGAGAGGTGCATGCCTGTGTTTGCTCACGTCTGTTAATGAAAAGGAAACCCTGGAAGTTTACTCAGGGATTCAACGGGCAGAGGAGCCAGGAACCGGTATGCCAGTGAGACTTGTAAACATGCCCTGTTTTTATTTCAGTTTGATTGATGTGACTGACACGGAACGTTGTTTTAGTATATGATGTAATGATTGTATATAGGTATATATTAAGGATCGCCACGGTAAGTTTACTTAACACCGGTCACCTGACGAACTTCGGATTTTTTCACTCATGGCCTGTTTATACAGGGAAATGTATTGTTTTCACAGTGTTTCAATTTTGAACCCTGTGAATATATTATTTACTAAAAAATTTTTTTTAAGAAAGAGCAGAGAGCTCTGCTCTCTAATAAGAGCAGAGTAGTATTGGGAAATGTGAGAAAAGGCCTGTTCACCGCTTCATACGGATTCAGTTTAAAGGGCCGTGGGGGTGATTTAGATGTCGTTTGCTTTTATAGAAACTAGCAGAATGACCTGCTTTCCCGTGCGTGCATGCTAAGTCACTTCAGTCGTGTCCGACTGTTTGCAGCTCTGTGGACTGTATAGGCCACCAGGCTCCTCTGTCCATGGGATTCTCCAGGCAAGAATACCGGAGTGGGTTGCCATTCCCTTCTCCAGGGCAATCTTCCCGACCCAGGGATCAAACTTGCATCTCATGCATGTCTTGTGTCTCCTGCATTGGCAGGCGGGTTCTTCACCGCTAGCCCACCTGAGAAGCCCCCTTTCCTGTGACCGTGACCTAATTCTCTCCTCTGCCAGGTGGCCGCAGGGTTGACAGGTGACCGATTGGGTTTCAGAGGGCCCTGGAACTACACAGAGTGTTTCTCATGTTGGGAAAGACGTGTTCAGTTTTTCTCAAGTTTTAAGATTTATTGCCTCCCCCTAAAGTGTTGCAGATTTATTTATTTGCTATTTATTTGACTCAGAAAGTAGTCTTTTGGTGTCATCAGCTACTCTGTCCTTAGCAGATTTGGTCACGGAAAAGGCGAGACTGCCTGTAACGCTGGGTGTCTGTTTTTCTCCGGCGTCTTTGCAGGACTGGACGTCAGATGGGTGGACTGCTACTTCCCCTTCACTCACCCCTCCTTCGAGATGGAGATCAACTTCCACGGGGAATGGCTGGAGGTTCTGGGCTGCGGGGTGATGGAGCAGCAGCTGGTAAACTCAGGTACGGGAGGACCCAGCGTGTGGGCACAGGCTCTCCTGGGGGGCCCTGTTCCCAGGGAGCCCCACGCGCGTGCTGTCTGCGTCCGCATCTGCACCCCCCTGCAGGGCTCGCCGCCCGGCCTCTGTGCTGGCTTCGCCCTCCGGACTTTGCGCTGTGCTCTGGGAGAGCACCATCTCTCTCGCCTAATTTTGCAGTGGCTTCTTGGTCTTGGAACTCTTCCTCGTCAGCTCCGGGTGTTGGGTTTGCACTGACGATGTTGTGTTTGTTGGTCGGCTGCTTTGGAATCGCCCACAAGCCTTTGAGGCGTGTCCCACGAGAGCTGCCTGTCTTCCAGACTATTTGGGAACAAAGCCAGCCTGTCGTCCCTTTTTTTGTTCCCACTGCGTTTGGAACTGTGCCCCCGGCTCAGCAGATGTTCCGTAAGTGCTGAGAACACAGTGTAAGACGTGGAGGCCTGTAGTGTCTGCTGGTTTGTCCTCGACCCTCACTGTTGGCTGGACCACCCGATGCGGGGGGAGTGGAAAATGGGGGGCACTGATGAAATTCTCCCTGGACTATAGGAACTTGAGAACGATCTTTCCAGCTCTTTGTAGGACCATTGTTTCATGAAAATGATTATTTATAGGAATTCTCCAGGGGTCCAATGGTTAGGACTCTTTGCTCTCACTGCCAAGAGCCTCGGGTCAGGGAACTAGGATCTCACAAGCCACAAGGTCCCCCCTCCCCCTCCAAAATAAAAATTATTTCTAAACTTAATTTCAGAGCTGTGAATTATTTTTTTTTTAAGTCACGGTCAGAATTTAAGTTTAAAAGTACTTTATCACGTTGTGAGTCCTCCAGGGGAAGCTGGCTAAGATTGGGCATCAGGGTAGGAGGGTCCCCGTGTGAGCAGGAGGAGGAGGAGGAGGGGGGCTGATGCTGATGGTCTCCACCGCCCGCCAGACCCCCTCCCCATGTAGAAGGACATGCCCTCTGTGGCCGGGGAGTGAGGCGGCTCTGGATCAGGCTGGTCACGGGCCTCCTGCGGCAGCAGACCGGAGGGGAGCGGTCCCTCTTGGGGACTCAGAGCTGAGCATGGACCCTGGGTTAAGGTCCAGGGGTGAGAGAATGAGGGTGGAGGGAGACAGGAGGCGGGGAGTCGGCGCTGCCTGGCCTGGGCCGTGGGGCCCGCCCTGGGCTCAGAGCCAGCCAGCTCCGGGGTTCCTCTCCACTCAGCCCAGCAAGGCTCACGGGAGAGCCCAGCTCGGGGCCACACGCTTCTTGGACGGTTCTCCAACGTTTGAAGGTCATTCATGGAGAAGAGGGCGCAGAGAGGTGGCAGAGGAGGGCCTGTGGGTGAACTCGGGGAGGCGGGGACGAGTGTCTGCGGCGGCAGGAGTGCTGTCCGGACCGCTGTGTCTTCGTCAGCACCTTGTCTAACCCCGCCAGTCTCCGTCTGTCAGAGTTAAAATGAGCGCAGAGACGCCGCCCTCCAAGTTTCTTTCTGATGGTTCGAGGAGGCGAGCTGAGCACAGGCTCTGGCCCGTAGCCAGTAAAGGTGCATCTCTGACATTATTAAACAGGTTTTGTTGTTTTGTTTTTCCAAATGGTGAGAGCCACTTATTATCAGAGAGCCCCCTTAGTTGGAAATGTTTAAACAGAGGCTGTCCATCGTGGCATAGAGACAGCTTCTGGTCAGGTAGAACTCGATTTCCTCCGTGACCTTAGTATCCGTGATGCTAGATGGAGTGAATAACTTTAGAGGGAGGAAGATTGAGGGCGGTAAGAAAGACGAGAATCAAAGATACGCGTCTCAATAGGAAGCACAGAACACTGGGAGCAGACGTGTGAGCCGTGATCTCTCCTTGAGCAGGAACTCACTTCAAAAAACAGACAGGTGCCTTTGCTTTGCTTTGTCTTTTAGACAAAAGACTTGCTGGACCCTCGGCTTCCTCCCAGGGCACCTGGTGTCCGGGGCCAGCGCTCAGAACGCCAGTCAGGGAGGGTCAGTTTCGAGTCGGCTGCCACTTCCTGAGTCAGCCGTCTCTTCCTCGTGAGTGGCCAGTGTCCTTCATAGGTTCTTAGGAGGTTTATTCACACAGTAATTGGCTGAATATAGTCCCTGAAACAGGTTCCCAAGTCATTACTGTACATCAATGGCGCTGCTTTTCTGCAATTAGATCAGCCCTGTCGGGTAATCCTTGGAGGACACGGCGAAGTAGAAAAAGAAAAGAAAAAGAAGAAGACCCCTGAGATGCGCGTGTGTCTGATAGAGGCACAGGGTGGTGGAAGGTGCTTCCGGTTGTTGGGAAATGTACACATAAAATTTAAATACCTTGTGAGAGAGAGAGAGACTAAAGAAGAGGAAGAAGAGGTGCTTTCATAAAAGAAATTCCGTGTGGGCTTTTCTGTTTGAACTTGAAGCTGTCACGCCAGAGTTCTGCTCCGCGCTGTCAGACTGGTATCTGTTTTGATGTCTGTAGTCATAATCCTTAAACTGCGTGCCAGGCGGTCACTAACCGCAGACGGCATGTGCACGAACCGCCAGCTTTATTTTCTGAGTTCCTGTGGCGCAGCAGAGGGCTGGCTGGCTCTGGTCACATTGCCTCCCCTCACTTGGCCATTCTTATTGCGTTTCCTCCTGCATTTCCCACCGCCAGCCCCCCTCCCCCCTGCCCCCGCACCCCACTGACTTTTAAAAATAGAAGTTCCAAGTGATGTTAAAGTCAGTCATTATAGTCTCCATCTTCATGGTTCTTAGAGTTGTTCAGTCGCTAAACCTTGTCTGACTCTTTGCGCCCCATGGACTGTAGCACGCTAGGCCTCCTTGTCCTTCATTATCTCCTGGAGCTTGCTCAAACCCATGTCCATCGAGTCAGTGATGCCATCCAACCATCTCATCCTCTGTCGTCCCCTTCTCCTCCTGCCTTCAATCTTTCCCAGCATCAGGGTCTTTTCCAATGAATCAGCTCTTCGCATCAGGTGGCCAAAGTATTGGAGCTTCAGCTTCAGCATCAGTCCTTCCAATTTATATTCAGGGTTGATTTCCTTTAGGATGGACGGGTTTGATCTCCTTGCAGTCCAGGGGACTCTCAAGAGTCTTCTCCAGCCCCACAGTTCAACAGCATCAATTCTTCAGCGCTTGGCCTTCTTTATGGTCCAACTTTTGTATCCGTACATGACTACTAGGAAGACCACAGCTTTGACTACACAGAGCTTTGTTTGCAAAGTGATGTCTCTGCTTTTTAATACGCTGTCCAGGTTGGTCATAGCTTTCCTTGAGGTGCTGCTTAATGCTGAGATACGTGGTGACCGAAGAGGTTGACGGCGCAGTGACATGAGCAGGTGTCGGCTGAGCCCCGACTGTGCGCCAGCAGCTCACGAAGTGCCCTGGAGGCTTGCTTCCGTTTGACCTTGCCAGCAAAGCTCTGGGTGGGTGCTGTCACTCTCCCTCTTCTGGAGCCTCCGAAAGGTGATCAGGCTTGAACGGCTGGCAGCACCCCTTGCCCAGATCTTTCGGACAACAGTCAGTTACTATATCTGCTACCTGAGTGGCAAATTGTATGATTTTGAAGTGGCTAGAAGTCCTTCCAAGTAAATGATTCTGCTGCACATGGAATGAAGAGCTGGAACCAACGGAAACAACAGCAAACAAAGCTGTTTGTTCTGTGGTTATTTATCACCCTTGCCGTGGGGCCCTGCCTCCATGTGGGTTCTCTCTGTGAACAAGTGCATTTAATTAAATGCAAAAGATTAGATCGCTAATTTGAACAGGCAGTGAAAACACTTTATGACACATTTAAGTTGACTGTGGCGTATGTGTGTTTTTGCGCACAGAACAAGATAAGGCTCTTCCGGAAAGCTGAGAGAATTTTATTTCTCCTCTCTTAAGTTACGGCGCCTTTAGCTTTGCTCTCCAGCCGCTGAGATCTGGTAATTGTGATGTGGGCGGCGACTGCTGTCCTGAGGACTTGATTGTTTTTCCCTTGAGGAGATGTTTTGAAGACAGCAGTGAGTCATGTCTCCAAATTCTACACACTTATCTCCCTTTGGGCTGACTCAGGCCGCCGTCTTTCCAGGTACTATACGGATCAGGAAGACAGGAAACATCACTGGGTGACCGTGGGTTGTCATCATGCCTGGAAGGAACTTAACGTTTATTGAAAAATTTAGAAGATTGTACACAGGCCAAGGAGGAGAAAAGGCTCCATCCTGGGAAATAACTTTTTAGAAAACGGAACCACTTTCTTTACCTCTTCATTAAAATTTAAAACTTGACTCTTTGGGGAAAAAAACCTTATAAATATGCACATGAACGGTTTCTAGTTTTAAACAATCATTCTTTTGTTCATTTGTTTGTCAAATGTCTCTTGAATTACTTCTAAGGCTGTAGAAAAGCAAAAAAAGCATCGTCCTGGCCGTTGAAAACAACACAGCATGCCCAGACATAAACATAATTAGTTAGAGTGCCACGTGGCACGTGTCTGTAACAGAGGTGCAGTGGGCGGAGCTGGGGAAGACGGGGCCAAGCCCTCGTCCTGGTTACACGCAGGGTAGAAGGTGGCATCCACTCACTTTGGGCTGCTCTGCAGTGTGGTGTGAGCATCCCAGCGTAAGGAAGCTTCCTGCTCACAGGGGGTCATGTCCTTGATCTTTGCCTGGACATGCAGGTGACACAGCTGATGCTTCTGTCGCTGTCTAGGTGAGACCCTGTTTTCCGTCTGTCCGTCTCCCTGGCGACAGCCTCTAAGCTCCTGCACACGGCTGTATCGCGCAGTGTCACTGATCTAAGCTGGAGAGCTCCCAGGTGGCGCAGATGGAGACCATCCGGGCCCGTGTCGGACGCGAGCGGACGTGCCGCCGTGTCTCCTGCATCGGCCCGCGGATTCTCAACCACTGGACCACCAGGGAAGTCCGATGTCTGCACTGTTTTGATCCCTTTGGCGTTGTAGTAACTTTGGAAATCGGGACGTGTGAGTCCGACTTTGTTCTTCCTCTGTTCATTCTTTACTCTTTGCCGTGACGTGCTCAAGTCTCCGTAATTAAAAAATAATTTTTTCCTTAAAGTCATCCTTTACTGAAAGACTTCCTTCTGATACTTTATCTGCCCCGCTCTCATCTCTGTCTCTCTGTCTGCTAGTCCTTTGCTGTATCAGCCAGTCCAGGGTCCGTCACTCAGCTGAAGAGTTGGGACACCATACAGGTGGGAGCCCCCGTGTGTCCCCTCCCTGTTAGCACTTCCCCCGCCCCATGAGCATTCACTGTTCTGAATTTTGTGTTGTTCCCTTGATTTTCTACGCATTTTGTAAACAAGTGAACTTTCCCCGGCTTTTGCGCTTTAACATGTGGAATCACGCTGCCTGTCCTTTCCTGCAGCTCTCCAGGAGGACTGTAGCTCTCCACGCGGTGCTGTGAGGCTCATCTCTGTTGTCCTCTGTGGAGTTTCAGCTCCTTCGTCGCTGCTCAAGTTCTAGTGGGTGAATGTGCCATAGTTTAGTCATCCGTTCTTTAAGGGACATTTGACTGTTTACAATATTTGTTTTTTGCTGCTTCAGATGCTACTTGTGCGCGTTTTTTGTACATCTTACATGTGTAGGACTAAGAGTTTCTTAGAGCGATGTTTTAGTTAGCTGTGGAATTGCTGAGTCAGCACTTCTGAACCTCTCGTGTGCGTGCCGAGTCGCTCCAGCAGTGCCCTACTCTCTGCAACCCCATGGACTGTAGGCTGCCAGACTCTTCTGTCCATGGGACTCTCCAGACAGGAATCCTGGAGTGGGTGGCTGTGTCCTCCTTCTGGGGATCTTCTGGGCCCAGGAGTTGAACCTGCGTCTCCCTGCAGCTCCTACGTCGCGGGCACTTTCTTCACCGCTCAGCCACCAGGAAAGCCCTCAGTGCCTTAGCTTTGCCGGTGTCTCCAGGTGGTTTGCAGAGGAGTCGGGCCGATTTCCACAGACGTTCCCTTTGGTCCACGGCCTCTCTCGCATCTGACTTCGTTCAGCTTATTTGGCCAGGCTGGTGAGTTCAGAATAGTCTCTCACTGTGGTCTCATTTACATACAACTGCCATTGATGTGGATCACATTTTAATATATTTATTTGACACACACAGTTTTCCTTTTGCTCATTTTGGGTGGGGCTTATTTTTCTCTTTGTTTTTAATTGATTGGTAGGAATTCATTTATTTTGAAGGCTAATTATTTGTCACTTTTATACATTACAAAATTATGTTCTCTAGGTTGTGGCTTTTCTTTCTTTCTTTAAGTTGCTCTCTCATAAATGGAATATCTGTAGTTTTTACCTGAGTAGCTTTAGGTTTCTTTCTATAACATCATTCTCCCAAAAAGTCACTTCGTCAGGGAATGTGAGTGGGTGTGAGCTGACAGGTTCTGTAAAGATAACCCCTCTGCTTGTCATGCTTGATGCCAGTGGTTTAAGTCTCTGATATTATAGCTGTATCATTCATAGTTTCCACGTGGGGGTTCTGAATACTGAGTGACATTCAAGCGTCTTCCTTCTCTCTCCTAATGCTGCCAGGCTTGGTCCCGCCCTCTGTGACAGTTCTGGCATTTGGAAGGCAGATTCTGGGACACCTTGTTTGACTAGGAGACACAGCTCGGAGCTTGCTTGAGCACCCCAGTTATACCGTTTGCACAGAATTTGATTTCTTTCCTTGTATGTTTTGCAGTTCTTCCTGATCCTGCTTAGAATCCATGCCATCGCTTCCAATATTTCTACTATTGTAACAAAAGCAAATATTTTGGTAGCTTGATTCAAGCTGTAGTTCGTATATATGTTTCTGATGTTTTTGCAGCTGTAGTGTATGTTACATACCATCTGTGGCATCATTTCTATCCATAGGAGACTTCTGGAAAGCAGAGATTCTGCCCTGTGTCTTATTTTCATCATCTAAGGTCTTGGATATTTAGCAGATATAAAGCAGTTGTCCTACCATCAATGCCGACTTAATTTTCTATTTTCAACCATTTCGAGGCCGTGCCATGTACTGTGCTAGAAATCTTGGGCCAGGCCTGAGGGTCTCAGTTTCTTCATCTGTAAAATAAGGGTCTTAGATGATATAACCTCCAGATTTCCTTTCAGCTCTTGGATCCCATTATTTGGTTTCCTAAACAAGCCAGCTGGCTTCCCTAGTGGCTCAGTTGGTAAAGAATCTGCCTGCAATGTGGGAGACCCAGATTCGATCCCTGGGACGGGAAGATCCCCTGGAGGAGGAAATGGCAACCCACTCCAGTACTCTTGCCTGGAGAATCTCATGGACAGAGGAGCCGGGCAGGCTACAGTCGATGGGATTGCAAAGAGTCAGACACGACTGTGTGACTCACTTTAATAACTTTGACCCTGAAACAAGCCTGAGATGTGTGGTATTAATACAGCGCACAGGGCAATGTGTTTTGTTTTAAAACACCACGTGGAAAACTGCACTGAAGGACTGATGATTTCAAACTGTGGTGTTGGAGAAGCCTCTTGAGAGTCCCTTGGACAGCAAGGAGATCAAACCAGACCATTTAAAGGAAATCATCCCTGAATATTCACTAGAAGGACTGATGCTGAACTTGAAGCTTCAATATTTTGGCTACCTGATGCCAAGAGCCGACTCATTGGAAAAGACCCTGATGCTGGGAAAGATTGAAGGCAAAAGGAGAAGGAGGTGACAGAGGATGAAATGGTTAGATGGCATCACCCACTCAATGAACGTGAGTTTGAGCAGACTCCGGGAGATAATGCAGGATAGGGAAGCCTGGTGCACTGCGGTCCGTGGGGTCGCAGATTCGGACAGAACTTAGTGACTAAACAACAAGAATTGAAAACTGCATAGCACTGGCTTTTGGTATCTCTGGTTGGTTAATCAGGTCTCTTCCCCAAACCCCTTAAAGAAACTCTAAGACTGTCAAAAAAATTTTAAGAAGGATGCTCATCTAATTGAATTTTATTTAAACTATTTATGAGCCCCTTGCTTCCTAGAGTCGCTGCGGCTTTGCATGCAGGCAGTGATGTGCTGCTACTCGACGGCGCAGTTTTATTTTCTCCCCTACAAAGAGGCAATTTGGAAGTTTAGGAATTATTTATGGCACCGTGGGGATAAACACAATCTGCTACGTTATTTTTTTCAAGATTCGTTTCTGCATTTTAGGCTGGAAGCAGTGTCTTCATGCAGCAGCCGTACCGTCATGCCCGTGGATAAAAGGAAGTGACATCATTAGGCAAAATAGGTTCTCAAATTGTGTTTTTAATGGACGTAATTCAGGAGTTGGCCAAGTGTAGCATCTCTCAGATCGTGTGACTTAGGATGCTCATCTTATTAGGGGTTTCATAGGAAAAAGGGGGAAAAGGACATGGCAACCCACTCCAGTCCTCTAACCGGGAAACTCCATGGGCGGAGGAGTCTGGCCGGCTACAGTCCATGGATGTGCAAAGAGCTGGACACGACGGAGCGGCTGAACAACAAAACACAGGAAAAAGAAGACTCGATACCCAGTGAAGTGTGGGACGGAGTGAGCTGGAAAAGCCGTGTGTCCAGTGGAGAGTGTCTCTGAGCTGGGCGAGTGAGCAGAGCCCAGGCCTACGGGACCCAGAATCCTGCCAGGAGAAGGTCCCTTCTGTCAGGCGCGTCCCCAGGACACCTGGAGCGATGCTTGTCCATCGGCTGCTGGGTTGACCGTGAACCAGGAGGCCTGTAGCAGTGTAGTTTGGGGCAGTAATGACAAAGCACAGTAACATAATGCTTCTTCAGCTTTACCTTGAGGGGTGCCTTCAATGTGAAGGGAAGCAGCCAATATCAACATTCATAATTTAGCACGTTCATTTGGTATTTCAGGCTATTTGTCTACAGAGTCCTAGAAATGGAGGGTTTGTGGGTTTTGAAGGCATTAGGAGGGGAAAGCTCTCAAAACCCATTATTGGATGCTTCCAGGTCTTAGATCAGCCTGTCCCTTCTCTGTCTGCTCCTTCAACACACGTTTGTGAAGTATCGGCCTGGCAGGCACCACGCAAGGGGCCGCAGACACAGGGGTTTCCGCCTCCGAGGGGCGCCCTGTCCAGTGGTGGGGATGGAGCTGTGTGGCAGGTCGCGAGCTGTGTCCCTGGGGCTGTGATGACAGTCAGAGGAGGGGAGGTTCCTCGAGAGACAGGCAAGGCTTCCCCAGGGCCGTGACACCGGCCCTGAGCCGGGAAGGGGAGCAGGCTCCGTGATCGCGCAGGGAGGAGGGGATCTTCCCGGGCAAAGAGCCGGGCCTGTGCAGGACACGCAGGGTGGGCGGCCGCACTGCAGGTTCTGTAGAGACAGATGAGCGCGGAGCGCTGGGAGAACCTGGGCCGGGGTCACGTGGAGGCCGAGGTCCGCCCTGGAAGGGCACAGAGGGCAAGACAAGGACCTTCCACCTCACCTTGGGGGAGCACGTGATTGAAAGATTGAATTGCTGTTGAGAGTGAGTCCAAGAAATGCAGCTTCAGCGGCAGGAGACGGGTGCACAGTCTGGAGGGTGTGTGACAGCGCCGGGGGAGGGAGGGGCCCTTCCTCCAGGCAGCGGGTCTGGGGGTCCCCTCCGGGTCCGCGCGCCCAGGGCCCGACCTTGGTGTGCTGCAGAGGCACCCTCTCGGGGGCAGGGTCCTGCGTGCAGCTTTCCCGGGCTTCGTCGACACCCAGACCTCCGGGGTGCTCACCAGTGTCCCCCCCAGAGCACCGCAGGGGTTCCAGGGCTCACTCTCGCCCCCACCTCCCCCGCTTTGGTACCTTCGGTTACCGTAGTAACCAGCATAGCTCCTCTCTGCATCTTGGAGGCTTGAAGAGGAGGCAGATCTCCTCGGAGGTTAAAGAGCTGACATCTTACTCCTGTTTCAGAGAGAGCTCTTCTGGATGCTGTCAGCCGCCAGCCCTACGGAGCCTGGATTCCCTCCGAGAGGACACGCACGCGCTGGGGGCTCCAGGCAGCGGCTCAGGCTCTCCTTGGCGGGCCTCCCCGGGTCCTCCCTGCGCCCAGGGCTGTCTGCTTCCCGACGAGGAGCGGCATGACCGCGTGCAGGAGGGGGTCCGTGGGGTCCTGGGGTACAGAGACCTGCACCTCCGAGGCCAGACCTGAAGGGGTCCTTGGGCTCGTCCTTTCTCCAGGTCTGTGGCCCTGTCACTGGTTCGCGCTGTCAGGGCCTGTCCTCCTTGGCCGTGGCTGGTGATTTCCGTGCCGGTCGTGGAGGGGCCTGGGCGGGAGCATCTCGTTGGTTGCATGTCCCTCCTGGGTCCTGTCTTGGTGGTGCTGGAAGGGTAGCATGGGGAGGACCCGGGGGAGCAGAAAAGAATCCTTCCTTCTGGGGCCTCCTGGCTGCAGCCAACTCTTCCCTGGAACACTATGGGGAGGGTGTACGTGTCCCTGCAGAAAATACCGGGAGCTTCAGGCCAGACAGAGGGGCCTTCACTGACAAATCCATTCATCCCTTACCACCCCTGAGTCCCAGGACCTGAGTTAGAAGATGAGAATACCAGCATGCACCACACTGGTCTGGGACGGAGAACAGATGAGTCCGTGGGTGTAACCTGCTCAGCCCGGTGTCTTGGGCTCAGTTGCTCAGTCACGTCCGACTCTTTGCGACCCATGGACTGTAGTCCCCCAGGCTCCTCTGTCCATGGGATTCTCCAGGCAAGAACGCTGGAGTAGGTAGTCATTCCCTCCTCCAGGGGATCTTCCTGACCCAGGGATTGAACCTGTGTCTCCTGCACTGGCAGGCAGATTCTTTACCCACTGAGCCGCCTGGGAAGCCCCAGCTGCGTGTCTGGTGTTCAGTAAATGATCAAAAAGTGTTAGATTGTTTCTTCTCTTACCTTAAGCCTTTCATCGTTCAGAGAGTAGTTAAGTTGGAAATGATTCTAGGCGTCATTCACTCCATGCAGCTCCTGAAGTTGCCCGTTGGCATCTGTAGCCGCTTGTGTTAAGGGCGGTTTCTTTTTGGGGCGGGTGCAGAGGAAGACACCAGATGCTCCCAGGCCTCCGTGACTTGGCAAGGTTAGGGACCACTGGTGTCATCTGGTCCCCTGCCCTTGCCCAGGAGGGCTGAGGCTCATGTGATGAGGCGGTTTGAGGAGTGTGCGGTAGAGAACCAGACGCAGGTCTGCCTGAGGGTCCGGACCCATTCATGACTAATAACACTGTCGCCCTGAGGACCTTATTCAGACAAGCAAAATTCATTAGGTGAAGGTGCTTGTTCCCCAGGTGGGCAAAGCATTCATCACTAGTTTTTTGAGGAAAGGGTGAGGGAGGCAGGGAGCACCTATTGGGAAGCTAGATGCTTGGCAAGTGTAAATGGATAAGACAGCGCCCCTGGCTTCGAAGAGTGAGCGGTCTAATGAGGGGTCCAGTCCCAAGCAGACCCTGAACCAGGAGGGTCATCAGGCCGGGGACGGGGGGTTGGCATCCAGGGCTGTCGGGGGTTCCGTACCCCGCAGAGCTGCCGTCTGACCTTGATGCTAAAGGCTGCCCAGGACTCTGCCAGGACATTGACAGGTCAGGCCTTCTTGCAGAGGGTGGCAGGGCACGGGGCTTCTGAAGGGGGGGATCTCTGAGGACAGCCCTGCAGTGTGACTGGGGGGAAGGTGTGGGTGGTGGGTCCAGAGGGGTCCGGGGGCTATGGCCTTGCCTTACGGGTTAGGGAGCGTGTGCTTCAGGCTGGGGTCACTCGGCCAGGGGACGTCCTCGGGGGGTGAGGGGAAGACGAGCAGGAGACAACCGTCCATCTACGACGTGAGCTTATTTCCAGGTCGCTTCCCCGCTTGTGTGTGCCTCTGTGTGTAGCCTCCCTTCTGCTGACTTCACTTTTTTTTTTCCTTTTTCTATTTGGATCCTTCTAGTTTCTTTTTGGTTTTTTTCTGGCCACACCTTGAGGCTTGTGGGATCTTAGTTCCCTGAGCAGGGATTGAACCCGGGCCCCGGGCAGTGGAAGCGCTGAGTCCCCACACTGGACCAGCAGGGGATTCCCAGGTTCTCCCAGTGTTTAATGCAGATGCAAATAGATGTTCTTTTTCTTTTGTGCTTAATAAAGGTGGCGTACTATACTATATTTTTTACATCTTTTTTTTCCCCATGTCAGTAACCTTCTGGAGGTCTCTGTATGTTGGAGAGTCTGTCTCCACCACGTGTGGAGCCATACTGTGTTTATCCAGTGCTCCCAGCGCTAAGCTGAAGGCTTTCTGTGTTGTTTCTGAGCTTGCCGTCCATGGCGGTGTTTCAGTGAATCCCCGTGTCGCATTCCGTGCGCCAGTCTCTCTGCGGGATCCGTCTCTAGAAGCGGATGTGGGGCTCCTCTGGGGGTCCAGGGGTTTCCAGGGTGGACTTGGACTTGTTCGAGCCGTCACTCCACGGGTCTCCTCGGGCCGCCTCTCCTACTGTTTCTGTGCTTTTCTGAAAAGCTCCCAGGGATTCTCTGCGAAGGTGGTCGGGACACTCCCCTCACTTTGCCCGCCGCAGCTCCCCTTCAGGAGGGCCTTGGGACGAGCTTTGCTCCCTGACAGTCACATCGTATTTTCAGTTTGATTGGAGGTGCCATCAGAACTTTCTGGGTCATGCTGTTCCTAGATCTGCGTTCAGAGTTTACTTTCATTCTGAGCTTTTTGTCTATTTCCTAGAAAAGTTACTCTTGGATTAATTTACATATAAAAGTCCTGTGTTTTCATCTTGTTTTTATCCTGCCACTTCAGGTATGGTGAAATAAATGAAAATGTCTTCAGACGTTGACTGCTAAGGCTTTATTACCAGAGGCAGCCTCATTATGTTTGTGGAAATCCGGTGTGCTTTGAAGGAATTAATCTAGCCCACTCGCAATCTGTATGTGTTTACATAGAATGAACAAACATTACATTGCGTTTCATGAAAATTCAATTATTCCTGTCTCCGCAAAACACGCCCTGCTTCGTATTTAATCCTCAAGGAAGTCAGTGTGATGGTTCTTGAACTGTCATGAGAATTGGGGCTCTTGAGCTCCCCGCTTTCTCTTACAATCTGTGGAGAAATGGCTAGCGGGCCCTCGTCATCCTGCAACCCTGACCCTGTGTTTGGGGGTGTGGACCACTTCTGTCTCCATGGTATCGGGCTCCTATGAGCTACGCATTCCTGCTAGATTGTTCTTAGAATTAAGAGAAGCCAGGTGAAGGCTGACGCTGTCCACGATTAATGCAGTGGAGTCCACCACATGTGGAATTTATTCAGAGTCTGCGTGATGGTTATTCAGCTTGCCAGTTTCTCCCTGAGACCTCAGCTCCTTGAGGGTAGGAACCACGGTGCGTCGGTCCTGGTTAGCGGCTGCAGCGTCACAGGCGTCTGTGATGGAATCAGGGCGGTGCCGCTCAGGTCGAGGGCCCAGGGGCCCGGCGTCCCCGAGGCGCAGGCATGGCGGGCTGCAGGATCGGAAACGGAATGGTCGGGAGGGTAGGCAGGGCCGCAGGGCGGACGGGGACTCTGGGGCTTCCCACACAGGCCCCGCGGAGAGCTTGGTGGCCCCTCAGGTCCTTCCTGACCGGCCCTGGCTGCCCCTCCGGCCCCTGCTCGCCCCACTCTCCCCTGCAGACGCCCCTGCAGGAAGCCCCGAGGTGCCGCACGCACTGGCCAGGGCTCCTGGCACTCGCGTGGCCTCCGGGCAGAGGTCGGGTCGCGTTGTGCCTCCACGCTGTTCCTGAGCGGTTGTTTCTTTACCTCTTGGTCGCCCTGCTTCACACACGCCGCACCTTCAGCAGGTTCTCAGCAGACATTTGGGCCCCCCTGGTGGCTCAGACGGTAAAGAACCCACCTGCAATGCTGAAAACCCGGGCTCGATCCCTGGGTCGGGAAGATCCCCTGGAGGAGGAAATGGCCACCCACTGCAGTATTCTTGCCTGGAAAATCCCATGGACAGAGGAGCCTGCAGGGCTACAGTCCAGGGGGTCACAGAGAGTCAGACACGACTGAGTGACTGACACTGCAGTAGTTATCAATGCGTGGATGCAGGAGCGCATTTCGGTGCAGATTCTCCACGTCTGGACTGGAAGGTGGATTGGATGGAGCGGGGATGGGAGGCAGTGAGTTGGCTGGGAGTGTCTTCCAGTCCCCTCGGAGAGAAATGTGAGAGTGTGAATTACATCCGCGGCAGCAGAAATCCAGGGAGGAAATGGATTCTGGAGGCTGGAGGAAGCAGAGCTGACAGCCTGAGACGCACGAAGGAGACAGCGTCACGCAGAGCAGGGGAGCTGGGGGAAGCCGCAGAGGAGGCAGGCGCCAGATGTGCCCCGCATCACGTCGCCCCCGCTGTTCTTGTGGGCAATGGGGAGGCCCTTCTGTGTAGGTGTGGTTGAAAATCATCTTATCTAAGGGTCAACTGCCTTGGTTTCAGAAACTATGACCAAAGGTTCTACAGCAGAGTAAATTGTGGGATGCTGAAGCATCCTTTGCCTAATTATTTGATTATTTAGATTTATTCATAACAGTTCTACAAAGGCTCCGGGAGATAATAGTGACTTTTATAGAAAGAGATGCATCTAGTTAAAAATCCGAGGGAGAAGAGGGCAAAAGAAAACAAGAAACACACGTTTGTCTCCATTTCTGTCAGTTCAGTTCAGTTCAGTCGCTCAGTCGTGTCCGACTCTTTGTGACCCCATGAATCGCAGCACTCCAGGCCTCCCTGTCCATCACCAACTCCCGGAGTTTACTCAAGCTCATGTCCATCGAGTCAGTGATGCCATCCAGCCATCTCATCCTCTGTCGTCCCTTTCTCCTCCTGCCCCCAATCCCTCCCAGCATGAGGGTCTTTTCCAGTGAGTCAACTCTTCGCATGAGGTGGCCAAAGTATTGGCGTTTCGGCTTCAGCATTAGTCCTTCCAATGAACACCCAGGACTGATCTCCTTTAGGATGGACTGGTTGGATCTCCTTGCATTCCAAGGGACCCTCAAGAGTCTTCTCCAACACCACAGTTCAAAAGCATCAATTCTTCTGCACTCAGCTTTCTTTATAGTCCAACTCCCATGTCCATACATGATCACTGGGAAAACCACAGCCTTGACTAGATGGACCTTTGTTGGCAAAGTAATGTCTCTGCTTTTTAATATGCTGTCTAGGTTGGTCATAACTTTCCTTCCAAGGAGTAAGCGTCTTTTAATTTTATGGTCGCAATCACCATCTGCAGTGATTTTGGAGCCCAAAAAAATAAAGTCTGACACTGTTTCCACTGTCTCCCCATCTATTTGCCATGAAGTGATGGGACCAGATGCCATGATCTTAGTTTTCTGAATGTTGAGCTTTAAACCAACTTTTCCACTCTCCTCTTTCACTTTCATCAAGAGGCTTTTTAGTTCCTCTTCACTTTCTGCCATAAGGGTGGTTTTCATCTGCATATCTGAGGTTATTGATATTTCTCCCGGCAATCTTGATTCCAGCTTGTGCTTCTTCCAGCCCAGGGTTTATCATGATGTACTCTGCACATAAGTTAAATAAGCAGGGTGACAATATACATCCTTGATGTACTCCTTTTCCTATTTGGAACCAGTCTGTTGTTCCATCGCTTTAAGGAGACATAAATCTGGCTCTCGCTGCCTAATGGTGAAAGGAAAGTGGGAAACACAGTTAATTAACACAGTCTATAGTACAACATCTGTGAGACAAAAGCTGACCCTCCCCCCCTTTTTTTTAGGGAAAGCACAATATTCTGGGCACAGAGAGCTTTGAGAAAACACCCCCACACCTGTGAGGCGTGACGTCTTTAACACAGTTGAATTTCATGGTGTGTGTTTTTGTTTTTTTTACATCGCTTGGTCTTTTTTCCTACTGGTGTGATATGATTTGCTCTGCTTAACATATAATGAAGTTAATTGTGAAAGATCTCTCTAACCCAAATCCACAGATTACTTCCAAATTCCCTTTTCTGTCTTACCAGTTGGTCACTTGACAAGTCTGCACTGGCATGCCCCGCTGTGCAGGGCATGTCCCCCAGGACCCAGGGGGTACACGTGTGTCAGAATAACCCGAGGAGCTCACAGTCCCAGTGGGCAGCCTAGCTGTAAATACACGGAAAGTGTGTTCTAGGCCGTAGGCTGAGACCTTTGAGGATGTCTGTCAGTTCAGTTGACGAGAGGCTGGTGTGGGCTGGGGGACGCCAAAGGGGGTCTGGGCAGAAGGAGTGATTAGCTTGTGATAGCCTCGATGTTTTTATTGTTTAGTTTATGCACTAAATTGGGAATTGAGTCATCAGTTGATTCTTTCAGCACATTTTGAGTTTCGGTACAGTCTCTAGAAACATCACATTCGCCAGTTTGTTTTTGGCATAGAAGTGTGCCTGTTAGCTCAGTCACTGCCATTTGGGGTTACCAAGGACGCCCTCCGTTACACAGCTGCCTGGACACCGTCTTCTGCCATCTCTCCTAAATGCTACGCCAACCATCCTTATGTCCTAGTTTCCATCCTTCTATTTCAAGTGGTTGGTCCTGTTCTGAAAGCACAAACACTTGTTTTTCGAGAAATGATCTTTTAACAGTTAGGTCTTCGTCGTTATAATCTCTTCATAATCTTTGGTTTTTGGCGCTTGGAGGGTGAAGTCCTGCTGGGCTCTGGTCCCGGCTGCCCCTCTGCCCCCACCCAGCCCGTCCCCGTGGCCCCTGGTGTTCCTGGTTCCCCGCCTCTGAGTTCTCCCACGTGCCCTTTCTTCTGCTGGGACCAGCCTGGCCTAGCAGAGGACCCCATGGGCCATACCTGAAGCACCTGTGTACTTACTGGCCCTCGGGAGCATCCGTGTCACCATGGCAACGGACCGATGGTGACTGTGTCCCTGACTCAGCCCTTCCCCAAGGCTGTGGGCAGCGCGAGGACACGGCCCAGCACCCCCAGCCTCTCGCAGTGCCTGCTTGGAGCCAGATCACAAATACTTTAGAGGTGTGGTGTCCTCGAGAGGGTCCCTTCTCCGGTCTTCCCTGGAGACCCTCTTGGTTAGTGCTTATTCGTTATTTGTTCCTTACTCTGCAGATGGTTTCCAAGCAGCCTTTTGATTTTAAATCTCTGCAGAAGATTCCAAAAAGCCACTCCAAAGGTGACACAAGTCTCTATTTGTTGCCTTTCAAAATATATACACATTGGGTACCCAGGGAAGGTTTTTGAAGCTTGGGTACGTGCTGGTCTCTGGGGAGCCAGCAGGGAGGGCCCGGCGGTGAGGGTGGTAGTCGAGGAACGTCTGATGTGGTTTACAGAGCAGTTTCAAAGCGGAGTGATGGAGGCGATCTCAGAAATTCTAGGCAGCGGAGCCGTAGAAGCACAGAACGCTCCTTTCATTGGCCTGAAATCAGAATGTCTCCCCCTCCAGCTCCCTGTTGGTGCTCGTTACCCTGAATGTTCTATGTCACGGAGGTTCGGTCTGTAAACTGCTGCTTTCTAATCTCATTGCTCTCAATTATAAGGCGCTGAAAAAGCGGAAAACCGGGGGTGACACGTGGGACAGAGACCTTCACCCTCAGCATCCGGAGACGGGGGTGGCTGTGGTCTCAGCGCTGACCAACGGGCTGCCTGGCTCCGGGGGTTCCTTGGGCACCTCTGTGTCCTCATCCGTCAGGGGAAGAGCCTCAGAGGACATTTAGGGCTGTTCACAGTCTCAGCTTTGTTCACTGAGCAAATGTCTATCGTGCCAGCCACTGTCCCAGGCCCTCGGGGCACCGCAGAGCACAGTCCAGCCAGCCCTCCGGCCCCGCCATGGCCCGTGTGCCGGGCGTTTGAAGGTGGGGTCGGCTCTAGCTCCTCTGTGTGACGGAAGGGCCCCCGGGCAGCAGGGCTGGAGAGCCGGCCCCGGCCTACGATGACCGGTGGACACCCCACCCCTGGGCCGCGGGGCCGCCTCTCACGGCCGGAAGCAAGGGCCAGCAGTGAGGACTGGGTGGCCCTCGTCCCGCTCCCTGCCCCGTCCGTCCCCGTGTCCCGGCCAGCGTTCTGACTCACAGCACGGGAGACAGAGAGGCAGAGGTGGCCCCCTCGCCTTGGCCCGAGTCCTCCTGCCGCTGGTTTAAGCTCCCGTCATGAGACCCCAAGGGCTCCGGGATCCCCCACCCCCTGCCCTACAGACTGTGAACACCCGCTTTGCCAGCCAGCCTCGAGCCACTGTCCTCGCCCTTCCCTCCCTGCACCCGTGGTCACGGGGGCGGGCGCGAGCCCCCTTCCCCCTGCTGCTCACAGCTCTGGGCCCCCCTCTGCCGGCCGGTATCCCCCGCCAGGCGTGGCCACGCCGTCACAGTCGGCTCGACGGCTCTCTCTGATGCTCGGCCCCGGAGCCGCCTCCCCCCGCCCCGACCCCCGTCCCCCTGCACTGTCCGCAGCGTCCGGGGCAGGGCTGGCCACCATGTGCGGCTCCTCTGCAGCTCCCCGGACTCCCGGAATGTTCCAGACCCGCAGGGCTGGTTGCAGAGTGCACTGTGACTGCATCTCCTGCCGTATTTCCCGGAGTTTACCTTCTGGTATCATTTGAGGATTTTGTGTTTAACCTTCTAGATCTGAGCTCCTTGACAGCAGGGCCTGTGTGTGTGTTTTTTATTTATTTTTTAATCCCTTGAAGCACCCGGTTCCTGCATGTGATGAAAATTTAATGACCTGAAATAAACAGAATCGAATTCTTGGAGAGTTGGATTTGAGAGGTGGAAATAAGCCTATGGTTTTCCTTCCTGTTTCTCTGGGAGAGGGTGGAAACCGAGTCAAAGAAAAACTTAAAACACTCGTGCGTGGACGTCTCAGCGAAGACCGGACACTGGGGGGTGTCGCCGAGAGCAGCGGAAGAACGCCGTGGTTGTCAGGGCTTCCAGGCCTCTCCCTCCAGGTACGAGTGTCTCCAGCCTCTTGCGCTCGTCTGCTCTGCAGACTGAGCTCGGCCTGCTGAAGGCTCCCCGACGCTGACGGCATCTGCTCCGGCGCCAGCGGAGACCCCGCGTCACGAGAGAGCCTCAGGTGCTCTGCCGTGGCCGCCCTGTGGCTGTCGAGGGTCCTCTGCCCGCGGCCGCCCTGTACGGGCCGCTCAGCCCCAGGCTCGGCTCGTGCATCTGCGCCCACCCCCGGACCCCGGGGCCCTTCCCTCGGCCCTGGTTCGGCCCGACTCAGCCCCTCCCCGCTCCTTGGGTCTGTCTGGGTGTAATCCTTCCTGAGCGTGGTGAAGGAGGGCTGCCCGCGCTGGAGAGGGCTTTGCCCTGCTGTGTCTGCGGCTGTGCAGGGAGCCCAGGCGGGCAAAGCCGGCCTTCCTGCCCGGGGTCCTGAAGCCCCGCCCTCTGGGCAGGGAGCACTCTCTCTCTGATGCCCGGGGTCCTGGAGGCCCGCCCTCTGGGCAGGGAGCACTCTCTCTCTGATGCCCGGGGTCCTGGAGGCCCGCCCTCTGGGCAGGGAGCACTCTCTCTCTGATGCCCGGGGTCCTGGAGCCCCGCCCTCTGGGCAGGGAGCACTCCCTCTCTGATGCCCGGGGTCCTGGAGCCCCGCCCTCTGGGCAGGGAGCACTCCCTCTCTGATGCCCGGGGTCCTGCAGCCCCGCCCTCTGGGCAGGGAGCACTCTCTCTCTGATGCCCGGGGTCCTGGAGCCCTGCCCTCTGGGCAGGGAGCATTCTCTGACTGATCGGACCACCGCCCTCCGCAGCCTGAAATGCACAGAAACTCACAAATGCAGAGAGCTGGATGCAATCTGAATTTC
The DNA here is from genome assembly GCF_910594005.1 of Cervus elaphus. Taxonomy (NCBI): domain Eukaryota; kingdom Metazoa; phylum Chordata; class Mammalia; order Artiodactyla; family Cervidae; genus Cervus; species Cervus elaphus. The sequence continues at coordinate 49,309,306 of NC_057821.1, read as the reverse complement.
TCCCCTCTCCCAAATAACTGCTAATAATTGTGAGTTACTGGCAGCATACCGTGGGGATCTTCTTTTCCACATGGGGATCACGCCTGTCAGCCTGGGATAGTTCTGTGACCCACCAGGTCTGCTGAAGCTGCTGCTCCACCCAGAGCCTGCCAATGGGGGACATTTTCACTGTGTCTTCTGCCTAGTCAGAATGTCTGTGGTTTCTTATTCCTGAGAATGGCAGGGAGCAAAGGATTATTTATTTCCCTTGGTATTTTTCATTTTAAGAATCAACACGGGCAGATTTATAGTGTTCGCAAACATGCTGGTAGCAGTTTGATTGCGGGAAGAATGAAATTTCGCTCAGGCAAGCGCAAATTTATCTGCTGTGGGGAGAAGCGCCATGCCTCTATAAATGGCACAGTTCTTCCCCAACGATAAATTTTAACAGAGGCGCTGGTTGTGGCTTTTATTCTTTTGTTCCCTCAGCTGCGTTAGATTAAAAATTAAAGGATCGCATATATTAATTTGACTGAATGGAATCGTTGTGCTGGACGTGTTGCTTTGTAAAACTCCTGCATTGACTGCTCCACACGTGAAGGCTCACGGAACTGCTGAAAACGGGTCCATGAGAGCCGCCTGCAGGGACGCGCGCTGCCTCTGCAGGCTGTCGTCTGAGCTGTTCCTCAGACCCGCTTTGCTTTCAGGAAGAAGAAATCAGTTCTCTGTGTTTCTGGAAACCATGGCTCTTGGACACTTCAGAAGCAAATTTGAATTTAGGCAAGCTAATTAACCTTTAGCTCAGAACGCTGGTCTTTTCACAGCTGTTTTTAGATAGAGACAGTTGCTAGCGGTTGCCTCCAACTTATTTCAGATTCTTTCTCTCTAAAAAACCGGTCTATGCTTTTTAATTTGACCCCCCGGTATTCTGAAATGTCGCTTTTGTATCTGATCTTTTCCTATCGCTGTAACTACAGTTTTATTTGAACTTGTCCTTCTTTTGTGCTTTTGGTTTGCGGTGACCCGGCTGGCTTTCGGGGCAGGAGAGTGAAGGGGAAGCGCCCAGTGTTTGCTGCCCATGCCAGCGGGCCCGGAGCTGGCTGTCTGGGCACGACTCACGTGCATCTGTACCCGCTGGGCCTCAGGCGTGGAGTGATGGGAGAGTCCAGACCACTTCATTTTCTTCTGACTTTTGAAGATTTTTCTTTTTATTAAAGTTTATTCACTGTGTAGTTTAGGGGTCAGAGAGCTGAACCAGGATGAGGACAACCCCCAGCGTCTCCACCCTCTGCCTCTCCACACGGCATCCCCGCTTCCTCCCTTGGAGGCAGCCAGGTTCCTGATCTGCTCCATCTCCAAGTAACACACCCACGTTGCTACTTCTTGATTTCTTCCCACTTTAGACTCTCTCTTAACTGTTTGGTATGGAATAAGAGGATTTAGCCCTCTCTGCCCCACCCTGCTGGTGGCTCAGAAGGTAGAGAATCACCCTGCCATGCTGTCAACCCAGGTTCGATCGCTGGGTCAGGAAGATCCCCTGGAGGAGAGCGTGGCAAACCCACTCTGGGATTCCTGCCTGGAGAGTCCCAGGGACAGAGGAGCCTGAGTGACTAACACTTTCACTTTTCAGTGATCAGAACAGATGCTTTTCCAGTCTCCCAGAGGTCCCCGTAGTTGGAATGTGGCGGGGCTAGGCCAGTGCTCTGCAGTGGGCGATTGTGACGCGCTAAATGCCGTCCACAGGTGCAGTAGCAAACTAGGATTCTCTTCTCTCTCCTACACAGCTTTTTATGCAGTTGTCTTTGCTTATTTCTCTATATTTTTGTTGTCCTTTAGATGCTAAGTCGTGTCTGACTCTTTGTGACCCCAAGGACTATACCCCACCAGGCTCCTCTGTCCATGTGACTTCCCTGGCAAGAATACTGGAGTGGGTTGCCATTTCCTTCTCCAGGGGATCTTCCCTCCCCAGGGAGCGAACCTGGGTCTCCTGCATTGCCGGCAGATCCTTTACTGTCTGAGCCACTAGAGAGAGTGAGGCCAGCGGTAAAAACCTACAGTCACCAAACATCAGAGCTGGAAGGGACCAGAAGGGGCATCTTATCTGTTCTTGGCAGAGAGGCAGGGGTATTCTCAACCCAGGACTTCCGGGTGATGTCAAACACATCAGGGTAAATTCTTTCAAGAGCTACAGTGTCTTGGAAACCCTCGGGTCAGCAGCAACAAAGCTGATGCTTTTCTAAGTGGTATTTCTCATCCTGCAGTGCATTGCAAAATAGAAATCTTAAACTGTGAGACAGTGCACATCTGTAGTACAGAGTTAACTCAATATTTCAGAGCATGCCAATTAGATCTTTTCTTACCCCTGGCTGGTAACAGGAAAAAAAATTAGCCATATAATGAAAGGAGAATTTGTTTGATGGTAAAGTGAGGTTGTATCTTATGATAACCGAATTCCCTTTTATAGTTTCCTCAAACGTTTCATAGTTAAAGAGAGAACTATTTAAGGATAATCTATAACATTACAGAAAGAATACTTATTTTGTAAAATACAGTTTGACCAGGAATCTTCAAATCAGTTTCAAAGGGGGCCACTTCACTCATAAAACATAATCACTCAATCATAAATACTAGAGTTTGATCTTTCAGCTTTTTCCTATCGCAGATTCCCTGTGTGATCCACAAACCATTTCATTTCCACACAATTAGCAAGTTACTTACACTTTTGTCTGAGTGGACTGCCCGGGATGCTGCAGGGGCTTCCTGGTCTTAGACAGATGGACAGGAGAAGAGTAGTGAGAAAATCGGGGAGGGACCCCTGGGGGGAGGGACCCCCTGGGGGGGAGGGTGTCCTGTGTGCAGGCTGTGGCTCTCTCAGAAGGGCGGGAGCTCAGGGTTTCTGTCTCTGGAATTTGTGTCTGTGGTTACAGACGTAGATGCACATTCGTCGTGGTATCTCGTAACCCCCTCTCCAGCTAGTGTGACAGGGAAAATGTGAAAAATACATCTTCCTGACCGTCTCAGTTTGCTGGAGTCTAGTCACTCTGAGGCTCCTTCTCAAGTGGCACCGTGCTAAAGAACCCGCCTGCCAATGCATGAGATGCAGAAGACGCAGGTTAGATCCCAGGGTCGAGAAGATTCCCCTGGAGGAGGAAATGGCAGCCCACTCCAGTGTTCTTGCCTGGAGCATCCCATGGACAGAGGAGCCTGACAGGCTGCAGTCCACGGGGCTGCAAAGACTCGGACACGATTGGGCACAGCACAGCCATGTTGAGTCGGATGGGATTTGGGTCCTTGGAGAGAGCGAGAGACTGACGTAAGCCCTCGACACGGTGGTCTCGGTGGAGCCTGTCCTCCGCCATTGCCACCTGCAGTCTGACCGCTCCTGGGGGCGCTGGGGGGCAGCCCTGTAGTCAGGGCCCCCCATCCTCCCCCTCCCTGGGCTCCCCCATCCTCCCCCACTCTGGGCCCCCTGTCCTCACCCCCCATGGGCCCCCCTGTCCTCACCCGCCCTGGGCACCCCTGTCCTCACCCCCCATGGGCCCCCCTGTCCTCACCCGCCCTGGTCCCCCCCCGTCCTCCCCCTCCCTGGGTCCCCCCGCCCTCACCCCCACGGGCCCACGAGGCCCCGTCCTGGCCCGGCTGCACCCCTGCTCCCCGTCTCCCAGACTCTGCTCTGTGCACCCCCCACATCAGCTGGACAGACTCGGGGGTGATGAGAGGCTGATCCTGCCCTTGTCCTTCTCCCTCGACCGCTGCTCAGGCCCACAGAAGCCCTTCTGCGCGCGCGCGGGCGGGTCAGGACCAGTGCTGGCGGCCCACGGCCATGCAGCCGCTCCCATCCGCCGGGTTCTGAACGCCTGGTGTCCTCGCGGTGGGTTTCCGTCAGGGACACTGACTCAGTTCAGGGCTGAACTGACGATGTCCTTGAAAAAACTAAAAGCGATGGGAAAATAGGTGCTCTTGGCTTCTAACGAGAGGAGATATAGAAGCTGAACAGAGCTTTCATAATTTCGGCTTTTATTGAAGCCGAACAGCTTGGGAATTGGATTCTGCTGTGTTCTTCAGCATAGTTCACTGGTGAGCCTGGTGGGCTTAGGATTCCAGGGGCCTGGGTTCTGGCTTCACCACTTGGCAGTTGTGTGACAATGTCGGTAACAAGATGCTTATTCCCTCTGTGCCTTGTCCCCCTGACTCAGAAGTGGCAGTAATATCGGTCCTGACCTTGAAGAGTTACACAGATTGAAGAATATTGCAGGTGGACCACTTAGAACTGTTTCTGACACAGCGAGAGTTCAGTGAATTTTAGCCTTGAATATATTTTTATTTAATGTATTGTTATTATTACTATCATTACCAGCATCTTTCAAGAATAGTTAATTTCTAATAAAGCAGCAGAATTCCTTTATTAAAAGAAAGTTGCTGTCCAATGTCAGCTCCGCACAAAATTTGTATTTGCAGGTGTTGAAATGTTATTAAAAGAGTCATTATTTACAGAATGGAGGAAAAATAATCATGCCAAACGGTTTTCTTTTTCATCTGCATAACTGTTTGTTCATGGTGAGAGCTAATAAGAACATCTAGGCTCAAAAATGGATTTGTTCATGGAGTGTTACGACGTGCGCTTCTGGCTTTGTTCAGACTAAATGGAGAAATGGAGGAGAGCATTATTTGCATATAGCTGATGCAAATTAGGCTACAAATTAGACTCTAAGCTTCCTGATGGTTTTTGTTGTTTAGTTGCTAAGTTGTGTCCGACTCTTTGTGACCCCATGGACTGTAGAACTCCAGGCTCCTCTGTCCATGGGATTTTCCAGGCAAGAATACTGGAGCGGGTTGCCATTTCCTTCTCCAGGGGATCTTCCCAGACCAGGAATTGAACCCACGTCTCTTGCATTGGCAGATTCTTGACCACTGAGCCACCGGGGAAGCTGTTCAAACTAAACCCAGAAACAGTCAGGAGCTAATGTGAATGTGAATGCTAACAGAATCTAAGAAAAACGAGGTTCTCTGTCCCCCTGACTTTTCTGGAAAGCAGATCGGTCCGTGAGATCCCGTCGTTCCCCTCCGGTTTCCCTCCTTGTCCTTCGGTGTGTGTTGCTGACGCAGAGCCGGGCCCTCGGGACTCTGGCAGACCTTTCCCACCCTGCTCTGAGCAGCCGCCTTGGTGGGAGATGCTGCATTTGTAGCAGCCAGCCTGCTGTTTTCTCTTCCTCCTCCCTTGCACCTTCCTTCCTGCTTCTACCAGTAAATGCCTTCCTCACCAGTGTCAGGATGTCTGGGAACAGTGAGTGCGCCCCGGCGGGCGGCGGGTTTCAGACACCCAGAGGCCGACCCAGAAGCAGCAGCAGAGGGCGCCCGGCCTCTCGTTTCCCGCAGTGGAGCCGCACAAACAGCTCTCATCTGAGGAGCTAAAAATGAATCGCACAGACTAATTAAGTCTTGCCGAGACCCTGTGCAGTGATCCACCGCTAAGTGCCCAAGATAAGTAGGTCTTATTTGAATCTTGGGGAAACGAGGTACAGAGGGAATTTCCTGAGAAATAGGAAATAGGAAGAGTCAGAATTTCAGTCACAGCCCAAGAATCCTTCTCTGGCTTTTCCCTACTCTGGCCAATATCCCAAACGTTCCTGTGTCGAGGAAGAGACAAAGGGGAAACTCAGGAGATTTGATTTCCTCCTGACTATTCCTTTCATGCAAGATATATGAGATGAATGCCTCCCGTAGATCGATGCCCACGACATTATCTGTACCACCGGTTTCTAGAATTTAAAGTTTAATTTAAATTTTATTTTATATTGGAGGATAGTTGATTTACAACGTTGTCTTAGTTTCAAGTGTACAGTGAAGTGATATAACTGAATCTGAAAAAGAATCAGTTCAGTCGCTCAGTCGTGTCTGACTCTTTGCGACCCCATGGACTGCAGCACACCGGGCCTACCTGTCCATAGAATGGAGATATATATATACATATATCTTTTTCAGTTATCTCCATTTCTTTGCATTCTTTTCAGATTGTTTCCCCATGTAGGTTATTACCAAATACTGAGTAGAATTCCATTTTACCGCCTGTTTTAAGTTGAGTCTTTTTTTTCTAAGATAGTTTTTCCAGTGGACCTCTGCTCTTAGCCAACAAAGAGCCTTAGAAAAGGGGAAACGGAAGCTAAATAGCATTCGTGGAACCCGTGTGGGCAGCTTAGACTCCGAGTGCTGGTGTCGGCTCACAGGCTGCGGTGATCAGAGGGGGCTTCAGTCAGCGGGACCATCCCCCAGGGCGGGGTGGTCCCACCAGTGCCCGTGGAGCCCCGGCCGACACCCGCGCGCCAGAGAATTGAGCCCCAGGAAGCTGCCCTGTGAGCCTCAGTGAGCACCGTGGTTGCCATGGAGACCACTCCTGCTGCCAAAACTCCAAGAAAGACCACTGGCTGGAGCCCGCCCGAAATGAATGAGAAACAGCGGAATTTAGGCCCTCGGCCACTTGTCCCACGTGGAGTTTTAATTTCCTCCCTCCCCACCCCCCGTCTTCCTCTTCCTCTCTCAAAGAATAGATGGGCACGTTCAGGCCCCTGGGGCCTCCCGGCAGCCGGACACATCCTGGGGCTCGGTGGGTACTAATGACGGCGCGTGACTGATGGGGTGTGCGGGGGCGGGGGCCCGGCGTGTGCCGGCCCTCCTGGAGCCGCGAGCCGCTTGTCGCAGGGGTTTAGCAGGCACTTTGGGATTTGTCTGCAGCATATGTGCTGCTGTTAATGATTGAAAAATTACCACAACAATTAGTCACGGATCGCTGCCGGCAGGGCCCCCAGGTGTGATGGACAGTCTGATTAAACCCGTGTATGTGACAATTAACTCTCCCTCAGGTTTATCCCGGGAGGGGGAGGGTGCCCTCGGGGTTAGAGCGGAGGGGAAGGAGGCGGAAGGTCTGGGAGAAGGAGCAGGGGGGAATTACGGCCACAAAAGGGGCCCGGTGCAGCTGGCACCGGGGTTTCATCTGATCCCAAATTAATCACAGTTTGATTAATCCTGCTTTATTGCACCTTTCTATTGCCCATTTATTTATATCTCCCCGTGATTTTATGGAGGCATGACTGATTAAATTCTGCCCATTCCATGTTTTTTAAATTTTAAAATCAGGTCTCTGCATTTAAGGCGATGTCCTAGGTGATCGGAGATGCAATTATCTCGTAAAAGCTAAGCAGGCACCAGACGTAGCATGTCATGAATCCCCTTATGTATCACAGCTGAGTAACCTAGAATAAATATTTGTTTGCTCGATAGTCTGCCTCAGCAAAAAAGAAGCCTTGTGATGTCAATCTGCTTGTTTATTTGGGTGGAAGAAATAAGAGCACACACACACAGGCACACATTTTTGTTAAATGAGAGGAGCACACATAAATTTGTCCAATACAAATACAGATTTGACACATACAGAGTTTTTTTGCACAAGAAAAAATAATGTTAGCATTTGCATATACTGCCAACATACATGCATAGCATCAAAGGGTAATGCTTGTAGCCCATAGATATGTTCGTATGTGGGATTATTTTTAACTAGTGTGTACTATTCTTATATTTTGTTTTAGATGTTACTTTTGGTGGGACTCCTATTTCTGCATTTGAGCAATGCAGTGTTTGCATCTAAACAATGCCAAGGGGCTGGCGACACAGACCAGCATGAGCGGAGCCTCATGCTTTGTAACTCACGTCCGTTGCACGCACGTGTAAGTTAAGACTGTCCCACTCCTCGTTCATGACAGGGCCCCGAAGGCTGCAGAAGTCGGGGATCACACACGCAGACACGCTGTTTCTCCTTGCAGTCTTCCTTCGGCTTCTTCAGGCCACTGCTTGTTTAAAGTGAATTTTGCAGAAGACTCTGAGTGTTTTTTTGTTTCCCTTTTTTTTTTTTTTTTAAGATTTACTTATTTTACTTTGTGACCACCGTGGGTTTTCGTTGCTGTGTCCAGGTTTTCTCTGGTTGCGGTGAGCGGGGACTTCTTCCGTTGCGGTGCGCAGGCTTCTCGTTGCCGTGGCTTCTCTTGCTGCGGACCACGGGCTCCAGGATACAAGAGCTCAGTAGTTGTAGTGCACAGGCTTACTTGCTGCGAGGCATGCGGGATCTTCCCGGACCAGGGATTGAACCCGTGTCCCTTGCATTGTCAGGCAGATTCTTAACCACCGCACCATCAGGGAAGCCCACGACTCAAGTTTTTAATTTGCAGGCTAAAGTAGACTATAGGGCTTCCCCGGTGGCTCAGACGGTAAAGAATCTGCCTGCAGTGCAGGAGATCTGGATTCAAATCCTGGATCTGTTCCTCCAGATCCCCCGGAGAAGGGAATGGCTACCCACTCCAGTATTCTTGCCTGGAGAATTCTATTATCTTCTTTACTTGTATTTTTTAGCCTGATCTACCCAGGCCTGTAAAGATGGAGGGTCTTTGTGTGGCGTGGGCAGCCGTGTACAAGAAGATAATCAGCAAAGATCCTACTGTGTGCTGGCCCAGCACAGGTGCCGTTCTGTTAGGTGCCCTTGGAAGCCAGCTTCCCTGATCGCTGGCATCACCACTTTTTACAGCATCAACCAAGAAACCCAGTCTCGCTGTGGACCATTTGGGAACCTTAGGATCCTTCCCTGTCAGCCGCCTAATAGCCCTTCAGTTCTGCCAGGAATTAATATAAAAGTAGAAGAACACTTCATTCGTGAAATATTCTTCATCGTTACCAAATTAGAGTAACTGCACACTTCTCGAGCTGCCATCTCGTTTCTGTAATCTCATTCCAAAGAGCCATATGCAAGGTAGAGGCTGACAAGTGCCTCCAGAGGAAAACTGGGCGAAGTGATGTGATTCTTAGCAGGTGGGAGGAATGACTTCTCCCCGGGTATTGGACAGCTTCATGGCATTTGTTTTGGTGTTGAGTTGGATATGTGGGCTTGAAGAGAACCGTAGTCTAGGTGTGTGCAGGTGTGTTTGTAGTCCTGCTCAGGCCTAATGGGAGGACAGAATCTAATCTGAGTGTGTGGCGTGGAAACAGCTGTTGGAGCTGAATGGTGGAGGACCTTAGATGCTCAGCCAAGGAGTTTGTGCTTCATCTTCGAGCCCGTAAACTGAGTCACAAGAGGATGAGAGGACGGTTCATGACGCACGTGTGTTCAGCCCAGCTCCCTCTCCTGACCACACTCCGCAAGCTTCTCGTGAAGCTGCAGGCAGAGGAGCAGCTGCTCTCCGGGGCCTCCGGGGCCCTGTCCTTCTGGCCCTGCCCGCGGCTCTGACTCCCTCGGCCACTCTCTCCTCCCCCTGCTGCAGTGTGGTTACAGTGGTCTCTGGCTTCTGAGCAGGCTGGCCTTTTTCTTTTATATATATATATATATTTTTAATTGAAGTATAGCTGATTTAGTGTTGTGTTAATTTCTGCTGTATAGCAGTTACTCGGTTATACCTGCATACAGTGTTTTAAAATTTTCGTTTCCGTGATGGTTTATCACAGGACATTGAATGTAGTCCCGTGTGCTCCACAGCAGGCCCTTGTTGCTCACCCGTTCTGTATGTGAAAGCTTATATCTGCTAACCTCAAGGTCCCTCTTCATCCCGCCCTCTAAGCCCTTCCTCCTTGGCAGCCACTCATCTGGTCTCTATGTTTCTTGTTCTATTTCAGCTTCACAGAGAGGTTCATTGGTTTCATATTTTAGATTCCACACATAAGTGATATCACAGGGTGTTCGTCATTCTCTCTCTGACGTACTTTACTTAGTATGAGAGTCTGTAGGTCCATCCACGTGGCTGCAAGTGGCAGCATCTTGTTCTTTTTCGTGGCCGAGTGGTACTCCATCACGTTATATACCCCGTCTTTATCCATTCCTCTGTCGATGGACATTTAGGCTGTTTTGCTGTCTTGGCTGTTGTGAGCATAGGGGTGCCTGACGTTGCTCTTGCCTCAAACACTTTCCCCCTTGGGCTTTGCAGGACCACCTCTTTCTCATCATTTGGGCTGCACTCTTGTACTGTTGACCTGTTTCCCAGCCTGCAGTTGCCCCCCCTCCACCCCGACCCTAAGTGGCTCACTGCCGTGGACCCCGGCCGGGGCTCCCTGCTTTTGTTCCCACCCCTGACTGTGCGCACAGCCACGCTGACCCTTGGTAACTCCGTAGAAGGTGCTTCCCTCCGTTCTGCTTTTGCAATTCTCTCTAGAAAAGTCATCGCCTCTTGTAGCAAATGCTGTTACAGCCCAAGTCTCCGCATGATAAAGCAACTGCCAAAGCCCGGTGCAGTGACCCGGTTCAGATGGTGTCCTTTATATAAAATTCCAGGATGGTAAAGAAAACATCATTCTGGTTTGAGCTCATAGCATCGACTGTCTTACAACTTAATTTTAAAGGTTAACTTAACAGCTTTGAAACAGTTAGGCTGACACCTGCACAGCCACACCTGGGTCTGGTAACCTCAGGTGGGCATCAGCTCGCCATCGTGATCCACCCGTCCCAGTGCAGCCTCCGCTCCCGAGGAGCCGGGCCGGGAAGGATGGCTGGGGGGACCAGGGACCCGGGTCTGTTCTCCCAAATCTCCCTCCTCACTGTAGTGAGCAGGCGCACACAAGAGGCACACGCATGCACACACAGACACATGCACAGGTACACACACACACACACACACACGCTGAATTGAGTTTTCTTGTCTGTAGCAGCCTAGGCCCCCACACCCACCTCTGAAAGAGGGACCGGGTGACTAAAGGACAAGCAACGGCTTGTGCAGAAGGAAGCCCCGTCTCCAGCGGGGGCTCCAGGCCACGCCCTCCGCTCACAGGACGGCGGGTGAAGCGCCTGGAAGACAGACGACAGACTCACAGCATCTCCTGGTGGCTCTTGGGATGGGCCCCTTCCCGGGACAGCAGTTCAAGCAGGCAGTGAAGGGGTATTGCCAAGGGCTCATATTTTAGGCTTTCACTGTTTGAGGCATGTTTTTTAAAAGCTGAGTTCAGGTTTTGCATTTAATTTGTTTTATTTCTGCTGACTTAACTTTAGGTTTTTAACCTACCAGTATGCAAAAATAGGGTATGTAAGCCATCAGATCATCATCCCCTGATGTAGAGAGGGTGGAGTCCTGGGTGAAAAGGAGGATATGATTATTAATTACTGTTTGGGTTGGGGATGTCTCGATGGCTGGGACCAGGTTGTGTAGGCCTTGGTGCTGGACTCCCGCGGACCTTGGTACCTACACCCGTCTAACAGCAGACGGAGACCCCGGAGGACACTGTGTGTGTGGATATCCAAGGCGTGTGGTAAAATGGCCCCAGTGGCCCTTGTGAGTACCATGGAGAATGGTGGGTTGGGCTTTTCCTAGATTTATATTTATGTGGATAGATCTTTCCAAGTGTGGATTATCAGCTTACTGTGGACCTCCAGGAACATCTGTGGTGGAGCCAGGCCAAGCTCTGCCTTCAGAATTGTTTTGCTCACGCTTTTTACCAGCGACTTTGATGAAGATGTGTTTATCAAGTCAGCAGTTGACACAAGGCTGGGAGCAACAGCTGATATGATTAGTGGCTTGGTCTTGAGTCAAGAAAATCTTGATAGTCTGAAATGATGTGCCCAAAATAACAGGGTGAGAAATAGGAAAGGTAAGTAGAAGGCCTTTAAAATAGGTTAAAAAAAAAAAAAAAAGAATTGTCCGGCTCCAGCATGAGGAGACGTGGAAGACGTAATTTGTCACAAATTCAGTGTGAGTTAACTTCTGACAAGAGGCTTCCCTGGTGGCTCAGAAGGTGAAAGAATCTACCTGCAATGCTGGAGACCCCTGGGGTTTGACCCCTGGGTCAGGAAAATCCCCTGCTGAAGGGGATGGCTCCCCACTCCAGTATTCTTGCTTGGAGAGTCCCACGGACAGAGGAGCCCAGTGGACTACAGTCCAGGGGTCACGACTGAGCAACCACCACGATGATGAAGCTGTTGAAACATGTCGATGATGTGACGGACGCAGCGTGTCTGGTTCCAGAGAAGCGTTAGCACCGAGAGGTCGTGTGGGTCATTGCAGTGAATCCTCGCCCTTGCCTGTGATGGCCCAGAACGCAGAGATTACCAAGTGGTGCGTCTGTTTCAACGCGTTAAGTAGAAATATTTCATTGCAAGGTGAGATACAGAACTTTGGGATAAACCCTTTGACGCCAAGAAATGACACTACTTCAGAAGAGATCTTCAGAGATTGTCAGCCATCTAGAAAAGGCCCGCCCTTGGTTCACTCCTTCCTGGCCCTCTGCCGCCCCAGCCCGTCCTGAAATCACCGTCTCTGCTGCCACTTGTACAAAACAAAGCTCCCAAATCAGTCTCACTGATTGAAGTCTTTATTCTTTAAGCAGGTTTAACTATATGGTGAATTTGAATTTTTTTTTTAATGGTTCTGTAGAGTAGACTTAAGCAGCCTCTACAGAGGACTGAAAAACTGAACACAATGCTATGTTGTGTGTGTGCATGTACTAGACTGTTGGTTGAATCCATTTTGCAAAATTAAAAATGAAAGCACTCTTTAAAAACTTCTCCTCTGCAGGTAGCCGGCGGCACGGCATTTCCTGGCAGGGAAAGGCCGCCGGGCCCCTCTGCACGTCTCACGCCTCCCTTTCAGCTCCATCTCTTGGCCCTGGGAAGAGAAATGTTCTGGCACCAGCGAGTCCCTGTCATCTCTGGGTCGGGCACCACCTGCCTCCAGAGCCCGGGGGAGCCCTGCGTGCGTTGCCTGGGTACCACCTGGTGACGTGGTGCGTGCCAGGCCTCCATGCTAATGAGCCGGGGGGAGGGGGGTGCCAGCTTCACAGAGCGCCCAGCCCCGGCCCCTCTTTATTATATTAGCTCGTTAAGGCTGCCTGCTGTCTTAAGGCTGCCTGCTGTCTGAGGGGGATTAAAAGGCCTGGGGCACCGCAAGCTGTCAGTCACAAGCAGGGTGCCAGCTGTAATTACGACCTCGGTTTCTTTCCCTTCTTCCTCTTGCTCTTTACTCTCCAGCTTCAGGACGGGAGGGAGACTCTGACCATTGGTCGTCAGCAGCCAGAGTATGTGCCCATTCAGTTGACTCTTCCAAAGAAAGCTAAGCTGGACTTTCCTGGTGGCCCAGTGGTTGAGACCCTGTGTTCCAGTGCAGAGGGTACAGGTTTTATCCCTGGTTGGGGAATTAAGGTTCCACTTGTGGCAAAAAAAAGACAGAAGGCAACACCGTGATGCAGCCTCCATCCACCAGCTCCACCGTCCTTCAGAATCTCGGTCTTGCCTGCTCTGTTAGCGGGCACGGCTTGTCCAGGACCCCCTCTTACCTTTCTCCCCGGTTGCTTCAGCGTGCGCGGTCGTCTTCCACTGGAAATTTGAGTGTGTGTACACATCACGGTGCAGCAGGCTCTCTCAGAAACACTCCCCCGCTTCCAGACTCGCTCCCCCAGTCACCCTCGCCTTCCTGCATTTTCCCACCTGGAGACGCAGCCCTCAGGGCCAGCCTCCTGCTCCTCTGGTCCCAGTGTGAGAAGGGCAGGAGTTCACGGGGCTGCTCCTGGAAGACTGTCCTTGCAACTTCCCTCCCTGCGTGAAGGAGTCACACCCTGTTCTGGATTGAAGGTCCTACTGGAGAGGGAGGGGGCCAAGGAAACCAGGCTGTCTTCCTTAGGAGCCTCCACTTCTTTTTTGTAGCTCACACTGCCTGCAGCTCACCACGCTACGAGTACAACTGTAGCGTGTGCATTGGGTCGTGCCACCACTGTCTGCGTTTACTTATTTCATTTTTTGTTTTGCAGCTTTTATAATGTTGGTTGGTTTCTGCCATACAATGCAAACCAGCCGTAATTGCACATGTATCCCCACCCTGGCGAGCCTCCCGGCCCTCCCCCACCCCGTCTCACCCCTCCAGGTCGTCACAGGGCCAGGCTGGGTTCCTGTGTTACACACAGCTTCTCACCAGCTGCCCGTTTTACACATGCTGGTGCACACCTGTGAGTACGTCCCACTCCCTCCCTCCCGCGCTGGGTCCACAAGTCCGTTCTCTACATTCGCGCCTCCATGGCTTCGGGAGAGGACACGTGATGCAGATACACAGGAGTACTGTGCCGTGGGTGCTGGGCTCGCCGCTTCAGTCCTGTCTGACTCTTGGCCACCCTGCAGGCTGCTGCCCGCCAGGCTCCTCTGCCCATGGGAGTCTCCAGGCAAGAATCCTGGAGGGGGTGCACGCCCTCCTCCGGGGGATCTTCCTGACCCAGGGATGGAGCCTGTGTCTCCTTGTCTCCTGCACTGAAGGCAGGCTCTCTGCCCCTGAGTCACCGGGGAAGCCCTGCGACAGAATATTACTCAGCCATGAGAAGAATGAGTTTGAGTAAATTCTAGTGAGGGGGATGAGCCTAGAGCCTGCCGTGCAGGTGAATAAGTCAGAAAGAGGAAGCCAAATAATTACATATTAACAGGTACACACGGGATCCAGAAGGATGGTGTGGAGAAACCTCTGTTTCTCTCACTGGTAAATGTGAATAATCCTATCTGTCTCAAAGGACTGTTAACTTAAATCTTTTTTGGAATCAGATGGGAGATAAATATCACATTTTCAAAAATTCAAGAAAGAGTTTTTTCCTTCACATTTTTGTATTCTGAATTCAGTGTTTGTCTTACAACCGGTATCATCTCTCGATTATTGTGGCAGCATTTCCTGATGGTAAATAAAACCTGCGGGAGGATCTTACCATCAGTGGTGGCTCAGGTTTGATGAAGTATGGTTTAACTGGGCTGAGCTGTTGTTGCGTTAAAGGAAGTAATTTGAGGAACGTACACAGAGGCCTGCTGGTTTGGAGGTTTATGTTGTCGAGTAAAACTTTCCGGCACGTGAGTCAGTGACTCAGTTGTGAGATGAGCAAAGGGGACCTGTGGAGGGAAGCGTTCAGGAGGTGATCCCGGGCAGTTCAGCGTGTGGGGCCGTGAAGGGGGAGTCGGTGCTAGAAGTCGCTGGGGTGGTCCCTGGGGTGGTGGCCCTGGGCCGTGAGAGCCGTCAGGAGTTGGGGAGGCACGGTCCCCACATCTCACGTCCACTTGGACAGGGCTGCGTGAGTGCAGTGTTCAGACCACAGCGCCATCGACCAGAACTTTCAGCAGCGATGGGAATGTCCTCTGTCCCGTCCAGTATGGTGCCCATTGGCCACATGTGGCCTTGAGCTGAAGCTGCACCTGAACATAACTGAGGAACTAGACTTTTAGTACCACTCGGTTCTAATAAACTGACGGAGCCACGTGAAGCTGTCGGCTACCTTATCAGATGGCCCCACGTGGAGCACAAGGAAAGGACACAAAGCGCCGAAGGCTTGAACACAACCCCCGGGGGGAAGCGGGGGGCAGTCTGCGGGCCCAGCGCAAGGGGTGCTCATCCCGAGGCGTCTTCTGCAGCTTCTCCCGGCGTCTTGGTTCGTAGACTCGGAACTGCCGCGCCTTCCAGGCAGCACTGGGTCCCGTTACGTGACTCCGTGTTCCCCTCTGTGAAGTGGGCGTCCTCGCTCCGGAGCCTGTTTTCAGTAAAACACGAGATAACGAATGCAGAAGCCATCTGTAAATGCGAGGCGTTATTTTGGTGGCTGACTGTGCAGAAACCAATCAGGCCAGACCTCGGTCAGCATCTTTGCCTTTGCTCGGGCTCGGATCACTCACACACCAGAATGGAAATAGGAAAGTGCTCACGTGATGTGGTTTTTAATGTCGTCCTCACACTGTTAAGATTTGAACTGGGAAGCGGGTTTGCAGTCTCTTTTCCTGGGGCAGCGACTGTGGTCGAGAGGACAGCTCGGGGCTAGGGACCACTGACTCGTCCTGGAAAGGGCCGGGGTGTCAACACTGTAGGTTTTGTGGGCTATCTGCTGTCTCTGTTGCTGCTGCTGCTTTTCTAAAAAAACCTTTAAAAATACAAAGCACATTCTTAGCTCTTGATTATACGGAAGCAGACCGCGGCCAAATGTCATGACCCCTGCTCCTGACCTGCTCGGTCCAGTCCGGCATGGTAGCCGCTCGCTGCCTGGGGCCACGGATACTTTAATGAAAATGGAAATTCAGTTCCCGCTAATGTCAGCCACATTCCAGGTGCCCCGTCGCCACATGCCTGGTGGCAGTGGAAGTGGGCAGGACAGAGCATCCCCAGAG
Organism: Cervus elaphus; assembly: GCF_910594005.1. Taxonomy (NCBI): domain Eukaryota; kingdom Metazoa; phylum Chordata; class Mammalia; order Artiodactyla; family Cervidae; genus Cervus; species Cervus elaphus. The sequence goes on along the minus strand of NC_057821.1, from coordinate 49,293,198 downwards.
CACGGAAATCTCTGGGCGCAGCCCTGTTCTAGGATTTGGTCAGACCCCACCTTTGCCGCTAACTAGCCTGATGGCCCGAGACGAGTTGTTGAATCTTTCTGAGCCTCTGTTCACGCACCCGTAGAATGGGGAAAAGAAGGGCTCACCTCTCCCGAGGACGCGGTGAAGATTCAGTGACTGAATTCCTGGTGCAGGCCTGGTCACACTGGTGCTCATCGCTAAATACTGCAGCTCAGCTACAGCGTGTTGTGATTCATTCTGAGAAAGCTTCACTTTAAAAGTTTTATTTAGAAGGAGAGTCATCATCCTTTTTACGGGACATTCATGAAGTGTGACCCTACATTTGGATAATCGTTGCCCATGAAGGGGAAGTTCTCTGGGCCCTGAATTTCTTGTCTGTCATTCCTATGACTTGTCTTCAACGTAACCTTCTGTTCCCGTTAGCGCTCCTCCTATAGTAACTGTGAAAAATTCACGCTGAATATTTGTTGAACTTAGCGATAGGGTGGAGATCCAGGTTAGCACACAGGGGCTGGTGCCCCACAATCAGAATTGTCGTCAGTCATTGTTTTACTTTGGCTTCTGAGGGAGATCAGCCCTGTTGATCAGCGCTCCTTCAGGGCTCCTGTGTGACCTGCCCTGAGCAGCGAGTTTTCTCTCGTCTCTAGCCCCAAGCCCAGCGCGACATCGGGAGGCCAGCCCTGGGGTCGCAGGCTTCTCACTCTCACTCCCACTCCCCGTGGGCACCTGTCAGCCCCGTATCCATCACGTGACGGTGTGAACGTGCCGCTGCGAGCCAGCCCTCTCCTGCGGTGATCTGCCTCTGTCCCCACGGGTCAGAGGTCACGGTCACTACCAGCTGATATCAGCTGATAACAGTAGTACTGTTAGTAATCCCAGACGATCAGTGATCATGTGGGGGTGTGTGTGTGCACACGCGCGTGTGCTTGCATCATACTGTCAGCCTCCCAGGAGGTCCCCATGCCAGCAGACTTGAAGTGGCTGGATCCTGGTTGTTCACATCCAGGGATGCTGCTGGTTATTTAGAGAAGTTCGCATGAGGTGCGTACCTGGAAGGGCTCGGCTGAAGTAACAGAGCTTGGACAGAGGAGATGTTCTGGGTTTTTGTTTTTCAGCTTGCACATCAAGGTGTCCCGGTTTCCCTCTGGGACGTGCAGCCCTGTGTGTGGGTCTGGGCCGCTGGGCCACCGCACGGGCGATTCCTTTTCGAGGGGAGCGGATGTCTGGGGAGACAGAGAGGGGCCCTGCTGGGACCTTCCCGGCCTCAGGGGCCAGAGGTGAAGCAGTGCTGACAGCTGATGGGTGGGATCCAGAATGCGGGGCCTCAGCGCAGGGGGCGGAGCAGTTAGTGACTGGCCCTTAGGCAGGGAGCTGAAATTTCAGGAACCGAGGAATCTAGACTGACAGGCTCAGGAAGCGAGTTAGACACAGTAATTCAGTGTCTCTCAGTCCTGGAACCGACTTTATCAGGACCACTCCCGATTTGGTGGATAAAACAGAATCAGGACAGTAGTGGCACCAACCAGCTCTAGAAGGGCTGGCGGATTCCGAGCGCGGCACTCTGGGCTGGCACCGAGGACGAAGGGGCGCCCTGGAGAAGGTGCAGCCCCAGGTCACACATTTCCATGGGGGGCGTGGAGCTGGGTTCAGCCCCAGGTGGCCCGGTGGTGGGCGACACCCCCCCTCCACATGCTCCTCTTCTCTGCTCCTCTCGCCGACCGTGCCCCCGCCTGGCGCACCTCTCTGGGTCTTATCTCTCGTCTGGACACTGAGTGGTTTGACTCGACTGTTCCAGCCCGTAGGTCATTACCAGGCTGAGGTTTTTAAATCCCAGCATCACAGGGATGCTTGGTCCTGTGGGTTGAGCCCTGGGAGGCCACGTGTGCTGTCTGCCGGGCATGTGGTGGGCTCAGGAGGGAGTGACCAAGGGAAGGATGTCCCGGCTGCCCCGTGGCCTCAGGCCGTGTCCACTCTGCGGGATATTCTCACCTGGAGGCAGCGTCTGTCACGCCTGAGGCTAATTTCTTCAAGACTTTTCATTGGGAAGTAGGTATCAGGGTCAGCGGTGTCCTGGGATGAATGTTTTTTCCTGAGCCCCGGAGTCAATCTTCAGCTTGTATATTAGACTCTGACCTTTGCTTTAATGGTTCTTCTGAACCCTGCCCGCATCTCCACGCCATCTTCCCCCAAACAACGGAGGTTGAAATGCTCAGGCTTTGAGGGTAAAGCTCAGCGGTAGTTTGTGGCTGTATTCACAGGGCTGTCTGCCACCAGGCTGTGGCTCAGCTCCTCATGAAGAGCCTTTCGCCGGTTCCATGTATATCAGGCCCAGGCTTCTTCCAGCCCATCTGTTGGGACTCAAAGAGTCAGGAGGGTTGCCGTTTACGATTGCACCTCCTAAGTGTTTCTGCTGACCTCTGCGCCTACAGATGATTCCGTGGGTGCAGTTACTCTGTGATGCTATCTGACGACCACACACAGTCGTCACTGCACACGACATAAAGGACATGTTGTCTCCACGCTCAGGGAGATGAGGGCCCGTGCAGCACAGTGGAGTCCAGCAGTGAAGGAGATGCTCTAGGTGTGTGTCTGTCTGTTCCCAGGTCCCTGCTGAAAGACAGCAGGTTTCATGGAGCATGGGAGCTTGCTTTTGGACTTGGGTCTGCGGTGCCTCTCGGGGAGCTCATGGATCTGCAGAGCCTCAGCCCTCACCTTTGGGAAAACCAACAACACGGGCTGCCTATGGCCTCCGGCGCTGCTGCAGCTGTGAAATAGCTCAGACTCGGCGTGTCTAAACCCAGACCGTCATTCCTCTACTCTCCTCAAACACACACACACCCGCTCCTGCTCCTGATTTTATTTCTTTTACAACTTTTATCCATTTCATTCAGTGTTTATTGAGCTCCTACTACGTGACAGGAACTTTTCTAGACGCTGGGTGTACACCAGTCAGTAAAATAGGACAGAACACTACTTCCTGGAGCTTACAGTCTGGTAGGAGTAGATAGTCAACAAGGCGAAGGACTGAATTACATTATCTGGTGTCACAGGCTCTTAAGCGAGTTCATGGAAATGAAGCAGAGAAGAAGGGTGGGAAGGTCTGATTTAGAGGGGTGAGTGGTTCCACTTAAAGCAGGCGAGTCTGCCGATGCCTTGCTGGGCAGGCGACATCTGACCCTTTCACACTGTTGTGACCCCAGTCGTCAGACGTGATGCCCTCCTTTGACTGTCCTTCGCCTGCAGTCCATTGACAGGTCCGGTCGTTTCAGCCCGGGTGACACAGCGCAGTCTGTTTCCTTCTCTCCTCAGCTGCTATTACTTATATTGTTCTTTTTGGTGGTGCCATGTGGCATGTGGGATCTAGTTCCCTGACCAGGGATTGAACCCACGCTCCTTGCGCTGGGAGCATGGAGTCTTAACCCGCAGACCACCAGGGAAGCCCCTAGCTGCCGTTACTCTGGTTCCAGCCTTCATCGTCTTTTCTCGAAACGCTCGGTTGCCTTGGTCCCCAGAGAGGCCTCCGAGGCACCAGTCCCTTTTCAGTTTGATTTTCTCATTAGTCATTGCTGGCGTGTAAAAGTGTTTTTGCATTTTATGTATAGTGAACATATAACTGAAAAAATAGGTTATGAAATTTTGTACTTTTCATAGACTTCTGTTTTCTTGGGAGTTGAGAAGCATATAATATTGTCATGCACATATGATAATACTTTTTATTAAGGTGCTATTTTACATAAAATGAAATATTCATTTCATGTGTGTAGTTTGGTGAGTTTTGAAAAGTACATATAATCATGTAACCTTGGTAGGCAAAACATAGAACATTTACCCCCTTAAAAGACTTCCTTATGCCCCTTGAAATTGTCTTCCATCCCCATCCCGGCCTTGACAGTCACTGTGTGGTCACTGTCATGATAGCTTTGCCTTTTCAAGCATGTCATGTCAGTGGACTCATACAATGCACAAGCTTTCATGTCATGTTAGTGGCCTCAAACAGTGCATAGACTTTTGTGTTTGTTTGCTTTTCCTCATTTAGTGTTTGAGGTTCATCCATGTTGAACATTTATTAGTTCAGTATCTTCTATTTTTTGTAATTGCCAAGTAGTATTCCCTAGAGTGGGTTTATCTCAGCTTGTCTGTCTGTTCACCAACTTGTGAGCATCTGGACTGCATCCAGTGTGGGTCTGTCACATGTGATGCTGCTGTGAACACCCACACACGACTGTGTGGATGTGTGTATATGGTTCTCTTGAATAGACAGGACTGGACGTGGAGAAGGGTCACTTGGTAACTTATGTTTAACTTTACAAGAGGCTGTTGTGTTATTTCCCAAAGTGATTGTACCATGTGTGTTACCATTGAGGATGTATAACTGTGATAGCCGGCCTGCACATTGGCCCCCCCAGAAATCCCTGCCTTCTGGGGTTCACCAGAAATCCCTGCCTCCTGGGGCTCACCAGAAATCCCTGCCTCCTGGGGTTCACCAGAAATCCTGCCTCCTGGGGTTCACGCTTGTGTGTGGTCATCTTCCACGTTGTAACAGGGTTGGTTTGCATGTAGAACACAGAAGCAATGAGGGACCTTACTTCTGAGCTCAGGTTATGAAGTACACTTGCATCTTGATTGGTTGGAAGCCAGGGTTACAAGCAGGCCTCTGCAGACACCCGTGAGATGAGGGGCTGAGGCCTCTGGCCAACCCCCAATTAGAAACCGATACCTCCTGTTAACAGCTCTGTGAGTTAGCTTGGAAGCACACATTCTGGCCCCGTGATACCTCCAGATGACTGCAGCCTTGGAGACACCTTGATCACAACATCATGGGAGACCCAGAGTCAGAACTGCTCACTTAAAACTGCTGTTAGGCTCCGAGCCATCAGAAGCTGTGAGAGGATTAATGTTTGTTGTTTCAAAAGCCACCGGGCTGAGATCGGTTGTTACACAGCAGTGGGTAGCAGTGAGAGTTCTGGTTCTGGTTCTAGTTCTGGTTCTGGTTCTGGTTCTGGTTCTAGTTCTGGTTCTGGTTCTGGTTCTAGTTCTGGCAAATGCTCCACCTCCTGAGCAGCATTTGACATCGTCAGCATTTTTTTTTTTAATTGATAAGAACTTTATTTTTAAAACTTAAAAATTAGCAACCATTAGAGGGGAATCTTCTTTAACTTAATCTTTTCTTCAGCATTTGAAAAGTATCTCATCTTTGTTAAGAGTTCCTTGGCTTTTTCAAAATCGTCTCTTTCAAAAGCTCTGCTCACCTCGTCAGTCAGTTCTTTCTGTTTAGCGGAGACCTCTGGCTGAAGAAATCTGGGTGGACAAGGCGCTGCAGTTGCTGGTATCTTTGTTGGAGCTTCACAGTGTCGACTCTGAAGGAGCGGTTCTGTCTGTGAGGCTGACGTCATCTCGGGTCGGGTCAGGAGGCTGCAGCGTGAGGCACTGGGTGCAGAGGAGCCCGTGCCCTGCGATGGGCCCCCCAGGCCGCCGCAGTTCCAGCATCGTGGAGGGCTGCTCCCTGCCAGGGACGCAGCACTGCAGTTTGCAGTCTTCTCCTGGTACCCCTGTCGACCACAGGCCCGACACCAGGAGCAAGGCCCCGGTCCTTCCTCCCCACATCAGGCCGGTGGCCTACTTCCCCGAGGTCGCCTGAGGCTGGCTGGACTAGAGCTACTATTTGGCTTGGGGGTATCGTCAGCGTTTTTAACTAGGGGTTCTTGCAGGTGTCTTGTGGTACCTTGTTGTGATTTTAATTTGCATCTCTCTGACAACTACTGATATTGGGCATCATTCTTTTTTTTTTTTTTTTTAAGGTCAGATTATTCGTGTTGTTAAAAATATTGCCATTTGTGAAGTGTCTCTTCTGACTTTTGCACATTTATTTATTTATTATTTTTTTTAATATATTTTATTTCTTTATTTAGACTGTTTTATTTATTTATCTAGGCTGAGCCAGCTCTCAGTGGTGGCATTTGGGATCTAGTTCCCTAATCAGGGATCGAACCTGTGCCCCCTGCATTATGAGCGCAGACTCTTATCCACTGGGCCACCAGCAAAGTCCCTGCTCATTTAAATATCGGGGTCTTTTGCCTTCTTGGAAATGTTATTCTGTCCGCAGACCTGCTGTACTGTCTCCACAGGAGCTGAGGGTCCTTCCCAGTCATGGCCTGTTCCCCTGTTGCTGAGCAGAATTGCTGTAATTTTTTTTTTTTTTAAAGAGTATTTGACTGTGCTTAGCCTTAAATTCTCAATCTCCCTGTCTTTTTATGAAGTGACCTTGAGTTAATAATCAGGCACCACTAAAGCTAATTCTCTAGGCACCACTGAGATTTCTTCCATGTCGTTAATCACTTCTCCTTGTCTCTTGCCAGTTCCTAAGAGGTGTACTTCTTCCGTGTTGCAGGATTCCTTCTCTGCCCTCAGAATTTTTTCTCCCAGCATCTGCTTCATTTCTATACACATGTGCAATGTTCATCATTTTAATTACCTGATTCATATTTTATAATCATCCCTAATTTTTGTTTCCATCATAATCTTATCTTCTTTCTAACTTGTCCCTCTAACACTCACTGCTTTTGTGCTTTCTAGGTGTCAGGAGATGAATATCATTCTTAACCCTTCAAAATCAGGTTAAAAATAGTAAGGGATTCTAGTAGAGCGATTCTCAGTCATGTTAGCAGAATTTCATAACATCTGCCTCATGAGGTTGTTGTAAAGATTTAATAAGATAGCATATATCCTGACTTTCCTACATTAAGAGATGACTTAGAAGTTAGACTCCGAAAAAGTAAAATCTGTCATGCAGACATTATTACAAAATTGCTATTTACTGCTAGTCTTAATGAATAGTCTTACTGCTGGTCTAAATGAGTATCTCACAGCTCTATGTTAAACACAGATTTTTAGTTCTACCAGCAGTGGGATCGCTGTTCGTTTTCAGTCGCTCAGTCGTGTATGACTTTCTGTGACCCCACGGACTGCAGCATGCCGGGCTTCCCTGTCCTTCACCGTCTCCTGCAGTTTGCTCAAATGCATGTCCAGTGAGTCGATGATGCCATCTAACGATCTCATCCTCTGTTGTTCCCTTCTCCTCTTGCCCTCAGTCTTTCCCAGCATCAGGGTCTTTTCCAATGTCAGCTCTTTGAATCAGGTGGCCAAAGTATTGGAACTTCTGCTTTAACATCAGTCCTTCCAGTGAATACTCAGGATTGATTTCCTTTAGGACTGACTGGTTTGATCTTGCAGTCCAAGGGACTCTCAAGAATCTTCTCCAACACCACAGTTCAAAAGCATCAATTCTTTGGTGCTCAGCCTTCTTTATGGTCCAACTCACATCCATACATGACTATTGGAAAAACCGTAGCTTTGATTAGATGGACCTTTCATGTCAGCAAATATTTACTGAGTATCTGCTATATGTTAAGCATTGTGCTAGGTCTGTGAGTGCCAAATGACGCTTGGCATGTTTCCTGTGAATTTGAGTTTGTTTGCTCTTCATCTGGTATTTATCAAGCCTCTGTTCTGGGCACAGCTCATGTATGAAAGCGAATAATCCAAAAATCGTGTCATCCAGGAGCTCCCAGGTGAGAGGCGGACGTGGTGGAGGGTGGTTCCCACATTGGTGACTTTGAATCAGCAGGAAAGGCTCACACAAAGCATGGAGGCAGCTTCCGGGAGCACACGGCTAGTCCCGCCTGGGGCTGCCAGGGAAGGCTTCCTGAAGGGTAACATTGGGACTGAAGTTTGAATGGCCAGTGGGAGTTCCCAGGGGCCAGGACAGGGCAGTGGCATTCCAGAACGTGTGAGATGCGGGAACACACGGAGAACTAAAGGCCTGCAACAGGTTTCCACGCCCACATCCATCCTTGCTGCAGAAGGCGCGGCTGCTGGGATCAAAGATAGACAGGTGTCATGGCTGTGGCTGCAGAATGTCTGCTTCTGAGAGCTTCCAGTCTTTCCATCCACGGTAACCCAGCTGTGAGTTATGATTTGGGTGTGTCTGTGGGAGGAGGTAAGCTCAAGGTTCTTGTACTGTTCAGCCTTGCCTCCAGTCTCCAAAACTGGACGGAGTTTAGAGGGACGGGTCTGCATCGGACGCTGTCCTGTCTTATTCTTGTGACTCATCACTGACCCACGATGCTTGTGTTCACTTCAGGAGTGCATTGGCTGCCTCTTCTTTGTTGGTGATTATGAAATGTTACACAATTTGATTATTTCAATGCCTTTGTCATGTAATTGGAGCCCCAGTTAATGTAGCTTAAAAGGATCATATGTTCTCACTTGATAAATTCTGTGTTGCTAAACCAATTTGCTGCCTCTCCCTGTAGCCTCTGCTTATGTGGTCTGCCAAGTGACCACAACAGTGTGGCCCCTGCGCTGGACACAGCAGACCCGGCCTCTGTCCCGTGCTGTCCTGTAAGGGCATCATCCTTTTGTGTGTCTTTGTGGAGAAAGTCCACTGTCAGCTTCTGACCCCCTGTCACTGTGATCTCAGGGGTCCACAGCCACCTACAGAGTCTCCTCCTTCAAGTCTCAGGGAGCTCTGCTATTGACGGCCCTACTGAGTCGTCATGCCCTTGGCACGTCCTCAGCCCCGGTCTTCCCGTTACCACTGGGAGCAAAGTGGAGACTTTGCTCCACGGTTCCCATGTTGGAGAGGGTGGCCCCTGTGGACGGGCAAACCAGGGTCGAGCTCATGCCTGCTCCTCCTCCTGTCTGCCCGCTGCCCATCCTCAGACTCCGGGCATCCCCACTCCTGTCCCTTTTGCATTCCAGCCTTCTTTACTTCCCCAGTGTCTCCTTTGCCATGCTGCCTGCCCACGGTCACGTGATTGATGAGTAGAATTTCAAGCACAGTCTTCCAGAGAGGTTCCTTTTTCTCCTCCACCCCACCTCCTGGAACTCAAGCGTTCAAGGTGGCCTGATAGTCTTCTGTCCAAAGAAAATGAGGTGAGGAGAGAGCAACGGAAAATAGCTCTGTTACATTCCTCCTCGTAGTTCAGATTCATCTTTTCCTTCTATTTGACCCTTGTAACCCAACGAACCTGTTGGTCTGTTTAAGGAGTGACTGTTCTTCCTTGGGATCACACCTCCGAAAATGACCGGCTGTGGGAGGTGATGCATCTGGGCTCCAGAGGTTGGAGGAAAAGGGGACTTTGTTGTTCTTCCTCCCACATCTCATCACCTCGTTTTCTGCCCTCTCAGATAATAAAGTCTTTTTCCAACTACAGACTCCGTGGAGGTCAGAAATGTGATTGCAGGTTAAGCTCAGGGAAAATTGTAGCCGCCTTATGTTAATGCACACGTCTAGCTTTCGATCCGAGGTCCGGTGGCTGTTGGAAAATGTAAATTTGTCATTCTTTTCTGCCCATGTTTCATCTTTTCTTTCCTTTTCTGCATTGTCATAACTCTCTAACTTTATTATATTTTCTCTGTTTTTTCCTCTCTTGGCAAACCTTTGTGCTCCCAGTGGAACCAGAAGAAATTGTACATGGGGTTTTGATAGTTTGCCAGCTGTTTCCTATAATTAAAAGTGCATTGGAAATGTGAACACAGCTTCCGTTCTGCTGACACTTCTGGGGTCTAGTCTAACAGAAATGCGAAAGGTGCAAGGGAAGAACTGCAGGTAGGAAGAGAAATGGAAGCCTGCTCTTTAGGCCAAAGGCTCCTTATGGAACATAAACCCTTAAGCCTCTGGGTTGTCTGTTCCAACTCTGCTCTTTTATTTGGGTCAGAAGACCATCTGTTAAGTTTTATCCACAATTAAACCCGTAACAGGGGAGTGGCGGTTCATGTCCTCGCGATTGGCTTGATCCACACAAATTGTCTCTTCAGGTGAAGTGATCCAGAGCAGAAACCCACACGGAACTGTCTGGAACCTGTGAGAGCTTGCTGTTTAAATTCTCATGCTTGAAGCGGGAACAGTAAATAGATTACGACCCATGTATCAGCCCTAATTGACTGGCCGCCCAGAGCTCAGGGCTGGAAGGCTCTCCAGGACGAGGCTGGCGATCCCGCTAAACTCCTGCCGCCTGGTGAGGTCCTGTCTGGGCGTCCCTTTTCCTTAAACCCTCACACGGCTGTGGAGCACCCCAGTTAGACTCGAAGCTCTGCCGGGACAAGGAACTTGTCTTTCTTTTCACCATCGTAGCTTCAGGGTCTAGATCTGTCCCTGGCACATTGTCTACACCTAGTAGAAGCGTGATGAATGGATGAATGAAGAAATGAGACTCTTGTAAACATTCACGTTTTTTTCTTTTGACTTTAACCAGCAAGGTCTAAAGTTAGGGACTCGGTCTGTCTGAGCATTGCAGTGGGCTGGACACAGCATTGATTCAGGAGTGAAAGCCCAGGACACAGGCCTGCAGGGGATGCGGCCAGGGTGCCCAGAAGAGAAGAAGCAAAGGACTGCGGCCAACAAAGGCCTCACGGCTGGTCGCCCCTCGTAGCCTTTTTAAGTCGCGATAATTGCCAGTCGGTTTTCAGATAAGCAGTTGGAAGAGATGACCTCTAACTTTCATGCTTTATCAATAATTTCACCTTTTGATCACCTGTCGACTTCTAAGTAGATAATATAGAGCAGTAAATTCGGCTCAAAAATTCCGAAAAGGAGAAAGTAAACGTTTTTTTTTAGTTTAGTGAGATAACAAGTTTTTTTTTAGTTTAGTGAGATAACAACTGGAATGGTGTGAAAACGCCTGCAAAGAGGGAGTTTATTCCTGGGGCTCCTGTGACTGACTGCGAGGCAACCAGAATCCTTATTCTTTCATACACAGCACGCCCTTTGTTTCTTTAGCACCGTAGTGTTTAGCAGGAATCCCACGGACAGAGGAGCCTGGCAGGCTACAGCCCTTGTGGCTGCAAAGAGTTGGACACGACTTAGTGACTAAATAACATTTAGCCTGAAGACCTCTGTGTTTCTCTGAAGATCTTTCAAGTGTCTTTCCTGCAAGAATTAAAGGTTTTTTTTTTTTTTTTCTTTTTTCTTCAAATGTCGGCAAACCCTCTTTTGGCCTAATGTTCAGTTCCTTCCACTCCTGTCTCCATGTTGGAGAAAACTCACTTTGTTAAAATCATCAGTGGACACCCCCTCCCCCTCAAATTACTGTGACCTGCTTTTCCACTAGAATTCCCCTCCTCCACCAGCTGATTCCTCTCCTGACTCTCTCTGCAATGACTTCGGCACACGACCTCAGACGGTCTCTTCTCTCCATCTCAGAGCAGGCATTACCTTCTCTCTGACCCTCGGTGTTGAGACGTGCCGCCTGCTTTCCTGGCTGATCTGTGGCAGGCCGGGGTGCTCAGCTGGGTCACTGTCTCTTGGATGTTTTTAGACTTCTCTGTTAGTGTTCTGGGAGTCAGTCTGAGATCATTAAAAGTCAGACCTCATGAGATGTGCAGCTTTCAGAATATTTTGTCAGCAAGGCAAGGCAAAGTTTTGGGAAGCTGGTGAACTTGTTCTACCTAAAAGCCGGACACCTGTGCACAGCATACAGGAGACGGGCTGCATCAGTCCACTCCGGCTGCCCTAACGGAGCCCCACAGGCTAGACAGAGTCACGGGAACATCGTCCCTCACAAGCGGAAGGCTGGATGTCTGAGGTCAAGGTGTCACAGGGCTGGTTTCTCCTGAGCCCTCCCTCCTTGGCTGGCAGGTGCCACCTCCTCCCGTGACCCTCCCAGGGTCTTCTCTGCGTGTCTGTGTCCTAATCTCTTCTCAGCAGGACGGACCAGTGGACTCAGGGTCCACCTCAGTGATCTCATTTCACCCCGTAACCTCTGTGGAGACCTCACCTCCAAATGCTCTGGGGTCCTGCGGCCAGGACCTCACCATGTGAATGGAGGAAGGGCACAATTCAACCTGTCAGGGGGTAAGACCCAACCCCACGTGAACGGAATTCAGTGGAAACAGGCCGTCAGGACGCTGGCGTGGAGCAGGCACCGGGCCCCGTCCCACCTCTCTGGGTCCCGAGCATCTCAAGGGCGGATCTTTTTTCCAGGCCCGTAGAGGATGACATTCTTAACGTGAGACAAAGGACAAGCTAGACAGTATGTGGACTCATTCACTGTCTCAGATTAAATGTCAGAAAAAGCAGTGAGAGGAACATTGTGCTCTTAATAGTAGAAGCTGACATGTTTCACCAAACTTTATTTCCCTCCCTCAGTTTTAAGCCCATTGTAACTATTACTGTGATCAGTAAGACATCAACACTGAAAATGAAAGAACTTTGTTTCCTAAATGTATTTAAAATGTCTTCCTCAACATCGTTCTGATTGAGACCTATAAATGTGGGTAGTTTTATCACCCTTAGTTTCATTTTAGGTAGAATTCTAGAAAATATCCGCTTTAAAAATGGGATTCCTTAATTTATTCTCCTCCACCCCAAATAAGTCATTCATTAATCTTTCTCTGTAACAGGAGCTGGTGCATCTGAAGCCAATTCAGTCTTTTCTATTGTGAACAAGTGGGGCTACCCGGGCGGCTCAGTGATAAAGAACCCGCCTGCCCGTGTAGGAGACGCAGGAGATGCGGGTTCAGCCCCTGGGTTGGGAAGATCCCCTGGAGAAGAAAATGGCAACCCAGTATTGGGTTTGGAATCCATTTAGGAAATGGCCCTCCAGTGTTCTTGCCTGGAGAATCCCGTGGACAGCAGAGCCTGGCGGGCTACAGTCCGTGGGGTTGCAGGGTTGGACAGGACTGAGCGACTAAACAGCCATTGTGAATAAACACTTTCAGTCCCCTTTCCCCAGATGCTGTAATTCAGGGATCTTATAGCTGATTATACAGCCCTGGAGCCAGTTTTGAGAGGGAAAAAAATCCTCCAAACACATCTCCTTGACTGCCTGTGTCAGGGACTCCAAGGGGTAAGGGGGTCTTTCAGGGGGTGTTTAGGACTTAAATATTTGTTGTCTTAGGCAATTTGAAGTTACTTGCTGTTTCACTGAACGGAATCTGGGACAAATCTTAAAGGATGAGAAATGGTTTATTTTCTTTCATATTTTAGAGTTCTCTACTGGAAATACAATCTTCTCTGATAATAAAATCATTCTAGGTTGTCTGGGAAGATAGGTTTATTTGGGAGACTTTTCAGGCTCTTCCTTTGTCTCCTCTTGTTCACATTGCCAGGTCTTTGGCTATTCCATTTCTTAGTCCTGGCTCAAGAGCACCCGCAGGGGAACAGGAATGCTGAGGTCAAAGTTGGATTAGCCAAGTTAGGTTCTTGACAGCGAGAAGCCTGACGGGACTCATGTTACTTCTCATCAGGCTGAGGACCTCACCCCTTTCGTGTCTTCTCCAGATTTCAGACAGATCCAGGGGGTCTTTGTTCACCTCTGTGTCCGCAACAGCGGAGGGACCCACCCACACCAGCCACTCAGTCCATGGTGTCTGAGTGACTATTGAATGAGGACTGGGATCCATGTGTTGCTTTTGTGTGCAGTTCCTCCAGAGAATAACCTTACTTTGTCTCGCCTGCTTCTAACCCCTGCCGCCCTCCTCGGAGCTGGTCCCCTCCAAAACCGCCAGCACACAGCCTCTTTGCAGGTTGAGTCCCAGTCTTTTCACAGCAGGACAGCAGCGTGAAGACAAGGGTATGATGGCTGGGGGTCTCTCCGTGAAATCAGGAGAACCAGGAACACGGGTGAGCCGGGAGGCTGGCATTTTGAATGTGGTCATCACATCATGGCTGACCCAGCCCGTCACTGGCTGACTTCCAACCTGGTTCTGGCCAGAGCGAGACCTGAGAGTTTGGAGCAAACACCTCTTCTCAGAGTCACACATCTTGGGAGCAGAAAGAGGTGAAGCAAGTCAGGCTGTGTGCTTCTGTAGCCATGTCTTTACTCCCTGAGATGCAGTCTGTACCTGGGATTCTTCACCTCCATCTCCCGCGAATTAGGGCAGTGCGTGAAAAGGATAGAGTGGGTAAGAATGGAGTGAGAAGGTTGGTTTTTGGGTAAGGGTGGAAGGAGCAGGTTGATTGTTTAAAAATATATAATTCTATTCATGTGTTTATTTCTGGCTGTGCTGAGTCTCCATTGCTTTGCAGGCTTCTCATTGGAGTGGCTTCTCTTGTTGGGAAGCACAGGCTCAATAGTTGTGGTGATGGACTCAGTTGCCCCGTGGCATGTGAGATTATCCCGGATCAGGGATAGAACCTGGGTCCCCTGCATTGGCAGGCGGATTCTTTATCTCTGGATCCCCAAGGAGGTGCAAGAAGGTTGATTTCTAATCTCCCATCTGCCAGTGACTGGGTGTTACCTCGGAGCAGGCGTTTCCTCTCTCTGGGCTCCACCTGCTCATCCGTTAGATGAGGGGGGTCCGGTGGGTCAGTGGCAATGATCGCTGCTCCTTAGTTCAGTGCGTTAAGGAAATCCGCAGACCCTGAGTTCCCCGTCGAGTTCCCCGGCGCCCGCTGCACTTCCGGCTTCGGGATCCTTGCTCCCTGTCTGGGTCCCTTGGCATGGTGACGTCACTGCGTGCAGAAATAGAAACCTGGTGCCAGCGTGTCCTCCATGAGGTCATTCGTTGCGCTTTGCAAGACCAAGCCTGGCTTGGAAGGCCGTCACTCCCTCCTGAAACGCTGGGTGCCGCGCTGGTTGGACCTCCTGCTCGTCGGCCTTGGTCCCCAGCTGTCCCCACGGACGGCTCCTTCCCCTGTTTCCGCTGCAGGGGTGGTGATGGGGCACCGGGACTCTGGCGGAGGCAGACACTGGCCATGCCGGCGGAGGCAGCACTGCCAGGGCCAGCGTCCTCTGCAAACACGTCGCTTTATGAAGATACAGTTTTTACACGATCCTTCGGTCAGCACTTCTGCCCTGGACGGTGTTTTAACAAGCCAGACGGGAACGCGAGCCAGTCTTGTCCCTTTCGCAGCTCCGCCTGAACCTTCCCTTTCTCCGGCCGGGGAGGGGGTGTGTGATGCAGTAAGAAACCCTGGCCACACCGCAGCTGCACTTCTCTCCACGTCTTGAGAAAAAGGCGATGTGGAGGCCGCAGAGTCTTCACCAAGAGCCTGTTTCTCTCTGACACCTGTGGTCTTGCTGAAGCAGGATGCTGGCTCTGCATGGTTTGAGGAGGAAGGCGGCTCCCTGGAAGCTGCCCCCGGGCCAGCCAGGGGGTGTCAAGGCCGGCTGAGCCACTGAGAGTGGGCGGGGCAGGTGACTCCCAGGCAGGCCGACAGGATCCTCCTGGTGGCTTCCTGGAGTGGGGGCCGGAGCAGGCCTGCTGGCACCCGGGTGTCGGGGAAGACACCTGCCCCTGCGATCAGGGCTGCAACTCCGGGGTCAGGCAGGCCTGGGCTCAGCGCCGAGGAGTCAGGCTGCTCAGGCTGTAAGCCCGAGGACTCTGGCGGTCTTAAATTTTACTGTAGGAAGCGGGGTGAGGTGAGAAAGCATTAAAAGGACACTGAGTTGTTCAAAGAACCAGTGAGCCCTCAAAAGGGGCAATAGCTAGGGTGGCTCTGGGGTCTCCACGGTGGTGCCCCTGCAATGACCTGAACTGGAGCATTTTCTGTCCCTGTGATATTTTAACCAAACCCCTGAGACGGGTAGGATAGGTCTTGCCTTGCACTTTTTTGGGAATTGGGTGGGGAGGGGCTCCCAGTGATGAGTACATGCAGGGTTAGTTTACCCAGGAAAACTGGGCCCCATCATGGAAGGAAAGGCCTGGGGTTGTTGGGGACTCAGCTGACACGTGGGTGTGATACAAACATCGCAGGGTCTCGAGTCTGAATCTCGGGTTAAGCCTCAGAGGCTCAGGGAGGGGTCCCCCAGCTCTGGACTGAGAAAGCTGGAGGAAATAGTCCCCTAAAGGACAGTCCCTATTAATTAGCAAGTCCCTATTAATTAGCAAGTCCTACCTGATTTTCAGCTGTTTAATCCCATTTTCTTAGCAGAGCCATTCATGATGGGTGACCCAAGCACATGTCCATTTGCTCAAGACAGCCCCAGTGTTGGCCTCCCTGCCTTCCAAAGTCACATTGTCTCCAGCTGCTCATTTTTAAAGTAAAGTGTCGTTATTACTGGTTGTGAAGGGCTTTCCTGGTGGCTCAGTCATAAAGAATCCATAATCTCCTGCAATGCAGGAGATGCACATTTGGTCTCTGGGTCAGGAAGATCCCCTGGAGGAGGAATTGACAGTGCACTCCAGTGTTCTTGCCTGGAGAATCCCATGGACAGAGGAGCCTGGCGGACTGCAGTCCATGGGGTCACACAGAGTTGGACACGACTCAGTGACTAAAGCACCATCACCATTACTGCCTGCATGAAAATAAGCCGGGGTGGGCTGGGTGGGCCTGTGCTGGTGCCCAGTGGGGTCCAAATCTGCCTGCAACTTATCCAGCCTCTGCAACTGACTGCAGCCTCTACACAGCAACCTAGGGGGCGGCTCTCGGGGGACCCCAGCATGGTCCCCAGAGCCCAGCCCTGCCCCACCTGCTTCACTCCGCCAAGGACACGCACCTCCATCACCCACGAGCATCACCCACCCTCCATCCCAGACAGCTGTCAGCAGGGCCCCGGCCGGGCTGGGCCATGCAGATGTGTGCCCAGGACTCTGTCTTAGACAACAAGTGGTCCAGACCCTGCTCAGTGCCTGAGGCTGTGCGCTGAGGACCTGCGGAGCTGAGGACAGCCAAGTCTCCTACTTCAGACTAGAGAGTCAGCAGGCAGATGAGACGGGATGAAGGAAGCGGATGCAGAAGGCAAGGCAGGGTCATATTTAACCTCCTGGGGAGATGTTTCCCTGAGGCTGCCCTAAGGTTCCACCAGTCCCCTGAACATTTTCATAATAAATCAACTCTTCACTGTTGTAAATTCAAGTTTTAATTGCTCTCAGTTGGACCCGGAAGAGCCATATCTTACCCGCCTGAGCTTAAAGCAAGTTGAGAGTAAGACACCTGAGCAAATGGAGGGAGCAGAAGGTTCACTTGATTTCTCCCCGACCGCCTCTCTGTCCGGGGGCCATCACCGCTTGCTCCGCCCTCCTCACCAGCCCTCCTAAGGGCACCGCGGGGTCGGCATAACAGGTGTCCTCTCTGCTCTGGCTTAAGTGGAAGCACAGGGAAAAAGCAGATTTCCAGCATTTGAAGTCTGCCTCCTCCAGGAATAAGGACTGATTGGGAACTTCCTCGTTCCCCACAGTCTCAGGGACAGGCAGGGTGAGGGGGTCGGAAGAATTGCCCTCCTGGAAATTTCTCTGCAGGTGGAAACACAGGCCCGCTGGAAGGAGAGCCCCCCCACCATGAGCCTGAACCTTAACTCTCGAGATGGGTGCATGCCAGCGTTCGGATGGTTGCTGGAGGGCAGGAGCCCGGGGCAGGGCTGGGTAGACATGCGCCGACCCCGGGGTGCCAGCCTCCTGCGCGGCCGTGCCGTGTGCTGCCTGCAGCACTGTGAGCCCGCACCCCTGTGCTTGTCGGGCTCCGTGAGCAGGCTTCTCGGGCTGGTCTCTAGCACCCCCCCGCCCCCCCCGCCTGAAGGTTCCCCGCTGAGGGCCGGAGACCAGACGGCAGGTGGGATGCTTCACACTTGTCGGTCACGTTGTTCCTGATGCTTTGGGCCTGGGAAGGGTCTGCTCTGGGGGACAGAGCAGATGTCGCTCCCAGACGTGACGACGGTGAGAACAGCCATCTGCAGCCGGGGGTGATCATTTAGGCAGGTGTGAGAGCGGCTAGGTGGAGAACCTCTGAAAGGCAGCACACGAGAAGTGAGCAGGGGTCTGCCCGAGATGGTCAACCTTCTGTGCGGCTCGGGGCAGCCGGGTTGTCCACAGAGAGAGGCTGAAACGCTAAGCCTGCTGCCTTCCTGGGTGTGTGTCTGCCGTCAGCGGCTTTGATTTTCAGCCCGGGATCACCGTCCTCCGCGTTTGCATGTTTGGGTGCATGCATACTGCTGGTTGGGGTTTTAGATCTCTGTGCAAACTGGTTCTCACAGACACCTGACCTGTCCAGCCCTTCTCTGCCACCTGCCTTCTCTGTGCATGCAGTGCTCACAGCCTTTCAAAGACAGGTTGCAGAATTTGGCAGCAAAAAATGGATGGCATCCAACACCTTAGTGGTTACTTCCCTGTGCCGAGCCCGACCAGCTCTCCCCTTGTTGAGTGTGGTCCTGCCAGCCAACGTCGGCCTCCCGACTGGACACGCGACTCAGTTGTTTGTGTCCAGGGCCCATTTGAGGTTTGACGTGTTGTCTCATTGGTGTGTCTTGTACCAGTTCGTGAAAACAGAAGCTGTTCTCTTTTTTCCCCCCCAAAGACTAACATTTGGGCTCCCTCTGACTTGTAATGGCTAAAAATGAGTTTGAAGCATGTTCCTTTTCATCTCTTCTTCCAGCTATTAATTTTTAGTACTTTCATTTATGTTTAAAAAAGCAGTTAGTCGTGAAAGTTCCCAGACAAGAATGAGTAATTGGCAGGTTGAGGTAGAAGCTGGGAGCTGGCTCTGGTTTTCCGAGAATAATCATAATAGCTTTTAAAGGGAGGTTGAAAACTGTAATCGGAGCTTACTCTTGGAATCGGGGCATTGTCCAGTGGCCCCGCTCAGTGATCTCTGGGGAGGCAGGTCAGATGCTGAGGGTGGTCTCTGGACACGGAGGGGAGACCCAGGAGCCGGCAGAGGAACAGAGCGGCTCAGAACATGGGGGCGGGCTGGAGGGGGCGGGCTCGAGGGCTGTGGGTTCTCCAGGCTAAGGCGAGGGGCCCTTGGAACTCCCGGGTGACTGACTTTCCGGGGAGGAGCTGACGAACCACGGAAGGGGTGTCAGGAGGGTCATGAGTCAAGCTCAGCGCCGGGCTGGAGGCAGGGGGACAGACGGACGGTGGGCAGGGCAGCAGGGCCGCCCTCCTGCGAGAGTGGGTGGCTGCTCTACGTGGGTGCCCGCTGTGGCGCGCCGTGGTTTGGAGAACAGGTTATTGGGAAGAATGGCATCCACAGCACTGCCTCTGTGTATAACCCGCACCCAGCGTGTGCGTGTTCCTGTGTGTTTATGCATACACGTGGCTTCTGGTTTGTTTCTCTCTTACTCAAAATACAGGATGTCGCCCCGTCTTGTTTTCTGGCGTCCCGTGGAGCTCCGCCAGGCAGTGCTCACTGCACTTGTAGCTTTGCGTCTCGTGAGGCCTGCTGGCCGGGGATGCTGGAGCCTGCCGCCAGGAAGACGGCAGGGAGGAGCAGGACCCGGGGAGTCTTACGGGGGCGGAGGAGGGAGGCAGGGGTCAGCGGGGTAGGTGGTTTTCTTTTCTTTTTAAACAAAGATTTTTGCCTCTTTTTTTTTTTTAATTTAGTGATTCTGAGGTTATCTCAAGGGTGAAAGTTCCCCGCTCTGTTTTCAGGGATGGCGGCTCTGGGAGGTGGGCACTGGGGGGAGGTCCCCCGGGTCACTTTGCCCCCTCCCGGCCTGACGCCAGCCTGCCCGCCTGTGTCCCTCTCGCAGCCGTGGACCCGGGCCTCCGTCCCCCTCGGGTGGGCCGGCTCTGCGTCTCTGCGCCCTGCCTGTGCCTCAGGGCAGCCTGCTGTCCCCCTCGTGTGAGGTTCTCCCCGGCCCCCAGAGCAGCGGGCACAGAGTCTCACGCTCCATGGAAAGGACGGAGGAACTCGAGCCGCCGGAGCGCAGGGCCCGAGCCTGTCTCAGCTTTGTGACCCCTATGCCGGGGAGGCCACCTGGTCACCCATCCAAGTCGGGGGCCTGTGGACTGTGGAGCAGAGCCTGACCTCACGGGGGAGCGGGCTCCCAGCCCTGCTCCCGAGGCCGCGCGAGGAGGGGTCCCCGCCGGGCAGCTGAACTCACGGAATGGCATCCCGGTGAAGGGGGTGGCCGCCTGTGCCTCGTCACGGCGGGCCAGCGCCCGGGAGCCCTCCTTCTGGACGGGCTTCCTTCCGGTGTGTTCAGGGCCGGCCGCCCAGGTGAGTGCCCTGCCTCCTGTCCTCCTCCCTGGGGCTCTGAGGCGGGAGCCCCTGGGACACAGCTGTCCCCCTGGCCTCCCTGGCTCCGAGGGACTGAGACATGGGGCGAGAGGCACGGCGGTGACAGTGTCCACGCGCCCCCCCCCCCCCCCCCCCCCAGTGTGGCTGCACTTACTCAGGGCGAGAGGCGTGGAGGTGACAGTGTCTACCTGCCCGGCCTACCCCGAACCCTGCCACGTGGCTGCACGTGCTGGTCAAAAGCAGCAAATCAGAGGAAAAGCAGAGCGGTGGAAACAGTAACAGGAAGGAACAATAAAAGCTGAGGTGCAGGTGGTTTTACGTAAGAAGAGACTTAAGAAATCTTGGGATTTTTCTTGCCGAGGAAAATGAGGAGGGTGAAAGCAGTTATGCTGGGGGGAAAGGCCTATAAATTACATTTAAATAACTTTTCCCCAAAATATAAATCATGAAATTACGTAAAATCATTTTGATTCATTATGTTAACATTAATAAATTTTAATTTTCAGGTGCATATGCCTAAAGGCCTCCAGGCTCTTAAGCACAAAATAATCGAAAAGCTAATTAATCACAAATGGGCAACTTTCCCAACTAACTCTAAGAACAGTTCCAATTAAGAAATAATACCCTATCTACAAAGTAGAATGAAATACACAAACTGACCAGAAACTTAATTACAAGCCATAGAAACTGAGAAGAAAAACAGAGGAGACTCATTTCCCAGGCCAGGTAGCGTCTCCGGATGTGTTTGGAGGAGACGCTGAAGGTGGCCCTAAATGGGCTTTTCTCTGTCCTCTTTATCTTGTGGAGCCTCTTGAAGGCCATTGAATCTTGACTCAAACATCTCTTATCTCTTCCAGCTTTGACATTAAAAGAATGAGCACGTGAAGATCGTGCACACTTACTGGGCCTCCCACTTAAACCGTCCTTTATCTGCACCTGTCAGGGTCTTCAGCACATTTGCATCCCAGACGCCCAGCACGGCATCTGTAATCCAGAAGATGCTAAATCATGTTTGCAGCATAAGTGGAGGGGCACGTGATCGCTGGACAAATCGCTTCCTTGGCAGAGGACACAGTGAGGTAAAGCAAGCACACAGCAATGACTCCGTCCTTCGCGGGGAAGCCCGCAGGCCCCTCTGAATTTCCTCCAGGATCCCGAGCTGTGTAGGTCTTGAGAGGTAAACTCAGAATAACCTATTAGCGACCCCAGGGAGGAGACAGGCCCTCCTTGTTTCATTTTGCTTTAATTCGGCTGATATTGATTGAGGTGCCTGAAGGTAGCCGCACATAATGGAATTGGAATTGCCTGGGAGTCAGAGGAGCAGAAGTGAATTCTAGTGCTGGCTCTGCCTCTAATTAGTCGTGTGACCTGTGTCCAGCCAGATCAGAAGCCAGGTCACCCGTGGACCTCCTGGTTATGTAAGCAACTGAAGTCCCTTCTCCTGCTTGGTGGGTTTCTGAGTCTGGAAACTTGGAGTGCTACCCCCCTATTCTCATGGCGTGTTGTGGTTGCATGACTGTGGTGGTGTTGTTTAGTCCCTACGTCCTGTCCGACTCTTTGCTACCCCGTGGACTCTAGGCCGCCAGGATCTTCTGTCCATAGAAATCTCCAGGCAAGAATACTGGAGTGTGTTGACAAGCCCTTCTCCAGGGGCTCTTCCTTGACCCAGGGATCACACCTAGGTCTCTGGCACTGGCAGGCAGATTCTTTACCCTCTGAGCCACCAGGGAAGCCCCGCATGACTGTGTGGGTAAGCCAGAAAAGGCTGTAGATAAAGCATGCAAAGCACTTGGGAAAGTCTCCTAAGAATACCCTTATGAAAAGAATAGGGCTGGATTGTTCACTTAGAGGTATCTGAAAATTGCTGAACGAACATCTGCAAAAGGTCTTGACGAATGAACATGCATGCCTGGAAAGAGGTCTCCTGCTTCTTTCCACAAGCCCCTGAAGCTGCCCCTCTGTTGTTCAGGGTTCTCAGCAAGCCCTGGGAGGAGTGAAAGTCATGCCTCCAGCTTTTCTTCTGAGAGCCTGTTCCATCTGTCTACGGAGGCAGCGGGTTGGCCAGGGTGACGAGAACAATGGCGATCCTCACGGTACCTCCCACTTAGGAAGCCATTCAGTTGAAGCTCCACTTCAGCAGCTCTCAGCCAGAGTGAGTGAATGCTGAGTCTTTGGGGCTCTTTGCTGTCTGAGTCGTCACTTGGCCCCCAGCCAGGTCCTTCTGGGTCCCCAGGATGGGGAAGGCTTTCTGAACCATTACAGACTCTAAGAGTCAAGAAAAGATGATTCTGTGAGGTATATTTTAGGTTTGTAAAGATCTATCAATAGGTCAGATGTGATAAATTTTCTCTCTTCCTTCGATCATCTCTGATCTCCCACGTTACAGATGGGAAGATGCTTATAGGAAAGCAAAATAGGAAAAAAGTAAAAAAAGGTAATGAAAATCAAGGATGGGGAAAAATCTAAGATTAAAGTGAATCTAGGAATGCCCCAGATATGTTTTGGTTTTTAGAAAATTCTGTGTATTACAAATTCACAAATACTCAGCCAAACTCTTAAATGAAGCACAAGTGATCTGCCAACCATCTAGTTAAAACAAATTGTGTGAATTATAATGAAATTCTTTCCAACCAAGTACACATTTTTAATGGGAGGAAATGTACTTCAGAGGAACTTTTAAAAGGCACCAATCTGGATCATCTCAGAGATATGCATAGCCTTCCTCGCATAGTCATTCTGTAATGTTTTGTTGTTGTTGGTTTTGCTAAGTCATGTCCAAGTCTTTTCTGACCCCCATGGACCCCGCCAGACTCCTCTGTCCATGGGATTTCCCAGGCAAGAATACTGGAGTGGGTTGCCGTTTCCTTCTCCAGGGAATCTTCCCGACCCAGAGATTGAACTTGTGTCTCCTGTGTTTCGGGTGGTTTCTTTACCACTGAGCTACCTGGGAAGCCCCTGTTCTGTAATAGAATTTGGGGATTACCTAGTTCAGGCCATTGTTTAAAAAGGGTTGGTGGCATTTAAAAGTCTAAACATCTCTGAAAGTCTGTTCTAAGTTTCTGAAAGTTTTTCAGTGTGAATGTAAAAATTCAGACCTTCAGAGTATTCACCCCACAGTTGGCTCAGGCTCTTCTAGCTGAAACGCAAGGTAATCATGCGTTCAGTTTGCAGAATGACTGCGTATTGCTGTGAGCAGCTCTGCATGGCGAAGAGTATTTTCCCTGAAATTTGGTGCCAACTCTCAACTCTTTCCAAATGTTTCGATACAGCCTTGCACTGACATCCCTTTATGTACAGTCAGGAAATTCAAACTGTACTTCATTAAGTCTCCCCCCAAACCCCCCTTGACATTCCATGACACTTTTGCCAATAGGAATTCCTCGTGGAGTGATAGCCCGTATGGAAAGAGCACCCCAGGTCCTAGCCGCAGACAGTGACTTTGGCTGATGTAGCCACTTCCCGAGAATGTTTATGGCCCATTTTGGATAAAGTAATCAGTGCTAAGATCCTGATCCAGCAGTGGGTTTTGGTTTCCCATGTTGACAATTGTGTGTCTCTAACCATATCTTACACCTGATACATATTCATTTAAGGTAAGTTTATTGTGTCATTGTAAAATAAAAATAGTAGCAGAGAATATTTTAAAGTGGATTTGCGTTTAGTAATTTAGTGCTCAGTGCCAAGTCACCTCAGCCGTGTCCGACTCTTTGCAACCTTAGAGCTGTAGCCCGCCAGACTCCTCCGTCCTTGGGCCTCTCAGGTGAGAACACTGGAGTGGGTTGCCGTGCCCTCCTCCAGGGGATCTTTCCAACCCAGGGATCGACCCTGAGTCTGTTATGGCTACCTGCATTGGCAGGTGGGTTCTTTACCACTAGCGCCACCTGGGAAGCCCTTTCAGTAATTTACAGTATTGTTAATTACATTTGCCAAAGCACTCAATTTCAAGGTACGGGCTCTTAGATCTGTAATTTAGTTTTCTGTTGGATATTATTCAGGGTAATGAAGCATGAGCTGCTGCCACTGAGAAACACCCTCAGAACCTGGGTAATTCAGCCCAACCAGAGTTCATGTCCGGAGAAGGCAATGGCACCCCACTCCAGTACTCTTGCTTGGAAAATCCCATGGACGGGGGAGCCTGGTAGGCTGCAGTCCATGGGGTCGCTAAGAGTCAGACGCAACCGAGCGACTTCACTTTCATGCACTGGAGAAGGAAATGGCAACCCACTCCAGTGTTCTTTCCTGGAGAATCCCAGGGACTGGGGAGCCTGGTGGCGACTGAAGCGACTTGGCAGCAGCAGCGGCAGAGTTCATGTCTTGCCCTCGTGGGGGCTGACACTTCTGTTTGGTAGCTCAGCATCGCAGATCCTCCCAGCTGCCAGGCCATCCCCACACTGGCTGCAGGGTCTGGGAGAGGAGCCTGGAGGTGGCGCCCCGCCTCCTAGATGCCACACTCCTGAGCTACATGGGCCCCTCCCACGCTTCGTGGGCGAGAACCCGTCCTCTGCCCCGAGGGACGGTGTCGGGACCAGAAGGAGCCCAGGGCTGTGTTTGCTGAGAGGTCTGTCCTCTGCCACGCCGCCTGGAAAGGAGTGGACAGCAGTAATGACAAGCAGCTAGATTCTCAATTGTACAGGCTTTCTCAAATTTTAAACGAAGTTTAATGACAAATTTTATTTGATTGACGTGACTCGTTGACATAGCCGCATGAGCCGAGCTGTATAATGGGAAACTGCAGGGACCCAGGTTATGGTGCTAGTTCTGCCTTTGTAAGTTGGGTACCTCTGTATTTGCCATCTAAATGACTTCACCTCTTTTCTCTTTATATCTGAGATAATTAGCTCATACCATGGTCCCTTATAACTTCAAATTTTAAATTTCTTTATTCTACTCACGGTCTACCACAGGTAAATGTTTTCACAACCAGGCTCTGCACTGAAATAGATTGAGTATGTTTGCAGTCTGTCTTTGCATTCTTTTTTGTTAACCAAGGATATAAAATGTTCACTCAGGAACCCAGAATTTAAACGTACAACTCTGATTTCATTAGTGCTACTCTGCATCAGTTTAATTCAGCGAAGATTTAATTGTCTGCTGCTATGCATAAGCATTTTGCCGGGTGCTCGGCATATGAAGACGAGTAGATCCGGTAGGCTTTTGTTCTGGGGTAACTAGTACTCGAGCATTGGAGACAGACGTGCACAGATGACTTCAGTGTGGTTTGGGAAGTGGGAGGGTGGCTGGCCCAACAGTTAATGGAATATGACCCTGTGCTCGGCATAGCTTGGGAGGTAGGCAGGGGCATCTGAGCTGAATCCCAGAAAATTAACACAGTGAGTTTGGAAGAGCATGGCACATGGGGAAAAGCTTCAAGCCTCTTGTTGGAACTGGAGCTGTCCTGTCCAGCGTGGCCGCCACTGGCCAGGTGTAGCTGTCGTGCATGTGGGATGCAGTTCAAACGGAGATTCCTTTAACTGTGACATATATACTGAGTTCAGAAATGAATGTAACCTATCTCATGAATACTTTTAAAAAAAACATTGATTACATGGTGAAATGAATATTTTAGATACAGTAGGTTAAGTACATTAATTAATTCCACCTCCCCCTGCCCTGCCGTTGTCAGTGTGGCTACTAGAAAATGCAAACCGCCTGCATGGCCTGTGTTCTGTTTCTGTCGGCTGAGGCTGTTCGAGGGCATCGCTTGTGGAGGATGACATGGCCGGAGCTGCTGGGACCCTTCACTGTCCACTTGAAGCTATCACAGCATTGTTAGCCAGCTGTATTCCAATACAAAATTAAAAGTCTAAAACCAAATATCTAATAATGCAAAAAAAAAAAATCACACAGAAAGTGGATTACCAATATTGCAAACTGAGTCTAAAAGATTTTACTCTGTTGTCTTAAATTCTTTTTATCAGATACCTAGAGTAAATAGACTTCTAACTTAAGCAATGTTGATCACGTGGTGCAATGAGTATTTTAGACGTACTAGATTAAGTGTATTAATACAGTTAATGTCACCTGTGTTTCTCCCCGCCTTTGCGCAGTGTGGCACTGGAACGTTTAAACCTCCCTGCACGGCCCCGCGGCCTGTTTCTGTTGGATGAGGCTGTTCTGGGGCAGAGCTTGTGAAGGAGGGTGTGGTCGGGGTTGCTGACGGACAGGGGGGTGGGTCGGGGGGTGGCTTGGGTGCTGCTCTGTAGTCAGCTCAGCCTTTATGTGTGTAAGCTGGAGAGCTTTCCATGGCAGAGTCACGGTTGGTCGTGTGTGCATTTTAGTTATTAGCCCCGGGCTTCGTGGTTGATGGGGCTTCCCAGGTGGTTCAGCAGTCAGGAGCCCACCTGCCAAAGCAGGAGATGTGGGTTCCATCCCTGGGTCGGGAAGGGCCCCTGGAGGAGGGCATGCAACCCACTCTAGTGTTCTTGCCTGGAGGATCCCACGGACAGAGGAGCCTGGCGGGGCTGCAGTCCTCGGGGGCGCAGAGTCGGACAGAGCTGAGCGACTAGACAGCAGCGAGCGGATGGCGCTGTGCCGGCTGGAGGCTGGAGGCTGGGTTTCTCGCCAGGTGGCGGGCACCGCCATCCCCAGAGGGCCCGAGAGGGGCTGCGTGCGGGCAGTGGCAGTAACGACGGAGGTCAGCAGTTGGCGTTCGGAACAGGGAGTCAGGGCTGACTGCCGGGTCTCTGTCTGGGGTGACTGGTGGGGCGGCGGCATCCCAGGCTGAGGCTTTCCCGTTTGGAGAAGCAGGCTCTGTACCGGGGAGGGGGACGCTGCAGGCTCTGTACCGGGGAGGGGGACGGCGCGTGCAGGTTGACATGATTGGCTGCCGTACGTCGGCAGCTGCTTGGGTTGACAGAGCCAAAGCTCCGGCAAGAGGTCAGGGCTGGAGAGGGAGGCTTGGGAGTGCCCAGGTGGCCACCAGACAGTGGGATTCTGTGTGATTACGGAGGACTGGGGAGTGGGGAGGATGGGAGGCAGTGGTGGCCCCCAGAGCGCGCGTACTGAAGGACCCCCAGAGCGGGACCCTGGACAGGTGGGGGCCTTGCCCTGGGCGGCCTCACCTCCAGAGCCGTGAGAAGGGAGTTGTTAGTGTCTCGTAACCACCCGTCTATGGTGCTTTGTTAGAGTAGCCTGAACTAAGCCCCAGGAGGGAGCTTTGACTTTGGCAGCTGGGGTTCCTGTTGGTGGTGGTTTTTGCGAAGGTCAGTCCTGATAGAACAGAGTGTAGAGGCCACAGTGCCAATCAACTTGATCGTACCGAGGTGTTGACGGGAGCTGGAGACTGGACTCGGTGAATGTCAATGCCCTTTCCAGAAGCTTGTCCAAAGGGAAGGGGTAACATATGCTAGGAGCCGGGTTCCGAGAGTTTGAAGGGAGAGCTTTCACGTAGGTTGGTTGGAGAGAGGGGTGGTGGTTTTGGATGCCATTTGCTGGGTGAAGCTTGGACGTGGAGATTTCCCCAGCAGTCCTGTGCCCACGGCCCGGGCAGGAAGTGTATAGTAAGGGAGTGCTGCGTATTCCAAGCTTCCCTTTTTCTCTGCTGCACTCTCAACGACCACGTGACTCTCTGAGCCCGGTCCCCGATGTCAGTTTAAAAAATAACGAAATAGAATAGGGGTCCCTTTGTGTTCTCAGATTTAGTTGACCCCACCATGGGGTTTATTCTGTTATGTCTCACTGGATGCATCTGGTGTGGTCTTCACCCTGAGCTCCCCTGAGAAAGTGGATGATTTGTCTGTTCATAGTTTTCCCGTGTTGCTTCGAATAAGCCAGTGAGATCAGAAGAGTGAATTCAAGCTCAGACGCGGTAACCATCACCCAGGTGACTTTCTTAAAATTCAGTTTTGCTTCCTGTTGGAGTGACCACTGTTTGGGTCTTCCTGCCAAACAGTCCCGGCCAGCTCCCCACGACACCCGCTTCCTGCCAAACAGTCCCGGCCAGCTCCCCACGACACCCGCTTCCTGCCAAACAGTCCCGGCCAGCTCCCCACGACACCCGGCTGTTAGCAGTTTCGGGAGGAGGTGGCGACAGTTCCTCGTGACCACAGACGGAGATGCGCTCAGTGACCCTGCCGCCCCCAGGGGTGAGCGGAATCTGAGGATCCTGAAGTCAGTCCAGAGAGGAAGCCGCCTGCCGTGGTGCTGCTGCTGGCAGAGGTTTCTTTAAGAAGGTCTTTGTTGGGGTTTGTAAGGCCTGAGTGTAGGCATTGCAGACAAGCCGTGACAGCCTCCCATGTTCAGAGAGTCATGCTGCCCTCGGCTCTGGCTCCTGTTGGGGACAGTCACGTCCAGCTCAAAGCTGCCCCATTACAGCAGTTCTCGTGTCTCTTGCCTTTAGACCAGATCGCACAGTTCCTTCTCTATTTGGCAGTGGGTGACAGATGTGACCAGTTCTGCCCCTGTCCTTGAAGGGCACATTTTGAAAATTATTGTTAAGAAAACTTATCAAGCATTTCTACAGAGTCCAGAGAATACTACAACAGATTCTGTGTTCACAACACCAGCTCACGAAATGACATGAGAGAGAGACCCGGCGGCCTGGCGGCAGGGGTGACCTGTGCCCGCCCACCTTCTTGTCCGTGGTTCTGATTGCCGGGCCGCAGCATCTGCCAGTTGGACGAGTGAGAAATGATGAAGCCATGCTTTTTCGAATTATCTCTGGAGTTCCTGGGAAAAGACAACACGAAGAGGATAAGTTTGCAAAGAAATAGAGCTCCCCAAGGAAGTAAGTTATTGATTAAAAATTCATGACAAATGTATTAAAACTGAAAATGAGAAAATATCGACGGATACATATGTTAGTGACCCAGAATATTTTGATTGTCCTCTTCGATTTTGATTGGTCACTGAGTGATGGATTTGGCCGCTGCCCCCAAGGGAGGCAGTGTGGGCTTACGTTTGACAGATGCTGTTTACCAGGAAGAGGGATGGCCACGCACCTGCTTCTCTTCTGATAGAATCACATCAGATACAAGCTCAGGTTCTTAAAGGCTTTACTTTGAAAAAAAAAAAAAAAAAACATATTCTTAGGAGTTCTTAGAAATCCTTTCTTTCCCTTTGTAATTTTTTTTTGCATATGGGATCTTAGTTCTCTGACCATGGTCTCTGGTTCTCCGTTCTCTCTGGGTCACCCGTTTTAGTGCTAAGTTCCTTAGACTTTCAAGGTTGTTTTGTTTTTTTTTTTCTTATAATTTAGCAATTTCTTGTTTACTGAACCATCGCACAATTTGCTCAGTCACTCAGTCGTGTCTGACTCTGCAGCCCCATGGACTGTAGCCCGCCAGGCTCCTTTTCTCCATGGGATTCTGTAGCAAAAATACTGGAGTGGGATGCCATTCCCTTCTCCAGGGGAGTCTTCCCAACCCCGGGAATGAACCTGAGTCTCATGTCTCCTGCATTGGCAGGCGGCTTCTTTACCAATGAGCCACCAGGGAAGCCCTTGCACAGTGAAGGAGCACCGTTTTCTTAGTTTGTAAGTAGTGGGCTCTCTATAAATCTCCTCCAGAGTTTATTTGGAATGTTTATACTGAGCTAGCAAAATTATTTTTGTAGGACAAGGAGAAGTGGCATTGATCCCCGGAGTCTGGTGCCACTCAGAGGTTATATTGTTTTTCAGTGAGTCCAGATTCCTCTGTCGCATCAGAAAGTCGGGGCTGATTAATCGTCAGGACAGACCGGGGCTGTGCTGAGCTAACAGAGGCCCTCCTGAAATCTTAGTGGTTTGATCCACTGACAGTGTCTCTCTCTGTGTCAGAGAGACGTCTGTGGAGTCCTCCGTCCACAGCAGTGCCGTGTGGAACGCGTGGCCCCCAGGGCCCCCGCAGCAGGGGAGGAGAGACTGGAGGGTCTCCAAGGAGTGGGGGGTCTCGCTTCCGCCCACTTCAGTTCCAGGGACCAGAGCTCAGTCACGTGGCCCCCAGGCTGTCCTGGCGGGTCCAGGGTGCTGAGGATGACGCAGGGCTTGGTTTCCACATAGCGTTTCCCCCACGGACACCCTTCTTACTGGCCTGGATGTGACCGGCCAGTTTGCTGATGAAAGGGACAGTCTGTGTCATCGTTCCGACTACCGATTTGGTCTGATTCACACATTATGTCACAGAACTTCCATGTGCTTACACCCGTGGGACTGTGTTTTTAGCTTTGCCAACCGATAGCTTATTTTTATCCAGCTCTGTTCCCATGTCCGTTTAAGTTCCCCCTCCATCTGCTTTAATCTCTCAGATTTTGTAGCCAAATGGCTAAAAATGCCTCAGATCCCTTGGGAAGAAGAAGGGAGACATCGGGCACATTTAATTCCCATGCTCCTATTTCCTTATTCTATTCCCTGTCTCTTTCATTCGGTTTAATATTATACTCTACTCTCTTTGGGGTCCAGAATAAAATATTTGAATATTTCAGCTATTTCTGCGTTACCTAGAGGCAGAGAAGGCAAGAGCAAGTCTGGGGGTTTGGGAGGCAGAGACCTGCGGGAGGCGGTTTGCCTGAGAGAAGGAAGGACGAGTAAACCGCTTGCAACATGGCAGTCAGCGAGCTGGGCTCAGCAGGTGTAAACCCTAAGATGGTTTTGTTTTTCCCCTCAGACGGTTTTGTTTTTCACACCACTGCCTTCAGCAGGTTCTTTCTAATCTTCCTCGTCCAGGGTGAGGTTTCAAGCAGATCTCAGCCTTCTTGGTCGTTTTCAAGGGTGGTCCGGTCCGATGGCACAGCTTCCATCTTCCATCCAGCTTAACGCTGTTTCCTTCCCTGGGCGCAGAAGGGGGTGCAGAGGTGGGAGCTGGAAGGGGGGTGATGGGGCAGCGGGGGCAGGGGAGGGGAGCGCTGGGCGGGGAGGGGAGGGGGGGGGCGAGGCCGGGAGAGGACTTCTGTCACCAGAGAGCTGAGCATGGTGGTGGTGGCTTTCGGGAGTGGCCAGTGTCCAAATGCTGACTTCTTTTTTCTCAGAGGACTAAGATCCTGCTAGCTGCACGGCCAAAAAGAAACAGCTTGACATCAGCCTAGAGGTCCTGAAGGCAACTGAACTGTGTGTTCGGGCCCGCCTTAAAGGCTGACTCTTCTCTGAATGTAGCTGGGTCACTAAAGAGATGGTGTCCCGCTGTAGAGACCACAGACATGCCACTCTGTAAACTGTAGACTGTGGGAGCAAGCTGAGGAAGGAAATAGCATCTTTATAAGATACTCCTATTGATTCGTTTTCTTTTTGGAAAGGTCAGAGAATACATCCACTGCAGTGAAACGACCTAATTAATGCTGCTGCTACTAAGTCGCTTCAGTCGTGTCTGACTCTGTGCGACCCCATAGACGGCAGCCCACCAGGCTCCCCTGTCCCTGGGATTCTCCAGGCAAGAACACTGTAGTGGGTTGCCATTTCCTTCTCCAGTGCATGAAAGTGAAAAGTGAAAGTGAAGTCGTTCAGTCGTGTCCGACTCCTCGCGACCGCATGAACTGCAGCCCACCAGGCTCCTCCACCCATGGGATTCTCTAGGCGAGAGTACTGGAGTGGGGCGTCATTGCCTTCTCTGACCCGATTACTGTCTACCCAGTAACCGCCAGGCATGAGCTCACCCAGCTCTCGTGTGCTGACAGGGGAGGTGGATGCCGAGGGTGGACAGATGCAGGACACAGCTGATGTCAGGGATGTGATTTTCCATCCGGTCTCAGTGGAGGCAAAGAGGTGCTTCTCAGCTCTTCCTCTGGGGATGGAATCCTGTTTGATTTTTAGTGTGTTTTATATGTCATCTTCTAATTATGTTTCAGATAATGATAAAGAGAGATGCAATGTGGTTATGAGAGTAAATCTTAAAAGGCTCAGTGGCTCCTTTATCTACTGCCGAAAACAACTCCCACCAGGAAAGAGGGTTCCATTAATTGTCATTACTCGGGAATTATGGAATTAGAGCTGCTGACGTTTCTTTTATCATTGGTATATTTAAGTGACAGTGGCATTACTTACTCTAAATTAAGTTCCTTTCACAGTTAAAAAATTACAACAGTGTGACAAGAAATAGAGCACTATTAACTTTTATTTTGGAACGCCATCTTTCTAGCGGAGATAAAGGCGCAGTTTCTCAGACCAGAAGGCAGGAAGGGTCATTCCTTGGCTCTGTAACAGAAGGGAATAGGTAAGTGCATCCAAGTTAATTCTCCAGGAGTTTCAGTGAGGGGATGGAACATTCAAAGGGTTTCCTGGGTGGCTCAGCGATAAAGAACCCGCCTGCAGTGAGGGAGACGTGGGTTCGATCCCTGGGTCGGGAAGATCCTCTGGAGAAGGGCATGGCAACCCCCCATGCCAATTTTAAAGGATAAAATTGCTATATTTTGGTGGCCAGTCAAAGGGAGATACAGGAGGTACGATGTGAGTCCTCGGTTGATTATACTCCAGTCAATATATTTAGATTTTTGTTGTTATTGTTTAGTCCCTAAGTGAGTCCAGCTCTTTGCATCCCTATGGACTGCAGCAGGCCGAGCTCCTCTGTCCTTTCCATCTCTCAG
Source organism: Cervus elaphus (assembly GCF_910594005.1). Classification (NCBI taxonomy): domain Eukaryota; kingdom Metazoa; phylum Chordata; class Mammalia; order Artiodactyla; family Cervidae; genus Cervus; species Cervus elaphus. Next base: position 49,260,785 of record NC_057821.1, on the reverse strand, counting down.
AGTTGGCTCAAACTCACGTCCACTGAGCAGGTGATGCCATCCAACCATCTCATCCTATATCACCCTCTTCTCTTCCTGCCCTCAGTCTTTCCCAGCATCAGGGTCTTTTCCAATGAGTCGGCTTTTCACATCAGGCGGCCAAAGTACTGGAGCTGTTCTTTAGTTTTTAACTCTTCGTAAATGCTAATCAAGGCATGACTGTTCCCTTTATGTTTTCAAAAGGTTCTAGACTACCCTGTACTGTTACCAACTTAGTCAACTCAATTCCGTTTCATGTTTCTGCTGCCATATGTTTTCCCCTTGTTGGAAGGATATGGATTTTTAGGACATAGGTCCCTAAAGGAAACTGGAGACATGATAAGGAGAATTCTGGCTGGACACAACCATGGGGCATTGGTTCAGGCACTGCCGGTTAGCCTCTGCACCAGAAATGGCTAATGAGAAGTAACGGGCAGCTCTGCGCATGCAGCTCAGGGGACGCTGCTCCACGCCCCGTGCTGACCTCAGTGGGAGGGAGTCTGAGAGCGAGGGGGCTGTGTGTGCACGTGCGGCCGATGCACCTTGCTGCCGGCAGACACCAGCTCGACTGCAAAGCAGCCGTCGTCCAGAAACTTCTTTAAAAAGACCCATTAAAAAAGAACGACAACAAAAAAGCTTCCATTACAGTGCTGATTAGAATCCAGTGCAGCTCAGGCCATATGAAGGAGCACGGTTTTCATGGCCCGTAGAGGCTAGTCACTGTCTCTTGCCGTCCGTGGTAAAGTTCTCTTCAAAGAGGTCTGCCTTTGGACCCTGTGAAGGATTTGTCGAGAGAAGCGTGCAGAGCCGAGGTTATATACAACTGGAGAAAGTTTTCAGGCGGGAGATCAATCTCTGGGCTCAGCTCGAACAGTCAGTCATCCGGTGACAAGCCTCTGAGGAAGCAGTTCAAGAATTGTAGCTGGAACGCGCGGGATCAAGGACTCAGTCCGTGACGGGAGGAAAGCAACCAGAATTTATGTAGCTGCACTGGCCTTCCTAGGCCTGCCTGCGGACGTGCGTGGCACACTGGGATGCTGTGGGCTTTTGTCCCTGTGTGGCTGTCTTCACAACTAACGGTCAAGGGCAGCGGAGGCTTTTTGTCCCAAACCGCTGCTCCACTCGGGCCCCGTCAGCACACTGCAGGCCCCTGTGCAGGGGTCAGGACCACTGTGAAAGGCACCCTCAGAGGGACGGAAAGTCTTCAGAAAAGCCTGCTGATATATTTAAGCAACCACTTATGTTGCAAATCATCTTATTAGCTTTCATGGAATAATGACAAAGTCCATCAGGAAACTAGCAGTTACAAAGCAAAAAGCACACAAACATAAGTGGAACGGAACTCTCTGATGTTTTGAAATACTTTGAACAGAGCCTCTTGAAGTTAATGTTTCATTGGATATATACTTCAAGAAAAAAAAATAGATTTCAGTCCCAGTGTCTGTGTGATCTTGCTAAAGTGGTGTTTATCTTTTAAACACAGCTAATAATACCAGCCTGACATCCCCTATAGGGTCGTTGTGAGGATCAGAATGAAGATAATAGAGGTGAAGTACTTTGTAACTGGTAAATTTCTATAAAATATGAATGCTAATTGCTAGGTTGTTTCAGTGTTTCTTGTCACAGTTATTTTGGGAAAGTGTCAGTTCATTGAGCCAAAGAATTCCTAGAGATCAGCCCCTATTGACAGGGAAGTACTTAACATAATAAAAATATTTTTCCAGTATGTAGTTGTTTAAAGTTTTAATTTGACCCTTGGCTTTGCCTGGTGGCTCAGACAATAAAGAATCTGCCTGCAATGCAGGAGACCTGGGTTTGATCCCTGAGATTCCCTGGAGGAGAACCCGCTGCAGTGTTCTTGCCTGGAGAATCCCAGGGACAGAGGAGCCTGGCGGGCTACAGTCCATGGAGTCCCAAAGAGTCAGACGTGACGGAGTGACTAACAGCGTTCACTTTTGCAGCAAAGCAGCCTATGAGAGGAAACGGTGGGGTGCAGGCTTCAGTCGCTGGGGAAGAAAGTGAGATGGAGGGAGGGGGATTGGAGCGGAGACAGCTCAGATGCTGGGTCCCGGAAGCCGCGGCCCAGGCCTGCCGCTGACCTGTCTGGATGAGGCCCGGTGATGGTGAAAAAGGCAGGGGGAGGGGACAGGACATTCCGTTTCCCTGTTATTCCTTCTTTTGTGTCCCAGTTCGCTTCTTTCTGAGATGTCTTTTCAGAAATAGCATCTCGCATATTGCCTCATACTGTGATAGATAAACTCTCTCATGGATTTAAACTTAAAGTCACTGCCTGTATCAAAAACTTCATTTTGAAGTATGAACTTGTTCCTAATAAGACCCATTTAAATGAAGTCAATAAGTTAAAAAGTGGAAAAATCTCTGAGCCCCGCCTTCCTGCCGCTCACTCCCTTCTTCTCCGTGTGTGAGCCCGCAGGAAGCTGGGCCAGCCCCTCAGGGGTGTGAGTGATGGAAGCCAGCCTCGGGCCCCAGCCCTCGGATCAGACGCTGCCCACAGAGTCTGATAGCGAACAGTAAAAGCTACAAAGGTGAAAAGTTGGGGAGTCTTGGAAGGTGGTATTCTCTGAAGAAAACAGAGCAGGGTACGGGGATTTGTTGCTGAAAATCCTTCTAAGACCAGCGTCTGTGTAAAACCAAAACAAGATGAGATAAGAGTCTAGAGATGGGGACGTTCAAAAGCAGGAAGAGGAGGAGGAGGACACCTAAATTGCCTCCCATCTGGAACGTTCTGTTTAACTGAGGGTGCTTCTTTCCAGTCAGTTTTCTGCTCCACAGATTCTCATTTACTGGAACCCTCCAGTCCTAGAATGTAGGAAAAAAAAAAAAACTGCCTTAAAACCCTGTCAGCCCAGGAGGACCCAGCAACAAATTCCCGCTGAGGAGTGCCAAAGGCCTGAGAATTAGACCTGCCCGGGTGACGACACCTGTCTAGTTACGGCTCTCTTTCATCCATGAAGGATTTGAGGTGCTGTGTAAAAGTACGTACAGGAGGATGGAGTAAGTAGTTCAGATAATCAGGACGAAGAGGATGTAAGTAAGAAAATAGAAATGGGACAAGAGACGCACAGAGCCACATTACCGTTCTCAGTGGGGACCGGTAAGGATGGCTGTATGCTTCCACGGGGCGGAGTGAGGGGTGAGTTAGGATCAGCTATGTGAAGTCGAGATACCCTCACACTGAAAACAATCCAGTCGTTCAGGAGAAGAAAAGAAGCTTTTCCTGTTCCCATTTTCTCAGACCTGAGATCAGTGTATTTCATGAAGACTCGTCGGGACGACTCAGTGACCCTGTGACCAGCGCTCTCGACATGCAGCTCCTGGCGCCTTCCTAACGTGATGGGCCGGACAGCTCAGTGGTGGTGGTTTTGTCGCTCAGTCGTGTCCAACTCTTGCGACAAGACTCTTGTGCTGCGGTTTCAGGTCCCGACGGGATGGCCCCTTGCTGGCCTGCGTCCGGGGTCCTCTCAGGCCTGTCCTCACTGGCAGCCAGGAGGCCCCGAGTCACACCCACCCCGGGTTTTTGTATATTGTGATCTTCCTAAATTCATCTCTTGGTTACCTTTCAAATATGATGCGTGCCTGCTTAGTCGCTTCAGTCGTGTCTGACTCTGTGCAACCCCATGGACTGTAGCCTGCCAGGCTCCTTTGTCCATGGGATTCTCCAGGCAAGAATCCTGGAGTGGGTTACGGTGCGCTCCTCCAGGGGATCTTCCCAACCCAGGGATGGAACCTCCTTCTCTTAACTTCTCCTGCATTAACAGGTGGGTTCTTTACCACTAGCTCCACCTGGAGCTCCGCCTGGAACAAAGGAGGCCCTTTGTTCTTATAACCTCCCCAGAATAAACAGAAATTATTTCATTCAGCCATGAAAATTTTTACTGAAATGTTTCTTCTCACGCGTTATATAAAAGGTGTATATAAAAGTCTGTCCTTCACTCGCCCAGTTACTTCCCTTAAAAAGACAGACGACTACTGCTTTTTTTTTTCTAGCCATAATATTCCACTGTATGGATATAGTAGGGTTTATTCAACCAGCTTCCTATTCATGGATACTTAGGTTGTTTATTGTCTCGCTATAAACAGTGCTCCAGCAAACTGCCTTATACATTCATAACTTCCTGTATGTAGGAACAGCCTGGTAGTGAAAGTGGCCGTGTGGTGTGTCTGTAATTCTGAGGATGGCAACAGCGCCACGCTCCTTAGGTCTGGGGGTTGAAAGCCCGCACGTGCGCCTGCTCTCAGCATATGGAAGGTCGTGGTTTCTCATGGTTTTGGTGTCAAGTATGCAATGAAATGTTTTTATTTTTCCCAGTTGGATAAGTAAAAAATGGTAACTTAGTGCACTTTTTGTTTTTCTTAAGTAAGCTTTTGATTTGCTTAAGAATCATTTTTTTCCCTTTTTGTGCATATCTTCATATTCTTTGCCCGTCTGAATAATGAGATTGTTATTCTTTTTCTTACCTATTGTTAGGGACGGCGTGTCGTTCTTATCTTGCTCTAGGAAAGTTTCAGTGGGTAAGGAAGCCGGTGAGGGTAATGAATGAAAGAAGCAAAGCTAAGAACTAAAAACTGCTGCATGTGAAATAGGCTCAAGTACAATGAACCCACTGCTCTTTCAGCTGCAAATAAATGCTGGGCTTGGATGGTTGGTTTTATCTACAATTTTTATAATAAAATATAAAGGATTTACTAATTAAGGAAAAAAGTCTGACTCACAGAGCAACATTAACATTCCACCTATCTTTATTATTTTTTATTTGCAAAGACAGTGCAGAAATGTTTTAAACATATTTTAAAACAATTAACCGTATAATCCTTGAACATCACATTTTATTATTATTTTTTACATTACAACCCTTATTTGTCCCCATGTTAAAGAGTGGTGTCATAGTACATACCATATTCGGACAGACGTTTTTTATGAGCTCGTGATGAACACGCACTGGGTAAGCGCGCCTCGCCCCTGCCTGGCGCCGCTGCGGCCCTGTCCGGTGTCAGGAGTGGGATGTCTGGTGCCAGGAGTGGGAGGACCTGTGGCCTCTCGTGCACTTTGACCCTCTGTCTCGTCTCCCGTCCCCACTGCAGCCGGAGCTCAGGACCGGATCGGCTGGGCCTTCGGGCTGGGGCTGGAGCGGTTGGCCATGATCCTCTACGACATCCCCGACATCCGCCTCTTCTGGAGCGAGGACGAGCGCTTCCTGAAGCAGTTCCGCGTGCAGGACATCAACCAGCAGGTGACGTTCCAGGTGAGCGACGGGGAGTCCCCTCCCCTTGAGCACAAGGGACGGGGTCACGCGCCGTGAAGAGAATCAGTGAGTGCAAAGGTAATGTCACCTTGCAACGCGCTTTCAACCGAGATTCATAGACACACAGGACCTCCATGGACCTTCTAAAATTATATACTGATAAAAGGGGATTTATCAAGCCTGTTAGTCTAAGCAGGGAACCAACTTTGGGCTTCATTAATGTCTGTTTTCCATGAAATAGCCATCTTGATCACTGATGATACTGTCACAGTTCGCTTTTTTGGGAGTTTTTTTGCTGCTAACCTAGACACATTGACTTTTTTATGATTAGTGTTTGAAGTGTACATTTTTTTCATCATTTTATTTTCAGTTTCTGTCTTTATACTAAAAGCATGTCTCTTGTAAACAGCTGGGTCTTTTTGTAAACCCATATTTAATTGGGTGTTGACTCTTTGTTACACTCAGTGTATTCCATGGGACATTCTTGGGGTTAATTTTTATTATCTCTTTAGTTCTTACCCATTTTCCTTTTCTGTTCTTTTTCTTTACTTGGAAATTGAGATTTTGTGCAGGGGGTTGTTTGTTTTTGTATTATATTTTATTACTCTATTGCTGTTTTGTTTCTCAATTTTATATTATTTTTAAGTGGTTATTCTAGATTACAATATGCATAATTAATTCATCACACTTTACCATGAGTAACCAAAGAGTATTACAACTCCATGAAATATTTAATGTTACAATACTGTAATTCTATTTACTCTTTCTTTTTCTTGTATTATTACTGTCCTATTTTATTTCTCTGTATATTATAATCCCACAATACATTGCTCTGTTTGCTTCAAATAGCCATTGTCCTTCAAAGAAATTTAAAACTATATTTTCCTCGATATTTGCCCATTGCTCACTGCCCTTCATGATTTTTCTCAGTATTCATTTTCTGTAAGTCTGAAGGACTTACTTTACCATTTCTTGTAGTGCAGCATGAATTTTCCCAGCTTTTGTTTGGAAATGCCTTTGTTTCATCTTTATGTTAGTAATATTTTCATGGATATAGGTGTCCAGGTTACCAATATTTGTGCATGCTTTTTTTCCCTCTTAGTTCTTTAAAATGTGTCGTTTCATTGCCTCTGTCTTTTCACTTTGGTTTTTGGCAGGTTGACCTGTGTGTGACTTCCTGTCTTACTGTCTTGCTTGGGACTTCAGTGTGTTGAATTAGTGATTTTCAGCCCTCTTTGAAAAGCCTCACATCTCTTCCAACAGCTCTCTCTTCCTTTGCCCTTCAGACTGTGACCGCCCGTGTGTCAGCCCGTTTGCATTTGTGCCGCAGAACTCTGGTGCCCAGGGTGTGCTTCTTCTTATTGGGTTTTCCCCACTGTGTGCTTTATCTTGGGTAGTTTTTCTCGTCTTGTCTTTGGTTTCCTTGTCTTCTCTATTGTGTCCATGTAACCACCAAGCCCCTCCAGTGCGTTTTCATTCTAATTTTGTACTCCTCATTTCTCCAGTTTCTACTTGCGTCCTTTTTAGGGTTTTTATGATTGATGAAATTCTCCATCTTTTCATCCATCTTGAACAGTTTCCCCTAAATTCTTCAGCATGTTCATCACAGTGACTTTTAAGTCTTGGTCTGTTATTTCCAAGCTTTCAGTTCTCTGTTGTTCTCCTTTTAGTCTTCTTTTCTTCTTGGTTATGGGTGACATTTTCCTGCTTCTTCAATCGTCTTGGTTTTTAAATGTTGGCAGCATGTATCCCCAGGAAGCCTTACCCTTTCCCCGGGCAGGCAGTGAAGGCAATGAAGCCAGATCCCTTTGTCATAACCAGGAGTCGAACTGGATTTCGTGTCTCCTTAAGTTTGTGTAAGAAACTTAACTTCTGATGGAGCAGGGGGTGGGGATGGGGGACAGTTAGGATTTGATAGCTGAGACAGTAGATCTCTGTAAAATGCTTTGTGAATTATAGATCACAGAGAGCTACTTCCTAATGACTCCCTTATAATTAGTATCTATTGACTATATTGTGTCAGTTTCCCGTGGCTAACGTTACAAATTACCACAAAGCTAGCAGGTTCAACCCACATGTCTCTATATTTTACAGCCCCGGAGGTCAGGAATTCACAGTCAGTCTGCCAGGCTCAGGCTGAGGGGCAGTGGGGCTGGTGCCCCCGGAGGCTCCAGGGGAGACCCTCTCCTCCTCCTGCCTGGGTCAGCTTCCGGGGCCGACCGCGATCCTTGACCCCTGACTGCATCGCACCGCGTCCCTCCCTTTCCTTTCCCATGTGGCCGCTCTGCCTTCCCTCCGCACATTTGTCTCTTCTCACAAGAGCCCTTGTGACAAGCCTATCTCCACACACTAAGATTTTTCTTCAGCACATCCGTGAAGTAGTCTTTGAGTGTCAGGTAACAGATCCATGGGTTCCTCGGATGAGGCAGTGGACATCTTCGGGGGTCGTTTTTCAGCCCATCACATACACTTTTCTTTTTTTAAAAAAAGCATTGTTTGTTTGTTTGGCTGCGCTGGGCCTTGGCTGTGGCACGCGGGGTCTTCAGCTGTGACGCGTGGTTTCTAGTTCCCTGACCAGGGGTTGAACCCGGGCCCCCCTCCCTTGGGAGCGCAGAGCCTTAGCCATAGGACCGCCAGGGAAGTTCCACATATACCTTTATCTGTTCCGTTTCCATCATGGCAGATTGCTTGCTTCAGATAGAAGAGAGGAGATTTTGTTGTTAGGTGAAAGTAATATAGATAATAGGAGAGTGTGAGCAGTTTCTGACCATTTGTGTGGCGAGGTCGTGCGTCTGTACATGAAGGAAATAGGGACTCCTTTCTCACTTAATGACCTTGGGCTGTCTGAGGAAGGACGTGTAACATGATTATAAATGATGGTGAGGCTGAGCCTGAAGGCAGTGACGGTGAGAGGGCAGGTCTGCTGTCGGCCCCGTCGTCTCTGAGGTCGGTCGTAGTTAGATTCCTGGGAAGCCATCAGTGAGTCCTTGGTCTCCCTGGGGTACCAGGCATCAGCTGCAAGCACCCTGCTCTGTGAGGACTGGGGGTTTCTTACGGCCAGGGTTGGCCGTTTTCCCTTGTTTTGTGTCTTCCCGCGGTCATGGTTCAGTGCCCCGTACTCTGTGCATTAATTTATTTAGTGCCTTATAACACTTGTCATTTGTTGAGTGCTGGGTACAAGTCATGGGACTAGACACTTTGCCTGTGTCATAGCTTTCATTCTTCACAATCTGATGGGGGTGAAGTCTATTAACCCATTGTATAGACAATGAAACTGAGTCTTGGAGCCAACAAGGAGCTCAGCCCCAAGAACTCTGCTAGCAAGTTACAGAGCTACGATTTTCACTAAAGCCGACTCCAGGGGGCTCCTAACATTGAACTGGTAAAATCTTGTTTCCTAGACGAAGCACCACTCTGGAGTCAATGAGATGAAATGCACAGTTTCTGACTTCAAGCTGTTTTCAATCTAGAGAAGGAGATAGATTTATCAAGAGATGGCTTCCCCCATGTCTCAGTGATAAAGAATCCACCTGCACTGCAGAAGACACGGGTTCCACCCCTGGGTTGGGGAGATCCCCTGGAGAAGGAAATGGCAACCCACTCCAATAGTCTTGCCTGGGAAATCCCATGGACAGAGGAGACTGGCGGGCTACAGTCCATGGGGTTGCAAGAGTCGGACATGACTGAGCGACTAAACAACAAAATTATAAATAATATGAAATGCAGTGAAGGGCTGCACACAGGTGAATGTAGAGTTTTGCTAATATTGACCAGTGTATGCAGGGATCAAAATTTTCATCTTTTTTTAATCCTATTTTGCTAGTTAATTCTCAAATCCTTCCACGTCTCTCCAGAATTGTATCAGGAATTGAGCCTGCGATTACTTGCTAATCTCTGGGACTTGGAATAGTTCCTAGATCCAGTTTCTCTGTCATTACCATAAATGTTGTCTGGTAGAGACTCAGTGCAGGATTATGCGGTGTTTCCTCATTCTGTTCCCAGATAAATCCAGCTGCGAGAATCCCATCAGCTTCACTGTGTTGCGGTGAAATTAGTGGATCTCATTTTTCTTCCCCCTGTGCAATTTTTTCCATCTCGCCACCGCCCCCCCCCCAAAAAAAGCACATAAATATTTCTCTTCTGCAGGAAGGAGGATGTTTATCCCAGAAGACAGTCATAGAAAATCACAGGAAGAGGGGGAGATGACCAGCCACAGGACTGTTTGTTTGCGCCCTGTAGTCATTGTTGACGGTCAGATGTGGAGAGATGCAGCGAGCAGGAGGATGGACCCGTTTGCTGTGGGAACCGTCCTGGTGCCTTTATGTAAAGCCTTCATCCCAGTGAGCGTGTGCCCAGTGAGCATCTCGTCCACGTTAACTGGTACTCCTGTTGTCACAACCTCCACAGCCACTGTGGGCCAAGTGGCCACGGTGCCCTCGTGACTCCTGGTCCCTCCTGCCTGCAGTTTCCATCTCCACCTTGCTTTGCCTGCCTTGTGATGTGAGGTTGTTTCATGGACCCTCGGTCTGTTGAGTCCTATTGGATTGCCACCCCGTGTCTGTCCCGGGACCTCTGTCGTCAGAGGCTTGTGGACTTATGACTGCTTTTTATCTTTGTGAAAGCGAAATAGAGGGCAGCCACCACACATGCCTTCCTTATTTAATGCACTTTTAAAACAGTAAGAGTGAGGTCCTCATATCTTCTGTTATAGATTGGACAGTTATGTTGTGACCTCTATATGCACACACGTTCAACATCCTTGTTACAACTTCTGGCCATCAACCCAATGAAGATGTTCAGCAGCTTCCTGTTTATAGACACCGCCGGGTGCGTGCATGCTCAGTCGTGTCCAACTCTCTGTGACCACACGGACTGCAGCCTGCCAGGCTCCTCTGTCCTTGGGATTTTCCAGGGCAGAATACCAGAGTGGGTTGTCATTTCCTCCTCCAGGGGCTATCTTCCCAACCCAGGGATCAAACTTGCATCTTTTGAATCTCTTGCATTGCAGGCAGATTCCTTACCACTTGAACCACTGGGGAATCCAAATTAAGGGAGGGCCCAGTCTTACCTTAAGCATGGATTGTTGTCCGCCAGGGCAACAATACTGGAGTGGGTTGCCATTCGCTTCTCTGGGGTATCTTCCTGACCCAGGGATCGAACCTGGGTCTCCTGCACTGCAGTTAGACTCTCTACCATCTGAGCCACCTGGGAAGCCATAATGCTCCCCTCGCCTGGACCTGGCTGTGTCTCTTTTCCTACGTCAGCAGCATGGGGGGCATGGACAGGCTGTGGCTATGGGATGTGTTTTTCTCTGTTTGAAACAGTATAGAAATCCGGGTCTCCTGGGCACGTGCACCTGAGTTAACTTACAGTGGCCAAAGGGAAAAGGCTGGACTGCCGACCTCAAGGGGCTCAGCCTGGGATGAGCCTCTCTGAGCAATCATCGGAATACCAGAGCCAGTTCAGTTGGAAAGTTCAAGGTTTTTATTAATGTTTTGGGGACCGAATAAAACTGAAGTAATTTACCTTGCTACGTTATTAGTCATGAAAGGTAAGCGTATTGTTGTATATCTCTCATTTGCCTCGTCCTGAATGAAAGGAGAAACAAAATGCTTCACAGTTTCAGTTAGTGGTGAACTGAACTGAGTAACTGAATAACTCAGTTATTCAGGGGATGAGGGAATGTTTGAGTTCATCTGTAACTTAAAGTCAGCCTGTATTTAGACTGAGAAATGAGAATTACCTTGTGATTCCATTATCACACAGTTTTTTTTTTTCAAACTGGGCACTTCGGTTGGCATTTTGTATGTATAATCTTGTGATCTTGAAAATGAAGAATGGTTAATGTAAGCATTCATTTATATCGTGGATAGCTTAATTATTCTTTCTATCACTTGGCTGAGTAATGAATCAAATGTTTTCTTTCCATTTGAGGGAAGAATTTATTTTCTCAAGGGCCTCCCTGTGAGATTTATAAATTACAATCAGAGACTGTAATTCACAACCAAGGACAGTGGATTATAAATAGATGACCCTTGTAGAGTCCATTCGGCAGATTTTGAACTCCTGTTTAATCAGTGGATGAGGACCAAGTAGCTACGGTATATTTATCTGTGTTCATTTTTAAAATTATGAAATCTTCTGAACATACAAACATGTATTTTTCTGATTTGACTTTTTAATAACATAGAACTGTGTACACTCCACCTAGCAAATATACTGGGATTTACCACAGATCCTTGTAAAGAAGAAAAGCATTCAAAATGCATTTGACACACCCATGCCTCCCTGATGGACCCCTCTTCTTGCTTTCTTCCCCAGAGGTGACCCCTGACTTTGGTTTGATGTTTGCCATCCTCAGGTTATTATTGCAGTTTGCATATATATTTAAAAAAAAACCAAAACAGTTTGTAGGATTGCCTCAAAATGACACTGGACAGCTGCAGTAGCTAAAAAATAGAAATTCACGTTGTTGTGAATTTCACCTGGAACTAATGCAACACTGTAAATCAACTATTCTTCTATAGAAAATTAAAAAATTAAATTTTAAATAAGGAAATATAAATTCAGGGAGATTTAATGAGGAATTTAATGAGCATATTCTACAATTTATATGGCAGTGCAGAGAATCCAAAACAGCCAAATAACTAAGTTGAAGGACTTGCTTCTCTGATGTCAAGTCTTTTTTACGGTCATTGTAAGAGTGTGGACCTAAGGCAAGGCAAACACAGAGGCCTGTGAGAGGCAGTCGGGAGCTCAGAAACACAGCTTTGTATTATTTCTGGCCTCCTGAAATGGCCGGCATTATAGAACCCGCAGGAGGAGGCGATGTCTGTGCAAACGAAGCACGGATAATTGAGAATCCAAATGGGAAAAAAAAATGAAACTCAACCCCAGACTCCTAATTATTCAAAAACAAATTGCAGGGGTTTACAGATCTAAGTGGAAAAGGCAATTTATCAGCTACTGACTTTGAAAAAGTCACTTTGCCGTGAATGCTCCTTTGATTCTTATTGGAGTAGATTGAATTGGGGAGATTGAACCAAATGAACTGTGGTGATGTAAAATTAAAGCCTAATTAAATGTCTGATCTTGAAAGTTTGTGAATAAGTATTTATTTAAAGTGGTTGCTGTAGGTTTTTTTGTGAAGCCTTTTTTTTTTTTTTTTTTAATTAGGGATAGTTCCTTCTATTTCTAGTTTGCTAAGAGTTTTTATCATAAATGACTCAAAGTTTACAAATGCTTTAGTATATTTTGGGGACTTCCCTGGGGGCTCAGATGGTAAAGAACCCGCCTGCCAATGCAGGAGACCTGGGTTCAACCCCTGGGTTGGGAAGATCCCCTGGAGAAGGGAATGGCAACCCACTCCAGTGTTCTTGCCTGGGAAGATCCCATAGACAGAGGAGCCTGGCAGGCTACAGTCTAGGGGATCGCAAGAGTTAGATAGGACTGAGCGAATAAACAACAGCCCCCTAACCCACAGCCCTTGGAACCCACTTCATTTCCTTTCTCTTGTGAATTGATCACTGTAGGGACTTCATCTGTGTGCCTCTTTTTGTGACGTGTTTTGCTTATTCGTGCTTGGACACTTGAGTTGCCCCCCACCCTTTGAGTGTTGTGAAACAATCCCACTATAAATATAGGGATATAAATCTCTCTTCAGGACCCCATTTTCAATTCTCTTGGGAACTGTCTTTCCCAGAAGTGGGATTGCTGGAGCACAGAGTAATTCTCTCTTTTGCTCTTTTGATAAATGGTCACACTGGTTCCCACCACAGCTGCACCCTGTTACACTCCCACCTAACAGAGCACAATTCCAATTTCCCTTCTTTGCCAAAAGTTATCTTCTCTCTCTTGTAATACAGTAGCCATCCCAGTAGGCGTGGAGTTATATCTCCGTGTTTTTGATGCGTTTCCCTAATGATCTGTGATGTTCAGCATCTTTCCACGCGCCTGTTGACTGTTTCTTTTGCCTTGGGCCAGCCTCCCAAGCGCTGCTGGCTCACTCAGTCCTGGCCCTGGTGACGGAAGTGCTGCCGCTCATTCTCGAGGTCCGGCCACAGTCTGTGATGGGTGACGGTTAGATTTCCGTTATCTCCTCCGTCCACCTCAGACGGCACTGCTCCTCCTGGCATTCGTTTGGACTTAACTTTGCCCAGTGAGAAAAACGTGTTTGTTGCGGAAGAGATTATGACCGCTCCTGAGACCTTGTCCCTCAGAGACGTCCCGCTGGGTGATTGAAATCCCTAGAAACCGAGTCTGGATTCTGAGATCCAGAGGAGCCACAACAAGATGGCAGCGCGGCTCTGCAGAAGGGGAGCCCAGCCTCCGTCTTTGCAGATCCTCTCCTCTAGAAATGACTCCTTGGTGGCGGGGCCTCGGGGGCCGGCTCCTTCCACGTGGCCGCCCCTCCCCAGGTGTGAGGCACGGCGGTTCTCCCCCGGGGGCGGCTCCGTCCTGCCCGCCCCTCCTCAGGTGTGAGGCGCGGCCGTTCTCCCCCCCAGGGCCGGCTCCATCCACGTGGCCGCCCCTCCCCAGGTGTGACCGGCTCTGTCCGCGTGGCTGCCTCTCCTCAGGTGTGACCGGCTCCGTCCACGTGGCCGCCCCTCCCCAGGTGTGACCGGCTCTGTCCGCGTGGCCGCCCCTCCTCAGGTGTGACCGGCTCCGTCCGCGTGGCTGCCTCCCCTCAGGTGTGACCGGCTCCGTCCGCGTGGCCGCCCTCCCCGGGTGTGAGGCGAGGAGGTTCTCCCCGGGGGCCGGCTCCGTCCGCGTGGCCGCCCTCCCCAGGTGTGAGGCGTAGAGGTTCTCCCCCGGGACCGGCTCCGTCCGCGTGGCCACCCCTCCCCAGGTGTGACCGGCTCCGTCCGCGTGGCCGCCCCTCCCCAGGTGTGACTGGCTCCGTCCGCGTGGCCGCCCCTCCCCAGGTGTGAGGCGCGGAGGTTCTCCCCCGGGGCCGGCTCCGTCCGCGTGGCCGCCCCTCCCCGGGTGTGAGGCGCGGCGGTTCTGCCCCCGGCGCCTGCCCCGCTCCGTCCCGCGGGCACACGGCGGCCCTCGTCATGGCTGTGGCGGAGCCTCGCGTGGCGTCTGAGCGGCCGTGCTAGCGTCGGCCCTTCTCTGCACCTCTCTCTGCTCGGTCCCCAGCCCTCCGCCTCGCTGTCTCTGCCTCTCTTCGGTCTTTTCCTTTGTGACGTTTTCTCTCCGCGTGTCCCTCTTTTCACACGTGGTTCTCATCCGCGGTAGGTGGTCGGCGTAGCGAGGAGGAAGCGGGCCCTCGCGGGCAGCCTGACGTCCGCGGTGGGAGGCGTCTCCCTGCTGCGGTCTGAGACCATGGTTGAAGTGCGGGGAACGGGTCAGGATTTTCCCCCGCACGAGGACATATCGGCTCTCGGCTCAGAAGCCCGCTGCGCCTCCGCTCTCGCACCGGGCACTGTGCCTGACGCCGGGGGTGCGGAGTCGGCCCCGTCCTGGGGCAGCGCGGGCGCTGCGGGCACGTGAAGAGGTGAGGGGCTCCGAGGAAGGTGGGCCCCGGCTCTGACCAGGGGGCGTCTGGAGGCACGACCCCGCTGTCGTCTGTGGCCCAGCTCCGTGTGTTCGGGGTGTGGGGGGCACTCTGAGATCGAGGGGCATGTGGACGAGGGCAGGCTGAGTTTTCTCTGGAAGGCAGCCAGCAGTATACAAACTATCATCATCGTATTTCCTCTTGACATGATCGCTGTTCTGAAGAACGAAGGAGGGGCGGAGCCGGGGGGCCAGGGGTCCACTCCAGCCCTCGCTCAGGCTGGGAAGAAACGGTGGGAAGTGGGAGTGAGCAGCAGGGAGACTAGAAGGTCAGGTTCGGGCTCAGGGCATTGTAGGAGACAAAACTGAAGGGCTTTGGGGTGACCACATGGGGTGACCGTGTGGTTTGTCATCTGAATTGAGATTCACGCCCTTTGAGAGTTGAAGGGGTCTGTTCACTGCACTTTACACAAGTAGACTCCTGCTGACCTGGGCACGCTGGGTGTTCACACCCTTTAGGTAAAGATAAGTGAGAGAGAGCCCCAGGTGTCTTGCCTTTAGAGCTCAGTGGGTGGAAAACAGGAGGAAAAAACCAGGCCTGGAGAATTTACCTGAGTGGAAACATTTGAACTCAGGATTCACTGATGTCCCCTTTCAAGCTCCGCTTTTTTGTTGGCAATGTCTTTACCATTGTTTTGTTTGCTTTAATTGGCACAGACAGGTCGGGATGGTAGCAGGTATGGCTGTATGCAGGTGACTGCTTAGGCTAAGGCAGGAAGGAGGAGAGGTTGGGAGCCAGGTGTTTACTGGGGAGGGTGAATCAGGGCTGAGTTCTCAGGGGGTGGATGGTCCAGGGCAGGGTGAGGTGGGGAGGGCATGTCATTGCCAGCAAGATGTGGCTGGTGAGCGGGTCCAGAGCTGGTGCGGGAGAATTGCTGGAAAGAAGACAGCGTGCAAAGGCCAACAAGTAAGACTCGGACGAAGCTTCCTCCCCACCAGAGGACCACACTCAGAAGGAGGCAGAATGAAGAGGGACCACGGGGCAGGACAACCGTCCTTCTTCAGTGTCTGCTCAGCTGGGGCACTGCTGACGTCATTCTGAAGATGCTTCAGGCTCTTGGACCTTGCTTGAGAACAGTTTCATGTAAACGTGGGTCATCACCGAAAGCTAATGTTACATCATTAGAAAAATGGGGGAAGGGGCGGGAAATCAAGCTTGTTGGAAGATTTTGGAGATCTCTTCTGGAACATTTCTGTATGTTAAGCAGAAAGAAAAAATCTTTTTTTCCTGACCAAGACTGAAAAATGAAAGCAAAAAAAATTAAAATCAAATATTCTAGTAAAAGCTATCCACATCTGAATATATGGAAGATCTTCCTAAAGTGTTTATCTTGTTGAAAGTGTGAGGACATGAGAAGAGAAGGTGATCCTGAAGGGTGGCTTGCACTGTTTGTTTAAATCTTCAACAATCCTGAATATTACGATGTGCCCTCTGCCTCCCAGTGGAATGTTAACAGCCCTCACGTCTCCGTTTTTCACTCCTGTGGACTTCAGTTTGCATCTTTAGCGTTGTATTACCATAGCTTCTTCATCTTCTAGAGGTAATTCAGTTACCCTCTTCCCAGATCCTGCAGGCTTCTAATTTTATAGGATTTTTCCTTTTCACCCAGTTTTCCAATTATCACCTTGTTATCTGCACATCTGCTTCACAGAAAATTGCACTGTGCCATTTAACCTTTTGGAAGAAAAAAAGAGAGAATGGAAAAACACACCTCATTACTCGGTTGGTTCAACCTCAAAGAAAGCCACATCTCTGGGTGTGGAGCTTCAACGAGACTGCAGAAGAGAGCACCTGAGTATTTAATAGATTCTAGAACGGGAGTGAGAAAGATGACTGACAGGCTCCTGGCATCAGGCCGGGCATCCGCAGCCGACCTGCCACTGTGCATTCCCAGCTCCATGCCAGAGAGTGCACCAGCTTCTACCTCTCTTCCTGAAAGCGTCGCCTCTGTTACCAGGCCACTCTGAAACCATTCTCACTTATCCTTTCCGCTGCTGGTTCACTTTATTTCCTAGTATAGAAGAAGCAAACAGATTCACTGGCTGTTTCATTTTCAGATTTCTCATGAAGATGTAACTTCACACTTAAATAGTTATTTATTTATTATACTTATGTTCACGCACTGCATCTATTAAAGGCAAATACACATCCATTAGTGTGTAAATTGAACTCGGGCACCCAGCAAATGAGGTGGAGCCTCGAACCTGATTTCTTGACTAATTAGTTGATTCTGATCAGAGGAAGGGCTGTAGAAATGGGTGGACCCCTGCGTGGTGGGCCTGCATCCATCGAGACACAGGCGGGTTTCCTTTGGGTCTGACTTCATTCATGCCTCGATTGTGATGTATGGGCATGATACCTGCATTTCAAAAATGATTTACATACTTGTGTGTGCTCGGTCGCTCAGTCGTGTCCGACTCTTTGTGACTGCATGGACTGTGGCCCACCAGGCTCCTCTGTCCGTGGAATTCTCCAGGCAAGAATACTGGAGTGGGTTGCCATGCTCTCCTCCAGGGGATCTTCCCGACCGAGGGATCAAACTCCTGTCTCTCCTGCATTGGCAGGTGGGTTCTTTACCACTGAGCCACCTAGGAATCACAATCTACAGGCTTACCTAGCTATTAAATAATAATAGATAATTTAATGGAAAAGATTGCCTGATCCTATAGAGAAGGAGTGCTATGAGGCACGTGGAGAACCACGGCCTGTCACAGCACAGATGATGATTGGGAAACTCCGGGGAGGCTGGCTGGTGGCCCCGCTCGGGGGGCTCCAAGCCAGGGCCTCCCCCTGACCCCCGTCTCGGCCTAACCTGCTGTCCCCGCCCACGCCAGTCCTTCTTGCTCCGGGAAGCCCAGCCTGCCTGTGCATTCTCACAATCACCCCCGTTGCTGACCCTCTCATTTCTGCGCCCTGCACCGCCAGGCCCGATCCCGCGTGAGCCCCAGACTCGCCTCTTTGCTGACTGAACACGGTTCCATGTTGAGCATGCCCATAAATGTCAGGCCTGGGTGGCCCTCCTCACACGTGCGGGCTCTCGTCAGGATCCTCGGGTGTCCCACAGCCTCCCCCCACCACTCCAGCCTTTGACAAACAGCCCCGCTTTATCCCCGGAAAAGACCAAGGCCGTGTAGCTTGAGTCCCCCCCGCCCTCCGCGCCACCTCTGAGTCTTCTCAGCATTAGGGGACTGTGTTGTGAGGATCAAACAGTTTAAATACCTGTCGTGGCCTTATTTAGCACAGGGCCTGACATACCGTATTGTTCAGCGGGTCCCAACTATTGAATCAGTAACTGTGAGTGGATTGAATAGCAAACAAGCATGTTAAGTGCTGATATAAACCCTTCTTTTCCTGCCACGTTTGTTGTTATTTACTAAGTCATGTCCAGTTCTTTTGTGACCTCATAGACTGTAGCCCACCAGGCTCCTCTATCCGTGGAGTTCTCCAGGCAAGAGTACCGGAGTGGGTCGCTGTTTCCTCCTCTCTGGGCTCTTCCCGACCCAGGGATAGAACCTGTGTTTTTTCTTGGCTCTATCTACTTCAAGTTAAATGTAACAAACATTTTTTTTTTGATAACTCGTACATTTTAGCCCAATGACTCTGCCCACAAAAAGGAAAAACAATGCAGTTTTAGTGCCACATCTCTCTGGGTTTGGCAGAGGGAACGAGTTGTTTTTCCCCCAAGCCAGTGTTTTTTCTTTTACCCATTCGAACATCCTCTCCATCCTGTGTGGGGGAGCTGATTGTCTGTGAACAGCACTGTGTGTCTTGTTGGGGCACTATCGATATCGCCATGGTTATTTCTTTTCTGGAAACATGTAAGTAATCACCATGGCAACACTATCACTCACAGATGACACAAATACACCTCCACATCTATTAAATAAAATAGCATTTAAAAAAATAGTGCCTTCCCATTGAGGATCCAGTCCTTACCCTAGCTTCCCTATCTTTCTTTTTTTTTTTTCTGCCCTTGATTTCATCTGCTTTTTTTCTGTACTGTAACTTAATACCCACAGGTAAAAAAGGGTAGAGTTCATTTGAAGAAATTGAGGCTTCAAGGTGTTTGCACCACACTGTGATCCAGTCACCAGGAAGGCCTCCGCCAGAAACCGGGTAGCCCTGTGCCGCCAGCTTCGCCCATCTAAAGCCCAGATACCCAAACCGCCAGCAGCCTTGTCTGCCGTGTGGCGCTACAGTCAGATACTTGTTCTTTCTAAGCCTCAGTTTCCTCATCGGTGAAATGGGCATGATATCCCTCTGGCTTGAATGACAGGAGTGACTGAGACCTTGCATGAGAAGTCCCTGTGTGTGCAGGGCTGGTGCTGGACAGGCTCTCGGGATATAAGTTGTCTCTGTGCTTCTGGAGCCCATCAGTCAGGTTGCGATGGTTCAGGAAGCCGTCCTCGGGAAGGGGATCTCACCCTTTGGGTCCAGGCAGACCTCTTGCTTCCCTGTCCTTCACTATCTCTCGGAGTTTGCTCAAACTCGTGTC
Source organism: Cervus elaphus (assembly GCF_910594005.1). Taxonomy (NCBI): domain Eukaryota; kingdom Metazoa; phylum Chordata; class Mammalia; order Artiodactyla; family Cervidae; genus Cervus; species Cervus elaphus. The sequence goes on along the minus strand of NC_057821.1, from coordinate 49,241,449 downwards.
CATTGAATCAGTGATGCCATCCAACCTTCTCGTCTTCTGGTGCCCGTTTCTCCTCCCTTTCTCCTCCTCCTCCTTCAATCTTTCCCAGCATCAGGGTCTTTTCAAATGAGTCAGCTCTTCGCATTAGGTGGCCAGAATATTGGAGCTTCAGCTTAAGCATCAGTCCTTTCAGTGAATATTCAGGGTTGATTTTCTTTAGGATGGACTTCTTTGATCTCCTTTCAGTCTAAGGGACTCTCAAGAGTCTTCTCCAACACCACAGTTCAAAAGCATCAATTCTTCCATGCTCATCCTTCTTTATGGTCCAACTCTTATATCCATACATGACTACAGGAAAAACCATAGCTTTGACTATATGGACCGTTGTTGGCAAAGTGATGTTTCTGCTTTTTAATATTTTTTAATTATACATTTTAATAATGTTCTATAACCTTTATGATAATATCATAAAGGAAGTACTAAGAATATCCCCATTTTATAGATGGAGAACCTGAGATTTGGGGAATTTAGGAATTTGTCCTAAGCGGTACGGCTCTCAGGTTGAAGCTCATGAAGTGGCTTTGGCCGGGGAAGGTGGTTAGAAAAGGCAGTGATAGCCGTTCCCTGGGTTCGGTCTGACCACCTGTGGCAGGGCATTGCTAGAGAGAGTCCCTGGCTCCTGCGTGTGGCTGATGTAATGCGCTCCACAGCGAGGCGAACTTTTACCCAGGCTCCATCCATGAAAAAATATGACCTTTACCAAAGTTAAAAAAACATTTCTTTGGACAGTCTTTTACCAAAATAGGATGGTCCTTTGTGCTAAAATGCGAGGCATGAAATGGCAAAATTCCTGATGTCATTGTTGACACAGGACACTCAGCCTTACAGGTTTTGTGATGTAACATGCTAGTTCATTTCTGAAGGCTCTCGTTTTTTCAACGGTAACCAGTGAAGACATGAGAGGTGTGTGACAGGTGGGCTCAGCAAGACCTCCTAGGCTTTAAATGTGCCACAGAGTCAGGGGTTTTCTAGCCTTCCTGGGTTCATCACTGGATGCTCTAAACACGAATCTCATCCATGAAGGAGTGTTCCCGGTGCCTGGTACCGAATCCCCAGGCTCGAAGGAGTGTTTGCACGTGAGTGCTCAGTCGTGACTGACTCTGCAACTTCTTGGACTGTAGCCTGCCAGCCTTCTCTGTCCATAAGGTTTTCCAGGCAGCAATACTGGAGTGGTTTTCCATTTTCTTCTCCAGGGAATCTTCCCGACTCAGGGATGGAACCCACATTTCCTGCATTGGCAGACAGATTCTTTACCACTGTATCATCTGGGAAGCCCATGCTTGAAAAAGAGCCATTGTGAAAGTGAAATGGTTCTGCATCCCAAATGTATCACTGTTCTTTCTCAGCAGTTAAAATCTGTAAAAGGAATGGAGGTAGAATAAGCAACGTTGAGTTTCCAGGGAAGTCTCGGATCTTGCAAGAGTCCGTTTGGGCCACAATGTTTATCCGGCTGCTGGGGGAGAAGCATGTGATGGGCCTTGCAGAAGCAAGGCTTTGGGTGCCTCAGTTTCCCCACTTGCAACGTGAAGTCAGCTCTGCTTCCAAGGGCTTTCATTTGCATGACAACTTTACACTCTCCTTCTGAAATGTGGATGCCAGTTAAATTATTAATACATCAGATTGTTCAGTAACAAAATCCAGCTCCCTGTCTCCTGTATTTACAAGTAGACCGTTTGTTTAACAGAGCCTTCTGTCATGCTTCCAGGCCTGGTTAAGTACTTTACAGAAAACCTCTTCCACAGATACTACTAATTATCCCCATTTTACAGATAAAGAAACCAAGACCCAGGAAGGACACGTAACTGGCCCAGGGCCACTGGCTGCAGACCTGGGCTGAGTGCAGCGAGTCTGGCCCCTGCTGTCAGGGAGGGCGTGAGGTGACCCCGCGGTCCATCCTGGCCTCCTATAGGCAGGTGGCTGTTTCCACTGGGGCAACTCTGTTGGATGGGTTCTCTTTTGTGTCCCTGAATGCGAAGGCTTTTGAGGAAATTAATGCTTCTGCCTCTGTTAAATAGTTTTTCATCTGATATGTGATGGAGTTCAAAAGCAGGAAGATGGCTTTTCCCAGGAGACATCGCTCTCTCTATTTTGGAGCAGCTCCAGCTTGGCCCTGCCCCTTTGCCACACCCACACCCACACCGCCACCCCTGGAGCGTGCAGATGAGGGTCCCAGTGAGAAGGGGAGGGACGGGGGTCCGCTTCCCCTCATGTCAGCATTCTCCTCTCCACTCTTCCTTTTTGCTGTCCGGAGCCCAGCCATCCAAGCCATAAGACACAGACAGCAGGCTTCACCAGGCTCCGGCAGGGTTGGCATCGCCCTCCCCCATCACCACCATCTAAACAAACACGCAAACAAGCCGCCATTCATTCTCTAGCTGCATCTTCAAGTGCTTACCACTCTCTGCATAGGAATGTTATGTATTCTAAAAGTGATGTGCAAGGCCTTTTTGTAATTTCTTCTTCCTCCCTGGGGTGTGTGCATATATGTGTGTGTGTGTGTTTTGAGTGTGTTCTTTGGAACAAGGCTGTCTTAGGGTCTGCATTGGCACGTTTCCTTGATGACTATTTTGTCAGCATGTTTTTTCTTTAACCTTCCGCAAATACTCATCTGCCTCCAAATAACATTTAATGAAGAGGTGTTTGAAACAAATCTCTGGAAACAAAAGCCACTTTATTCATCATCTGTGTGGCGAGCGGCCAGGGCGGCTCCTGTGTACAGTGGGTAATTAGAAGCAGAGGGCTGTGCGCGCGTGTGTGCCTGAGCACGGGTAGATATCGATGGTGTTAATAAAAACCTGGTTTCAGCTCCTTCTCCTCTGATCAGAATAAGAATTAGGTTACATGGAAACTAAATGACAAGAGGCAGCTGCAGAAAGAAAAATGCATTATTTTTTATTATTGTAATAGCCCTCTTCCAATATTCTTTCTCCTTCCAAATCATGGTGCTCCAGATCTTTAATGATAACTAGGTATAAAAAGAAAGCAGAGTTTTGTGGGGAAAATATTTCTTTCGTAGAATAAAAATGAAAATCACCTGTATTTTTTTTTTTTTTTTAAGGCTGTTGGTCCTTTTAGGATTGGCTCCTTGATGTCATAAAGCCCTTTTAATCATAATAAGACTCAGCCTCACTGTAGCCAGTGTGGTTGAGGAATGGGGTTTATCAAAACATATGGCTCACCGGGAGCTGTGTGACGTAGCGAGAAGACTAACCTTCAAACAACTGATAAATAAGAAAGCAGGATGCATTTAAAAGAACTGTAAAAACTCAAGTTAAAAACTGTACCAGCCATGCTTCGGGTCCAGTCAGGACCTTAGCATCAGGCAGCACCTGATGTGTTTCTGGGAAAGAGTGGGTTCGTGTTCTGTCTGCCACGTAGTAGCTCTTTGACGTCTGTCAATGTGTCTAACCCTTGGTCTTCATTTTCTTCCTCTGTAAAATGGGGATGCAGTGGTTTCTCTCTCACAAAGGTCAAAGTGAGGAGTGTGTAGAACAGGAGGTGTCAGAATACCCCTGCGTGTAGGAGTGTTTCAGTTGTCTTCCTGCTGTGATAGCATTGCAGGTAAAGGCAGAACAGGATATATTTTCATTGAGGAGATTTCAGGTGAGTGAGGAAAAGATGAGACCATAAGCCCAGTAGATTTCTGCAAATGAAATATTTTCTGAAAGTATCAGGTTCGCACATGTTACTTGGTTTACAAAATCTCCATTGTTCAGCCCTTAATTTTCAGTTTCCATTCCTGTGGCTCCGGAACCCGTCCTTCCTGCATCACCGTAATCCATGGTGTGTTTCTGGCAAAAGATCTGATAACTGAATTCTGGGACGTGGCTTCAGTTACTGGGAGAGTCACAAAGCCTGTTAGTGTTTTAAAGGTTCTGCGATGTCTTACTATAAGAAACCTGAAGCTAGCATGTCCCCAACTTATTGGATCATGGAACCTTTTATTTTCATTTTTTTTTTTTTTGTTTGAGAGTTGGAATATAGGCATCCATTCATTGTGTGTAAAGGTCACGATGGCTATGATCACAGTATTTTTCCTACAGAAATGAATAAACTGGTGTTTTTCAGTTTCACTGAGATGTAATCGACAATACAATTTTAAGATGTACAGCATAATGATTTGACTTGTTTATATATATATGTGTGTGTGTATATATACATATGTATATATAGTGAGCAGGTTGCCACAGTAAGTTTAGCTAACGTCTGTCATACAGATACAAAAAAGAAAAAAAAATATTTTTCCTTGTGATGAACACTTTCAGGATTCTTATCACTTTAATTTGGTATTATTTCTGATAAGCACAAAGCAGTGAGTTGAGTGAGGGTCTAGAATCGGAAGCTGGTAAGGACCTAGGCTCTGAGTAACCCCTTTAGGCCCCAGCTCCCCACAAACATTTCCATGAAACCTTAAGAGACATCTGTGTTATCCACGAGGTCCAGCCTCCCTGCCATCCCAAGTTCACAAGCTCTGAACAGAGTGGCCTGCCCACGTACAGGTCTTGGTTATTGTGACCTTGAGCTCATCCCTTAAGTCTCCAAGCCTCAGGATTTTCATTTCTAAAGGGAGACAATATTTCCATACAAACTGTGAAATTATTTGTTCTAGTTCTGTGAAAAATACTGTTGGTAGCTTGATAGGGATTGCATTGAATCTATAGATTGCTTTGGGTAGAATAGCCATTTTGACAATATTGATTCTTCCAATCCATGAACACGGTATGTTTCTCCATCTGTTTGTGTCCTCTTTGATTTCTTTCATCAGTGTTTTATAGTTTTCTATGTATAGGTCTTTTGTTTCTTTAGGTAGATATACTCCTAAGTATTTTATTCTTTTTGTTGCAATGGTGAATGGTATTGTTTCCTTAATTTCTCTTTCTGTTTTTTCATTGTTAGTATATAGGAATGCAAGGGATTTCTCTGTGTTAATTTTATATCCTGCAACTTTACTATATTCATTGATTAGCTCTAGTAATTTTCTGGTAGAGTCTTTAGGGTTTTCTATGTAGAGGATCATGTCATCTGCAAACAGCAAGAGTTTAGCCAAAGTAATCTTGAGAAAGAAGAATGGAACTGGAGGAATCAACCTGCCTGACTTCAGACTCTACTACAAAGCCACAGTCATCAAGACAGTATGGTACTGGCACAAAGACAGAAATATAGATCAGTGGAACAGAATAGAAAGCCCAGAGATGAATCCATGAATCTATGGACACCTTATCTTTGACAAAGGAGGCAAGGATATACAATGGAAAAAAGACAACCTCTTTAACAAGTGGTGCTGGGAAAACTGGTCAACCACTTGTAAAAGCATGAAACTAGAACACTTTCTAACACCATACACAAAAATAAACTAAAAATGGATTAAAGATCTAAATGTAAGACCAGAAACTATAAAACTCCTAGAGGAGAACATAGGCAAAACACTCTCCGACATAAATCACAGCAAGATCCTCTGTGACCCACCTCCCAGAATATTGGAAATAAAAGCAAAAATAAACAAATGGGACCTAATGAAATGTAAAAGCTTTTGCACTACAAAGGAAACTATAAGTAAGGTGAAAAGACAGCCGTCAGATTGGGAGAAAATAATAGCAAATGAAGAAACAGACAAAGGATTAATCTCAAAAATATACAAGCAACTCCTGAAACTCAATTCCAGAAAAATAAATGACCCAATCAAAAAATGGGCCAAAGAACTAAACAGACTTCTCCAAAGAAGACATACAGATGGCTAACAAACACATGAAAAGATGCTCAACATCACTCATTATTAGAGAAATGCAAATCAAAACCACAATGAGGTACCATTACACACCAGTCAGGATGGCTGCTATCCAAAAGTCTACAAGCAATAAATGCTGGAGAGGGTGTGGAGAAAAGGGAACCCTCTTACACTGTTGGTGGGAATGCAAACTAGTACAGCCGCTATGGAAAACAGTGTGGAGATTTCTTAAAAAACTGGAAATAGAACTGCCATATGACCCAGCAATCCCACTTCTGGGCATACACACTGAGGAAACCAGATCTGAAAGAGACACGTGCACCCCAATGTTCATCGCAGCACTGTTTATAATAGCCAGGACATGGAAGCAACCTAGATGCCCATCAGCAGATGAATGGATAAGGAAACTGTGGTACATATACACCATGGAATATTACCCAGCCATTAAAAAGAATTCATTTGAATCAGTTCTAATGAGATGGATGAAACTGGAGCCCATTATACAGAGTGAAGTAAGCCAGAAAGATAAAGAATATTACAGCATACTAACACATATATATGGAATTTAGAAAGATGGTAACGATAACCCTATATGCAAAACAGAAGTACAGAACAGACTTTTGAACTTTGTGGGAGAATGTGAGGGTGGGATATTTCAAAAGAACAGCATGTATATTATCTATAGTGAAACAGATCACCAGCCCAGGTGGGATGCATGAGACAAGTGCTTGGGCCTGGTGCACCGGGAAGGCCCAGAGGAATTGGGTGGAGAGGGAGGTGGGAGGGGGGATCGGGATGGGGAATATGTGTAACTCTATGGCTGATGCATATCAATGTATGACAAAACCCACTGAAATGTTGTGAAGTAATTAGCCTCCAACTAATTAAAAAAATAAATAAATAAAGGGAGACAATAGTGTTTATCCCATCAGGTTGTTAAGTGACATATAAGGTATGTTTTTAACACGTTCTGTTGAATGAGGCATGATCGTATGTGCACTATGAGGTAACACATCGACATACATGTGGACCTCTGGCTCTGGAGATGGGGGCAGAGGGTAGGGGGCAAAGGGCTGACGGGCCTTTTATTCCCCGGTAAGATGACCGTTGTCCCTGAAAGCACCCTGTGTTTGAAGGTGGCCGAGCTACAAAAGAGCCGTGGTGGAGTGACACGTGTGTGACCCGTGTCCTTGTACCTGAGACTACGGCGTGGTTCACCGACGCTCTGTGGAGCCCACACGACTTCTGAGACGAGGCTCTTGCCGGGCAGGGCCCCCAGGGGCATAGATTCCGTTGGTGAGGGGCTCCGGTCCCAGCCAGCCGCAATGAGAAGCCCTGGCCAGGGCGCGCTCCCCGCCGGTCCCAGGGTCACGGCCTGGGCCGTCCTCTGCCGGGATGCGCAGGACTGGCTGGGCGGCCAGTGTGCAGTCAGCCCCATGCCCGCCTCTGAGACGCCTGCCCGGCAGGCCGCCTGATCAGACACCCCCGTCACTTTGCTCCTTCGCCCCCAGCGCTGAGTAGGTAGGAACCATCCCTCTCAATTTCCGCTCAGTCAGTGGAAGAATAGCTTTTGAAAATGGGGGACCAGGAGTTAAAAGGAACCCCTCCCCCCCAAATCACCAAAACTAGTTGGGGACAGAGCCAGGCTGTCCCAGTGGAGTGATGGCCCCTAAACTTTGAGTGAAGATGCAAGAGGTGACTGCCTGGCGTGCGGTGGACCCCAGCTCAGTGGTAAACATTATTAGGTTGTTCATCTGATGACTCTTTTTAAAGTTTACAAAACAAAAAGAACGGGATAATTAATCATATGTTACGGTCTACAGTGTTCTGTAGTTTATAAGGACTTTTAATACACATGATCCCATTTGATCTGCGTAATAATTCGATGGGGGGAGACTGCCTGCTGTCGGACAGCAGCCTGTGGAGGCTGAGGCGCGTGGTGCCCCAGCTCTCGTGGGCGTCGGGGCCGCTCGGAGCAGCTCAGGGGGGCCCCACATGGCGGGGTGTGACTGGCTGGGTGAGTTAGAGGCTGGGAAGCCGCGGGCTCCGTGTCCACACCACACCCACCCATGCCGTCAATCGCCGAGTGTCACCTGCGCCCCGGCCACACTGACTGGGCCACACCGCACACCCGGCCCCACGGTGAGGATGGCCGCGTGCGCATGGAAAACCTCACGTCCTGCGCAGGTGACAAGCACGGGGTGGCTGGGGGAGAAGAGGAGAAATCCCAGAAGTTGCCTTCGTGGCCCATCCGGTGTATGGAGTGTTCTGTTCACTTTTCAGAAGGGAAATTCGTCATTACTGAGCTCGGGATGTTTCCTCTCTGTGCCCGAGTAGCCAGAGCGGGCGGCTGCTCAACACTGGCTGTCTCGTCCCCTGGCTGCAGCCCAGGGCACCTTCTTCTGCCAGCTCCCACCGGAGTCGGGCACGGGGCGCCTCCATCAGGACCCGCGTTCGCCGTCCACGTGCCCGGAAGTAAGGCGGCCCTCACACCCGCCCTGGGCACTGCGCTGTAAACCGCATGGGGCGCCTCCATCAGGACCCGCGTTCGCAGTCCACGTGCCCGGAAGTAAGGCGGCCGTCGCACCCGCCCTGGCCACTGCGCTGTAAACATTGTTCGACTCGCATGGATTTGGTGCCAAAGAAAATAGCGCTTCACGTTTCTCCCTAAAGTGAAGAAGTTGAACTTATTGTTTTTGTTACTGAAATAGAATTTAATAACAGGTGGAATTTTATTTTAAATAGAGAAACATTTCTTTTTAAAATGCGGATGCATAACCTGGCCGTTATTTTCCTCTCCACATAGTTTCTCTGGGTAAATGGTTAAAAATTGAGACCATTTCTTCCTTCATTTTCTTTGTATCTAATATTTGGAAGGTAATGTTCACCTAGGAAGTATAAGAACACCACAGATCCCCAGGAAGCCCCCCAGTTTTTTTGTATCTTGGGGTTCTCTTCCCACCCCATCTCATCCCCTGCTTCTCCCAGCCCCCAACACCCCCCTCCCCTGCCCCCCCCCCCCCCAGAGCAGCTGCCAGGTTTTCTCTGAAAAATGTAGGTCCTCACAGTTAGCTTTTTGTTCCATATCTGTTTCTGCCCTATGACCAAGAGTTAATATTATGCTGTTTTCTGGGAAAACCAAATCCGTCAATGTTTTCAGAGGTCATTTGCCCAAATGCACCTCCCCCTCCCCTGGACGTTTCTATGGTCAAATGGGATGGAGAACAAAGCCTCAGACACAGACACAGTTTGGGTTTCTGCCTGGGGCTGATTCTTTGGCCTTAGGGATCGGGAAGAAATACCAACACCTGTGTGTGAGGGGAGAAGACGGGAGAGGAGGGGCGGAAGGAGGTCCGGTCCCAGGGAGTCCGCTCTGCAAAAGACCCAAAGTGCGATCTTGACTCCAGTTTTGGACCAGCTGCTGCGAATCAGATGTCTCAAGTGGTGGAGGTTAGTTTCCGTTTTGCTCACTTTCCTCTGAACACTGGAGTAGTCTGAAGGCCAGCTCTGCATGAACCAGGTCAAGTCCAAGTTCCCGGCCCTCCCAGCATCTAGCCCTGTAAGAACGGGGACTTGCAGGATGGGGGGTGACATGAGATGAAAGCGGCGCTGGTGGCAGGCCAGCCAGGCTGTGCTTGGAGCTCGCGCTGTTTTCAGGTTAAATGTGGAGCGAGAGTTAACATACCTAGCTTCCCATTGTGTCTTTTTTTAAAATCTGTAGCCCCCATTCACTTATCTGAGGTGTATGGAAGGGAAATATCCATCCCCTGCTGAACGTGGTTACCTGGAAACAGTCATCATCATTAAACTGTATGTGACCTCACTTAGAACACAGTGATGATGTAAGACCATGAAGATAAGATGAGAAATTTAGTGGAAGATTTAAATGACTGTGCAAACCTTCGACAAGGAGTTTACCTCTGAGAGGGACAGCTAGAAGTAGTGCTGGCCTTGGAAAGGCTCAATCTTTTAACCTGAAAATAGTGAATTTACGGGTCTTCCCTAGTGGCTCAGTGGTAAAGAATCCGCCTGTCAGTGCAGGAGACACAGGTTCAATCCCTGATCCGGAAAGATCCCACGTGGCTCAGAGCAGTGAAGCCTGTGCTCCACAACATGAGAAGCCCCAGCAACGAGAAGTCCACTCGTCACAACAGAGCAGCCCTTGCTCCCCACAACCAGAGGGAAAAAATAGTGAATTTAAGAAATGATGTCTTTGACAAGTTCTGAAGATGAATAGAGAGACTGGATAGGAGATAGAAGTTTTCTGTTCTAGAGATCCTTCTTTCTTCCCCTGATGCATTTATTTATTCATAATAATATATTTATTGTCTGCATAATGATTTTTATTGTCTTCACAGCAATTTTATGGAGATGTGATCTGTGTCCTATACAATTTTCCCATTAAACCTGTGCAATTCAGTGGTCTTTAGTACATTCACGGAGATGTGTGACCAGCTCTACCATCAGTTTTAGAAATGTTCCCTCTCCCCTGAAAGATGCCCTTTTTATTTTCAGCACTTGTCTTCTCTGTCAGCCCTCCCCCGGTGCTCAGAGGGAGTGGTCTGGGTGCAGGCCCCGCCCCCTGCCGTGCTTTAACCAGAAGCACAGACGAAATTGCACTTGGACAAAGATTTCTGAGGCTTACTTCCCCCGCTTGTTTCTTAAGCTAAGACCCACCATGTTCAGGCAGGGCCCTGAAATCTGGCTCCGGGTCCCCTCCGTCCCACAGAAACTTGGGCTGCGTGCAGTGCTGGGGTCCCACCTGCCCACCCGCGGTGGCGGAAGCCGTCCTTGGTTTTCTAATGCTTGGCGGCATTTGATTTGTTTTAGATAAATATATATTTTTTAATTTTTATATGTTAGTTTGTTTTGACTGCACTGGGTCTTGTTGCTGCGCGAGGGCTTTCTCTCGCTGTGGCGAGCGGGGACTGCTCTCTAGCTGCTGCTCGCTGCAGTGGCTTCTCAAGGCCTGGGGGCCTCATAGCTGTGGCTCACGGGCTTAGTTGTCCACGGCATGTGGGATCTTCCCAGATCAGGGATCAAACCCACGTCTCCTGCATTGGCAGGCAGATTCTTAACCACTGGACCACCAGGGAAGTCCCAAATAAAGAATTCCTAAGCTTGAAAGTAGATCTGAGAGGATTTGAAAAGATTTCAGATCCTGTTTCTGCTCTTAAGGATGTCAGTGGATAGTTGGGGGACATGGTTTAGAACCATGGTAAATTAATCCAATCCACATTTGCCAGAAGGGTTGCATTGTTCCATGTGATTTCCTTGTGGAAATTTTTTGTTTCCTGTGAATCTTCACATCTCACTGAAATTCTGTCAAAAGATAAGAAACATGGGAGGCTTCCTTAAAGGTTGGAAGCATGCTTAGAACTCGGTGGATCTCACGTGGCTTCTCAGTGAAGGCACAGAACAAAAGTTTCCGAGTGGGAGCCGGGCCTCCCTCTGACCAGCACAGTGTGCTCCTGGTCTGTGAAATTAAGTCAGAATCAAAAACAAATTGTTGGAACAAAGTGACAAAATCTGTAAACATCAAGGCAGCATGGAACCTTGAGTTAGAACAACCTGAATTTGTTAAGCACCAAACCTGGCAGCCAAATTCAAGAAACCGTTTTTTATTACAAAACGAGTAGATGGAATTAAAGTGAGGGCTGTCATTTGAATGCTTTTAAAGGAAAG